>NW_026858164.1:0-650121 GCF_026571515.1 Ruditapes philippinarum
TTCAAACCCCCCAAACATCCCCCTTCTGGCAACCCCCTGATGAATCTTTTGGTTGGGGGGGCCGCGCCGAAAAATTGGTCACTTTTTAGCTCACCTGTCACAAAGTGACAGGGTGAGCTTTTGTGATCGCTTTTCGTCCGGCGTCCGTCCGTAAACTTTTACTTTAAATGACATCTCCTCATAAACCACTGAGCCAATTTCATCCAAACTTCACAGGAATGTTCCTTTGGTGGTCACCTTTAAAAAAATTTCAAAGAATTTAATTCCATGGAGAACTCTGGTTGCCATGGCAACCGAAAGAAAAAAACTTCAAATATCTTCTTTTAAAAAGCCATAAGAGCTAGAGCTTAGATATTTGGCATGCAACATATTCTAGTGAGTGTCTACCAAGTTTGTTCAAATAAAAGCCCTAGGGTCAAAATTGGCCCCGCCCCGGGGGGTCATTGATTTTCCCTATATGCATATAGTAAAAACTTAAAATATCTTCTTTTAAAGAACCCAAAGAGCTAGAGCTAACATATTTAGCATGAAACATGTTCTAATGTGTGTTAACCAAGTTTGTTAAAATAAAAGCCCTGGGGTCAAAATTGGCCCCGCCCCGGGGGGTCATTGATTTTCCCTATATGCATATAGTAAAAACTTAAAAAAATCTTCTTTTAAAGAACTCAAAGAGCTATGGCTAAGATATTGAGCATCAAACATGTTCTAATAGGTGTCTACCAAGTTTGTTCAAATAAAAGCCCTGGGGTCAAAATTGGCCCCGCCCCAGGGGGTCATTGATTTTCCCTATATGCATATAGTAAAAACTTAAAAAGTCTTCTTTTAAAGAACCAAAATAGCTAGAGTTAAGATATTTAGCATGAAACATGTTCTAATAAGTGTCTACCAAGTTTGTTCAAATAAAAGCCCTGGGGTCAAAATTGGCCCCGCCCCGGGGGTCATTGATTTTCCCTATATGC
The DNA here is from genome assembly GCF_026571515.1 of Ruditapes philippinarum. Classification (NCBI taxonomy): domain Eukaryota; kingdom Metazoa; phylum Mollusca; class Bivalvia; order Venerida; family Veneridae; genus Ruditapes; species Ruditapes philippinarum. Next base: position 960 of record NW_026858164.1, read on the forward strand.
ATATAGTAAAAACTTAAAAAATCTTCTTTTAAAGAACTCAAAGAGCTATGGCTAAGATATTTAGCATGAAACATGTTCTAATGGGTGTCTACCAAGTTTGTTCAAATAAAAGCCGTGGGGTCAAAATTGGCACCGCCCCGGGGGTCATTGATTTTCCTTATATGTGTATAGCAAAAACTTAAAAAATCTTCTTTGTAAAAACCCAAATAGCTAGAGTTAAGACATTTAGCATGAAACATCTTTTAGTGAGTGTCTACAAAGTTTCTTCAAATAAAAGACCTGGGGTCAAAATTGGCCCCGCCCCAGGGGGTCATTGATTTTCTTTATATGTGTATAGCAAAAACTTAAAATCTTCTTTGAAAAAACCCAAATAGCTAGAGTTTAGATATTAAGCATGAAACATCTTCTAGTAAGTGTCTACAAAGTTTGTTCAAATAAAAGCCCTGGGGTCAAAACTGGCCCGGCCCCAGGGTTGTCATTGTTTTTAACTATATGTGTATAGTAAAAACTTTAAAAAAATCTTCTTTTAAAAAGCCCAATGAGCTAGAGCTTAGATGTTAAGCATGAAACATCTTCTTATGGGTGTCTACCAAGTTTGTTCAAATAAAAGCCCTTGGGTTAAATTGGCCCTGCAACGTTGGGGGCTGGGGGGGGGCCTATATACAGGTGAGCGACCTCAGGGCCATCATGGCCCTCTTGTTTAAACAACATTTCTCAAACAAAAAAAGTGTTGGGGGCCTAAATAAGGCATTTTTTCACCATTTGAGACAACAAAAAAGGGGGGGGTGAAAAAGGTGTTAAAAGGTGTGTATATCGGGTAATGGGTTAAGTGCTCAGCTATGGTGCAATATAGGAAACATAGTCATGGTCTCAGTAGGGCTCAAACCCACAATCTATTGGTTGAAGGGCATACACCTTGTTAACAACTTATCCATGCTTTCCATGTTAGCATAAAGAAAATCTAACAAAGTTGACATTGAGAAAAGAATTATATCTATAAACTACATGTATAAGTAAGACTATAATAAATGATGTTTTTTTCTTCAGAAAAAATTTGTCCTCTTTACTTTGATTGGTTTATTTATGTTTCAATAAAAATGAGAAAATTGTAGTGATATATTTGCTCCAGTCACAGAAACAAGCACTTACTTTAATCCAGCCAGTTCAGAAAATAGAATTTACAAATAGTTAGTAAGCCATTCACCTGAAACATCTTCAATGTAAACTGGCAATGTTTCAAATTTTACACTGTTTCAAGAAGAAGATATTCTATCTTATAATAGTTTTCAATGAATCATGCTCAAAACTCCAATCAATATCTGTGTTATAAGCCATGGTATTTTAATTTTTATTCTGCAAGCAACTGAGAGATTAATTAAACTGATGTAAGGTAGGTAATAAGCTTTGTAAAACTGAAGGTGTAAAACTTGCTGGGTAATTGTGTGGAGAATTATTGTTGAAAAGGATTATTACAGAGTAATTTTGTTTCGTTTGAAACTTAACAGAATTTACTTACATGATTATTTCTTGGCACTTGAACAAACTTATAACTTTATAGTGTTGAATCTAATTGAGTATTTTATTTAGAATTTACAGCAAACAGTTATTCATTTAACATCAATTTATGCATTGTTTCAGAGAAGTATGTTTATTCATTTAACATCAATATATGCATTGTTTCAGAGAAGTATGTTATTTACTATAAAGTTCATATATTGAAGGACTAGAAGGGGAAATAATTGTAAGTTTGTCATTTCATTTAATTTCAAGTTTTATTACTCTTAGTATACTGGTGGCAGCTGGCATACAATGTAGTTATGTGTAGATATGGTTTGCACTGTACACCATTCAGTCAGTACATATTTTGAAATTTTCACATACATGTAAAATGAAAATGGAATTAGTGTGTTCTAACAGGACCCACATTTTTCCGTTTTAAATATAGAAGAACTGAAAGTGTGTGTTATAATGCAATAAAATCACTGTTGACTTCTATATTGAGACATGTGACATATAATCATTATACATGTGACGTAATCTCTAAGTCAATGCGACGCGCTGAAAATAATTACGGAAACAAATCAGGCGCAATTTAGCTAATAATATCAGGTATGGCAGCATTCATTTGTTGATGTTGTGTTAGAATCGCAATAATATATCCAAATCGGTGATTTTATCACTTGATTAAGTCACTGTTTGTCGTTCGGATGCACATCATAATATCACTCGGGCTGCGCCCTTGCGATATAATTCCTCGCATCCAAACTCCAAACAGTGATGTTATTGAGCGATAAAATCACTGTTTTGGATATATTATTTCTTAAATATTATATCAGTTATTGCCTGGTAGTGTTTTAAGTTGAATATTACAGCTTTATGCATTGGAACAAAGTAGATTATTTGGTGATTGGATTGGTAGTTAAGAAGGTTAGTTTTGGTGTAAAATAGATTAGAGATAATTAATGAAATAACTCTGAAACCCAGATAGGTCATCATTTTTATTAATTACGAATAAAAAAAATGATCTAATCGTTTGGAATTACTAAATTACTTACTGGCTTTGAGATTAAGGTAAAAAAGACAGAGTTTGTAACTTGTAACTATAACAACCATATTGTGACTGTAATGATGTTTGGAATATAAGTGTAATTAGTATAAAATTGAAATATAATGGTATTTAGACCTGAATGATGCATAATAATCACTGATGAAACTCTATAATTATCATAGATGATACCATATAATAATACTTGTGCAATTTTAGTCTTACTGTGCTTCCATGACTTGTTTTTGAGTAATACAACATTCGTAAGAAGTAGACAACTAACAGATTATGACACTCGGATGTCAAAACATGTTGGAAATTAGTCAGAAATTAAAATACAAAACATAAAATAGATCAAAATACCTGACATTGTTTATAGTCTGCTATGATTGATTTTGAAATAGAAAAAATCCAATATTCAACAATAAATGAAGTGATCTTTATGACATAGATTACTGTGTCAATAGTATTTTTAGCTGCACTTTTAGAAGAAAAATTGGAGCTATTGTCATTACCACAAGTGGTGGCGTCAGCATTCAGGTTAACATTTTTTTGGTAATGTTTTCAAAAATGGTCATTAATTTAGATACTTACAAAGTTTTTACATTAAAACTACATATTGATGCACAATGATTAGGTCAAACGTCAAATTGTCACTGGGACCTGTGAAAATGACCATTCAATCAGAATGCATTGACCCAGAAACTTCAGTCTGTATAAAGATGCATTTTGGTGTGTTTCCCTGCCACATGTTAAAAGGTAAAGGTCACTGGGAACTGTGGTAACAAAACAATGCCCTTGTTTGATCCTACAAGTATATCCTTCAAAACTTTATTTTCAACCACAATGTAAAATCAAAGAAAATTTGGTTTAATATCCATAACTAAAATGTGAATTTAAAATAAAAAGAGTTCACTCATACTAACATGCATTTATTCACAGGATGCTCAACCAGACCAGGATTATAAAAAGGTGGACCAAGCCTTTATTTACCATTACAACAATCTAATCAAGCAAGTCTCTAAAATTGTGTGGTTTTGTGATGTATTTAGGGATAAATTTGATTATTGTTTTAAAATATTTTAAATCAGTAATCTTTAGCTCTGTATCAATGAACTGTGTCTTGTGTCTTGTTTTACAAACAGTGGTATTTGAAGGATAATGTTCTTGGCTGGCTGAAACATGGAAGGCTTTGTAGTTTGACCTGCTCAGCTTTCCAAATGCACATTTTTGTAGTGATGTATCAAAATGATAGTTGTGACAAGTTCATGAAGAAATTTCAGCAACATCTACTTTTGATTTTTAGAATTCATAATTTATAACTATTTCACATAGTTTTTATCAACCATCTCACTTTCTGAAATAAATAGTTATTTATAAATTGTTTCTAGATTCTTTAGAGGCAAAGTGTAAATCAGATTTACTTCTTCAGTTAATGAAAAAACAAACATCATGTTTGAAATTATAAATGCATTCTCAGAGTTGGCATCTACCTTGAGAATCTTTGACAACATATTGATAACTTAGAACTTAACTACAATGGAAACTCTGGTTTTCTGTTCTCTTGGGCTTATAATGTATGTTAGTGTTAAAGTCATTGAGGCCGAGTTAGATAATCTAAACTGTATTTTGAGATAAGAACTGTTTTTTTACTTGTTTACTAATTAGAAACCTTTGATTCCTTGGAGTTTAATTTTCTAGATCATGCAAGCAGTAACAGGTAATTTAATTTAAGAAGAAATAAAACAGCAGTAATATTGCGTTAACATGGGGTGTTAATGATGTGTTAGAATGTTGGAGAGATATTTTATAAAGATAGTGGATTTTTTTTCATTGACATAAGTATGATTGAAAGAACAAATCAGTATTATGATTTTGAGTAGGAAACTAACTTAAGAAGTGTAGAAGGATAATAGCCCGTCTGAATCAAGTGTAATGATACACCTGAGTTGAGAATATATCAGAATCATTAACTCCATAACCAGCACGGTTTATATTAAATTTTGAATATTCTGATATTTATATTTCGCAACCTACAAAGTGATGGGTATTTAATAATAATTATGCAACAAAATGTATAAGATGTTGATTTTCCATCAATGGCACCTTATAATGGCATACCTGTATTATGAATTTGTGTTGTAGAAAACTTTAACACATTAATTTCAAATTTTAACACAGTGTCCCACCCAAGGGCACAGTGAGGGGAAGTGAGCACATTTTTAAGCTTTTGTTCTCCAAATGACTTATATCACTTGTATATATGCTAACTGTTACTGTAGAAGGTGTCTAGCTCATCTGCCCCTTGTGTGCTTTCTGTTTTCAGCTTTTATGACTGCATGGATGTACAATGTTAGTGTGTTACAGCAATTTCTTGTTAGTTAGCTGTTTAAAATATCAAATTGCATCAACACTAAATCTTGATTCCTTTCTTGATACAGTAATGACATCATTTGTTGCAGAGTTATGGCCCTAAAAAAGTCAAAACAAGCATATTTGGCATTGTCTGCATTATTCAATATGAACCAGACTTGTAAAATACTGTTGTATCAGTTCAACTTTAAAGTAGTGTTACTCAGTTGAGTGATATGTGCAATATGATGGCCCTCATGTGTAAATGTGAATTCTTGGTTTAAAATGTGTGTACTGTGACCATCTTCTTATCTATTTAACACACTTTGAAAGACAAAATGCCTTCAGTGCTCTATTTGCATGTAAATTATATCTATTTTCAGACCTCATGCCATAGGTTAAAGATGAATTAATACAAATTCTGCCAAAGATGTTTGTCTAATACTTACAGTAGCATGAGGTCATATGAAAATTAGAAACAATCACCATAGAAAACGATTCATATTGTTGTTTAATATTTTTGCTGATTTTTACAGCAGATTTCTATAAATAGCTAAAACATGTGTGAGTTCAGAATTATTGTAAGTATTTACAGGTGTTACAGGTAAAAAAACTCTGAAAAAAATCTGACATACAGGTAAGTGTTTTGGGTGTTAGTGAAATTGATAGTATATTAATTAATATAGGAGTAGAAGAAGTCAGTTAGTAGATGTCTGATTAATGCCACCCTTGTTGGTAATATGTTAAACTTCTTCATAAATTGGTTTTTGACATTTCTGATTAGAAGATAATTAGCTCTTGTTATTTCTCCAGGTATTCCACTTGCTTTAGAATTAAGATATAAAATTTGTTAACAAGTTTCTTGTTTTGTTACCAGTTATTTGTTGGAAGTATTACAAAACTGCTGTCAGAATATTTGTTTTTTGAATTCTTTTTCTTGTTTGTTTTTGTCTTTGTAAAGAAAATATTTAATATGAAAATTATTTGATTATCATTCATAATATTTTGTCCAAATACATCTCATGTAATTAGGTGTTTAATTAAGGTGTTGCAATCATCTGGGGGGTGGGGGGAGGTTTCTGACTGAAGAAGGCATTCTATAGCATGACTGACTGTGATTATCTGGTGACCCTATGTATGATGGTGGCCAATATTCTTCTATTCTAAGCCAATTGTTTAAAGTTCTGGCTTGTATAAGGTGTATAAACTTCAGTGTTTTCCTCAGTAGCTGGTTATTATTAATTAAAAAGAACAACAATAAAGATATTGGTGAATCAGAATTTTTTCTTGCTCCATTTCATTTATTTCATGTACTGTATGTGTACATTTGTTCCTACAGTATTCTTTAGTTTTTATTGCCACACTTAGTTTACATAATACCCATGAAGTAATTGCCTGCATTCCTTCTTGTTGTGCCTGCTATTATCTGAGCTGTTAATTTTTTGTCAGTGAACAAATTAGTTTCTAACAATTTAAAACCTTCCTGTAATGAGTTGAAATTTATAGAGACAGGGGTGTTTTAGGAAACAGAAAATCTATATATCTTGAAAAACAAGGAAATTTTATGTAGAATTTCAATTCCAGGAATTCCAAGATAGAAGTAGAGGAAAGGGGAGGAAGTAACTCTTTATTTAACCTTTATTAGTATCTTCTAAGATTGAAGGACAGCTTGTCAGACCATTTTGGACATTTGAATGATCCGAGTTTTGAGGAAATTTGAAATACAAACATTATTATTAGATCAAAAATTGTTGTCAACTTTTAATCTCATTTCAGTATTAAGACCACCTGAGGTCTTCCACAAACAATAAAGCTAAAATCATTATGATCTAAAAAAAAATCACTTAAACAAAATGGAATTATCATGATTTACCAGAGATCATCCATAAAATGATTTAAGATAACATATTTAAACCATCCTGACTGTATGAACATTAAAAGTAGAAAGTTATTAGAGTTCTTGTTTTTCAATATTTGAATCCTGGTGGTAGAACAAGTTGATTTGATATCTGGGGATGAATACATTGTGAAGCATAATTCTCTGTACTGGAATTGTCGCAGCAGATCAATACATTGCCTTTGTCACAAGCTTTTTAGACCTAGCATTCTACACAGTTAGTCAATTACAGCCATATATTGAAAATAATTGTGCTGGTAGGCCAGGTGAATAGTTACTCTGCTCTAGACATTGCAGCATTTTCTCTACTCTATAATTATTGAGGGGAAAAAAAACAACAACGGTGAACTTGTGACTGTGACAGGTAGTTGTGAGTACTGGTAATGAGTTCTGTAACATACAGGGTTATCTGTCAGCAGGATTAAAACTTCTGTGTTGATAGTTTACATCTGTAATACAAACTGGAACAAATTTGATTTGATGAAATCAAACACTTGACCAATACTGACTTCATGTTTGGAGTGTAAAATTCTAAAAAGGAAAATTTTAAGGAAATAAGGTAAATTGATATTTCTTTTTTGTGATTTTCATAAAAGTAATTCACTAATTATTTATATAATATTCAAAATTACAATAAGACATGCTATTGTCAGAGCTATTTACTTGTATAGTAAGACAACTCAAAGCCATAATGCTTTAAAAGTTAAGTGTTGAACAATGTGTAAGAAATTGTTGGGAAACTGTCGTGAAAATAAAATTTGATATAAATTTTTGTGGACTTTTAAAATGATCTTGTACAAAACCTTATATATTGTTTCCAAGAATCAAAATAATGATTTTGTCTGACGTTTGAGCTTCACTGTTAAAAAAAAAATACAGAGAGCGGTGTCTTTAACTTTGGCATCATGCAGTTTTTCTGCCTACAGGGCAGTACAGATGCGGTATAATGGTTAAATTTTTTATACCAGGCACCTCACATTGTCACTGTACTCTTTGATAATTGCTTTTGTTAAATAATGTTTAGACAAACATGTTTAACTGAGACTGTTATAATTTTGAAAGAATTATGCCCGACTTTTCAACATAGAATTTTTCCCAAATTAACTTTTGTTCTGTCTAGCAACTGCTTTTGTTAACCTGTATTATTAAGTATATGCTATGGTATACTTTTCAAGTGTTGTTTTTGTTGTCATTTTTAATTTTCTGTCTTTAAGTGTTGATAGTTTCATCTTTTTAGTACTTTAGTAAGATAATTAAACATTATTTGATTCTAGAGAAACTACATAAGAAATAAAAAATATTGGTACCATGTAAAATTAGTTTTCCCCTTCCTTTAATTTTGCAATCAATTTTAATGTAACATTTCTAGAATACAAATTTAAATTAAGTGAAGCATATCATATACAAACATAAAACTTAATCGGATATTAATATTTTATAGGAAAAGCACTTTGATGTGTAATTGATTGAAGAAAATTACAATATTTTAGATCAAATAAAGATACATAACAAACTTAAAGCTGTAAAGATGATTGAATTGTAAAATATAAAGTGGAAAATATCAAAATGACCTTACATTATTAAATAGAATAATGTGTACTTCTCTGATTCCTGCTGTAGTGCCTGAAATAATGCACAGAGGGACACATAATATTACCTGAGGTTTTTCTCAGCAGATTTTAATGTGAAACTCAATTACTAGTGATGATTTCAAAGCCATTAAAATCATTTTACAGCTTTAAATTAGCCTTTAAGCTTGTTAAATGTCCTATAACATGAATAATTTAGTAACAGAGTTAATTGATAGTTGAAATGACACTTAAGGTAATAACTTCATCAAATATTTTATATGAAAGAATTAACATGATACTGTTTGGGCTCCATCACTCTAAATGAAATTAAAAGTCAAGATGGTGGGTTCCTTTGTAAAATATATTTAGTCCTGTCTAATGTCACAAAAGTAGTTGCAGTTATTTAGTGTGAACCCATCTCATATTTACAATATGAGATTGAAAATAGTTAAACTTTGGCACTGGAATGAGGTTCTTGGATGAGGTTCTTGTCTAATATTTAATGGATTATGTACAATTTTGCATGGAATAACTAGTAAACCTTTGATATTAATAAAAACACTCACTTTTTTTTGTCTCAGGATGTTGTAGGTTGCCAGGGTGTGTGTTAATCCAACACACATTTATTGATGTGCCCCATGGCTCCAGGTCCTGGCGACTTCTTCTAGATGCCCACAATGTTCCTTCTTCCATTGAGACAGTACATGGGTCAAAATGTGACATATTGTTACTTATCCTTATGGTAGATAAAACAAGGTTAAGATTTTTCAAAGTGATGGTCCAGTTTGTGTTTGTTGAAGGTTGCATAAAGTTTCTACAGGGAAATGTATGATACCCACAGTCAAGTTTCATGGTGATAAAGTGATCAGTTGGTGTGTGCCACACAGCAGAACTAACATCAAAGTTCAGCAACAACACCTGGTTTATATCAATAATTAACATATTGAGGACATGCTATCTCTTTTGATGGCATTTAATGAGTATTGGTACCCAAAACAGGCATAGGGCACATTTGTCTTGACAATAATGGTCATAATGTGACCACTTTTGGCAAGAGAAGTGAGTTTTTCACCCCGGTGCACCTGACCATAATAATAGTACTTTGTGGGACTATCTTTAATATATGTAGATTTCAAACCAAATCTTTGGTATGCAAGTATGTTCAAGTTCAAACAAGGTTCCACAGACAGCCTGCAAATATTGCAACTGAACAAATATTGGTGTTCAACAATGTCAAAGAGTTATTTAGTTCAACAATGTCAAAGAGTTATTTAGTTCAACAATGTCAAAGAGTTATTTAGTTCAACAATGTCAAAGAGTTATTTAGTTCAACAATGTCAAAGAGTTATTTAGTTCATGCCAAACAGAAAACTGCAAGTCTGTTATTTATGCACCAAGTGGTAGAATAGGGCTTAATTACCTGCTTGCATTTTTTCTTTGATTTAAATCTTGTTAATGAGTAAAACTTATATTGCATTTTATTACAGTGAGAGTCATTTTACAATCAAACAATTCTTAGAAATTAATACATAAATGTACTTTGTCTGTCAGCCACAGAGCTAGTTTCAGAGAGGTGTAAAGGTATTAATTTTATAAATGGCACTGTATATGTGAAAATAACAAACATTATACAGTACAAACATGACATCAAGCTCACCAGAATGTTAATCACATTCCACGTAAGTATGTCCAACCTGCAGGTTAAAACAGAAGTACATTTACTAATTGCTCAAAAAAGTTTTGTGACAATATATGTATTTAAATCATTCAAAATATGCTTTTTTGATTTGTTTACACAAAACATGCAATTATATACACATTCAAAAATAGCATAGAAAACAAAGAAAATGAATGCAATACTCATTTCTACAGAAGCTGATTTAATACAAGCAAGACAAAAGCAACAAATCAAAATATATCACCAAGAAGAAAAAATGAATAAAACTTAATATGAAAACATCATTTTCACAACATAACTGAATGAAAAGCTGAGATCACACTAAAAATCCCTGAAAAAACACACATGATTGAAGAAAGTGGTTTCAACCAACGGGAACATACCAGAAAAATGCAAATAGAATGTTCAAGCTTCAGTTAAACAAGCCAGAATGCAAAATTAATGCCAAACACCGTCAGAATAGTCTGATCACAAAACAAATCATCAATAGTGTTTCTATGTGTATATGTTAACCCGAGGGATTATCTTATCATATTTGTGCAGCCAGATAATGTCACAGGTGTATAATTATTCTCTATTATATTCTATATCATTTTCTCATTAAATAACATGAAGCAATAAGATTCTGTATAAATATTTGAAGAGGTACAATGTAATGTTTACTATTTGAACAGTGTGGTTATAGTAATTTCTCATCTAGGATCAACAATACTTTTTTATTGAATTTTGATTAGAAAATACTAATGAATAATTTTAAAAAATATAGCTTAGCCATAGTTTGTGTATTTACTTTTTGGGATGTATTGCTCTTTGGAAACTTTACCCTCATGAAAAAAAGATTGTTTGCATTATGTATAATCGATAAAATTAAAATTTACTTGCTTTCTTAATACAATTATATTATAGGTATACATTGGAGTCTTCTATATGCGGAAGCTACCCAGTAAATTTGCAGAAGGTCAGTTGTTATATCACAATAGCAGGTGCCAGCATACCTGAAATAATATGCCAGCTTGCCTGAAATAATATGCCAGCATGCCTTGAAAAAATACTTGCCAGAAGGTCTAAAATAAAACACTTGAGCATAACTGGATTCATTTTCAGCTTGCCCTTCAGGAAAGCTACCATATGATAAGCTGAGCAGTGATTTAATACCCTACTTATATCAAACAACAGATTTAAGTTTGATAAAAAAAATTATTTAAATTGAACTATTTTTAAGGCTAGAGAGTGTAGTGATATGCTCACTGTGAGTTTTTACAACTTAATGACTGTGTGCTCTGACTGTGTGCTCTAGGACTAGTCAAAATATATTGACGTGCCAAAGCTTGATTCTGAGATATTTTCGTTCTGGGGCAGAATCACGCTTTAACGTCAAAACCAAAAGGAGACCTTTCTGTGGTGAAACGTGGATTTCGATGTTAATGTAAAATTGCAGACAATTTAAACTAAGAATCTATTCAACAATACAATTTTAAGGAATCAACAGCACAAAAAGTGTTAGACTATCAACTTAGAAGAAAGTAAACCACGTTAGTTTCATTTCAACCGTCTTGTTTGTGGTACCAACGCCGCCATATTGTGGATGTTGCTAACAGTAAATGTAACATGTTTACGCTAAAAATCGATATTGTTCGGGTACCGTGCGTGAATGTTGTCATTTTTTTTTTTGCGTGGCAAAAAAAATATGAAAAACTGTTTAAACAGTGCTTATTATTCTTTAATGTTGTTATTAAATTAATTATATTTATTGCTACATTAAAATAAATCGCCAGGAAATAATCTTTAACCATTTTTTCTAATTGATTGAAATCTTTAAAATGATGCGGAGAAACTTTTAATTTATACCTCCTTTTTTATAAACATGTTTATTAAAGGATAAACAAATAACTGTATTTCATTAAAATTTTATATTGTCACCACTCTGTAGTATTACCTATGTTAGAATAATTATGTAAGTTACAACTTGCTGCGTATTAAAATCAAGCAACTCCTTGCCTAGGAAAGTTTTGTTTTTCGCAAAACGTGCATTACGCTATGAAAGATTTTTTGAATTCAAACGGTAAATTCTTTGCGTTAATTTTTCATTCCTCAACAGTTTTCAGAAAAAGTAAAACTCGTTACTCCGAGCGCCCATTTTCGTTTGTCTGCGTGTATATGTACCATTTTCCGTGTAATAAAAGACTATAACCATAGCATACCGTAATGGCCTGGATATTTCGGTGTTGTTTTAAGGGAATGTTCAGGAAAAGTTTTTAAGAGTTCTGGTATAGAAAATATATTCAACCATGTATATTTATTTTTTGAAACGTTACGTGTCAACTATTCCACAACGCTGAAACCGGTACGCTGACCAATACACCACTTCGGAAATGTTGTCACTGCCGCAGTTTCTGTTTCTTCCTTACTTAAATTCTTCGTGTCAACTTAAAATTTATAAGAATTAAGTTTTAAATAAATTTGATTTATAGATAAGTATTTAAATTGGAGCCGTGATTCCTATCCGGAATCAGTTAAACAATTTTCCATGCTGACCATGGGTCCAAATTGTAAAGAAAAGTTATTTTTAGATTGTAATTACATGTACTTATTTTCAATTTATAATTATAAATATACTTGATGATTCATTTTAAAGACGATACTCTTACTATGCTTAAATTTCTTTCTATAATTCATTTATGAAAATTGTTTAAACGGTGGTAAGAATTTAAATGTGTTACGGTCACGAGTTTCCTCGGTATATTTTCCCGGCTCTGAATTAACGCAAGATATACATGTAAACCAACTTTTTAAGTTTTGAGTTGTGAACATTTGATATTTAGGAACTATTTTCAGGTTTTCTATCTAAATTCACTAGAAGGTTAAAAATTAATTGAAAAAAAAAAGAACTGAAGAGGCGCCGTGTTTTCTTGGCCGGATTTTAAAAGTTCGTTTTTCCAAAGCAACAACTTTAATACTTGGGCAGTAGCAATCTGTATCATATTATTGTTTAAAATGAGTTAACGTGTTGCATAACCCTTAAATCTTATATGATTGGACCAAGAATCAAAGAAATTACAGACACTTTGGGTGTGGAGCTCAAAAAACGCCTTTAAAATCCAAATGAAATGTATATTTGTCAACGTTGGGGTGCCACGTTTTGAATTTGTTGAAAGATTTTGTAAATGGAGTAAAACGGCGATAACCTCGATGTTTATTTCGGCTGTTGCGTTGTTTATATTGATGTTGAAGTTTAAAATTGACCATCATCGTGAAGAATTATATCTTCTGTGTCTGTGGGTCCAAAGGATTATGTGAAAATATTGGAAACGGAATAAAATACATGGTGTTTTTGACGGTAGGTGTGCGGATTTTTTCCGGCGAACATTTTTATCTTGTGTAACAGTGTATTATTATAGACGTTGAAATATGAAATTTTTTTTTCAAAAACGGCTTATATTAAGTATTTTTATATATATATACATGATCAGTACATGTGCTGGGATTGACAAATATGCATTTCTTTATTTAAAAATCGTTTTGAGCTCCACACCCAACACTTCTATGAAAGAAATAAGCGGCCGCAGCGTTTTGTTTAATGTAATATTGTAAAATAACCGCGTTGATTCTTCAAAATCCCACTTCGCCATGCATGTAATTTATAAAAGAAAATAATTTCTAAGACGGCATAAAAGTGAAATGTATGGAATAAATCTTTACTGTATACCAACATTATGAAAGTCTTTTGCAAAACAAAAAAAAACCAAACAAAACAAAAAAAAAAATGAAGCGGGCACCTGTTTCATGAAATAAATTTACCGAGTATTTTCCCTGTACCACGGTCATTTTAAAACAATTTCATACATACGTGTGTGTGTGTGTTTTTATTTCTTTAAACATCTTCAGAGAAACCTTTTTGGAATAAACTAGCAAAGAATTATGGACCTGCGTGGATAAGAAAATAAAAAAAAATAAAATTACATGGAATGTTGTTTCCGCACATACATGTATAATGTCGAGGCACCGGCGTTGACATTTATTCGTTTTATACGCGTTTGACATTTATTCGTTTTATTATTGATAAAAAATATTTTGAACATTGAAAATATCGTTTAATAGCTAATCAACATTAATATAAATAACAGACTGTCAAATTCCTTAGAATGGCGTCCTCTCGTAGTCGCTAAGGCACTAGAAATCCGTTCGTTGCTCTTTAAAACATATAAACCTCGTGTTTCTGCTATTAACATATTCCTATTTTTCATCATAATCGTGGGGAAAAAAATCTATAGTTACGCCAATAGGTCCCATGTCCTATATTTACTGGGAAAGCTGAACAAAAATATTTTTTTTTAATAAACTAGAAAAATATTTTGCGAGGAGTCCATTTACAGAGTACCTTTTCTAAAAAGATAATGATGATTCTGATATTTCTAAGAACGCTCTGACAATAACGAATAAGTTTTGCATCTGCCCCAATAAAATAATATTTTCATCCTTTCATAGTTATTATTTTTTGCATAAAAAAAAATGTCTTAAATATAACATTAAACTTGATATTTTACTAAGAGTGTTTCGGCGTTTCTCAGTAACGCAAATACTGTATACACACCAGTGTAGTAATCAACAGTGTATTTGTCACGTGACATTAGCGGCGATGTCTTTATTTTGATGGTTCATTGGTGTTTACTTTTCTATCAAAATCTTTATGTTAGGAATATTTTCAACAAATAAAACATGAAATTGATGTAGAAATGAATAATCTTTAAAGGTATCGTAACAAATTTATTCAAATATGAATTCTAATACGATTTTAGACGGTCCAAAGCTTGCGCTCAAAATCCCGGCGCAAATTTCACCACAGAAAAGGTACTTTTTACAGATGGCAATTAAACATTTTTGTATTTACATATTCTCAAAAGGTCAGAGTGAATGCCATTTCTTCTATACTTATTATTACCAGCATAATAAAGTAGACATAATGATGCACATATTACTCTCTAACCTACAAAGCTCACATATAACATGCTTAATGGGACTGTCAGACAGTTGCACATGTATATAATTTACCCTCTAACTGACAAAACTCGCATATAAAGTAGTTAAATTGGGACTGTCAGACAGAATTCTGTCTAAAAACACATTATCATAAACTTTGCATCTACAACAATAATAATGTGTCCAGGACACAGACATAGTGGTAAGAGAATCACTGTCCTCACCTCCTGATACAATATCAACCCCTACCTCCAAGGTCAAGGTCACACTGTTATCCAAGGTCAGCGTTGTCTATTTATGTGTGTATGTTGTGTCCAGTTCATAATATTTCTTATCCTGATGATGAAGGGATTTTAAAAATGTTCACAATAATGAAAGGATGTGTTATGCACAACAACCAGATGCCTACCTTCAAGGTTAAGGTCACACTTTGAGTTCAAAGCTTAACATGGTCTGTTATAGGGTATATTTTGTGTCTGGTATTTAACTTTTTTATCAACCAAGGGATTTTGAAATAACTTGGCACAAATGTTTGCAATAATAAGACAACAGTCATAGGCAACACCCAGACCCATACCTCAAAGATCAAGTTCACACTTGGAGGTCAAAACCTGTTACAGGGTATGAAGCCAAGTCAGTAAAGTATCATTGGTGAATCGCTAACATACCTTGATGGGACTGAGCATGAAATTGTCATACCCTGTATTGATTTTGTATTTGTCAAATTTTGTGTCTTAAAATTGTGATAACAACAATAAAAATATATTTCTGTTGACACATACACAGGAGTTATTTCATTATGTTTCTTTAATTTATTTATTGTTACTTGCATGTGCAGATCTAGCAACACTGAAAGTCCAGATCCATATCTCAACCTTTTGAAATAGCACAATTTTGTGCTTCCTTTGGCTGGGGACGTTGGTAACTCTGTTACAAATTCTTGTTTTACTAGCAGTTATTACTCTTGAACAATCAGGGTTAATTTGTTTGTTTACTCTGTTTATTTTAAGTGCAGAGATGTGATATTGCGATAATTCTATATTTGGACTCTTGTGCAGTAATTCTTGTTTAAGACTGTCAAAGTTTCTCCAAGATTGTCTATCATTGATCCCAGTAATTACGTTTATAATCACAGGTTATTGCTACCTCTGTCACAATTCAGGAGGCCATATAAAAAAGTCATATTTTTCTCAGTTAGATACTCTTAATACAATTGCATATTTTACTTGCATTGATTCACCTGCTTTAAGGGGAGGATTACATGATTAAGCATACATGTATGTTTGTCTGCAAATAGTTTATAGCCAATGTTTGTATGACATGTAAGCTGATTTTAATGTCATGATCAATGTTAGACAGTTCTTTTGTATAAATAATTTATATTCTGATGGAGTGACTTTATGTGGAGTTTTAGGTTTATGTTACATTTCCTCATCAAGAGTAACTTAAAGGTCATTTTGCAATCTTCCAGCTTTAATCGGTGGAGAAGCAAGCAGTCCAAACCTAAGGCCCATTCCCATTAAATTTTAAATGTTATAGGAGTACGCCTTGGTCTAATATAACAACCATCACCAACCATGCTCACAGACACTTGGGTGTGGAGCTCAAAACGCCTTTGAAATCCAAATTAAATGTATATCTGTCAATCCCAGCACAATTGTATTGATCATATTATATATCAAAAAAACTTAATATAAGCCGTTTTGAAAATGTCTATAATTATTATTGACGTTGAAATATGAAATTTTTTCAAAACAGCTTATATAAAGTGACCATGCTGACTGAATTTTCAATGTTTGTGAACAATTGTGAAGAGCAAACACTTCTTAGTCCATGAACTTTAACCCCTCAGCCACTCTTAACACCTCATTTTGTTTATTTTTTTAATCAAGCAGCTTGTTTTAAGTGCTTGACCAATACAACTGCCAATGTATATTCGTATTTTATTTTTTTTATTTGAGTATATTGTTTGTCATAAACAGGCATTCCAATATTATTATGATCCAGCATACTTTCTCTAAATTAGCATTGACAATTAGTCATACAATTTCAAAACAAAAAATGTTGATTTACTTGATATACAGTAGAAGAGGAATTAGAAACATCAGAGTGGTAAATGACTACCTTATTGGCATTTCTGTAGTTGATAATTTCAAATTTTCTCAGCAATTTCAATAATCTAATTACTTAGCACAATTCTATGGTGGTTTATTTGTGCCATTCGTGTTTTCGCCCCGCAACCCCTCCAAGTGAAAAATCAAGAATTAACAAGTTAAAAAGGGGGGGTCGCGGAACGAAAACATGCTTATTAGTGAGGGCGCTGGGTGAAGTTTAATAAATAAAACTTCGCCCAATGGGGATGCAGGACGAGATTTAAGAAATAAAGTGGCAGGGCGAAAACACGCTAATTAGCGCCCTTGCTAATTAGCGTGTCTTCACTCTGCGCCCTGCCATTTTAACTTTTTAATTATCGACTTTTTGCTTGGCAGGTTCGTAGGACGAAAACATGCTAATTAGCGGGGGCACTTGGCAAAGTTTTATTTATTAAACTTCTCCCTGCGCCCTGGTTTATAAGCGTGTTTTCGTCCCATGACCCCGCCATTTAATTTCTTAAATCTCACTCCGCGCCCCCGCGAGACGAAGTTTTATTTATTAAACTTCGCTCTTCACCCTCGCTAATTTTTGAGTTTTGGCTCCATGCCCCCGCCATTTTGACTTGTTAATTTTCGTCTTTTTGCTTGGCAAAAACAGGAATGGCACAAATCAGCCACCATACAATTTAGAAAAAGGTAGAAATCAAACAATATTTTAAAACTTTTATCTTAATATATACTTTATACAAAGATGATGGATATGCCTGCAGTGTGTCATCATAATTATGTGATATTAATGATATTTTCATTTCCAAATTGAATTTTAATAACATTACTCTTATCAATATTTTAATGAATATAAAATTATAGGGCTTTAAATAAATTATTATATGTGCGCTTTGAATTACTAAATGCATCATTAAATTTGATAATTTTACTTTTAATGTTATTAGTTTATGAAATATTTATTATACCACAGATGTTTTATCAGATTAGTTTTCCTATTTCGTTTTACTATGCTTAATTTTGAAACATTTCTATATATATAAACCTCCTTATCTCTATGACTTAAGCTAGCCAATGCTGTCACTGCTATAAATTGACTTAAGTTATGATTGTTACTATTATTAAGCTTCTGCCAGCCTCTTGATAATAATACAAGTTTAATTCTAAACTAGATATAACTACATTTTGATTTTGTCAATCCCAAGCTTACACTAGCAATGGAGTATAAGATATTTTGGTGTAGTTCATAAATTTTACTGTGCAAATATTAATTCATTTCCAAAGGTCAAAGGTAAAAAGTTTTAAAACTTAATTGAAACCAGTTTTAAGGTAATTAATTAATTGGCAATTTTAATATTTTTTAAATGATTTAATATGTTGGAATATTTATTTATAAAGGCAATTTAAAGGATTTGTTTATATTAAATCATGTAGATTTATATGTAAAAATTTTGCCAATTTAATTTGCTTAGGTATTAAATTTGGAAAATTTGTTACTGTTTTTTCCTTACATGTTGTAATTATATTGATTTTATGATTTAAGATTTGTTATTAATGTAGTGAATCTAATGATTTATGACCTAATATTTGCTAATTACCGGTACACTGATGTAACATATATTATATAACTATATTTTACAGAGCAGGATGTATTTTGGTGTCTTATGAGTTAATCTCAATGTATTACCCTGCTTCTGGGTTAACTATAATCTGGGAAAATGGAAACAATTAGCATTGTAAATTTGTCCTCTTGTTTTTCTCTTGACATTCATTGATTTATAGTGACAGAGACATTATAGGCCTGATCTTTTATTGAATGCTTTTAAATTCTAAATAAACAACATCCTCCTGGTGAAAGATAAAATTTGTGAATGGATTTTCTTTAAAGTGACTTTAATGGTCAGTTTCGATTTTTATAAGTTTTTATTAATGTCATAAAAGTTTAGGAGCAGATTGTAAGACATTTTAACTGTCATTTAATGATACTTTGTTAGTAGATATATTTATTATGAGCAAATGTTTTAAATGAGATATATGATGATTTAGTCCTGTCAACCTTGCTGTTGTCAAATATAAAAAGAAATCAACCTTAAATTTGTTATTTAAGATATATATATTTATCATTCTTAATAAGGCAAGAAGTTTCATTAAAGTATGATGATTTTGATGATTATACTCTTGCTTCGTATGGTATTAGTCAATAACAGAAAGATGCAGTTGCATCATACAATTTCTGTATCAGATTTGAACTGATCATCAAATAATATCAGGTAACAAACACAAGATGATTGTGTAGAAGCTGTAGACCAACTCAGCTAAAACATTTAAATATATATATACATGCATAAATTATACTATAAGGCAATGCAGGTATGTGCACACTTATGCCAAACATTGGACTTGTATTGTTTCTCATAATCAACATTGACCTCCTTGACTGAGTGGTTTAAATCTGGTTGCTGACTTCAAGACGCCTGGTCCTCAAATATTGCCATAGGGACTTGAGATTCCTTCTTCTTCTAGATGGCTGTTCATACCTGAAATTTATTCATGAAATGGCATGTCATACTCCTGCCATCAGTAAAGCTGGAGAGTTGCGTTATATTATTCAAACCCAACTAAACAAACATAATAAGCAAGATGCATAATCTCTGAAATTTGCACTAGCACAATTATGGTAAATATTATTGTTCTGGCTTGAATACAAATTGTATTCTGTAGAAATATTTTTTCACCAATTCAATCCATAAAGTGTATAAATGAACAAGTTTGTAGACTTCATCCTGCATTCTTTATATTGTAAGAGCCAGACTTGACTGTTTAATTGTATAAAACAAATACTTGCCCAGCAAGAGATAATCTCCAGTGGAAAGAATGTTCATAAAGCCCTCTTCCATCATGAAGTTTTTATTGCACAACTCATAAACTGAGCCCACTGAGTGGGTATTGTATATTTGATGTAATTAGGCATTGCTAACCTTTTCCATATGAGATATTACAACTCGTAAACATTAAGTAGTCATAAAGATCTCCATAAACGGCCTACTGAGCATGTTACTTTTACAAACAAGTCGCTGCAGACCTTTCAATAATAACCTATGACTTTCTGACATGGTTTGAAAACATTGCTATTTCATTGTTACTTTATATAGGTGGATATTATTAAGTCTTCTTTTACCGGGAGACTATGTAAATACTGACTTTTAAAAAAAACATTATTGTTGACAATAACAACAATCTTTTAACTCTGCCATTGCCATTTAAAACTCTAGCAACCTTCTAAGTCTGTAGACCTTTTAAAACCATTGCCATTTAAAACTCTAGCAACCCTCTAAGTCTGTAGACCTTTTAAAACCATTGCCATTTAAAACTCTAGCAACCTTCTAAGTCTGTAGACCTTTTAAAACCATTGCCATTTAAAACTCTAGCAACCCTCTAAGTCTGTAGACCTTTTAAAACCATTGCCATTTAAAACTCTAGCAACCTTCTAAGTCTGTAGACCTTTTAAAACCATTGCCATTTAAAACTCTAGCAACCCTCTAAGTCTGTAGACCTTTTAAAACCATTGCCATTTATAACTCTAGCAACCCTCTAAGTCTGTAGATCTTTTAAAACCATTGCCATTTAAAACTCTAGCAACCTTCTAAGTCTGTAGACCTTTTAAAACCATTGCCATTTAAAACTCTAGCAACCCTCTAAGTATGTAGGCCTTTTAAAACCATTGCCATTTATAACTCTAGCAACCCTCTAAGTCTGTAGACCTTTTAAAACCATTGCCATTTATAACTCTAGCAACCCAGTTAGATTGCAGATGTTTTAAATGCAGTGCCATTTATAAATGTAGCAGCCCTGTATGCCTACATCATACTTTTCAAAACTATTGTCATTGATCTCTAAGTCTACAGAATTTTTAAACCATTGTCATTGATAACTGTAGCAGCCCTGCAAGTCTGCAGAATTTTTAAACCATTGTCATTGATAACTGTAGCAGCCCTGTAAGTCTGCAGAATTTTTAAACCATTGTCATTGATAACTGTAGCAGCCCTGTAAGTCTGCAGAATTTTTAAACCATTGTCATTGATAACTGTAGCAGCCCTGCAAGTCTGCAGAATTTTTAAACCATTGTCATTGATAACTCTAGCTGCCCTGCAAGTCTGCAGAATTTTTAAACCATTGTCATTGATAACTGTAGCAGCCCTGCAAGTCTGCAGAATTTTTAAACCATTGTCATTGATAACTGTAGCAGCCCTGTAAGTCTGCAGAATTTTGAAACCATTGTCATTGATAACTGTAGCAGCCCTGCAAAAAGGCTGCAAGTCTGCAGAATTTTTAAACCATTGTCATTGATAACTCTAGCTGCCCTGTAAGTTTGCATTTATATGTTTTATTAAATTCATTGCCATTTATAAGTAGCAGTCCCAGTATTATCTGCAGATTGTTTTCTGTTTCCATTTATAATTATAGCAGCCCTGTGTTCGTCTCTATTGCCATTTAATGACTATAGCAGCGCTGCAGACTTTAAAAACATTGCTATTCATGACTTGTAACTCCTTTTATGTAATGAACGGATGCTTCATTGACTATTGGAGCTGTGGTCTGGTGGGCAAGAAAGGCACTGAAAACTTTGAATTTCTGTTAATGAAGGCCACTCATAATGGATCATGTCCTTTTCAATTTATCATTGCTTTGTAAATGACTTTGGTTTGTAAAATGAATCTCTAATGAGAATGATAATATATGGAGACTGGTGAGCTGTGTGGAAGAGATGTATACTTTAGTACATCCAGTGATTACCATATTGATCTATATACTCCTATTTCTTTTATGCAAATATTTCCAATGAAATAAAGTATATTACTGAAATAAAAGAAAGCTAACCAGATGGGTTTGATAATAAGATAGTTAGATATTTGAGGCTAGCTAGCTGTGTTCAACTTGTTTTTATAAAACTATTTCTTTAACTTGTCTGTGTTAAAACATATAGCTAGCAGATATTCTGTAAGATGATAGTGGATTAGGTATTAGAACATAAAAACAGTGTAGCTGCTGCTAAAAGTTAATAATGGAGTGTTTCCCACTTACCTTGGCTCTCCCGTGAAGAGTTAGAGGTTTTCTATTTCATAAAATTTATATTAAAAAGAGAAATTTGTAGAGCTTTATGTTTCCTGTAATTTGTAGACTTTGTAAAACTATATTTTGTATATGTACATGAAGAGTGAAATTTCTTAGAAAATCATAAAAGAGGTTTATATTTCCAGCAAATATTAGATAATTTTATAGTTTTGTATTCTTGTGTGAATTCTTTGTATGATTTAATATTAGAGCATATTTCTTTAAGCCTCACAAAATGTGTGTAATGTTTTGATTTTGGAAAGACTATTCATTGTACATATTAAGTAATATTTCAATATCAATTTTCTTTAAATGTGCATTAAACTGTATACGGTATGTTAAAAGTCAGGATGGAGTTAGTCTTTTCTTGATATGGACAACATTATATATAAGGTCTCTCATTGATGACCACTGCTTATTGCTCTATGGACAGCAGCTTTTAGGTTAAATAGATATTCTTTTTCTTAATTGTACAATTATAAATTAAATGTTTATCTGATATTCTAAATGTTACAAATCACTGCAACATCTTTATTATAGATCAAAGACATTTGTTTTAATTAAATAACTACTTATGGTTACTTATTATTTACTTTTGAACATTTTGAGTTTTTTAACTTGTATTTAAGCCATATGTTGTTGTTATGATTAATCTTTTGAAAGATTTAATGATACAGACAGCTGATAGCCAGGTATTGGAAAATAATGAAGATATGTTCAAGATGTAATAACATACTGACCATAAGTAAGTTGTTATGAGGCAATTTATTACCTGGTACTAGAATAGTTGGTAGAGGGTATGATATTATTAGTGGGCCAAGGATGTATTGATCGGTGGAGATTTATTACCAGCACTTACATACATCTCTCAATTTATGACTGTATATGATACAAGATAGAGAAGGGGAGGATTTGTGATGTATGGAAATTAAGGCTGACAAATTAGTGGGAAAGTAAAAAGAAATTAGTTGAAAGTAAAATTGTGGATATATATTTTAATTGGTAATTCTCTCTTTGCTTCATTTTATGGAATTAGCTTATCTCTGACAGGTCAGAAAATGTTTTCATGTTTATTGGCGGCAATAGAAATGGCTGAGTTTTATTTCACTGACTTAAATGGTTTGATCGATTGAAAGTGCTAATGTGGTTCCCTTCTAAATGAGACAATAATTTAATGAAGGAAGATTTACACAGTCTGAGAGTCTCTGTAAATACAGTTTGCCGTTAATTCTTCTTGCTTGTTTTTCAAGCCCAGTAATCCTATAAACACTATATTTGTATTCTTTCTTTAAAGTAGACAATGTTTTTTCCCTCTTTTATTTATCTGTATACAGGGCTCGAATTTAACACTCGCAAACTAGCAAAATGCTAGTTGAAAAATGATTTTGCGAGTTAGATTTATGACAACTCGCAATTTTTTGCGAGTTGAAGAAAAAACGGAATACACTTGTCAGGAAAATCGGGCGTAATATTCGCAAGTACCAAGTATTCGCCAAGTTATAAACTATGCGCGCACTTGCTGTCTGGTTTACATTTTCTATACCTTAACCTCGGTTAAAAACGTAGACAAATTTAAACCAGTCCAAATGTCATTTTGTCCGTGTAAATCAAGCGTGATCGGAATAATATGTCTAAACAAAAAATAGCGACTTGACTTCCCACTTACTGAAGCAAATGTGTCTTCAGATAACAATACTCTGAGTACAGAAGATGATTCACAGTCTATCAAAAGAAAGACAATCAGACCTTCAGTTTAAACGGTTAAAAAATGGGAGAAAGAACTGCACGTCAGTCTTGCGTACGAACTCGATGACGATGGAAATGTTGCCAAAATATTTTGCACCGATTGTTGTGCGCATAATCCAGACTAGACATTGTCGGTATGGCGACAATATTGCATTATTATTTTTTTACAGGTAGATTGACATTTGATAAGAATCCTTGTCCCCTAAATCAAGTTTTTGAGTAGAAAGTTACGTTGCTGATTCGTACCCCGGGCAGTTCGAACTCGTCCAAATAAATTACAATTTTAATTTTGTTATTCTCTATATCCAGCAACAACTTTGTCTTTCAGCAAATCAAATAATTAAACTTAAAAATGAAGTATTATAATTTTTTCATGCCCAATTTCATGATTAAGTCAGCTGTTTATGCAGAAATAAAAAAATATCTTTCATATCAATCATGTTAATTTAATCATTTATTTCAGTGAGTTAAAATATAAGATAGTTTTATTCTTTATTTTGAGTTGTTCCAACATGACAATTGAGATACAACAATTGAATGAACTCAAGTTATAACAAACTACTGTAAATTCATGTGTTGTACTACAACATTTATTAATAAAAACATTTTCAATAAAATTCATTATTATGATACATAATTGTAACAACAATTAATTAATTATTATGGTACATGATAATTCAAACAATTAATGAATGTACACAAAAGTTTAAACAATTTTGGAATTAAAAAATCATTGTCGTAAAAATTGCTAGTTGAATTCAGTTTTTGCTAGTTAAAAATTTGTCCACTAGCAAAAAATTGCTAGTGGCCAAAAAAGTTAAATTCGAGCCCTGAATACACTGCCAGCAAACTAATAGAGATTTATGCTCTCAGATTACAATGTTTGACAGTTGATGAAGAGAAACATTTATATTTTTTAAATAAATATGTCATACTCAAAGTTTGAGTATAATTAAGGGTAATCATGTCTCCCTGCTCTCAGATAAATGAGTTACCCCATGCTAAATAAGATAAACTAACTACCATAAATTAATTTGTCTTAATACTGGCATATTTTGTTTTCTAAGGAAATTAATGATTTTGTAATGAAATGTTAATGTGTTTATGATTATATTTTATTATTAATAAGTATTTATTATATAATTATAAACTGTTAACTTTTTTTTTGGAGATATTATTGTCATTTATGTCAGCTCATTTTAAATAGAATAAATGGAACCAATCTTTTGAGTATTTATGAATGCAAGAAACTACATGTATGATAACTGTCAGTTTTAATACCAAATGATATCTTACAAACAACAATTACTGGGGGAAAAAATATTAGCTGACTACAATGCTTCATTTAACATCAATGTAGCTATAATTTGTTCACATAAGTTAGTGATATATTTCATATATGAAATCAATATGATGTAGTATCAGTATATATACTGTATTGTCCAGGTTTATCAACCTTGATATAGCAAGTTTATTATGGACATTTCTAATATTGATTGAATTTCTACCATATGTGCTGTCAGGGCTCGAATTTAACTTTTTTGGCCACTAGCAATTTTTTGCTAGTGGACAAATTTTTAACTAGCAAAAACTGAATTCAACTAGCACTTTTTACGACAATGATTTTTTAATTCCAAAATTGTTTAAACTTTTGTGTACATTCATTAATTGTTTGAATTATCATGTACCATAATAATTAATTAATTGTTGTTACAATTATGTATCATAATAATGAATTTTATTGAAAATGTTTTTATTAATAAATGTTGTAGTACAACACATGAATTTACAGTAGTTTGTTATAACTTGAGTTCATTCAATTGTTGTATCTCAATTGTCATGTTGGAACAACTCAAAATAAAGAATAAAACTATCTTATATTTGAACTCACTGAAATAAATGATTAAATTAACATGATTGATATGAAAGATATTTTTTTATTTCTGCATAAACAGCTGACTTAATCATGAAATTGGGCATGAAAAAAATTATAATACTTCATTTTTAAGTTTAATTATTTGATTTGCTGAAAGACAAAGTTGTTGCTGGATATAGAGAATAACAAAATTAAAATTGTAATTTATTTGGACGAGTTCGAACTGCCCGGGGTACGAATCAGCAACGTAACTTTCTACTCAAAAACTTGATTTAGGGGACAAGGATTCTTATCAAATGTCAATCTACCTGTAAAAAAATAATAATGCAATATTGTCGCCATACCGACAATGTCTAGTCTGGATTATGCGCACAACAATCGGTGCAAAATATTTTGGCAACATTTCCATCGTCATCGAGTTCGTACGCAAGACTGACGTGCAGTTCTTTCTCCCATTTTTTAACCGTTTAAACTGAAGGTCTGATTGTCTTTCTTTTGATAGACTGTGAATCATCTTCTGTACTCAGAGTATTGTTATCTGAAGACACATTTGCTTCAGTAAGTGGGAAGTCAAGTCGCTATTTTTTGTTTAGACATATTATTCCGATCACGCTTGATTTACACGGACAAAATGACATTTGGACTGGTTTAAATTTGTCTACGTTTTTAACCGAGGTTAAGGTATAGAAAATGTAAACCAGACAGCAAGTGCGCGCATAGTTTATAACTTGGCGAATACTTGGTACTTGCGAATATTACGCCCGATTTTCCTGACAAGCGTATTCCGTTTTTTCTTCAACTCGCAAAAAATTGCGAGTTGTCATAAATCTAACTCGCAAAATCATTTTTCAACTAGCATTTTGCTAGTTTGCGAGTGTTAAATTCGAGCCCTGGCTGTGGTAAGAATTTTATTCATATCTATTTGTTAATATCATTTCTTTTTTGCTTTACTTCGTTGAAAAATAAAAGGATTAAGTCATAAATTTGTATTTTTGAAGCATGATGAAGTCACTGGGGAAGTTTCTTGCCTGGATATTAAAATGTCACTTTTCATGATTATTGATTGCAAATGTTTAAGTTCGTTGAACCATGGTGAGAGACAAGTTAATATTAAAATATCATGTTTTATGTATAAAAGCTACACCAAGCATGGTCATTGTTGTTTTCTTAATTGACACTACTCTAATTGCTACTAATTGGTTTAGTGATCAAGGTCCCCTGACTTAATTAGTTTGCAAGCCCCTTGCATAGTAAACAGTCTTTCAGTTGTGACATATTCACATCAGCTACACATTATGTTTTGGGAGAGTCGAGTTTTCCAGATACCTAACATGAAAAAATCATTAGTTAGTTCTACCAAAGTGTAAAATATGTATGGATGGGCACCTTGGTATCCAGTAAATGTTGATAGATAGTCATATATGACCTGATGTAGTGTCCCTAGAGTACAGTATCAGCAGTATGTTACCATTCACAAATCATTCTCCTCAGTAGTGAATGTGATTTACTCTAAAATTAACCCATTCATCAAAAATGATCATTGCAGAAATCACAGATGCAGAGCTGTTTTAGAATTGCTTAATATTGATGGGTATGAAAATAAAATGGGTAAAAATGCTTCTCATATTTCACACACAGGCATTGGAGAAAGACAAAAGGCAATAACATTGACTAGAAGTTCTCCCATTTATACAATATTGCTATATCCATAGTTGAAACGAAAATGCATCACTGCAGTTAAAATTTGTGATTTCAACTGTAGCAATGCTAAATTATCTGTATAGAACTAAGATGATGGAAAGTAATCTGTTCAAACTTATAGATATGCTAAGAATCAACAACTTTTCAGTCCTTAAAACATGTAAATAAGTTATTATGAATAAATTCCTTGAAATAATTGAACCATTTTATTTTTATGCCCCTGAAATGTGGTACATAGTTTTTGAATTGTCTATCTTTCTTTCCATCTGTCTGTGCAGAAATACATAGGCAAAGCTATAGGAAAAATAGGTGACAGTAAATTTCCTTTTATGCTGTTCATTCAGAAAGCTCTGCTGTGACTATTTTTACTGTTACATGGCTGAGAGAACTATTGGAAGAACAATTTTTTTTTTTAAGATCAGCCACATTAATTCCAAAATTTGAGGATGTTTGTCCACATTTTGTTCTGCCTTTCATATCCATGGATTGATCTACCTTTATAGTGAATTGCCCTGGTATGTTTTGTCATCAATTCTGTCATTCTTCTTATTTTATTGAAGTATTTTCATCTAAATCCAAGTCTTTGAGGGGAAAAATGAACCTGAATTTATTTCAGTTCATATAAGGACTTACAGGGCATTTTAGTTCATAAATGATAGATTTAGGGCAATAAGGAGTGTTGTCATTGATGTGCTCTATTTATTGTAAGTGAAAATCAATGTTTTGTCATGTTTAAAAAGCAAAATAGTTCAGCCTCATTCATCATTCCTCATTTACTGACACCAACAATTCTCCACAGACGTTCCCTGCATGCACCATTTCCCTCCAATTACCAATACTCTTCACTGGAAGAGGAGGGTTTGCAGTCCTATTTAAATCACTGACTTTATATTCTCCTTAATGTTTTTTTTTCTTATCTGAATATCTCATCTAGTTAAGAACTGCTGTATGGAACTCCCTTGGTAACTTAAATGAAATTATTTACAATATTTATAGTTCTGTTTGTTCTGTATTTTTGTCCTTTAACTGTGTCTCCATGTTCATGAAGCTGACTAAAAACAATTCTGAAAAAACTTTTTCCTGAGATTGACTTCAATAAGATATCTAAGTGATAAAAAATGTTACTTGCACTTCCTTACAATTACACTTTTGTCCTTAAGCATATTGTGCATTTCTTGAATGGTTACTGTTATAAAAACTGATCTTGAAAGTCCATTTCACAACTTTGAAATATTGGATGTTCTAAAATTGTTCTTGACATAATGTTCTTGAATTACTCTTGAAATGTTCAATAACAATTCTTGAAATGTGTAAGAATAATTCATGAAATGTCCAAAAACAGTTCTTGAATTGAATTTAACCCATTACGCGATAAACACGCCTTTTAACGCCTTTTTACCCCCCGTCTGAAATGGTGAAAAAATGCCTTATTTAGGCCGCCAAGAAAATTTTGGACTTGTGAGAGGCTAAAAATGACCCCAGATCGATCATAAGGTACCGTGTAACCAACGCTGAAAAGCATTTGACTCTATCTCAGTCCATTGAGAAGTTGCAGCTCTTTGAAATCCATTTTGATGGAAAAAATCAATGCAAAATAGTGATTTTTGGCAATTTTGAGATGTCCCCTCGTTGCCATGGTAACAGGAAATTTAAGCCTGAACATGTTGTTGCAAAGGCAATGGTCCAGTCAACATTTGTGCCAAGTTTGATTAGTATTAAAGCAGTTTTCATAGTTTTATAGCAATTTGAACTTGTAATGGGAGACTTTTCAATGAAAACAACCATTTTTCACAAAATGCTCATGAAGTAATGGGTTAACAGTGTAATTAAGTATAGCTAAAATGATGAAAAGGGCAAAAAATGTACATGAACTGGTCCTTAATTTTACTTATTCAAATGTTCCATATATGTGTTCATATACTTTTAAGGAAGAACTTTTCAGAACCCTTTTAATAAACTGTTTTTGAAATTTGTCTCAATATTATTACATTCTTTGAAGAATTTTCAAGAAATATTCTTGACAACTTAAATAACCATTTCAGTACTGTTCTTGAAACAAGTTCCTTAACAGTACAAAAATAAGCCTCAAACAATTCTACAAAATTACAACCTTCAAGCTCTAATGGCATAGATCAAATCTAACTCTTGCAGTTTTAAAATTTATCTTGTAAAGTTCCCATGAGAAGTCTTTGGAGAATGTTTGCATTCTGATATAAAATCTGATGGGGGAAATAGATGGGAGAATGTTTGCCCTTTTGATCTGTATCATATATAGCTATTGTTGCCTTGAGGGTTCCTGTCTAAAATGTGTGGATCATGTAAGTGATCAGTAGTTTGTTACCCATCTATCAATGTTTTCATTGCTCACATTACTTACTTAACATGCAACCATCACTATCCTAGTTATTCCCAACAGTTGCAGGATTGAATAAATGGTAAAAAGTTTCATATATATGTTACTGAAGCCTACAGGGAACTAGCATTTTATGGTAGCACACAAGCTAAATAAAATGTAAAGAGAGGCACTGAGCAACTATCAGAAGAGTAAAGCATTCAAATATACACTGTGACCCAGCCAAATTATTTACAGAAATTGAACTGAAACAATGCATTAGTAATGTTTGTAGAGACATTCACCTTATAGATATACATGTACATTTATATATTTATAGACTATACAGTGCCCAAATATGTCCTTAGACATGTAAATGTAATACAGCAACCAAATGTAAATGTAGTGCAGCAACCAAGAATGTACTTAAGACATTTTATGTGTGCAGTAACCTTATGTGTAGTTTGACATTTAAATGTTGTGCAGCAACCAAGTTGTTCTTAGACATTTTGTATAGTGCAGCAACCAAGAATGTACCGAGACATTTAGATGTAGTGTAGTAACCAAATGTGTATAATAAGACATTTTATATAGTGCAGCAACCAAGAATGTACTGAGACATTTAGATGTAGTGTAGTAACCAAATGTGTATAATAAGACATTTTATATAGTGCAGCAACCAAGAATGTACTGAGACATTTAGATGTAGTGTAGTAACCAAATGTGTATAATAAGACATTTTATATAGTGCAGCAACCAAGAATGTACATTTAGATGTAGTGTTAGACATTTAGATGTAGTACAGGAACCAAGAATGTACTGAGACATTTCGATGTAGTGCAGTAAGCAAATGTGTACCTAGACATTTAGATGCAATGCAGAAACAAATGTGAAGTTAGACATCTTATATAGTGCAGCAACCAAGTTTGTTCTTAGATATTTAGATGTAAAGCAGCAACCAAGAATGTACTGAGACATTTAGATGTAGTGCATTAACCAAATGTATAGTTAGACATTTAGATGTAGTGCAGCAACCAAGAATGTACTGAGACATTTAGATGAAGTGCAGTAACCAAAAAAGTAGTTAGACATTTAAATGTAGTGCTGTAACCAAATGTGTACTGAGACATTTAGATGTAGTGTAGTAACCAAATGTGTAGTTAGACATTTAAATGTAGTGCAGCAACCAAGAATGTACTGAGACATTTAGATGTAGTGTAGTAACCAAATGTGTAGTTAGACATTTAAATGTAGTGCAGCAGCCAAAAATGTACTGAGACATTTAGATGTAGTGTAGTAACCAAATGTGTAGTTAGACATTTAAATGTAGTGCAGCAGCTGGGCGTTAGACATTTAGTTGTAGTGCAGTAACCAGATTTTTGTAGTTAGACATTTAAATATAGTGCATCAACCAAGTATGTACTTAGACATTTAGCTGTAGTGCAAGCTTCCTCATGTAATTAAGATACATAAAGTGATAAGATCTGATCTATTTCATACTCACAGTGATAATAAAGTGTTCATGGTGTAAAGTGATTTGATATTCAGTCGCAAGCGCAACATTAATTGCATATTTTTGTATCAAATATTGAATTTTGTGAGATAAAATGATCATGTAGTTAAGTTTTCAATACTCTGATCATCGAGGTTTGTTGCCAAAATGGAATTCTAGCATATTTACAACTGAAGGATCAATAGACGAATATATTTTAATCTTCTTTAAATCCATATACAATCTATAGACTTTAAAAGTTTTGGTTATATTTTTATTATAAATCACGCTTCAATTCAGTAATATTGAAGTGTACGTCATAAAAATGTCACAGTTAGTTCTGCAGTTTTGAACAAATATTATTTTCTTTGAGTGTTTGTAAAGATAGAGTTTATGTCATATACATGTTGTTTATTTTAGGGCAGTAAACTTAAATTTAGAACGGTAAATATCATAGATATTGATACTTGGACAGAATATTTAGCAGGAGTTTTTTATGATGTTTTATATTAAAGGTATGAACACTGATTATTTTGAAAAAATAAAATTTGTAGACAGATTAAGTAAGGACATGTAGTTAAAGAATGAAGCAGTTTATATAAGGTTTAAACATTTACTAGATTAAAACCCTGTACTTTGTACATTATTTAAAACATAATAATTCATGCCAGGTCATAAAATTATAAATAAAAATTTTAAGTGTCATAAATTTTGTAAAAAAAAAAGAAACAAGATAAGAAAAAGCAATTTTTTTCTTTCAATATAAGCTAGAGAATTTATAAATAAGCCATGAGCTTTTTTTAACTTCAAGGATAAAAATATGGTAGAACATTTCACAAACAGATAACGTTTATCTTTTTTATTGGATGGTAAAAAAAAAAAAATTTACATCTTCAAAGAGAAGAAAAGTAATCAGTTATATATTTTGATTTTTAGCTCCACTTTTTGGAGAAAAACAAAGCTATTATAATTATTTAAAATTCTCTTAGTTTAGAAAACGTGCTGTTTACTATATATTCAGCAACTTTTCTCAGAGTGTGCTGCTTCTCTGACAGCTCTTGTTTTAAAGTATATTTTGTTTTTGTTTAGATCACCATGTTTTCAAATCTCCAGACAGGATAATCATAGTAACACACCAGTCTTTAAATAGCCTCCAGCATTCTGTTACAATTAAGAGCCAATTATATTTAATAGATACATATATTGTATAATTTATTAGCATCTGCCACGTTACACACCATTTATATGCAGAACATCGCCTGATTGGTATTAATATAGAAATGGTTTGATTGAATTATTAATATTCTAGATTTCCATTCTGGCACAGTTGCCAGCTGTAGGATCAGGCTTGAAAGGGAAAAGTAATTTGTTCAGTTCAATTACATGATAAAATCTATCAATTACTTGTCAGATGCTGATTTCTGCTGTTTTGAATTATTCATATAAAACATGTAGGGTTGTGTAATGTTCCTGAAAAGTTGTTGGAGGAGGACATGTAACAGAATGTTACATAAATGTTTTATAATACTGTTATCATGTGTCAGTATTTAGTTCTCAATTAACAACTCGACTGACTGTGAATAATTGCTTATTATAATTATGGCAATGGCATTTATCCGCTATCAAATAGTTGCTTTGATTAGCCAACAAAATAATACCTATTTGTCAATATTTAGAATCACATCTATAAGCAGTGGGTGCAGTGATCTTGTGATTTATGATACACACATATATATATAATGTAGGTAATAATTATTTCAGTGCTTCAGCACATAAAATCTGCCATTACCCATAATATCCTCTTAGTAGATCTAACCATGGCAACCCTCATATAATATATCAAGAGCAAACATTGACCTCTCATCATAAACTGTTAACTGTTCATTGCATTATTTACTACTTTACTCATAATACATTACCAACTGTTACTCTCTAAATGCATTATCAACTGTTACCCTCTCAATACATTATCAACTGTTGCCCTCTCAATACATTATCAACTGTTGCCCTCTCAATACATTATCAACTGTTGCCCTCTCAATACATTATCAACTGTTGCCCTCTCAATACATTATCAACTGTTATCCTCTTTATACATTATCAACTGTTGCCCTCTCAATACATTATCAACTGTTGCCCTCTTAATACATTATCAACTGTTATCCTCTTTATACATTATCAACTGTTGCCCTCTCAATACATTATCAACTCAGCTACAGTTACCCTCTTTATATATACATTATCAACTATTGCCCTCTCAATACCATCATCAACTGTTGCCCTCTCAATACATTATCAACTGTTATCCTCTTTATACATTATCAACTGTTGCCCTCTCAATACATTATCAACTGTTACCCTCTTTATATTTACATTATCAACTATTGCCCTCTCAATACATCATCAACTGTCGTCCTCTCAATACAATATCAGTTGTTATCTTCTCAGTACATCATCTTCTACTACTCCCTTTTCACGCATCATCAATTGTTAGTTTCTCAGTTTATCATAAACTTTTACCCACTCAATACATAATAATTAGCTGTTTAACTCTCTCAATACATTATCATCTGATACCCTCTCAACACACCATTAGCTGTTATCCTCTCAATACATTATCAACTGATTCCCTCTCAATACATTATCAACTGTTACCCTGTCAACACATCATTAACTAATACCCTCTCAACACAATATCATCTGCTATCCTCTCAACACATCATCAGCTGTTATCCTCTCAGTGATCGTCTACTATTACTCTCTCCATATGTCATCAACTGTTTCTCATTTTATCATCAACTTCTACCAGCTCAATACATTATAAGCTGTTACCCTCTCAATACATCATTAACTGTTACTCTCACAGTTCATTATCAGCTGTTACTCTCTCAATACATTATAAACAGTTACCCTCTCAAAACATCATTTATTGTTATCAACTCAATACATTACCAACTGTTACCCTCTCAATACATTATCAACTGTACCGTCTGAACACATCATAAACATTTACCCTCTCAACACAACATTAACTGTTACCCTATCAAAACATTATCTGCTGTTACCCTCTCAACACACCATCAGCTTCTACCCTCTTAGTACATCTTAAGCTAGTTGATTTACATATACATATTCCACCTATCCCAGCAAAGTAAGAGTGTCTTTGTTGACTGAGGGGTTAGCAGATATAAACAGATACACTGGAGAGAATATTTAGCATAATTCTGGTTTTACTGGTTGGTTCACATCAGTAATAGTAATGTTAGTGTCTTGACCTTCTGTTGCTTTTATCTTACTGTTAAAATTTTTGAAACTAGTAGACGAAAGTGTACTGCATGCAATATGAGCATCTCTGCCATATATGTCACATGTGAAAATTGCTCTGTCGGTTGGCATTAATTGGGTTTTTTTTTTAACAATTAGAAAAAAAGAATCATGTTTTTTTTTAAAATATTTCAAACAAGCATAGCATGAGGTTGCTGTTTCAGTGTATCATTTATATGATGTAAATTATAGAAATATCTATAACGTGGATAAATTCTTCAAATCATAGCTGGCATACAGTGTTTGAGAAACTGTCAGAAATTTTTTGTTTTTGCAGTCATTGGAACATAATGGGCAAAGCTCTAGAATGTGTTTTAATTTAATGTGATGATTTTAAAAACACTCAAGAGAGACTGAATAAAACTGTAAAGTGGAAGTCAATACAACTGTAGGCTCTCAGATAATGGCTGAAGTGGCATTGATTTTGTTGTAATAACATTAAAGTTATGTTATACATATAATATAAAGGTTGAACTCAGAGGAAATTCTTCATTTGGCAGACATTTATTGCCAAGAGAATATTATTGACACAGACATGTTCCTTTTTCCTCGTATATGAAGCTTTGATAAAGGCCTGAAAAACTTTATATTGAATGATAAATTTATGTAATGGATTTGCTTGCCTTTGCATTTAGAACAGTCAATTTGAAGTTAATGGGATTTCAATAATATGATTATATTATATTGAAACTTGATTACAGTTAACTAAGTTTCTGAGTAATGATTGCTTTTAAATAAGCTGATTATTTCAACATTTTCAACTAGTCAATTCTCAACAGAACTTTTCACTTTCATAAAGATATCTAAAATGATCTGTAGGGAGCATTCATTGGCAGTAATATAATTTTTAAATGCACCTTAAAAAAGGGGGGACATATAATAGGATTGCTCCTGGGCAAAGCAGCTTATAGCTTTGTTTGGAGCATATCTCCTACATGCTTGAAGGGATTTAATAACCACTTAATACAAATGTTCACCACCATGAGATGTGCTGTGTGCATAAATCAGGTCTCTGTCTCAAAGGTTAAGGTCACACTTAGAGGTCAAAGGAAAATGCTTGTCTGGAGCAGAACTTTTACAAACATAGAGGGATTGTTATAGAACTTGGCATAATTAATGTCCAGCATTGTAAAGCAATTATAATGTTGTGCATAAAATTCAAGGCCCTTTGGCTAAAGGTCAAGGTTACATGCAGAGGTAAGAAAATGAAAAAGCGGGTATTGAATAAGAAGATATCATAAAATTTGAGGATTCTAATGCAAATGTTCACCATTATTAGATTGAGCATTTATAGTGGGCATATTTTGTGACAAATTGACACTCTTGTTTAAATCAAAATAGTTCTAAGGAATCATTTAAAAAAATGTCAAGGTTATGGACTAAGTATGTGTTATGGCAATTGTTCCAAGTATGTGTACATTATTGGTAATGTCTTCTTGTTGGGGTTTTAGTTAACTGTTACAGTTTTTGTACATACATGGTTAGAGTTGTAAGTCTAAGAACTGATACAGCTATATGTAAAAGATAGACTGTAGGCAGAGTTATTTTGAAAGGTTTCAACTGCAGAACATGTAATGCCAATAAATGGGAAAAAAACTATTATAGGAAGAGCTCCATTAAATGTGAATACAGGGTGTATTATAGGGACTTATTACAGCCAGTTTCTTATAGTATTAATGTATCTGTCTCAGTGTGAATAGGAATGAGTGGGGAAAAGTCATTAAATCTCCTACTTTATTAGGTACTCTTCCCTACACAACATATTACAGGCAAATCTAATTATTCCTATGAATGAATTAATACATGAACTGGTTGGTATGGGCAATGTTACATTGGAACTGAGGCAATGAGTAAGAAATTGAAAATGTCTCTGAGAGTAAGTGATAAAAAGCAGTTGAAACTTGGTGAAAAAGAACAACAGAGCTTTACAAATGATATGTCCAGACTGTTAGATTGATACTTATTTTGATATGTACAAATGTGTATAGATATGAAAAATATGGAGAGATATTTTTAATTAATGAATATTTTGTATGACTGTTAAAAAAAGACAAATCTATCCAGCTAAGGTAATATGGACACATGTGCCTGCTCTTGTCTGAAATAATTTGCAAAAGTCCAGCCACCTGAGGTCATCTTCCACCATGCTTATCTAAAGTCAACTAGTTTTTACTCCAATGATATACCATTAAATCTTAATAGTAAGATGAAAACCTTTATTTCCTTGTTTGAGGTGGACATAAAACTGCTAAAACTGAAGCTGCTCTTGTGAATGTGTCAGTGCATTAAGCCAACATTTAACTTGAATTATAAGAACATTTCAGATTATTTGAGAAAAAACAACAAAAGGTCAGACAATTTAGATTGTTTGGCATTTATTGCAGGAAAAGAGAGTAGAATGGAGTCTATCAGTTCAATAAACTTGACTGGGTTGATCTTTTGTTTTGTGTTAGTGTAAGGCAGAGATGTTTTCTTGTAAAAAGAATTGAGAGATTCATGCTATGTTAAGGTTAATTATATTGTGCTTTCATGAGGTTTATGATCTGCTTGAAAATAGACATCCAGTTGGCATAATTAAGACAATAATTCTGCTGCTGGTTTTTACTAATTTTTTCACTGAAAAGTTTTTAATAGTCCTATACAGGGTGGTTGCATGTTCACATTGTCAGTGTTCAACAATTCTTGCTGAGTTATCCTACTCACTTGGAAGTTGACTTCTATGTCACACTTTTGGTTAAGTTTTTCATACCAACTTATTTATTTCTTATACCCTTTGAGGTTTTGCTTTTATTTTGAAACATTGTATATTTGTAAGTGACCAGCATCCCCACTTCCATGCAAGAAATCATAACTTTGACTGTAGTGGTTGTTTCTTTTTCCACTTAAATTTTCTTAAACACACCACTTAATCCTTTACCTTTTAAGGTTTTGCTTTAAAACTTTAAAAACGGCTTAAAGGTAAGTGCTCATACTTAGTACGTCGAGTGCTGTCAGTGTCTTGTTTGGACTGGTTTATTTTTATTTTTGTGAAAGTTAACTTTTACAAATGAAAACAATGTTTAAAAACAACACTTAAAAAGAAATTGGGAATTATTATATGACTGTGACTGACTTTACATATTTGACAAAATACACAATGCATTGTCTATATTGTATTTTATTCTGTACTGGACAGTAAGCAATTTGTATGGGATTCTTGTGGCACAATATCAAAATATTATTTTTGTGTTAATTATACATGTATTAAATAAAGTATAGAAAAATTGTCCAATAGGAAAGAAGATGGAGAATGACTATTCTGATTTGTCAAGCAGAATGATTTTGTGAATATTGAACATATTTCTGTATATATTGAGGCAGAGTAAGCATTGATATAATGTTAAACTTGTCAATACTATATTCAGAGCGAACTGTTTCATGTGGAGAGATACGTATCATAGAGATTTACAGGGGATATGTGTAACTTGATGTGAATAAATATAAAGTGAATATTAAGTATATGTATTATATTTTCAGTGGTAAGAGTTTGAGCAATGGGCAAGGCAAACAGCAAACTCAAACCTGAGGTGTTACAAGATCTCCGACAGAATACAGAATTTACTGATGAAGAGCTACAAGAATGGTATAAAGGTTTTCTGAAAGACTGTCCAAGTGGACATCTTACTGTTGAAGAATTCAAGAAAATATATGGAAACTTTTTCCCTTATGGTGATGCTTCTAAATTTGCAGAACATGTATTCCGTACTTTTGATGCAAATAGTGATGGTACAATAGATTTTCGTGAATTTATTTGTGCACTGAGTGTTACTTCACGTGGAAGATTAGAACAGAAACTAAAGTGGGCTTTCAGTATGTATGATTTGGATGGCAATGGTTATATATCAAGACAAGAAATGCTTGAGATTGTAACTGTAAGTATACCTGTAATTTTATGATTTCTTCAATCAATTTGAGTAACCACTTTAATCCAACACATTGTTTACTCAAGGCAATAGACATTAGAAATCAGCAGAATTTTTATAAAAATATATATGTTTTGATTTTAAAATAGCCTTACTGATTTCAAGTTTTTTAGACTTACCTTTATTATTGTTGTTATAAAAGACGTAAAGTTCCATCATTGCATGGTCTGTCAAAATTTTCAGGATGTCTCTATGAAAAAGTAAGGTTATTAGAACTGAGGTTTAAGCCCCAGTTTAATAATATTTGATTAACGGGTAGTCCTTCTATTCTGTACCATTATAAACCAATTATAGACCCAATAGCAATGCATCCAACCTTCGAAATTAGCTCAACCTGACTAGTACCTAGTCTTAGTTGCAATTAAAGACTGACTCAATGTTCTTAGTCATATATTTAATGTGTTTTGATATTTGTAATTTTAACTCTTAGCCTGCTGGCAGCAACTGATTCTACCTAGGCTACCAGTGCAAACAAAGATAAGGTCAGCACTTCCATGCT
Source organism: Ruditapes philippinarum (assembly GCF_026571515.1). Taxonomy (NCBI): domain Eukaryota; kingdom Metazoa; phylum Mollusca; class Bivalvia; order Venerida; family Veneridae; genus Ruditapes; species Ruditapes philippinarum. The sequence goes on from NW_026858164.1 coordinate 40,123, forward strand.
GTCTGATAACAGTCTGCACTGTTCCCCCATTCAGTCCGTACATTTTGTAAATATTCCACAAACTATATCAGTATATACTTTGAAATATTCTACAAAAATGATCAATGATTTTGTCCAGACTGAAAGATGGACAATTTTGTTTTAGATATTTAGCTGTTTAAGGGTTAGTTAGCTTATGTCTTATCATATGATAATATATATATTTAGACTTTAAAAAAATAATGATTTCAAGCATATAAGAGAAATGGACCTTAATATCACTGTAGTATAATTATACATACTTTAATCTTATTTAAATACATATGTATAGAGAAATAAATGTCCTTAAGCATCCAGTTGAGATTAAACACTGTTTTGATGAAGAATTTTTTAACTGACTTTGACCTGGACATGTAATTATTGATCAGGGACAAATAACATCATAGTAATAAAGACATTACATTTAGTTTCTGTCAAAATTTCCATTTCCCTTCATTTAAATGACAGTAAAGTGATAGTTTCCATGTTAGAAAACATCAATATGTTGACTAAAAGTTCAAAGAGGTATTCATTGTTTGATGTTTCCAGGACTTACAGTTAGCACATGAGATATGTGTGCCTGTGTTGTTTGAAATTTTTACTATTAATTAATTACTGGTGTAACTGTTAGGCAAGTTGTGTAATTAAGTGATACAACTGTCTAACTTTCCTACTTTCACTTATTGGCAGATTTCAATGATTTTACAATACCAGATATAGTATAGAAAATGGTATATATTGTTAACTAGGTCAATGACTAACTCAATGGACAGCTGATTTAAGTAAGTATTCTATTATTTGGACCAGGTATGCCTGATTACTTCTCATGAAGAGCTTGGACTTGCTAGGTCAGGTCATTGGCATGTCACAGTGTCTTTTCTGTGAGAACTTTGAAGATGGTAATCAGTATCAGTATATGTTTTGAATTTCTGTAACAACTGTTGCCAGACAGAAATAATTTAACTGTATTTTACGGGAAACTATTTCTCCTTATAAGTGCTAAGAGGAGGAAAACATCATATTAATATCTAATTTGTATTAGATTTATGCCATCAGCTTGTACTGTTACTCTGTGATAGGGTTTGTGCACTCAATGAATCTGTTCATCTTTATAACTTAAGGCAAAATACAGTTTGCTGCATAATTATTTGCCTGTACACCATTTGTGGTACACCATTTGTGATATTTTCTGCAGACAGCTGTGACTTTTAGTCTGTCTGTAGGACATAATAATTATGTTGTATATTTTGATATACTCTCTTATTAGTAATTGCCAGCAATGAAAGAACTAAATTATTCATAATTGGTTACCTCTTGTAACTCAATAGGGAGTCTTAGCATCAGATAACTCTCAACTTACTAACTTTTTAGTTATTGGTCTTTGTTTATAGTTTTTGTTTAATTATTTGAGATATCAGTTTAAAACTACCTGAGTGGATATATCTTACTGAATAGAGTGCTGCGGCAGAATCATAATAACTCTTTATTCTTTTGCAACTTTTAGAGTTATTGCCCATTGTTATGTTTCATACTCAATATTTTTGTCCTGGCTTTAATTGGATATCAGCTTGACAATTCAAAGGTGAATAAGTCTCATATAGTGGCTTTGTACCTTTTGTGTTATTACCATGATGCCATTTATAATGTGTGATCAGCCTGTCCAATTTTTAAAACTTTTCTTTTATTTTCATGGGTATTTGGACAGTCTGTGATTTTAACATTATAATCCCTTTACGTTCTAAATTTAAAGCCCCAAAATGCCCATTAAATAAGATTTGGTAGTTTCAATGGTTGATTTAAAGCTTATTCTGTTTTTTTTTTACAAATTTGTCTTTCTAGGACTTGATGGTATTTAACTCTGAGTACCAAACGGACAAGTCCAAATTTTGATGACTTACTGATTTTATGGTATGAAAGTGGGATAAACAAGGAAAATGAATTAAACAGAATAATGCTCTAAAGTTTGTTTTGTTCTACTTGAATAATCACATATTTTGATATTAATAAAAAATTTCCTGACAATTTGTGTTTGATTCTAAGTAGAATTCTTATCTGTAGTGAATTTGAAGAGGCAATTATTAAAACAAAATGATAACTTAAGATATGTAATATTCACTTTTGTCAAGAAATACTTACACATGTATTACAAACAGCATACACAATCGCAGATTCCATTGGACTTGTTATTAAGTAATTAAATAATTTCTGTCATACATGACTCCTTTACTAATTTGAAATTATTATTTGCATTCTGGATGCAGGAAGTAAAGGTACAAATATCTCCTTCAATTTGAGCAGCTGTCTTACTGTGGTAGCCTTTAATATCTTACATTACAAATTACTGAAAACATTATGATGAGCAGCAAGAAATACTGGCTCTATTGAAAATGTCAAATTGCAGGCGATTTTTTGTGTGCGTTCTTATGATCTGCAATTCTTTTTTTTTTGGTGATATATAAAATTTAATGAAGAATACTTTATGTGTTTTTATTTATCTCTAGTTAACATGTACTTTATCTAGAGTTAGTAGAGACATTTACTTGATCACTGTCACCAGCAATTTTTCCCTGGCCAATCCTGTTGTAAAATGTTTATTACTGTAAGTAGTTTTCTATTTATTACTGGCGAAGCTCTGCTGGTACTCATAAATAACAGTGACAAATTGACAATTTTCAGCATGTGAGGATTGCCTTCAAGTTCCAACTAGTCTGGGTTAATTAACTTTGATCTAGAAGTGTTTACTGTTCTCTCAGTCTCATCTCTGCCATTAAATAAACGTGATTCTCTCATTCTAAGAAAGTCATACTGAGGGTATTGTAAAATGTAGATAGCATTCAAAGCACTATGATAAAACTTACAAGTTAATTGACACTGCTCCTTCATGATAATTAATTATACACTAACAATGTGATTGTTCCATTCCTGCAGGCTGTCATATAATAAAAGTGAACATTTTATACAAAAATGGAGCAGCAAATAATTATGCAAATGTTATGCAGTAACCATGAAACATATTCATTAAGTGTGGTGTAGGATTTTCTTGTCTGTTCTGGCACTATTTTTGTATAAAGATTCTTGTGCAACCTGAGACATTAATGTGTTTAGGTTTGCTTAAATTAACTTTACCATATAGTATTAAGAAAGCTAAGAGGTTGTGTATTATATTTTGTGTCCTGTGACTAGATTGCTTATTATGCGGAATTTCTTAGATTTTTGTTCAAAGAATGCATTTAAAGAGTGCCCTTTGATTAATTAACCAGGCAGTAAAATCTACATACATACATATGATATTTAATGAAAGTCAATCTTATTATGTCACTGATTACAATAATTGAATTGATATGTAATATGCAATTTTCATCTATAATAAATATACAAGATGGAGATATGTATCTATATTACTGATGTAAGCCATTCACACCAAGTGTTGTAAAATTCTTCATTATGACCTAGCATCATGTTTCTCACTAAAGGCTTAATTCCTCTAAGGAAGTAACATTGTGAAAGAAATGTATAAGAGAAGCTGGCAATGTGTTTGTTGTAGTTCTAAGGAGAGACATTGATCAGTTATAAACTTATTGTTTGTGACATTCTGATTTCCCCTAGCTGTCCTCAAATGGTATTATAAAGACAAGAAGATTATTACTGTGTACAAACTGTGGATTGTTTATGATGTTAGAGCTCAGCTTGCTGATTATACTTGATGCTTCCTACTATAGTCATAAACAATGCATAAAATAAGACAGCAAAACATTAAAAATAAATAAGGAGTGGTTTCAAGTAAAGGAAGTTCTGTTATTATTTGATGACATTTTCTCTTGCCCACTATACATGGAATTGCTCAGACACTGGCAAGTTAGACATTAGAAAGGTACATACATACAACTGAAAATTTGGCCAGAATCTGTGAGTCAACTTCCAATCGAATTTGCCAAAAATTAAAGAAGATATTTTAAAAAGTGGAAGTCTTAAGGTGGGCTGTAAATAAAAAGGGTTTGTCCAGAGACAAAACAGAACATATTTAGCTTGTCTGTTTTGAAAAAAGTCTTGCGATTGCTGCATTGTCATCCCTAAAATTTGCTTGTGATTTATCAATCTCTACATTCACTTGCTTTTAATATTTCTCTTCAATATGCTTGCTATTTTAAAAGCTGATCTACAGTTAAGTTGCAACTTAGAAATAGTTATAATATGATCGTTCCTAATATAAGTCTTTACAATTTGCTACTAATAAATCTTTTAAGTTTTATTACAACTGTTTGAAATAATGTAAAATAATAATTTAATATTCAAAGTCAATTCAAGCTTTCATTGCAATGAAGTATATACATACTTTATAGCAAATTAAAATGAAAGAAAATACATGTAAACATGAAATTTTCAAGAACCATTGTATGAAGAATGCAAACACAGATATTTCATTACAATAAGCATTATCATTGTAAGAAGAATACAGAATTCTAAACATGAATAATATAAAACAGCTCTTTTCTCGATAATCATCAAACAAATTTACTATAAATAGAGCAAGGACAAGTTAAAAGTCTGTTTCATTTAGTAAATTAAAGAGATCATATAATGCAATCAGACTCATTGAAGTAACCATGTCTCCATTAATGATGGATATATTTCAGAACATTCACCAAGGATCACTTGCATTAATTCATATCAGCTTTGTCTGTCAGGCAGAAAGTAAGACTGGAATATTATATCATTAAGAATACAGATATTTTATTGTTGAGCTTGGTTTGTGTTCACATGAAATTAAAGACAAACAGTGTCTATGATGATGAGACATTGACAGTGTTTACATAAACCAGTCTTTGTCCGTCTATGAAAGTAGAGGATAAATGTCTCTGACTGTTTCTATAGTTACTTCTAGAAATTCAAGGATTTTTGCCTTCTGGGCTTCAGCAACAATTTGTAATATAAGCCGAGTCATAAGACAGTTGCTTTGATTAAATTTTACGCAGAAAATTAAATTATACTGAAGATATTCAAAAAGTTAAATATCTTGTTCTTATACTATTTAAATGACATAAAGATATTATAAAGACAAAAATGTTCTTTAAGTTCCAGTCTAATTAGAGATGAGGATAGGTAATCAAATTGCCATACCAAAACTACAGTTTCTTCACAAGAATTGATTTTCAGATAATAGACATGTCTAAGAAAGTGTTTGGATCAATGAAGTATGAATATGCTCCTCATTGATGGGCAAAGCTTGAACCTCACTTTAAAACAAATTTTTGTTTTGATCAGTGATTACATAAATTGCATAATGTGGAACTGATGACATGGACAGCACAATGTTAACAGAAAACAGTTAACAGCATGTTATGGAACTATGAAGAGATGTACAGTACAAATGACACTTAAACATGTACAGGCACAATGTGCCACTAAAATATGAAGAGCACAATGTGCCACTAGAACATGTACAGCACAATTAGCCACTAAAACATGTACAGCACAATGTGCCACTAGAACATGTACAGCACAATGTGCCACTAGAACATGTACAACACAATGTGCCACTAGAACATGTACAGCACAATGTGCCACTAGAACATGTACAGCACAATGTGCCACTAAAACATGTACAGCACAATGTGCCACTAGAACATGTACAACACAATGTGCCACTAGAACATGTACAGCACAATGTGCCACTAGAACATGTACAGCACAATGTGCCACTATAACATGAACAACACAATGTGCCACTATAACATGTACAGCACAATGTGCCACTAGAACATGTACAGCACAATGTGCCACTAGAACATGAACAACACAATGTGCCACTAAAACATGAACAACACAATGTGCCACTAAAACATGTACAGCACAATGTGCCACTAAAACATGAACAACACAATGTGCCACTAAAACATGTACAGCACAATGTAACACAATGTGTTACTAAAACATGTACAGCACAATGTGCCACTAAAACATGAACAACACAATGTGCCACTAAAACATGTACAGCACAATGTGCCACTAAACCATGTATAGCACAATGTGCCACTAAAATATGTACAACACAATGTGCCACTAAAACATGTACAACTCAATGTGCCACTAATACATGTACAACTCAATGTGCCACTAATACATGTACAACACAATGTGCCACTAAAACATGTACAACACAATGTGCCACTAAAACATGTACAACACAATGTGCCACTAAAACATGAACAACACTATGTGCCACTAAAACATGTACAGCAAAATGTATTACTAAAACATGCACAGCACAATGTTGCCACTAAAACATGAACAACACAATGTGCCACTAAAACATGTACAACACAATGTGCCACTAAAACATGTAAAGTACAAATGTTGCCACTAAAACATGAACAACACAATGTGCCACTAGAACATGTACAGCACAATGTGCCACTAAAACATGAACAAGACAATGTGCCACTAAAACATGTACAGCACAATGTGCCACTAAAACATGTATGGCACAATGTGCCACTAAAACATGTACAACACAATGTACCACTAAAACATGTACAACACAATGTGCCACTTAAACATGTACAGCACAATGTGCCACTTAAACATGTACAACACAATTAGCCACTAAAACATTTACAACACAATCTGCCACTAAAACATGTACAACAGAATGTGCCACTTAAACATGTACAGTCACTAAAACATGTACAGCACAATGTGCCACTAAAACATGTACAGCAGAATGTGCCACTTAAACATGTACAGTCACTAAAACATGAACAGCACAATGTGAAACTAAAATATGAACAACACAATGTGCCACTAAAACATGTATAGCACAATGTGCCACTAAAATATGTACAACACAATGTGCCACTAAAACATGTACAGCAGAATGTGCCACTTAAACATGTACAGTCACTAAAACATGAACAGCACAATGTGAAACTAAAACATGAACAACACAATGTGCCACTAAAACATGTACAGCACAATGTGCCACTAAAACATGAACAACACAATGTGCCACTAAAACATGTACAGCACAATGTGCCACTAAAACATGAACAACACAATGTGCCACTAAAACATGTACAGCACAATGTGCCACTAAAACATGAACAACACAATGTGCCACTAAAACATGAACAACACAATGTGCCACTAAAACATGTACAGCACAATGTGCCACTAAAATATGAACAACACAATGTGCCACTAAAACATGAACAACACAATGTGCCACTAAAACATGTACAGCACAATGTGCCACTAGAACATGGACAACACAATGTGCCACTAAAACATGTACAGCACAATGTAACACTAAAATGTGTACAGTACAATGTGCCACTAAAACATTTACAGCAAAATGTGATACTGAAAACATGGACAACACATAGTTACACTTAAACATGGACAGCACAATGTAATACTTAAAACATTATGTAAAGCACATAATTATTATGTATTTACTTTGACAAAATGGCAATGTAAAGTTAATGTGTTCTCTTAAAAGTTGGGTACCTGAAATTGTTCAGTAAACTGACACTGATAATAATGTCCACAGAACAGTTACTCTATTGCTGAAGGGCTCTATAATTACTTCAAACCAAATTACTGAATCGTGATTTAAATAAGAATCGCTCTGCTGAAAATTAGAAATAATCCTTAGAGGCTAGAAACTGTCTGCAATTCAATCACCATTCGTATAACATCATTCCCTCAAGCAATAGTGAATATTGTCAAATGAAAAACTGCGGCAAATTTACTAATATTGTATCTTGTTTAACTATATGGGTAAAGTAAAATAGCCTCATTCTATTATAAAGCTAGTTGAAGGAGATATTAACTTAATTATTGTAAGAATCACTACTGGTTATGTAGGAATTAACTTATAATGACAATAAGCAAACTTCACTGTTTTTGTCAACATGGTGTCAGCATTTATCCAGAATACAAATAGTTCTCTTTATAAGAGTCACCATCTCAGTCATACATGTGATGGAGCTCTCCCTTATTGGTGGAGTTTCAATATTATATATCCAGACATGTCATGTGAAAAGATTGAAATCCAGGGTCCAAGGTTATACAGTAATATTCAACATGCAAATACTGTACACAGACCAATGAAAATTCTGAGATTTGAGACAAAGTTTTATAACCTTCAGGTGAGGTATTGAACATTTACAATGGAGAGCATGATGAGCTTGCACATGTTATATTAATATGTTCAGCATTCACCATCATTAATGGTCTTCTGACACTGAACATGTTTATAAATGCTGGATTAAAAAAAACACCAAATCTGCTGTATACTATAACTAATTCATATCTCTCAAGCAGTATTAACAAAGACAGTGCCCAGCAAACAAAAGACGTTGTACCAACGTTGTACTGACGTTAGACCCTGACGTTGGGTAAACGTTGGCAGAAGGTTGGATTTGAAAGTTTTTTAGACGTCAGAAACCGACGTCTATACAACGTCATAAAATGACCTTTATCCAACCTTTTCTGACCATAATCCTACCTTTTCTGACCATAATCCAACCTTTTCTGACCATTATTTGGACATAATCCAACCTTTTTCTGACCATAATCCAACCTTTTCTGACCATTATCTGACCATATGCCAACCTTATCTGACCAAATTTTCTGACCATGATTTAACCTCATTCAAAACTTTTTGAATATGATTTTTTTTCATTTTAAAGCTCTATAATAGGGTTAATAAATAAGCATTCTTATGATTTTAGCAATTTATTTTATACTCGGAATCACAAGTACAAAAAAAGAAATGTGGTACTATAACAAATATTTACATAATATTTTTTGAAACTATTAAACTTGAAGGTATGTACTTTTATAATGCTTCATGTATTAATTAAGCATGTTTTAGAAATAAGATAAACAAAATCCTTCTTGCATATTAACACTGACATTTTATATAGCAAACATCCATGCATGTGTTTTTTCTTATATCACCACTGAACTGATCACTCTGAGTTTGGGATTTTTCAATCATCTATCCAACTCACTGATTGTATATTTGTCTTTGTATTTTATAACTGAATCTAGATCTGAATGTTAAATGGAACAATATTCTGAATATTTTGTTATTACTATAAACAGCAATGTTCATGTATCTTAATTAGTATTCTTCTTTCGTCCTCCTCCACTATGTCGATCTGGGGCATACTTTAAGCGTATCATTACCGTCTCCAACCTGAGATCTCATCACTCTTTCTGAAATTAAAAAAATAAAAGAATCAGTTACAAGTGCAAGAAATAAATCACTTTTACATATTATAATTAAAAGAAATTCTAACAAAACTCTCCAACTACTTAAAAAGATACTTATTATTTTTAATTTAGTTTAAACCATGTTGTTTCGTGTACCTACTGTATATATCTATTAATCTTCGTGAATTTCATTGTAAAATCAAGGGTAATATGATCACTGTATTTTCTATAATATTTTGAAATATACCTGTGACAAAATCTTGGTAGGTTTTCATTTTTCTTTTCCTCTAAATATTTTCATCTTCCTCCTGGACTTTTGACACATGTTGAATTATCATAATTTTCACAATCTGAAAGACGAAATATAATCGTTTTAGAATTTAACCATGTGGTGGAAGGATGTTTGTCTAATACAATAGGCATAATCCAATTACTATTAATCTTAGTTAACTCATAAGCGCATGGAAAACTGATATAACAAATACCAAATTAATTCTACTCCCGCAAAAACTGATATTGTTATTTTTTATATTCAATGTACTTTGTACAAATGCTCATACAACATCAAAGAAATTCACATGTTACTGTCATTTTTATAGATATCATCTCTGCCCAGCATGATCTGGTCTGCTAAGTGTATATAGGACAGACTGGCTTAGTGTAAAAACGTTTTATGATACGAGCATACAACTTGTTGATAAGCAGGCTAATTAACAAACTATTACTTTTATTGATTTATAACTATGATAATGTGTTTTCTGATTGATAATATGTTGTTTGATTACATTAATAAAAAGACAGCTAGTCAAATACAATGTGCTTTCAGATATATTTTACCAAAGTCGTATCATTTACATGTATCAAATGCCATGAATCATTATCATAATATAAGAAACACATGGTATGCTAACAGTATGGGTAAAGTACTTCAATTAACAACGAGTAGTTTAACAACTACACAGATATCAAAATCAAACTGCATGTGATGCATAACATGTGTAAATGACTGGCCCCTCATATAAGGGAAATTCATGTTGATAAGAAATAAGAGGATATTTTATTTACCAGCATTTGAATAATAAGAGTCTTACGTACTGCATTTAACTTTTTATTGATTTCAATTGCTATGATATTTCCTACCATTGATTGTGCATTTATTTGGCATGGGAAAAATGATCCGATTATACAGACTGAGAATGTTCTATAGCAAATGATAAAGTGTTCTTACGTGGAAACAAAAATATTTATCTCGCGAAATCACGTGACATTAAGTTTTACCAGTCAAACATTTCAATGATCAAATAACCATCGAATCCATGCAAACATGCGGTAAATTAGCATCGAAAAACAATATATAATGTTTGCCTACCTTTTTCTTTTGTTTGGAATATATACAACTTTGTCTGTCAACCCGTCGTTTTTTTGTCCGCCAATACAATTGAATTTCAAATCCGATAAGTCGCATATTCGAATTTACTAAATTATTTACCACTATAAAATGAAGCCCTCAAAAATGATAACAACTTCATTGTAAATTATATAAACACTTCTTAGACTAATTCGAGAAGATAAGATATTATTTAAACGAAAATAGAGCAAATATATTTCATACTGATCTGCGTCTATACGTTTACAGAGCGCCACCTATCGAATATCATACGTTAGCCACCCACGTGATACTGTTGTTTTGATGTAGAAAATAAATATATAATGTGCCCTTGCTAAACTTAAACTTAAAATTCTCACAGTTTATGCTTTAATTTATATATATATTGGTTTCATAAATTAAATTCACATATTGTCAGATTACCGACCAAAACCCGACGTCGAGTCGACGTTAAAATGAAACGTCTATTAGACGTCGGGGATTCAACGTCGATTTGACGTTGTATGAAGGTCACCGACGTCGCGACCAAAATTCAACGTTGATCCAACGTTGGGTCAACGTCGGGTGTTTGCTGGGTGATAGTGAAATGAGATAGTATCTTCACATCCATTGCTGAAAAATGCCTTTCAGAAAATATAAGTCAAGTTATGCATATTAATAAATTATTATTTGGAATTACATTTAATAATGATAAGTGAAGATGCTAGTAAAGTTTATGGAGATAAGTAATTGTTGTCTTGTTATCATTACTAAATTTTACAAGTGGATACTTAGTGTGGGTGTACTAATTACTAGTTAATGATGAAAGTGCCAAGTGTAAATTCTGTGTGTTAATTAACTAATGTAAGTACATGCTCATTGCATGGTTATTGTCATAATTAGGCATATGGTATTAATAAGATGATATATTATTATTGTCAATTACTCTACACACTGACACCTTAATCATCTTGTATGATGGAAACCTCTATGTGTTGACTGTTTTTTGTTGTATGATTCCCAGTTGTGCCTGGTACAAGCTGTTTTTGAGGATTTTGTTTTATTGTTAACATAGGTAAATCAATCACCATAGTGTCAAACTGTGAGAGGAATTCTGATTGATGTGAAGTGCTTAAAATGTTGTGGTGATTCTAGTATAAGAAAGTTTATGGAAAATGTAAAATAATAAGTCTGTCACTCCATTTATTTTTCTGTTGATGCTTTCTTACTGCAAGAACTGGAGTATGAATGTACTTTGAAATTTTCCTGCCGTTAATTTGGGACAGTCTTTTGTTCATCAAATGTTATTTCAATATCGAAATTGGGTTTTCGCTTGTGGATTTAGTCTGCTTTGTCAGAGTTATTGCCCTTGACCTGGTAAAAATTTGCAATTTTCAACTTGCGTCGCATAAAGCTCAAAAAGTATTTGACCTTAGGGTCATGAATCTTTGCAGGAATGTTGCTCAGCACGTAAAGTTGTGCACTGGGGCTTTGCTTGTGTTTTATTTTCTGTTTTGTCAAAGTAAATGCCCTTGACTTAGTAAAAATTTTCAATTTTAAACTTGTGTTGCGCATAGCCCCAAAAGTATTTGGCCTAGGGTCATGAAACTTAACAGGAGTGTAATTTTATGTGGTCAGCATGCGTAAGTGTGCAACTGGAGTTTCACTTGTGGATTTATCCAGTAGAGTTATTGCCCTTTTATTAGTTAAAATTTGCAATTTTCAACTTCGAGTGTAGCTCAAAAAGTATTAGATCTAAAGTCATGAAACTTCAGAAATGTTAGTTACCAATAATAGTGCAGTTGTGCACCTGGGGTTTGACTGTAGATTTATTCAGTATTTGATGAATAATTGCCCTTGACTTAGTAAAAATCATTCCATTCATAATGTTGTGTTATGAGTTCCTTGAGTGCTTGAGTTAGAATCAACCAACTTAACAGGAATAATGATTAACATCACTGTGAAGCTATGCACCTTGGGTTTTGCATGTGGATTTTTTTCAGTTTTATTAGAGTTATTGCCCTTGACTTCATATGACTTTACAATTTTCAACTTGTTCATGCATAGCTCAAAAAGTATTTGACCTGTAGGCCTGAAAGTTTACAAGAATGTTGATCAGCATGTGTTCTTATCCACCTTGTGGTTTGCTTGTGGATTTATTAAGTATTTGTAAAGTTCTTGCCCTTGACTTAGTATAATTTTTTTTTTTCAGCTTGTGACCTAGAGTCATAAGATTGACAAAACAGTGGAAAAACAGTGGAGTGTGGGGGCACAGTTGACACATTTCTAGTTTCCCTGTACATTTTAAGACAATATGAATTCCATGATTAAACAAGTTAATTGTTCTCTCTTATGACTTAATGATGAAAAAGGTTGTTCAATCACAGTGACTCAGTAATGTGGATTTGATGTGTTTTTTGCATTCATGCTTAACTGAAACACCCCAGGGATTCCGTTTGAATATATGCAGGCTCCTTGTTGGAACTATAAACATTTTTAAGCCAGACATATAAAGATATTTTTAGATACAAATAATAATATGTCAGCATTGTAAATACTAAGATACCCACACCCTTTCATTTTAAAAAATAGTTTTAATGTTAACAACTTTTTATGCTTCTTTAAGGAGCGGGTGCATTACTTATTGACAATTATTAAGTTAAAAAGAGAATTCTATATAATATAGTCCCTTTGCTCTTATTAATAAGGACATATAATTGCATTCTCTGTAATACAACTGGATGCACCAATTTAATTTACATTAATGATTTCTGTATCATTTCTGAGAAAATCTGCACATTTGTAAAATGCATTAATATATTGTAATTTATCTTTATAGAAAGACAGGAAACAAATTCTGCATGATTTTATCTATAGCTTGTCTTTTACTAGGGGGGAAAGATGATTGATTATCAATAGACTGTAGGTCATAAAACTTGATTTGCTATTTATTGGGTGCAATTGCATCTGAATACAGGTTTTATAATCTCTGTTTTCTTGTCTATAGGGTATAAATATCTACATGATCAGTTTTTGAGCATGCTATTATGTTGTATACACATGTTAGATATTTTGAAGTTATAGTTCAGGATGTAATATCAGTTTTTCTGTCACTTTTTGGTTCACAAAAATATCTCTAATGCCAGTGATGTATGCAGGGAACTGTAATTCCTTTGAAAACTTAATCTGATTAAATAAGCAAAACTTGTAAAAGTTATCACATCATGCTTAATCAAGGGAAAATTGGGTCATCTAGCAACTTGGGCAGAATTGACTTAGATGTTTGTTTTGAGGAGTTTTGATCAAAGTACATATGCAGTTAATATAAAAATCCTTGAAAAGGAAATTCTTTAAAGAAATCTACAATAGAATTATTCAAGTTTTAAGATGAAAGGTCACTAAGTTCAGACAACATTAAAAGAGTAAGAAAATCAAGTGATGGGAAAGTAGTGGTTGTACTGTGACTGGTTTATGTCTTCCTATAGTCATGATTGTCTAGGCCAAGTGTGACATGTATAAATCTTGGCATGATTACCTCCCCCAAATGTTTCTCATCTCGTGTAGGAGTGGTTCATGTGTTCCAGAAAACTTTTCTGAACAAAAATCAATAAAGATGTGTTCATAATGATGTAGATTTTAGTTATATATAATCAATGACAGAATTCCTTTCCTTCTCATTAACCGTCTTTTGTTATACAATGTATTTTAATAGTGGTTTTGTAATGTGAAAAACAGACATATACTTTTATGCGAGAATAAAGACTAAGCCCTAATGCCTCTTTTTTTGTGCATTGACATTTAATGCAGAAGTCCTCAGACTTACTTAAATGAGTCTTCATGTTTCAGCAGATGTTAATGCCCCAAAAAGTTGCATTAATCGTCTTTTGTTATACAATGTATTTTAATAGCAGTTTCTTTATCATATACTATCCTTAATGCCCCTTTTCTGCATGCATTGTTATTTGAAGTCCTTAGATTTACTAAATTTCTTGCACTGCAGACTTTTGTTTTAAACGAGTCCTTGTTAAAGCAGAGCAAAAACTGTTTGTGTTGAAGGTTGTACATACATCAATGTTTTATTCTCTCATTTATCATAATATATTATATAGAGTGGCTTATGTTTCTAAATAATCACAGATTTGTTGCTTTAAGTCTTTCCATTTACACCATTAAAAAGCAATTATTGCTGAACAATTTGCATAATTCTGTTACATCTTACACAATCTACATATGTCTTTCAATTAATCATATTGGATATATTCTTAGGTGAAATAATTCTTCAAAGATGGTGCCTATTTAATAATTGATTGTACTGGTATCAAAGTACTATATGATGCAGAAATTTGCTTTTTGTTTGTGATAGACTGATAGTGCCAAATGTTAAATTAAGTTTCAAACAATTATAAGTATATAATGAAATTTGTGTGTTAATGAAAATGCTGTAAAATTAAGTCTCATCTCATGCATTATCAAACTCGGTTTAAACCTCTTACTAAAACAAGAAATAATACATTGTATTAGCAGTTCTTGTATAATTATATAATTGTGGAATTCTACAAATTAATAAAATTGTAATGTATAAGTCAAGTCTTCTGATCCCATGTACTAAAAGAGAAAAATATTTTACTTTGCCTCTTAAATTTCTATTATACACAATACAGATGGTTTCGACATTTACTGACACTTGACAGTTGAATTCTTACTGACCTCATACTGACAAATGATGGAACATTTGGCCTATGTTCATAGTATCAGTTAATATCTACTATACTGACAATAATTGTCAGCCAAATACATGTTGTTTGTTGAAACTTGACTTATCTTTCTCAAAATAATTTTAGCTTTATATCTATCATCTTGTATTGTTTCTCAATTTCAGGCAATTTACAAAATGGTCGGAACAGTTATGAAGATGCCTGATGATGAATCCACGCCCGAGAAGCGCACAGACAAAATATTCCGTCAAATGGACAAAAATGCTGACAATCAGTTGTCACTAGCAGAATTTATCGAAGGAGCTAAAAGTGATCCATCGATAGTTAGATTATTGCAATGTGATCCAAGCTCTGCAAGCTGAAAATTTTGGCAGGAAAACATGACATTGCCATCTGCAAAACTAGAATGGAAGCTAATTCCTTATTATCATGTGTTTTAGAAGACAGAAAACAAAGCACAATACTCTCCAGGACATGGTGTTATCATATGTTATTATAAGATATGTTTTCCTATGATTTGTTTGTTATACATGTATTGCATCATTGCCTTTGGTACCATAATTGATCAAACTTAAATGCACCATATTTATTCTAATAAATGTCATACACATGAAACTTGTATATTAAACACAATATACTGTACTATATTTATGTACATTTACTATGATAAATATGGTGAATCAGGACACAACTCCTGTGAAATCCATTTGATAGAATACTGGTACCTGATTACATCTCATTTTGTGGCCTATATTTTTTCATATTAATGTTCTTTTTTTACCATTAAGAATCACCATTATTGTCTGACATTCAGTCCTCTTTTTATTTAGTTTTTATATGTACATGTACAGGCACTCATCTTTATAATTATATATGTCATACAGCTACATGTTTACTATTCAAACAGATTTTTTTGTTTAAAGCAAAACTGCTCTTAATATATTGTTTTATATTTTTCACATGACTGATAATGTAAATTAAATGGAAGCACAGGAAAAATAAGGAAGAAAATGTTAATTTAAACACAAAGATGTTGCTTAACTGGAGTTTCAAAAAAGTACTGAAGCTCAAGTTTTGCATCAAAAATATTTTTGCATTATCGGTGATAACAGATGTATTATAAAGAATTGATATGTTTGATGATAATTTGATATACATGTATACATTTTAACATGTCCAGTATATAGAGGTGAAAATATGTCAACATATACTGTCTGATGTATAAATTATAAATATTCAGTCAGTAAAATTAAAGCAAAAACAACCAAAGAAGTTTATATATAAAATATCTGGAGGTTTTGATGATTTAAAGACAACCAGCATAATTACTACAGGAGTAGGGTGACAAGTTTAATATTGACAGGCTTGAGAAAAAGTGTGATGTGAACAATGGGATACTGCATCTGAAACTTGGAATATTATTCTTGTGTAGGATAATACAAAATGAACTGTTTCCGAAATTTCAAGCACACTGCTTAAGAGAAAAACCTACTGGTAGGGAAAATCTAAATAGGTACTTGAGATAGGTTGTTGGACTAGATCCGTGAGTTGTTGCCAATATTTTAGCTTGTTATTGTACCCTAAACAGCTGTACATTGTTGCTCAACCATCATTATATTTGTAAAAGAATGCACATTCCATGTTTTAATGCAAGCTGTTATAAATACACAAGTTTTATTCTGAAAACATGATGTAGATTATCAGGCAGCATTGTAAATGTACCTAGCTTTAAAAAACAACACTAGCATAATAAATCACTCTAACTAAAAACAGTGTTTCTGTTACGATCTCATCATATATGCTTTAGTAAATTCACTTAATACTGGACAAGATAAATTATTATACTTGAAAAATTGTTCTTATTTTTACTTCAGTTTTATATACTTGAAAGTTAATATTTTGAGCATGAATAAGTTTCATGTATTTCATTCTGGAGAATTTCATATAGCTTTCAGCTATAAGAGATGGAGATAGAATTATTTCTATTGACCTATATTCATCAATAGATTTCTTTCTTTAGAAGAAAACTTCCATTTTGATGATTTCAGTAAAGTAGCACATGCATTTTGAGAGCCCATGTTTTTGTATTCAGTGAGTATCGAGTTGAATGGAGGGTCATTGATTTTCTAAATTTTCCATGTAACAATTATTTTGTTAACAGTCAACTTTTGGATATTTTGCAATATCTTCTGTCAGGAAATATATGTCTCACAATGTGCTCTAGTCTAATTTTGGCATTAATGTACAAAGAAAGTTGAGATGTAAGGCAAGCAAGAGAAAACTTTGCTATCCTGTCGTAATTCTTTCATAACAGAAATATCAAAATTATATGGGAACAAGTCATCTTGACATAACACTGATTTTTTTTGTTGCATAAGTTACAACTTATTTATCTTACATCCAATATTAAGGGTCTTTCAGAAGTCCATTTTCTTGACTATCCATTACTGGTGTTAAACATCTACTAGTATAAAGGAACATGGTTTCTACCCAGGTAGGGCCAAAACTTACTATCACTTAATGGGGAAATAGACATCATTTTCTAGGAGAACATTTTCTGGTTAGGCACTAGCTGCAGATATCTGTTGACTTGTTTTTGTTGTGAAAGATAAACATACATTTAGTGCTTGTCTTTGTAAGACAAATATTTACATGATGAACATAGTAACATGCATTATTTTTGTTGTTTTCATCTTTTGTTATTAAAGAGATTAACATCATTATTAACTGTATTTTAACATTGTATGAATATTGTCTCAGTAACCATCAAATTACCACTAAAAATCTTACGAAAAATTTAGAAAAGGTAATTAGAAATGTATTCAAATGGAACTTTGTAGGAAAATAAAACAATCTTTGTCAATTTTTTCAGTTTAACATTTGTTGAATGCTGTCTGTGTATTATAGTAAGACAGGTGTTTATAAATTGGCTGTGGTTTTTAGCTCGACTTTTCTATGAAAAGGGGAGCTATCCTACTCGCCCCGGCGTCGGCGTCGGCGTTGGCGTCGGCGTTGGCGTCACACCTTGGTTAAGTTTTTCGTACCACCCCACTTTATTTCAGAAGTATTACAAGTATGGCTTTGAAACTTACCATACTTGTTCACCATCATAACCTCCATCTACAGACAAGAGTACATAACTCTGTCAAGGTTTTTGACAGAATTATGGCCCTTTTTTGACTTAGAAAGTGTATTGAGCTTGGTTAAGTTTTTTTGTACCACCTCACTTTATTTCAAAACCATTGGAGGTATTGCTTTGAAACTGACCATACTTGTTTACCATCACGACCTTCATCAACAGACAAGAGGACATAACTCTGTCAAGGTTTTTGACAGAATTATGCCCCTTTTTGACTTAGAAAATACATTGAATATGGGTAAAATCCACTTATTGCCTTAACCCTTTGAGATATTGCTTTGAAACTTTTAATGCTATTTCACATCATTACCCCCATCTGTACGCAAGAGAAGGTAACTCTGTCAAGGATTTGTTTTTAAAAATTAAGGCCTTTTATCGACTTAGAATCTTGGTTAAGTTTTTAGTACCAGTCCACTTTTTGACTGAACTGTTTGAGATATTAATTTGAAAGTTGGAATACTTGTTTACAATCATGATTCCCAAACATGTCCAGGAGAAGGTAATTCTGTCAAAGATTTTATTTGAATTATGGCCCTTAACTGTCAATGTTTTGTATTATAGGCAAGCACTAAAAAACTTAAAAAATCTAAAAAAATTCATTCCTATCCACTTGTTCACTTTACCATAAATTATGTCATATAAACATTGCTGTAATATTCAAGGGTATCAAACAACTAGTTCACTTTAAAAATACAGAGATTCTTGTATTGCCTTTTACTGCAAAAACTTTTTTTATTGGCAAGCAATAAAAAAGTCGAGCGCGCTGTCTTACGGACAGCTCTTGTTTTATTCTGATACAATTATCTTTGTTATATTGCCATGAAGGCTATACTGGAGATATAATTGTGTTTTTGTATATAAATATATATATATTATGTTTGAAAGGTAGAGTTCAAACTTGTTATTGATAAAACATTTTGTTGGTATCATACTCCGGCTTTGACTTGCACAAAAGTTGTTACATTCTAATAACATACTGAATGATATTTTCACACAAATACCTGTCGCTGTTCACATGTATGCAATATTTCCATTTATTTCACACAAAAGATTTTCTATTCTGTGTACAACTTGATATTAAGGCAGTTCTGAGAATTAATCATTTATCACTGTTCTCATCATACACCTATTTATGAAAAATATATATAAAAATACTGTATAAAAATGTTAAAGTTGAGTTCACACAGAGTGCACACTTATAGACAGACAAGGAGATTGATTATAAGCATTTCTTTGAGCTAAACAAGTTGTTTTCTTGTGCATAAAATGTTACCTCTTTGTCTATTTCACTGTTATGAAATGTAATACTCTTGTGCAAGGTTAAAGCTAGAGTACATTTTTTTTCTTCATATATATATTTTTTTTTGTTAATTCCTATTATTATGAGAATATCAATGCCTGTTGTTTGTTATTTCAATGGTCAATGATTTTGTAAAATGTTAATGTTTGATCAACTCTTTTTCTACTATTTTATGTAACAGTTTAATTTTGCTTCTATAATTATATATTATATATATACCTGTATAATATTAGTACCAGGATGTGTATGTTTACATGTTACCATAATATCTTAAAATCATTTTCACACAAATACTAGTTATCCCTGGAATGTAAATATAGTTCCAATACAATTCAGTTAATAAACATTTATATTATACAAGATACAAAAATCTTAGATTCCTATTAAACTGATATTGATAAAGGGGAATAAATAAAACAGATTTCAACCATTTGGAATGTTCACTGTCTAAGGGACCAAACTTGGTGTACAGTATCTTCAGATTTAACTTCTGTTTTAAGTAGATAATTAGATTAGTCCATTTTTCATTTTAATTAGAATACACTCACTTAGTTGCTTCTTTTATGCACAAATTATGGAAGAACACGTTTTAACAGTATTGACTTTATTTAATAAAAGGTAGAACAAGATGTCGCATTCATATCTGATTGTAGATTGTACATTTTATATAAAATTTAAGTTGCTTTTGAAAAGTATTGAAAAAGGAAATGTGCAAAAAAAGTAATTGAGCGTCAGTTAATGAAAATGATACAATGTTTTATCACATGCATGTATATTTTTTTTTTTGTCAAGCTTAAAATAACATCAAAGTTTGCTTCATACTTGACTATACAAATATACAGAAGGCCAATAAACGGTGGGTCATCAAGGTTACTAGGTGCTTTGAAAAAGTGCTTGACATTTTGTTAATTCTGTATTATAATTATCAATTTTGTCTGTGTTTTTAATTAAAACATGTGCTTGTTTTTAATTAGAACATGTGCCGACAGTATAACATCATGAACATTCAATACCTGACGTAGAAGACATGCACCAAACATTTTGAAAAAAATAAATTGATATTTCTACAGTAGCGTAGGTTTTTATATATAATATTTAGTTGATGCCGAAAGAAATTTCCTTTGAGAAATTGTTTTACAAAATTTCTTTTTAGACAAATTTTATAGATATGTAGAAATTGAAGGTTATTTGCTATCATTTTAATCAGTCCTTTTTTGTAAGTAGAAAACAAAATTGAGAAGATAATTTTTGAGTTGAAATATCACTAGAGATTTATTGATATATTTAACTTATCAATAAGAAAAGGTTCATTGTTATCTAGTGTTCTTAAAACTGACTTATAAACTCAGTAACTAGCAAACTTTGATACATGTAAAATGTTCATAAAAAATCAGCTTCATTTATTAATGCAAAATTGATTTGTTTCCATAATACATTGTCTTTGTGTTGATTTAACATCAAGTCATGTTCTTTTCTTGATAATTAAAAAGTAATCAATGTTTAGCAAATATGTAAATACACTTTTGATTTTTTTCTTGCAACAAATTCAAAATTCTTGTTTATGACTATGTAAGATAAACTTTAAGAAATAAGAACTTACAAAAAAGAAACAAAAACTAAAGTTCCTGTGAAGGTGTGAAATAGTAATGAAACTATGTATTGTATTTTTGAAATGTTATTTACATTGGTTATTATGTTTGTAGATGTCGTGTAAACACCCTGTCAGCTGAGTGTATTTTGTCATATAAACTGAAAAATAAATACTTCTTCTCATAATGACTTCGTTTTCTTATATCATTTTATAATTAGGTTCTTCGCTACGATAGGGTATGCTACATAATGTTCGTACAGATAGTTCTTGTATGTATATGGGAAAAGATATACACCTTATACATTAAACAAACAGACATTTTTGCTTGCACAATTTTAGTTTATTGTCCTTACTGTAATAAAATCATAACATCAGAATTCATTTCATAACAGTGATTTAACTTAAAAAAAAGAAAATACAAAAATTAAATCAGTATTACAAATGAATCATTGAGGAGTAGAAAATAATAAGCTAACTTATAATAGCAGCAACATTCTACCTATCCAACCAGTGCAGACCAAGGTCAGCTGCAGGGAAGAAATCTACATAAGTCGCACTTCCTTTTCAATCCTGCTTTATTGTCCAACAATATTGACCTGGCATTCTTGCATTTGACCTTTTAGTCGGTAAATTCCGTAAACTTGTAAAAGATAATTTAATGAAATAAAAAAAAAAAATAACTGTATAAAACACTACTTAACAGGCATCTTAAAACCAGATGTAGTAAAACAATTTCAAATTAATTCTTGCTAGTAAAATAAAAAAAAAAATGCTTGGTGTTGGTTAGGTATCGAACCAGAGACCTTTAGATCAGTAGTCTAGCATCTATACCAATACACCACAAGTCTTTGACGTGTGAAGTTAACAATTATATCAATATATTCGTTATATACTAGTGTTTTTACCTTTACGAAAACAATATATTATGTTGTATCATAATTGTATATGTTTGCATTATATGAAAAAATATGGTTTAAACCAGTCAGCCATCACATTTCTGCAGTCATCATGGTCTGCACTGTTTGATGTTCAGACAATGTATATAAATACATTCTGTTAACTGAAATGTTTTCCTAAACATAATAAATGGTTATATCAAGATTGAAAGATGGACAAGTCCATTTAAGATATTTAGCATGGTCAGGGTTAACTAGAAGTAACATGAGCTGCTGCATGTAAGATACAGAATATAAGGTGATCAGCATAGTCCCAAAAAATAACATTCTATATACATCACACACCTTAAACAATAGCAAGTCATTGATCTAAACTCTATAAAAAATGTTTCTATTTATAATCAAGTGTGTTGCACTCAAGCCAAGTTCACAGACAGACAATGGTAGAATCAATGAGATTGAATGTGGTAAAAACTGTTTGCATTCACAAGGTATTGTAAGTTTTATAAAGAAAACATCAATTGGTATTTATGGCATGAACTCTTATTTTCAAAGGTGGTTTTGAATCTTTATCTCTGGCTCAAATGACGTAGTCAGTTCTTTGGAATGTTGATTTTATACAGTGGACTCTTAGAAATAATTTCACAACCGCTATAATTATATATATATGAATATTATATGTAGCAGCATTTCTTAGTGTCAATAATTTACCTGTGCAATAATCATTATACATGTAAGTTTTTAATAAAGTGTTAATAGATTCAGATTTAAAGCATTGACTCGATTCAGTCACTATCATTTGTCAACTTGGCGACTGTATGTCCAGCTGGCCTATGAATGATCCTCTTTTGTTGCCTATATAATTATCTGAGCTCTTCCTCCTTAAATAAATCTGACAAGTCAGCATATGACTATATACTGTCCATGGGACATGAAATATAATTAGTAGGTACAAGTTATTAACTGTTATTCTTTTTTTCAGTTAGGTCAACATTATCATCCAATATTTAGTCTGATGCAAGACTTTAAGTAACCTGTTGTGTTTCCAACAGTTTATTATTGGCCAGTTTAATTAAGTCACTGTCATATACTTCCACTGCAAGTTGATCACTTTTTATGTTACACTTTTCTTTTCAAATGTTGATTATTTAAACCTTTACTGGTGGTGGTGTTGGTAGTTTTCACTCCGGATCACATAGAGGATATTTGTTTAGTTCAGTGTAAGATCGGAATATAATTCACCAAGTGAGCATTAAAAGGTATATTTCACGAGTGGCGCAGCCACGAGTGAAATATGAACTTTTGGTGTTCACAAGGTGAAATATATTTCGATCTCACACTAAACTAAACAAATTTTCTTTTTATTATATGCAAAGAAACGTTTTAAAAAGACATTAAACCTTATACTGAATGAAAAGCGCGCCAAATAATAATACAACGTGACGTCATTTACGACGTCACGTCATTAAGTTGGTACCCAGTTCTGTGCACGCTGGTATTTCACTGAAACAACGTAAGGGGCTTAAATTCAAAACAGTGAAATTATCAAAGTGGTAATTTCACTGTTTCAAACAGTGAAATTACCAGTTTTATATCACTGATATATTTCTATAAACCACCGAAAAGCATGTAATAAAGCAGTATACCACGCTGAATTTACCAGAGCACAGTTCAGCCACTGCATCGTTCCTGGTCATGCTGTCAAGCAATTTACCAGTACTAGTTGCCTTCACTTTCACAAGGAACTGATTGTACATACAAGACCAGCGGTACAGTGTGAATGACTGTAGAAAGGATTTCATGATCAATCACAACGAAAGTGACCTGCACTGTCGAGGAAATGAACCGGGGTCGCCCGATTAACAGTCCTGCGCTCTACATATTGAGCTAACTGGACAGCTTTACCTGGATGCAACCAGTGAAGCGTTCTGCTTCAAAAAGTGCTTAAACTTTTTTACATTACAGAAGAAAACTTTTTCATGTTTTATTCAAAGAATGAGTTTTACTAATTTAAAGATTTCACATTTCTGATTTAATAAAATTTTTTGCATAATACTACCTTCCCATTTTATAATTGTAACAACAGTATCATACCAGCATCATTTCAGTATTAAATCTCACAAGAAAGCTAATTACCTCCCATAACCTGATCAAGCACATTTTAATCTTGCAAAAATATCTCTATTTGACAAATTAAGTTTAAAATAAAATATAATTAAATATTCTTTTTGTAAAACAAATTGAAAAAAAAACAACAACATAATATTAAAAATATTCCATAGTTTCCTGCTATTCACTATAATCTTCTACCCTTGCATAAAAAAAGAGAACAGATCTAGCTTTTTGACAACTTCATGAAGGCTATTTGTCACAGTACAACTTTATTCCCAAATGAAACCTGTAGGGTTTTTTTTCAATAGAAAAAGTCATAAAATCAATATAAAATTGAATATTTCTTTTTTTTTCATTGAAAAAGTCATAAAATAAATATAAGAATTAAATGTTTCATGTAAAATTTTCCCTCATAACGTGATAAGATTACTTCTTATTTTGCTGAAATTTAGTCTTCCAGTTAGTAATTTAACTTATATGTTATGTCAAATTCAAATTGTTTTTGTTTACTACATAAAATGGTAAAATATTTAATTGGACAGATTTAAAGACTTCCCTTTACTGACATACAATGGTATATGATGACTATATGAACAAATCACAGCTTTTACAAAATGTAATAAATTGCATAAAGTTACTCAAATACAATACCTGTACCATTATTTCACATCTCTAAGATCTTTAATCCACAAAACATTGCAGTCAAAATTAAACAACTTGCATACTGGGTAAAACAGTACCATATAAAAATTATCAAAAATAGGAAAAAACCTAGAACTCTGCAAGTCAGATGTGTCGCCTTGTCAACAGTATAGTTGTCAGTTAGGCATTTTCTTCTTAAAAAAAGGTTATTTATAAACACATGTACCTTTAACTTTAGTGGCATCTGAACTAATTGTAACAATGTTACGTCAGGATTAATAAAACTGTTATATTATCTAAAATAAAAAAAAACATGGAAAAGTTTTACGCAGACAGATCAAATGGAGGACACTTCAGGTCAATGAAAAAAGCTTGCATACCAAATTTGAAGTCTATCAAATTTATATTGACCACATGCCTATGAAAATTAACAAAGGGCAATAAATCAAAAATCATGAAATACAGAGTACCGATGAGATCTATCATCCTATGAAGTTTCAGGCCTTAGCTTTTATAGTTTAGGAGAAATGGCTCGGATAAAGGGCAATAACTCAAAAAATAAGAAGTGCAGTGTCACGATTCTTGTGCACTGCACTTCAGGTCATTGAGAGAAGCATGCATACCAAGTTTGGAGTCAATCTGACTTATAGTGACTGAGTTATGCTCCAGACAAGCCTAACACCACAACAAAAGTAACCCCTATATGTCGACTTTTTCAAGGCGATACAAAAAATGAAAATTTTATATATACTGTTTACTAGTATTAGGATTTATTCTATTTCAATTTTTACAGGATAACCCAACACAAATAATTATGATCTGACTAGACACATATAACACTAATTATTATAAAAAATATTGAACACAATCGATGTGAAGACAGTTAATAAAAATATCTGATATAAACAATAAAAGCTGCATGTTTTCAAACATAGATCTAATTCATTTAACACACAGACTGTAAGGTCATCCAAGTATGGATCGTGATTTAAGTTCAACATAGATTTTGTCAGCTGGAAATACCCCATGTTCTGTTATAATTCCTCCAGTAATCAAGTCTGCTGGCGTCACATCAAATGCTGGATTAAAACAATTTATACCTGAAACACAAGGACAAATTCTATATTATAACATAACAATATAAAATAACGAGTTTCAAGTCACAACACTGTTAACCTCTTACAGCAGCTTTATTGGAGGAGGCAAACCCCCTATATTTCTCCTCTGAAAAATAAATACAAGCACAAACCGGCACATGGCTAGACCCACCAACCTGTATAGCTTCCACACAGAAAATTATTCAACATTGCTTATAGTTAAAGTACAAAACATAACTATCAATTTTCCATGCAGTATTAAAAGTTACTTAAAAAGTACTACTTGAAAAACCAGCCGAGATGTTGTTATTTAATAATGTCATATAAAGCTTATGTCTATTTTTTAGCTTTATTGGCCATGTTGATAAGTTGACCAAATGAATTCCAGCTATTTCTGTACAACAAAGTATCATTCCTTGAAAGTTTCATCTTAATCTGTACAGCAATCCAGAAGGAGATTTTCATGTCCTATCAGACCAGTGAAAAAGGAGATGTCATTTCATTTTCCCTTTTGTTTAGCTGTAAAGTCTAATCAGCTTTTTTTGTAAGACCATTGAATGATCATTCCTGTATTGTTTTATCATTGAGGTGTTTATTTTCCACTCAAGAGCAGAATCATCTGATGAGAAATAATAGTATTTCTCCAAACAAGCTTAATTAACATTTAGTCAACTTCAAGTGAAGTGAACATTCAAATATGTTAGTGAGAATGTTTGTTTTCCAATAAAAAATCATTAATGAAAATAAGGAATCAATATATTACAAAACATGAAGAGGCAAGTAAATATTTGAATATCAGCCTGCAATTTCCCATATATAGAACCCTACATCCTATCAAAACCCACACTCTATCAGTGTTTTTTATTTACTATACTATTTAAGAAACATGTACTCTTTAACCTAATTTGTATTGATTTTTATTGTAAACCTTATTTCTTAGAAGTGCTTTCAAAGTAAATAAGATAAAGAATTTCAGCTTTTTATCAGGTATCAATTAACATGCAATTCTAGGTTTTGGGTCATTGGTTCTGAAAACTTAAATAATTTCAATGATAATCAATATGTATGACAATAGTTTGCCATGATCAATACAGATTTAACAATCACAGAGTTTTCCACTCCAGAGGAAAACAAGCTGATTTCCTTTAATTGTAAACATAATTACTGCAACAAAGCTGAAATCATGTTAGAATGACTTACAAAATTTTATTACCTTAAAGTTAAACAAATACATGTACATCTTTATATTTCATAGAGCTACATGTAACAAGCAATTATCATAGTATTGCAAGCAATCCATAAGTCCCCTACCGGTAAAACCCCAGCAACATTCTGATGGGCCATTGGCCATTCAATTTTACCAGTGAATGAATGACATGAATGAACTTTAATCTTTTGAGTTCTAAGTTTGTCTATATCACATAATGTTTTAAGTTTCCCTGCCTAGTAAGGAAATTATGTTTATACAACCTTGTCATATTATTACGATGTGGGATTTTAAAGTAAATCCTATAAGGAATGAAGACGTTGGAGTGAAAAATACCAATTTCTCGAAAAAAATCTAAGTTCAAGGGGGAAATAATTCTGGAAATAGTCTTGCTAGAGTATTTAACCTTCTCAAAAATGTTGAGTGATAATAAGAAACATATATGAAGTTTGAAGTAGATACATTAGGAAATAAAGAAGTAATTTAAAAAAGACATTTTTTTTCATAAAAATTGTAAGTTCAAGGGAGGTAATACTGATAATTTTTGTGCTAGAGTTGTAAACCTTTTCACATATGATGTGGTTGATGAGAAGAAACTTATATTTAAAGTTTGAAGTAAACACCTTAAGAAATAAAAAACTTATAGTGAAAAAGCTGAAAAATTTAAATAAATCAGAAATCTTGAAATTCAAGCTATTTGTTGCCATAGCAACCAGAATTTTCAACATAGGAAGAAAAGAAAAAGATGTGCATAATCTCCAGACTGCCATCTACCCATATTTCAAGTTTCATAAAAATATTTTCAGTACTTTTTAAGTTATCACTGGATCCAGTTTATGTGTTAAATTTGCCATATTTTCAGACTATTTGTTGCCATAGCAACCAGAATTTTCAACATAGGAAGAAAAAAAAAAGACGTGCATAATCTCCATACTGCCATCTATCCATATATCAAGTTTCATAAAAATATTTTTAGTACTTTTTGCGTTATCGCGGGATCCAGTTTTGTGGACGAACGGACGGACTGACAGACAGATTGTCAAACGGACGGAGGGTAAACCTAAAGTCCCCTCCGATTAAACCGGTAGGGGACTAAAAAGATCTACAACTGTATTATAAATCTTGTGTATTTTGGTAAGGTGCTTTTAACTGATAGTAAAAATTATTAGATAATGTCAACATAATTAGGATCCACATTCATTGATTTTAGGAGCTAAAATCTGTATTCTTTTTAACCAGGTTGCCAGAAGCCAAGATCCGGATACTAGACAGGCAAATTCCTAAATTTCCCTAGGGATTTCAACCAAACTTTCAAAGAACACTCGTCATCAAGTGCCCTGGCACAGACTGTCAGCATTTATACTACTGTCATTTATTTGTGTAATTAAGATCCTTTGTTGTTGTTTTAATATACATTGTATTATATACTATACAGAAATTCTTTTCAAAGTGCAACTATTACAATATTGCTCTGGGGCAAACCCTCAAAGAACAGATGTCAACAAGTGCCCTTGGGTATACAATTAGAGTTTTGTGAATCAATTATTATTGTAGAAAACCCGATTTCATGACAATTTCCTGTTAGTAATTGGAACTATAATTGGTAAAATGTACACAGATATTCCACCGAGGATCAACACTACAAGGGTGTTACATGAAGAATATTTTTAATTTTCGAGTCTAACTATAAATGTTATATTAACCTATTTCATTATTATAAAGTGCCTACCTTCAGCAGCTATCTGGACACCTTTCACATGAGTCATCTCGCTATGAGGTCTTTCTTCTATTACTATGTCCTTGCCAGTTGCTAAATTAGAATCAAATGTTGTAGTTGGACAAGCTACATAGAATGGTATATTATGATACTGGGCACAGATTGCTATCTGGTAAGTTCCTATCTTATTAGCTGTGTCTCCATTCCTCACAACCCTATCTGCTCCTACTACAACAGCTGACACATTCTTCTCCTTCATCACCATGGAAACCATGCTATCACAGACTAGAGTAGATGGTATTTTCTCATATACAAGTTCATATGCTGTAAGTCTAGCTCCCTGGTTGTATGGGCGTGTCTCCGTACAAAATGCATGTGAAAGCTTCTCCATCTCATGTAGTTTTCTTATTACACCTGTATTATAACAGAAGATTATACTCCAGGTGTAAAACATTCTCTTAAAGAAAGATGTTGTTTTGTTGTTTTTTGTTGTTGTTTTTTTGTTAGCTTTTACATTGCACCAACACAGTATAGGTCATATAGCAACTTTTCATCTTTATTGGTGAAATGCCCTTCTGTGCAATATTTCAGGCACAAACTGGCACCTGAGTAGAACCACATATGTTCTGTAAGCTAGCTGAGTAGCTTCCTCAAATGAAAGAATCCAAAGTCCCTGATGGGATTCTAACCCACAGTAGTAAGAAGCAAGACTTAGTAGTTTGAAATCACTAACTTTAACCACTCAGCCACGGAAGCCCCTAAAATATTATATAGTACTTGAATGCTGTGTCATTGTTCCTACTTTTCTCCTTTATAATATCCAACTTTCAGTTTTAAAATATGTATCATTCTAAGTCATGTTTAGTCAAATTTCTATGAATAAAATGACAATAAGCAGATTACTGTCTGCTGATACCCTAATCTGACCATCATATATTAATGTAACTAAATCAAAACTCATGTCATACTTATTCAAATTAACAAGAAGGAAATTATCTAGACTAATCCTGGCTCTTAATTTTGTAAATGGGAATAACACAGTAAATATGAAACAGAATATGCATAAATCAAGTCTGGTATTTCCTTGTAGTGTTTCTATGTAATCTAGATTAAGGCAAAATATAACCTAGATACACCCAAACCTTCCTTGATAAAATAATAAATTCATGTACTGAATTCTTTAGACATACATGTACATGTTGCATCTTCAAAAAATGCAACTGTATTATTTCATCTAATGTCGTTTTATAGTTCTATAAACTCTATTTGTAAGAATTATCGTTTTACCTAAAGCAGTACCATATCCAGCTGTAGCTAGTGAACCTGTGTTACAATGAGTGAGGATGCTGACTGGTTTATTCTTATACTTGCTGAGAATATGGTCGGCACCATAACTACCCATAGCTTTATTTGTCGCTACGTCATCTTTAAACATCTGCTCAAATTCCTCAACCATTCTGAAATATTTTTATGTAATGATATTAACATATAATTTGTTCCTGGTGTTCACTCTAAAACTGTTAGTCACATAAACTGTACAATATGTCATAGTAAGTAGGAGTAAACTTGAAATAAACCTGACATAGCAAACCTTCCAAAGAAATAAACCATTCAATGACATGATTTTTTTCAAAATAAAGCAAGAAAACTTAGTGGGCCTGTCACACTTATATAATTGCCAATTTAAGTAAATGTAAAATATATGAAAAGTTTCAAAGAGCAGGGCTATTTTTTGACCCCAAGGCCTTTATTTATTAAATATAAGTAGAAGTTTGCTAACTAATACACGCACATACATATATATATATATATTTGCTCTATATCCTCTAGTTTAAGAGGATGTTGTAAAATCAATTTTCTATATCAGTCTTTGTATTAAAAAAAAACCATTGACAAGATCAATTTTGACCCAAAGGGTGTAATATTATCTATAGCACTTTTGTAGAGAACCACTTACAAACCACATGTACTTTACATCAAGATTACAATGGTATATTGAGTGAACACAATGGTTTACTTCAGAGGTGTTAAAAAAATTTGTTGCTGTGATCTTTTTATCAATTTCAAAATATGACAAATTTTTAATAATATAGTACATGTATATTCTGTATTTAGGTATGATTATATTCAAGTTTCATAATTGAAAATATTAATAACTGCAACACAGCTGTCTCTATGTAAAAAGAAAATAAACATACATTTATTTGAATACACACAAAGTAGATTAAAGTTACCTTAAAAAAAAACTCCAGACACATAGTCGAACATTGTACAAAAACAGTGTCATTTAAAAAATTTCAATTTTTTAAAGAAAGATCAATTTAACATGACCTATAATAGGGATGCAGACTACCATATCTCATAGAACAAGAGATAATAGTTGTATCTAATTTACTTATTCTAGTTAACTAATGAAACTAGAACTGCCACTGTCATTGCGTGAATACCCCCACATACCACTTTGTCAGAATCAACAGTGACCATTGACAGCTTAAAGACAACCTCTCTGCAATATCTGAGGTAGCTAAGCCAGTGCATTGCTAAGTTAAGTTATGTATTCCATGTATGCTTCAAATGTGAAAATGTCAAAATCAATACACTGCAGACAGGCATTCTTAAGCATTTGAGCAGACAAGCTTATTATAGAAAAATTCCTGTGACCTTGACCTTTGACACATTCACCTAAAAATCAATAGGGGTCATCTACAAGTCATTAACCACCTCAATACCAAATATGAAGACTAAAGCCTTCTTAAGCAATTGAGCGGACAAGCTTTTTGAATTCAAGGCCCCTGTGACCATGACCTTTAACCCAGTGACTTCAAAATCAATAGGGGTCACCTAATGGTCATGATAAACCTCCAGGCCAAATAGGAAGACTGTGGGTCAAAGGATTCTTAAGTAATTGGGTGGACAAGCTTTTTGAAGTCAAGGCCCCTGTGACCTTGACCTTCGACCCAGTGACCTCAAAATCAAGAGGGGTCATCTACTTATCGTGACTAACTTCCATGCCAAATATGAAGACTCTGGGTCAAAGGATTCTTAAGTTATTGGGCGGACAATTTTTTTGAAGTCAAGGCCCTGGTGATCTTGACCTTTGACCTGGTGACCTCAAAATCAATAGGGGTCATCTACCAATCGTGACTAACCTCCATGCCAAATATGAAGACTCTGGGCCAAAGGATTCTTAAGTTATTGGGCGGACAAGCTTTTTAAAGTCAGGCCCCTAAGACCTTGACCTTTAACCTGGTGACCTCAAAATCAATATGGGTCATCTACTAATTATGACTAACCTCCATGCCAAATATAAAGACTGTGGGTCATAGGATTCTTAAGTTATTGGGCAGACAAGCTTTTTGAAGTCAAGGCCTCTGTGACCTTGACCTTCAACCTGGTGACCTCAAAATCAATAGGGGTCATCCTCTAATTATGACTAACCTCCATGCCAAATATAAAGACTGTGGGTCAAAGGATTCTTAAGGTATTGGGCAGACAAGCTTTTTGAAGTCAAGGCCTCTGTGACCTTGACCTTTAACCTGGTGACCTCAAAATCAATAGGGGTCATCTACTAATCATGACTTACTTCCATGCCAAATATGAAGACTGTGGGTCAAAGGATTCTTAAGTTATTGGGCGGACAAGCTTTTTGAAGTCAAGGCCCCTGTGACTTTGACCTGGTGACCTCAAAATCAGGAGGGGTCATCTACTAATCGTGACTAACCTCCATGCCAAATATGAAGACTCTGGGTCAAAGGATTCTTAAGTTATTGGGCGGACAAGCTTTTTGAAGTCAAGGCCCCTGTGATCTTGACCTTTGACCTGGTGACCTCAAAATCAATAGGGGTCATCTACCAATCGTGACTAACCTCCATGCCAAATATGAAGACTCTGTGTCAAAGAATTCTTAAGTTATTGGGCGGACAAGCTTTTTAAAGTCAGGCCCCTTAGACCTTGATCTTTAACCTGGTGACCTCAAAATCAATATGGGTCATCTACTAATTATGACTAACCTCCATGCCAAATATAAAGACTGTGGGTCATAGGATTCTTAAGTTATTGGGCAGACAAGCTTTTTGAAGTCAAGGCCTCTGTGACCTTGACCTTTAACCTGGTGACCTCAAAATCAATAGGGGTCATCTACTAATCATGACTTACTTCCATGCCAAATATGAAGACTGTGGGTCAAAGGATTCTTAAGTTATTGGGCGGACAAGCTTTTTGAAGTCAAGGCCTCTGTGACCTTGACCTTTAACCTGGTGACCTCAAAATCAATAGGGGTCATCTACTAATCATGACTTACTTCCATGCCAAATATGAAGACTGTGGGTCAAAGGATTCTTAAGTTATTGGGCGGACAAGCTTTTTGAAGTCAAGGCCCCTGTGACCTTGACCTTTGACCTGGTGACCTCAAAAATCAGGAGGGTCATCTACTAATTGTGACTAACCTCCATGCCAAATATGAAGACTCTGGGTCAAAGGATTCTTAAGTTATTGGGCGGACAAGTTTTTTGAAGTCAAGGCCCCTGTGATCTTGACCTTTGACCTGTGACCTCAAAATCAATAGGGGTCATCTACTAATCGTGACTAACCTCCATGCCAAATATGAAGACTCTGTGTCAAAGAATTCTTAAGTTATTGGGCGGACAAGCTTTTTAAAGTCAGGCCCCTGTAGACCTTGATCTTTAACCTGGTGACCTCAAAATCAATATGGTCATCTACTAATTATGACTAACCTCCATGCCAAATATAAAGACTGTGGGTCATAGGATTCTTAAGTTATTGGGCAGGACAAGCTTTTTGAAGTCAAGGCCTCTGTGACCTTGACCTTTAACCTGGTGACCTCAAAAATCAATAGGGTCATCTACTAATCATGACTTACTTCCATGCCAAATATAAAGACTGTGGGTCAAAGGATTCTTAAGTTATTGGGCGGACAAGCTTTTTGAAGTCAAGGCCTCTGTGACCTTGACCTTTAACCTGGTGACCTCAAAATCAATAGGGGTCATCTACTAATCATGACTTACTTCCATGCCAAATATGAAGACTATGGGTCAAAGGATTCTTAAGTTATTGGGCGGACAAGCTTTTTGAAGTCAAGGCCCCTGTGACCTTGACCTTTGACCTGGTGACCTCAAACTCAATAGGGGTCATCTACTAATCGTGACTAACCTCCATGCCAAATATTAAGACTGTGGGTCAAAGGATTCTTAAGTTATTGGGCGGACAAGAAAAAAACCGACGGACGCCCGACGGCCGGACAAGCTGATTCCAGTATACCCCCCTTACAACTTTGTTGTGCAGGGGTATAACTAGAAGGGTTTCTGTCACAAAAACATATGTCTCCCAAAACTATGGATGTGAAGTTTCATTGAAATCCAACCAGTAGCTTGACCTATGAAAGCCGTACAAGATCTTTCTATTTATAGCTCTGACGGCCATTTTGTGCAGGGTAGCGGAACATGCTGGTATTGGGCACAACTATGGATGATACTGATCACTCCTGTAAAGTTTGGTTGAAATCCCACCAGTTGTTTGACTTGTGAAGGCCAGACAAGATTTTCTATCTTTAGCTCTGGCGGTCATTTTGTGCAGCTAAGCGGAACGTGCCAGTGATGTGCATAACTAGGGATGGTACTGATCACTCCTGTAAAGTTTGGTTGAAATCCCACCAGTAGTTTGACCTGTGAAGGCGGGACAAGATTTTTCTATTTTCAGCTCTAGCGGCCATTTTGTCTATTGTTTGTGACAGGTCTATATTTTTCGGATAGACCTGTTTAAACAAAAGAAAGTCCTTTATGAGGTCTATCTTTTGCACATGCACAGGTCTGTTCTAGTCAGACAGACCTGGTCATGAAATACTCGTGAAAAGATAGACCTACCAATGCGCAGACAAAGAAAACATGAAATACAATAAAAAATGAAAAATTGAAACAAGAAACATGGCAATGCCACGAAACCAGGTTTTCAATTATCTCCATTGTAGATAAATATGTTGTATTTGAAATACAAATACAAGCAATAAACAATGTAACTATGTGCAATGTAAAACATGAATAATGTAGGAGGAATTGCCACAGAAGAAGTGTTCACTTATATATATTCTGTATAAGGAAAAAATATATTCTGTATAAGGAAAAAAAAAAACAAAGGGCCATAATTAGGTCAAAAATTATCCAATCAAAAAACCTTTACAATATGCGCCAGGGCACTTGATTGACATGCTTCTGTGAAAGTTTGAACAAAATCTGTTGAGAAATGTAGGACTAGTTCAGCACAGAAGAATTTGTTCACTATATATTGAGGAAAAAAAAACAAAGGGCATAATTAGGTCAAATATTATCCAATTCACAAAACCCCCGACAATATGCGCCAGGGCACTTGATAACAAAGCTTCTGTGAAAGTTTGGTCAAAATCCAGTCGAGAAATGTAGGAGAAGTTGCGCACGGTAGAAATTGTTCACTATATATTCTGTATAAGGAAAAAAACAAAGGGCCATAATTTACGTTAAATGATTATCCAATCACAAAACCCCGATAATATGTGCCAGGGCACTTGATAACAAAGCTTCTGAGAAAGTTTGGTTAAAATCCGTTGAGAAATGTTAGGAGGAGTTGCGCACAGAAGAAATTGTTCACTATACATTCTACATAAAGAAAAAAAAAACAAAGGGCCATAATTAGGTCAAATATTTATCCAATCACAAAACCTGGACAATATGCCTGCCAGGGCACTTGATGACATTGCTTCTGTGAAAGTTTGGTCAAAATCCTTTGAGAAATGTAGGAGGGAGTTGCGCACAGAAGAAATTGTTCACTATATATTCTATATAAGGAAAATAAAACAAAGGGCCATAATTAGGTCAAATATTATCCAATCGCAAAAACCCGACATTATGTGCCAGAGCACTTGATGACAAAGCTTCTGTGAAAGTTTGGTCAAAATCTGTTGAGAAATGATGGGAGGAGTTTGCGCACAGAAGAAATAGTTCACTATATATTCTATATAAGAAAAAACAACAAAGGGCCATAATTAGGTCAAATATTATCCAATGGCAAAACCCCGACAATATGCGCCAGGGCACTTGATGACAAAGCTTCTGTGAAAGTTTGGTCAAAATCCGTTGAGAAATGTAGGAGGAGTTGCGCACAGAAGAAATTGTTTACGCCCGCCCGCCCGTCCGCCCATCAGCCCGCCGACATGCCTCAATCTAATAACCAGTTTTTTCCTTCGGAAAACCTGGTTAATAAAATGTAAATGAGTGTCATAATGTTCCTGTCTTACAAAATCGAGATTGATTTTTTAAACAAGATAATGTTTATTGAATACACTAAGCAATTATTCCAGCATCCTAATACTGTAAAACACTTATTTTTCGTGAGAACCTTATTTCGCGAATTTGAGACAAAATGTCCAAAATATTTATTTCGCATCAACATGAATTCGCGTCTTCCCGAAAAATGTGAAACCGGAAACCCAATGTCATTCGGAGATTTTCTGTCCTGTTCGTTCACTAACTTTGCGTAGTTTATTGTGCGACGAATGCATTTTATAATCTGTATCGATTTTTCTGATAGCTTGCTAATCTTCTTGTTTAGTGGAAACCGTCTGCCTAAAAATATGTCAAATAAAGTTTGGATTAACTATTTTGATATGTGTTCACTGTGTTTGTCATGTATTGTCCTAATTTCCCCAGCATGCAAAGTGTTAAAGTTTCCCTGATTAGCCATTAAAAAAAAAGGCAAGCAGACGAAAATCAATTAAACGGTACTGTAATTTGCCTAACCTGTATAAACGATTATATTTACCCTCCGGCTTAAACCTGTAGTACAATACAATAGGATACAATAAATAGAAATGTTAACAAACAACTTGCAGGTGGCTAAAGCTATTTGTACCAAATACCAAAACAGTTATTCCGGTCATTTATAGGCCGGTATTGTTCAATAAACATTGACCTTGATTAATTGTGTGTTGGAATTTCAATTAATCCATTAAGTTGAACAGATTTTCACAATTAATTTTAGAAACAATCTGTAGAAATACCATTAAAATTTGTTCGACGCATTATTTGTTTTTTTAATATGCAAGTACAGTTACATTCCTTGACACAGTTTATATGCAGTGAGAATTTTTTCCCATTCCTCAATAAACCAAATTGTTACAGGTAATACTACTTTGTAAGCTGTACGATATTGTTATGCTGCGAAACTTTGAAAAGCTACATGGATGAACTAGTAGAACTGGTTTCGATCTTTCCCGCAGATATATATCCCTTGTATCCCATTTTTCGGATACGCTAATTATGTTCATTTTCGGACAAGTGTATAGACAAAGTGAAATATTCGCGAGAAATATGAATTCGCGTCTTAGAAAACTCGCGAATATTAGCGAAAATAAATTTCTCGCGAATAATAAGTGTTTTACAGTATTAAATCTAAATCCAAATAATGGATAGCATGTCAAAGTTAGGACACATTTAACATTTATTTAATCACGTCATTTTTCAAAATAATAGTAATCCAAGTGGTTTTTATGTCATTAAATTCACAATATAACAAAATGGACGCTTCAAGTTCATATCTATGAAACTATATAGCAGTAATCACAGCATACTTATTACGATTTTAAATGTTTTATTCTATTTTATTATCTGCTATATAAAATATAGTTTCGGTTCATGTATCTCACACTTGTCAAAAATATACATATGTAAGTCTTTCGTGGTCTGCTGGGTATCCGGACATTGCTTTTCGGACAATTGCCCCCTCGAAAGTTTGCCCCCTTTTCTGCAGTGGTGGTCATTTGCCCCCTCATATCTTTGGAAGGGGCGAACATTTGCCCCCTCCCTGTTTTAAAAATGTTAAAATTTTTACTGTTTGTTGAATTGTTTGGCTACCCCAATTATTTCATTGTTGAAATTTCATTGTTTCTCAAATACACAAAATGTCTCTCATGCAAATTTGGTGAAAGTCAAAATAGCATCCATAAATAAATGAACTATAATGTTCCCATTGGCATTACAAAAATCTTATACACGAGATAACAAGTGACAACAGCCAAAAAAAAATTTGGGGCAAAACGGTCCCCGGGGCAAAATGTCCTAGAATCTGCATTGTCTGATATGAAATACTCAAATCAACATAATTATTTCATTCTTTAACATACTTTTCCATAACAGACCTATTCACTTTATTATTGACAAATTGCACATTTCGCTTTTTTTATTATTATTTAAAGGGAAAAGCTAAGTTAAATGCAAAATATATAGTAAACAGAAAGACCTCGTACTCCGGTCGATTATCCTATACTTACCTATAACTTGCCATTACTAAATTGTCACCGTACTCAGATATTCCTATGTTTGAGTAAATCTTGTGCGAATTTTACATTTTACATAGACATAATAGTTTCTTTTTTACTGTTTGTTACTATTTCAAAATAAAATCTTGGATTTCAGGAAGTTATATTTTATGATTTAGGGTTATAGAATGTTTAAATGTAAAATTAAATAAGTGTAAAATAAAAAGAGGTTAATTGGATATTTACCTTGTTTACCACCTTAGGCTTAGGATATGTAAATGTAACCTTGATAAGCTGATACAAACATATGTTATATAGTAATTTATATAATATTCTATGATTGCAGATAGGCAATATATATTATTATTTATGTTTATATTGTTTGTTTACAATTCATAAATAAATATATTGGATATTTAAAGGCACATTATGCGTCAGAAATGCTATCATTTTTATTTCTCAAAATTTTAAATATTTGGTGTCTGAGTGTTACAAGTTCCACAAAAAATACTTAATTTGCCATATAAAAGAACTATCTTTGCATCTTTTGCTTTGCTGGCAATTGGTATAATTATAATGAATTAGTATTTTGTATGGAAGTCAAAATACTATTTGTTTACATTTTGCTACCTTTACTACACATTACTGCACTGTGATTCAGCACTACTTTCTTCAGCTGTTAAATATCTTACATGTTCTAAATTCATTATTAAAACATTATTTGACATGTGTTTTTTTAAAGAATTTAATAAAAAAGGATTTCTGAGGCATAATGTGCCTTTAAAGGAGTTGCACCTTTGGTATCATTTTGGTAAATACAAACCAGTACAAATAAATCCTGACTCAGTAAGGCTAGTCAAATTAGACATATTCATTTTGGAATTTTCAACATTTAAATTAATTTCTGCAATAAAAGTTTTTTTTATTTATAACTGCAAAAAAAAAATGTTAACCTTTAAGATTAATGGTTGCTGTTTAAGATAATAAATAAAATGGCATGGAATTTGAATTAACTTGAGATTAAATAAAAAAAAAAATTTAAAATCTTGATTTATCTTTACAGCAAGACTAAACTGTATATATCTTATACCATCTGCTATTTTTGAGCTTACCTTTTCTTTACACTCTCGACTGATGCTGAATTTTCAAGTGTGATTTTTTTCACTAGACTTGTGTATCTGTCAGCAGCTTCTTTCATGTTGACAGCTGTAGGTCTGGCTGATACAAGGTACTGTAGTTTTGATGCCACATATGAAGCAACATCGTCAGTGTTAGTGAAGTCTGTGTCAATCAACTCTACTGCTAAACTTAGACAACCAACAATGGCAATAGCTGGAGCACCACGCACCTATAATGTGATTCATAGTAACTTTACCCTGGTGTTCCTCATTGAAACTTGCGTAAACTTTTTTTTTATTTTTGGCCTCATTAACATGAAGTAATAATTGAATTATTGAAGCCTAATTTAATCATTCTATTACTACCCTTGGCAGTAAAAGATGAATGGACAAATACTCTAGTGGCTGTGCTATTATTCAGTGAAATTTTTAACAAATATATGCAACATATAAATTAATACATAGAAATATCTGACAAATTTGCAGAAATATATAACTGTATGTCAAATTTAATCTATCATCCTATGAAGTTTCATGTCCGTAGCTTTTATACTTTAGGAGAAATAGCCTGGACAAAATTAAAGTATGAAAATTAACAAAGGGCAATAACTCAAAAATTAAGAAGTGCATAGTACCGGTCCTTGTGCACTGCACTTCGGGTTATTGAAAGAAGCATGCATACCAAGTTTGAAGTCAATCCGACTTATAGTGACTGAGTTATGCTCCGGACAAGCTTTAGGGGACGCCGACACTGACAACAACAAAAGTAACCCCTATATGTCGCCTTTTCAAGGCGACAAAAAATGGCAGTGTGGCCAATTGTTTAACACTCTGGACAAGCAATGCTTTGGACAAGTAATCTAAGTATTGCTGGCCGTGCAAAGTCATTAACTCCTTCAGGAACAAGCTGTTGTTTCTGTGAGCAAGAAACTTTACACTCATTGCTAATTACTGTCTGGTTGGTTACAGGAACTGATTCAATAAGCTTATAGATTTCAACACAATCAAACTTAAATAAATTTGTATAAACTAATAATGACATTAGTAAACTCATCATCTTGTATGTTACAAAGTTTGCAGGTGTTGGTCAACTGTTTTCCTAGTCAAGTTTTTAATATGTTTACTGCTTCAACAGTTCAAATATATTGATGTTAGATACTAAGATTTATTGCATTATCAATTACAGTAAACTTGTACATGTAGAACACTAGTCCTTCATTGAAAGGCATCGCATTTTCTTTTTCTACAGTTTGACGTTTATCAGAAAATGCCAAGCAGATTTGACCAATGTAAACAAGAGCTGTCAGAGGACAGCAATGCTCGACTATTTGATAGAGTTGTCACAAGGATGTTTCCTTGAGTATAAAAAGGGGCATAAATATGTAAATAAGTAAATTGAAGTTATGGGACCTGTGCCAAACATGTTAAAAAATCACAGTGAAAATGTATGTTAAGTTTCATTCCATTCCCTTCAGTAGTTAGGGAGATACCAGCTTACAAGCAAAAAGTTAACCATGAGTTTCATTAAGTATAAAAAGGGGCATAAATTTAGAAATAAGCAAATCAGAGCTGTCTAATGACAGCATATGCTCAACAATTAGAACAGTTATCAAAATAATGGCATTGGACTAATGGAAAGGACAGGGATTGAATACAGGTCTACCTTTTGACAGACCAGCACTCTACCTGTGCGCTAGCAAGGCTGGTTTAGTGGAAATGCATTTTATATTTATCAGAATATTATTATGTACATGACTTTTGAAAAGAAGTTTGAAGTACTGCAAGTGAAAATTGAAATATTTAATCAAAATGATGCAGTTATATATGACTTTTTATTAGTATTTATGAATATATAAAATGGAAGATGCCGTCATAAGCTTAAGTTACCAATAAGAATCTGAATATCATAAAAGCAAATAAACATTTGAACAAAGCAAAAACACTTTTGAACAAAGTACACTTTCGGTCAAATTGCAATGTGTAAAGGTGTCTTAATAAAGATGTGAATAATTATGATAGCAAAAGTACTTCTGTACACAAGAGTACACATTAATTATAAAAAGGCCTCTACCTGTGAACAAAAATGTGTAAAAAGATTAAATTATCAGGAACCCTTATTTTTGTTTATAAAAATATATGCAACAAATTCCATTTAAAATCAAGGAACAAGTTTGAAGTTTTGTAATGGACGTGTTGGAGTTTGAATGGACAGTAATGTGACATACAATTATGACCCTTCATGCATAAGTGAAGTTTCAAATCAAAATCTCTGATAGTTATTGAGATATGTAAAACTTACATGTAAACATTAACCAAGAGACTAAGTAAAAAAGGGGGAGATAAATCAGCCTAAATACATGACACAGATATGAGTGCTGTTCAGTGATGATTATTTATGACCACAAATATACATATGAAGTTTCAAGTTTGTATCTTTAATAGTTTCAGAGATATGCAAAACTTGCATGTAAAATTTAACCAAGACAAGAGCGATCAGTGATCACATGTGTCGCCTCATGATGGCCAATTTCATGTTGGGACAAGTTTTGTGACAGACGGACAGACAGACGAACAGTGCACAACTAGACTTGGTACTGATCATTCCTGTAAAGTTTGGATAAAATTTCACCAGTAGTTTATAAGGAGTAGTCCGGTCAAGCTTTTGTGTATCTGGCAACACACAGAAAAAAAAACACCTATTTATCAAAGGGCCATAACTCAGCCAAAATCATTCAACCGGAAAACCCGTGCAATATGCGTAAGGACTTGAGATACACATCAATCCTGTAAAGTTTCATTGAAATTGCATAAGTGGTATAAGAGAAGTAGTTCGGACAAACTTTAAAAATAAAATTATTAAAGGGCCATAACTCTGACAAAAATCATTGAACCGGAAAATGTTATGAGGAGTAGTCCGGACAAGTTTTGTGACGGACGGACAGACAGACGGACGATGGAGAAGTGATCCCTATATGTCGCCACTACTCTGTAGAGGCGACACAAAAAGGAGATTTTTTTAGTACAAAAGGGAGCATAATTCAGTCAAAATACATGGCAGAGTAATGGATCTTGAGATGTGACCTTCAATTATGACCCTAAGTACATGTGTAAAATTTCAAGTAAATAAAAATTATCTTTAATAGTTCTTCAGACCTTTAACCAAAATTTCTAAGTTTCAGCGAAGCAAATAAATCTGTAAATATTGCAGGCAGAGTTATGCAACTTTGCAAACTGATGTACATTGTTACTATAAAAAAGTATTGTAAATTTCAATTGAATATCACAAACAATAATTGAGATATTTGACTTTACAAAAAATTTACCCCGGTAACCAAAATTTCTAAGTTAAAAAGGGGCATAATTCTGTAAATATTGTATGAGAGTTATATCCAACTTGTCAATCTGATGTACATTGTTACTGTAAGTATTGTAAGTTTCAATTGAATATCTCAAGCAATAATTGAGATATTTGACTTAACAAAAAACTTTAACCAACGCAGACGCCGGGGCGACTGCAATAGCTCTCCATATTCTTCGCATAGTCGAACTAAAAACAGCTTCAAATCCGCGGCTTATGTCTAAATATTTGGACTAGTAGAACACATCATTGCACCAGGCAGATAAACACAAATAACAAAAAAATCACTGTACCCCGTCTTGCAAATCTTTATTGCAAACATTTCATGTAGCCCTATAAATATAATATGATGTTGCTTTGAGATATTTTTACTTCTTGGCAAGGTCCATAATCAGGTCCATTATAAACTACATGTACATACATGTATGTATGTCTAACAAATTAAACAATTGGGCTAATATTTCATTGTGTAACATGCCTTTGAGTTTATACACTGTGATACAGCTACCAGACGGCCTCACAAAGGCTGAAAAGAGATTATTAGTAGTCACACTTGTGGCTTATTTGTTCTATTGTACTTTCCAATCACATACTTCAGTGCATAAACTAAAAAGGTTAAAAATTGGAACGAATATTTTACCTGCATTTTTTTGATTGCATCCCATGCATCTTTAGTGTCACTCACTGATATATATACAGACTGAGAGGGTAAAAGTAACTGGTCAAGGATATCAAGTTGTCCTCTACGATACCTTATTGCTTCGAGCGTCATCACTGTTTATTTAATTTTACACTGATCCACGTTGTTTTTGTACGGGGGCAGTTGTTAATGGACATGTATAAAATTATAAAATGCAGATACTGAATGTTTATATTTTTGTTTTAAATAACAATATGATTCTTTATTCCTGTTTTTGTTATTGCTTTGAAAGAATGTTAATGTCTTCCGACGTGTAGATTTATTATTCAGAAAGTATTTTAAGAGCTTATCCCTTGTACTTACTCTTCACAAAGGAGGTACTGATTCACCGGAAATTGACATGTCAAAATGAAAGTAAAACTTTTTTCATGGTAAAACAATCAACTTAAATATGTAAGAAAAGACTAAGGCAGTATGTTAATATGCTAAGGGTGCAGTACTGTAGAACTTTAAACCTACCGACTTTTAGTCAAGACGTTATCTTTAAGTTTACGATAATAGAATATTTTTATTCCCAATACCTGAACAGCTGAATAATGGGACTTTTCAGGGAATGACGGACTATTCTCTCCCTTTCCAGTTCCTCCCCCTGACGGTTCTCTCCCTAACCGTTTCCTCCCCTGACGATTCTCTCCCAAAATTGAAATATGCAGACAGTTCTCCCCCAATTTTTATTTTATAAGTTATCTTTTTTGTTTTGACTTAATCTAGTTATATTTCTTAATGAATGTTATTAAAATAATGTGTTTGATAATTAAGTGTTTTTTTTAAGTTTTGTTTATCTGAATTTCGTGCATGTAAATTTTACACCTTTTTCAAGTATTTTAATCCTATCAACACCTTCATTGTAGGAGATTAATTATTGGACAGTGACTGATATACACCTGTAATTATGTTAATTAATGAACAGAACAGAACAGAACAGAAAGTTTATTTTGACGTATACAAAGTACATAGTCATTTACATTAATACATTCATTCATACATACATATATACAATCACAAAATCAATGGATAGTCTGCAAATTTCTTGAAGGTGAACAGTTTAATCTATTTTGTTTCCTTCAGTATAGGATTTGACATAATCAGTTTAACATATATTACATAGTTTAATATTGTGTTACGAACATGTTGACAAAGATAGCGTGAATTTCACATACATGTACATTATTGTGCCACTTGCAATAAAGTTATTTATATATACGTAATCAACACCAGATACAAGTGAATTACCAACTATAGTATCACACTATATACTATATTGAAAGGGAATAGTACTCCAAAACTACAGTTAACCTTAAACGAAACGAAAGGGAA
Organism: Ruditapes philippinarum; assembly: GCF_026571515.1. NCBI lineage: Eukaryota > Metazoa > Mollusca > Bivalvia > Venerida > Veneridae > Ruditapes > Ruditapes philippinarum. The sequence goes on from NW_026858164.1 coordinate 84,939, forward strand.
GGTTAACAATTGGCTATTCCAAAAAATATTTCGATTGCAAAGTTGTAATTTAAGAAAAAGCCTTACGACTAACTTGGGTCATAAGACAAAATAATCTACTTAATACATTTCTTAACTGTGCACAGTCATAAGACATATAACTAATAATCTATTTAATTAGAACTATACGGTTGACCAGAAACATCCATATAATGTTTGCTATCTTTTCAACAATGTTTGGCTTACTTATAATATATAATATATTTTCACAACTAAATATAACTCATCATCTATTAAATTAGAACTGTGCGGTTGACCAGAAACATCCATATAAACACTATTAAGCTTATAATAAATAACATCTTATTTATAACATCAAACTATAAACATACATATATACAAACTAACACAGACTGGTTGACCAAAGCAACCATATAAACACTAACAGGCATATAATTAATAGCACGTTTAATATTTCAAGACAATTTTTCACTAATTCGTAATATTAATAATCGAATTTCTTATAGACATTGCGTTTTTACAGTATAACCCTAATTTATAAAGATCAGTCTTATTTTCTGTTTGTAACAATTCTAAAAACTTATATACACTTGGTTTGATATAATAATATTTTGCTATAAATTTTTTACGTAAATCTGAATAGATAGGGCATATAATAACAAAGTGGTATTCATCTTCTAAATCTAGTGAATGGCAACATTGGCAATATCTTTCGTTTCTAGGTATTCTATTTCTGGCAAACCTTCCAGTTTGAATTCTTAGAGCATGTGCTGAAATTCTTAATCTAGTGATGTAACATCTTAATGAACTAGGTAAAATATCTAAATATGCTTCGTATCCAAAAACAATTTTAAAGTTTTTATACAAATCTAACACTTCGCTACTTTCCTTATTTACATTCCATCCTTGTAAAAAACAATCTATTGATATTCATTATTTGTTTAAATAGCACATAGGGTGGTAACAAATTTTAGAAAACAAATAAGCAACAACTGGTATGCAATCACATTTACTTTTATACAAAATTTCTGAAAGAACATGTAGTCATTAACATGAAACAATATATAATACCAAGTTCAAATCAGCTCTGTTGGATATTTCTTCTGAGATCTTAAATATTTTCAATCACAAAAATATGACTTGGAGTAAAAAATTAATGAAGTTTTAATAAATTTTATTGAAATTAATTACAAGGAAATTAAAATATGTTAATTAAGTTAGACTTTTTTTATTTATATGAATAAAAGGTGATATAATTGAAATAGAATAAATATGAAATCAAAAATTAACTCGAATTTATGCTTAGTGTTATTAATTTCATGAATTGAAAATTTTTCATTTTAAAGCTCATTGATGATCATATCACAAAAAATGTAAATTATATCAAAATTATTAAAAAAGATAATTTAATTCTAATACAAAAAACAATGTCTGTTATATTAAACAGTCACAGAAAGCCACATTAACTTCAAGCACTCCTCTTAATAGTTTTTACAGAAAGCCACATTAACTTCATGTCACTCCTCTTAATAGTTTTTACTCATCACTTCACATTATTTCAACCTGAAATGTTTATTCTTCACACTGAGGACCATATGCCGAGGCACAGCCTTCAAGCAATTCACTGGTCTGAATATTCCCTGCAGAATAGTTCTTCCAAAGCTCCCTTATCTTTTCCTCAATCTTGCGTGCTGCTGGACGAACACGACGCGTAGAAATACCATCTCTTAGGTGACGCAACTCATATGACACTTCTTCAGCCTCGCACTGTAAGACAGGTACCAGTCTGTAAAATTACAAGCTCAAGCCCCCAGCCTTTCGGTTCAATTTGTTGTGCCACCCTGAAAATATTATACCATGGAAACATTAAGTACATTATACAGTATTCCACACTATTTATATGCAAGTCAACAATGTTTGATCATAAAAATAATTCTTATCAGAAAATTTTGTTTTTTTAAATTAATGCTAGTTATTTTTAAACTCATGTGTGTCAAGTGCATTTATTTATTTATGTAGAAGTTCATTGTAAAAATATTTTCACAAAAGAATTACCTTCACAATCGTTGTTGGTGCGGATGGTAAGACCATACACATCGATGACTCAATGGTGAAGATTGGGTGGTTCATCCACTGATGTTCCATATAGGAGATGAGGTCATGTAGAGGTTCACTGTTTGCTCTAGATGACAATTCTTGGAATGCTGGCTCAATATGGGTGTATGGGAGAAATGGAAGTCCCAGAAGCTGACGGATGTAGTTGTAGATGGTAGCCCGGCGAGAGTATGCTGGCTTCAGTCCCACTTCTTGGACCTTGCGCCACACAGCCTGTGTAAAATGGAAGACACAACCATTCACTGTGGCACCAGGAATACCACCAAAAAGTCTGGACACTTAAGGAAGTCCATATCAACCACAAAGTCTAGGTCTTTAGGTTCAGCTGGGCGAAATTTCAATCTCAATGGTACTTTTGAAAGGTTGTTCTCTAGCTTCCTTACGGACTTTGACAGAAACGTTAACCCTGTCTTTAAGAGAAGGCTCAGGCCCATGCTGGTGAGAGTTATTACCCCTTACAAAATCACTTCCCTTCTGCAACACACTGGCATAGCACTTGCACGTAACACTCCGGCTTGAACAAAACCACAGAACTGAGTTCTTTCCTCTTTTCTTTGCATAGTACCTATACCCATCAGATGCCACTAGTAAAGGCTTACCTCTTTTGCTGCCTTCTTCAAACACTGTAAATTCAACCTGAGGCTCTTCAATCAATGTTTGTGACAGAGGTTCCTCAACAATTGCTGTTACACTTGGATAAGCTTGATCAATAATCTGCTGGTCTCTTACATTGAAAGGTAAAGTCATTCTGGAATTTTGTGTCTCTTCCATCCTATCAAGTGTAGAATCATTGGAAGATAAATATTGTTTGTATTTAATGCCAATTAAATATTCTGTTCTGTTCTGTTCTATATAAGCAAAATTTTATCAATAAACAAATTTTGTTTGTTGCAACATTTTAAGTGTTAATTAAAGGCACATTCACTTATTATTTAGACAGATCAAATAAGTTTAACATCAAAGCAATTTTTTTCAGGTATGAAAAACAATCAATTAATATGTTTTTAAATATTTACTTTTAATCTTTAAGATGAAAGAAGAAGAAAAAATAAAACACAATAATTAATATCTAATTATTATCCCTATCAAATTAATGTAGAAGAAAAAATAAAACACAATAATTAATATCTAATTATTATCCCTATCAAATTAATTATTCAATAATTATTTTTAATGACTAAACACATTGAAATATACCCATTTTTAACATCTAAATACTTCAATAAAATATTTTTTCTTTAATTTGTATCAATTAATGATAAACTTACCATTTTATTTAACATCTAAATACTTTAAATATAATATACAAATAAAAATGGGGGTGGGGGGGGAACTGTCTGCATATTTGCAATTATGCAGACGGTTCTTCCCCAAAATAGGGAGAGAATCGTCAGGGAGGAAACGTCAGGGAAGGAAACGGTAAGGGAGAGAATAGTCTGACTACCCTTTTCAGGCCATTGTATTTATCCTGAGATATATAATATAACTAAAACTTGATTATGATCAGCTAACACAATTAACCTAATAATTGTAATAATCAGGACTTAAGCAACTGGGCGATATGTGATACTTAGTTGCTTAAATTTTGTTAAATGTCAAAGGCTCAAAAGGAAAACATCAACATCTGTGTATACTTCTTTACTTACCACATATTCAGATCTTTAGTCTAATTTACGTGTTTCCCAATGCCTGTCAATAAATTTAATCATTATCTCCGGGTGATACTTGAACTAACACAGTTACTGCCAATATGGACTGCAATTAACACATTTCATTTTATTTTTATGTGACATGATATAAAAATTGTAACTCCATTGTTAAACACTTAATTCACCAACCATAACATCCTTTACCACCTCCAATGTGATTTAAGGGAAAAAAGGTCATGTGTTACGCAACTTGTTATGTTGGATAATGACCTGGTCACCTCAGTATAGTAGATCTGATTCTTTTAGATTTCAGTTAGGCTTTCGACTAGGTCAGCCATGAGAAAGTACTGCTGAAAATACATGACTATGCAATCAGAGGTCAAACTTTAAAATAGGTCTAGATAACAGACTGCAGTCTGTTGTGCTGAATGGCAGCTCCTCTAACTCCATCCCAGTATCCTCAGGTGTCCTCCAAGGCTCCGTTCTAGGACCCTGAGGCTCCTGTTTCTCGCCTATATAAATGACCTCCCACAAAACATAAATTCCCAGGTCCGCTTGTTTGCAGATGATACTGCAATATACATTGCTCTGACGTCTGCAAACCAATCAGTCACCCTCCAAAATGACCTAAATTGGTTAGAAAAGTTGGAGTGGGATATGGAATTTCAACCCTCCAACTTCCAATTGTCAAGTTATCCACATCGCAAAAAGGAAACATCCTATCCCAATACAATACTACCTTCATGGAGTCCAATTCGAATCGGTTACCTCAGCTAAATACCTAGGCATGGATTGATCAGAAAACCTCATGTGGGATGCCCATATTCACAGTCATAGGACATCCAAGAAAGCAAACCAAACCTTAGGATTCCTACGCAGAAACATAAAGTTTAATCCCAGTCCATAAGGTCTATTGCTTACCAGACGTTTGTCAGACCCCAGCTTGAATATGGTTCCCGAAGTTGGTCTCCCCACACCAAAACTGAAATAGATTAAATCGAAAATGTCCAAAGAAGAGTAGCCCCCGATTGGATTAAGCTTGATTATGGTCAGACCTCTAGTGTCACAGACATACTTCACTCCCTTAACCTTCGAAAACTAGAACTCAGACGTATAGATGCCAGGTTATCCCTTCTCTGTAAGATTCACCATGGTCTGGTTGCTATCCCCATAGAAGAATATTTGACACCCTTTTCCTGAACATCATGCTATGGCCATCCCTAATATTATAGGTTATTCACAACAACTTCAGACTATTATAAATTCTCATTCTTTCCTAGGACAGTATACCACTGGGACCACCTATCCCCTGCAGTTTCCCTACCCCAGAGCAGTTCAGTGCCAGAGCTGTTCAGTGCAGCCATAGAGTGCATCAAACATGTCTCACCCTTGTTTTCCAGTCCCTGTTTTTAACATTTTTAAATATTCTTTTATCCTCTTTTAAACAACTCTTTTTAACTTTTTTTGCGATTTTTGATGCGCAGACTGTATGATGTCTACGTTCCCGCGAGTGGTTTGACATTAACGGAAGATGGATAGAATTTCATTGATCATTATATAAGTGCCCCTGTAAATTCATCGATAGAAACATCACAATTAATTGATCATAATTTACACAACACCTGTGAGTTTAATTAGTTGACATCATGAATCGGTGTAACCATATTTGGCAGTAACTACATGTACACGCAAGGTCACATAGACAGTGTGTAAATTTACTTGCATATAATGAATGAATACACATCAGGAGCACAAATGGCTCAGTGCATCTAGTTTAAAGTCTGCAGCGTCTTTGATGTTCTTTGAAAAGCAGTCGCACAAATACAGATTAACGGTTCATGTGATCAAAACTTTTGAAAAAAAAATATTTTTCAGCAAAGAACATAAAGCACCTTTGGTTGGTAAAGAAAATTAGAATGGAAGGCAAAGATGACTTAACAGATGAAGAAGACAAGTAAGTTAATCTATAAACCTATAGAAAAACATTCATGGACTGAAATGCTTTTAATCTTTTTAAAACTTTCAAATAATAACAGTTGTTAGCTATACCATATACTGTAAAATCATTGATGTTGTCATTTTTTATTTTGGTTGTAACAGTATATATCCTTATTTTAACCATTAAGATATTCATTAAAACATTTCACATACATGTAAGTCTTAAATTGCATCATATTTTAGATGACTATCCAATACATATAACCCTACAATTCATTATAACTGATTATCACATACCCATGCCACTTTTGCCACTCTTGAGACCCATTACTCTAACATGGATTTTTAATGAGTTACCGGTATGTCACTTTTTGAACATGAACATTTCTGGGTAAGTTAAAATTGTTTTAAGTAACTACCGTCTCTACGATCACTTAAGTTATTCTTGGAAATTTCACATGTCTTCATTTCAGGGTCATAATAGTTTAGATTTATGATTAAGACTCTAGCATAGATTTTCACTGAAATTATCCATGTGAATTAAAAAAAAAAATCCTGTGTGGCTTATTAAGCACTAAAATAAGAAAAGGTCATTCTTTAACTCCACTTTTGAAAACTGGACATAAATCCCTATGTAAAGTATAGGTCTAGGAGTACTGCCCTGTTCTATAAAGAGCTGGAACAGCTAAAAGCAGAGGAGGATAGGGGCCTTCTCCCGGTCCGCCCCCTGGAAATGACTAACACCCAGCCCCCATGTTCTCCCCACAGGGGGGAGGGTGGGGAGAGCATGGGTGAATTGAGAGATGGAGTGGGGGTGGAAAATTCCACCTCTATGCCATCTCCCCCCATTTCCCCAATATGGGGAAATGGGGTAAATACACGTACCCCATGCTCCCCATGTGGGGAGCGGGGGGAACTTGGAGTTAATGGAAATATTTTGGGAGTGAGCGTGGAGGGGGAATCTCCCCCCTCTGGGCTCACTCCCCCCATTTCCCCATATGGGGGAAATGGGGTACCAAATAAGTCCCCAATTAAATCCTATGGGGATATTGTGAAAACAAAGACCCCCCAAGGGTCTCTCCCTAAAATCTCCTTAGTTGGGGGGGTGGGGACTCCCTCCCCAACATACCACTGTAAGGGAGATTCAATTATGACTTCAAGCAGGGGTTCGAACCAGAGGACCGATATCAAAACCCCCACAGTTGGAGGCAAATGTACATCTACCCCTAATGGTAGAGAGACTGTGGGGCCCTCTGCGGGGACAGAGAACACTTCATCTCTCATGGATGATCCAACCATGAGTGATAATGGAGTGTTCAATGTCACCGAGGAGGACTCCATAGTCTCAGTCCATACATCCTGTATGAACAGCTCATTGGGGGAAGTCACCCCAATGGGCTATAATAATCTAACTCTTTCGGGCCTATGTGAAATAGAGGTCACACCCCTTAAGAGTCAGTTGCGGGTGCCGCCAAATGTCAATAAATCATGTCAAACATCTTTAACCCCCCACCCAAGGTTAAACAAGAAAAAATTCAGGTCAAATATGATGATAGGGTCAAAAATATAGATATTAACTGTTTGACCCTATTAATTAGGGACATTATAAACAATAAAAGTAAACCGGCCAAAAACAGATTAGAAATCTTTATTAAAAATACTCTTCTTTCACAACTAGGCCTAAAACCTGAAATAGACAATTGCGGCATCCCCAATTTAAAAAAAGAAGGTATACCGAAAGCTGACCTCCAGTGGCGCCGCCATGATAGGTGGGGGATATAGAGACCCCGGCACCCCCCACAAATTAAAATCTAGCAGGAAGTCAATTAATCAAATGTGTGTGTCCCCCTTTGTTAGGAACAAACTAAATTTAGTTAAAACAAAACAGCTCAACCATGTCTAGACAATTCAATATCATATCATTTAACATCCAAGGATGTAGTAGTCATAAACATGTAGAAATAAAACATTTAATAGACAATAACCCCCAAATTGATATCCTGTGCTTACAAGAAACAAAATTTATAGAAAATTATGTTAGGACCATCCCGGGATTTAGGTCAGAATTTAAATTTTTTTCAGGTCCTAACACACCAAAAAATAATATAGCAGGGGGATTAGCAATTTATATCAAAAACAGTATTAACTATGAGGTAATCACTGTAGATAATCCATCAAATGATCAAGGGGAAGTGATCTTTGAAGTACAAGCCATTAAGATACATACAAATGGCCCCCCTTTCACCCTGGTTAACCTGTACTCTAGGGGGCAGACCAGTTATCACTGAGTAAAATTATTGCACCTCTTACTCAAGATAACAATCTACAGGAATGTGTGATAACTGGGGACTTTAATGCTCATCACCAGCTCTAGGGGTCATCATATACTAATAAGAGGGGTAGGGATATCTGGAAATGGTTAGAAAATAATGGGTTAGTACTAATGAATGATGGCACCCCAACAAGGTTAGAAAAATGGAGAGTAATATATAGCTGTATAGACCTCACATTGGCCACCCCTAAACTTTCGGCATCTTTGGCATGGGGTATTTTGGATGATAACATGGGTTCTGATCACTTCCCACAATTTATCACAATAAATTCAAAAATACCTGAAAAAGAAAGTTCAAGTGAACAAATTAAATTTAATTATGAAAAGGCAGATTGGTCTACTTTTCATAACTTAACTAAACAAATTAAATATGAGGATGTCTACAGTGATAATATTGATTCTTTTTTAAATAAACTTAATAAAGAAATTCTAGACAGGGCTGAGCTGTCTATACCGGCTTCATCTTCCAGGCCAAGAAGGCACAAACTTGTCCCATGGTGGAATAATGAATGTAAGAAAGTGGTACAGGATAGAAAAATAGCTTTAAATAAACTAAAAAGAAATATAAGTCCTGAAAATTTCAATAATCTCAAACAAACTGAACTAAAATGTAAAGAAACAATATTGGAAGCTAAAAAACAGAACTGGACAGAATTTTTGTGAGACTGTCTCAGTTACAAAATGTAGTGCAAGAATATTTTTTGGCAAAAAATTAATAGTATTAAAGGTGTAGCTTCCAATCCTGTACCACTATTAAAATTAAATAATGATATAGCAAAACACCTCTAGAAAAGGCTCAATTCCTTGTTAAGCACTACAAACAGGTCTCCAGTGACTCAAACATGTTACCGGAAACTCTTCAATATCAGGCAGAGTTTGAGTCACACAAAACAAGGATTCGGTCTATGAGCCGGGGGAAAATAACTCGCCTCTTAATTTACAATTCAGTCTTTCGGAACTTAAATCTTGCTTAAATGCGAGGCGAGATTCTGCCGCGGGCAAGGATGTGCTTTCTTACCAGATGTTCAAGCACCTACCAGACAGTGTGCTTGAAATATGGTTAAGGCTATACAATAGGGTGTGGTCTGAGGGAATATACCCCAATGCTTGGAGGGAGGCCACTGTCATTCCTATATACAAAAATGGCAAAAATAAAAAATGAACCAAAATCTTACAGACCAATAAGCCTTACATCTCACTCAGGGAAATTGCTTGAGGGAATGGTCAAGGCACGTTTAGAACATTTACTAGAATCAAAAAATATAATTAACCCCTTTCAATCTGGCTTCCGAAAGGGCAGGAGCACTTTGGATCAGCTGGCTCGACTGCAGCATGACGTGACCTATGCAAAAAACAGATCACGTTCAGTGCTAGCAATTTTTCTGGATCTTACTGCAGCTTTTGACCTAACATGGCATTTTGGAGTATTATTTAAATTAAAAGAATATGGAGTGACAGGGTCTTGCTTCCAGTATATCAGGTCCTTCCTTGAGGGCAGAAAGATATCGGTCCGGGTAGAAGGGTTTATGTCTGACCTTGAGCCTGTGGAGCGGGGCACTCCGCAAGGCTCGATCCTCTCACCGTTGCTTTTTTCTATAATAATCAATGGTCTACCAGAGGCTCTCTCTGGCTCTGGTATGGTTATTAGCCAATTTGCTGATGATTCAAGCTGTTGGAAGACAGGGTCCAATTTGGTAAAACTAGCCCAATGTGCACAGGCTGGCATGGACTCTCTATGGGGATGGGCAAAAAAATGGGGATTTCAAAATTTCTGAGACCAAAACAGTAGCAATTTTTTATTTGGAAATCAAAAAGAGCACACTTTGAACGTATCTTTAGGCAGTACACCAATTCAATTTGTTAAAGTTGCCCGATTTTTAGGCATACTTTTGGACAAAAAATTAACTTTCGGGCAACATATTCAAGATCTGGTCAACAGGTGTCAAAAGGATTTAAATGTCATGAGAATGTTAAAAGGCACAGATTTCGGCACTGATAAAAATAGCCTTTTACTACTATATAAATCCTTAATACGTTCAAAAATAGATTATGGAGCACAAATCTATTCTAGTGCATGCCCCAGCTTCCTTAATAAATTGGACCGTATCCAAAATGCTGCTCTCAGGTTGGCCCTGGGGGCCCTAGGATCTACCCCAGCCCGAGACCTGGAACTTGAGGCCGGTATACCACCACTACATTTGAGAAGACAGGAACAAACCCTAAAATACTATGCACGGATTAAAAGTAATAAGACTAATAATCCCGTGCATGGTGTTTTAGGGGAAGGTTATTTCTGTAAATCCAAGTTTAAGGACCCCGCCCTTCCCTTTGGGGTCAGTACTGACCTTCTGGCGGAGGGGTGCGGCCTTAAAGGTATTGACATTGCTGAACGGCGGCCTGCTGCGGTTCCGCCCTGGACCCTTTCGCCACCCATAGTTGATACACATCTAACATCTATAGTGAACAAAACTGATCTTCCGCACCTCGCAAGATCAGAAGTACAAATATACTATGAAAAATATTCAGGTCAAACACATATATACACAGATGGATCTAAAGACCCGGACTCGGGCAAAGTAGCTTCAGCCGTAGTAATCCCTTCCCAGCAATATGAAAAAATTGACAGGTTAACAAATAAAACATCCATCTATACGGCTGAGCTACTTGCAATTAGGAATGCTTTGTGCTGGATAAATGACAACAATCACAATAAAGTTGTCATTTTCTCTGATTCTCTATCATCATTGGTCTCACTGAAATCAAATAATAGTCAGTCAAGACCAGAACTTTTACAAGAAATCTATATATTATACAATAAATGCCTAAATGTAGGTAAAATGGTAACCATTGTTTGGTGTCCAGCACATATAGGTATCTATGGTAACGAACAATATTCAAACAATACCAAAATTGATAAAATCATTAGCCGGCTAAGACTGGGCTCAAGCCTATTACCTGGTAGTGTGGGGCAGTACATTAAGAAAATTGACCCGACCTGCCCACAATGTGGAGTGAGATATGGTTCTGACCACCTACTGATCGAATGTCCCCAATTTGCAGCCCAGCGGCAAGAATTGGTGGGTCGCATTGGATCAGTGGGGCTTGGATTTACTGCAAAGAACATTTTAAATCCCCCAAAACAACATCATAACCATGTATATGGGGCTCTTGAGATATTTATCCTTGAGTGTAAATTAACAGATAAAATTTAATAAATCAACTTGAAATGTGCCCGTGTCCCCCTCAGGTAACACAATTATTCACCCAAAATATATATAACCATAATTAAATATCTAAGATATATAACCAATTTATATATAACCATAATTATATGGTAATATAACCTCACAATAACAGGTTAATAGGGACCCAGTTTGCATACTTTAGTCCCTTGACACCGGTTTAGTAACAGATGTCAATATACCCACAATAAAATGAAATAGAGTAGATAACCCATCCCAAATCATCTTTAAACATTAATAGATTCATCCACATAACATACAGGAAAATTCCTAAACAAATTGACTAATAAATGAAAATATAACATCATTCTACCTGTAATAGGTTATTAGTACAAATTTAACACCAAAGTACTAAAATAAAGAAATCTTAACCTTCTATGATCTGAAATCTAATATATTAATCAAAATTAAACCACAGTATTTATTAATAGACATATCTTATTGAATAAAATAAGAAAACCCCAAAAGAATTCATTAAAAACTAAAAAAGATATAGAAATTTTCCTATGATGGGTAACTTTCCCAAAATCAAACCCAAATATTCTAAAATTAGATAATTTTATACAAATATAACTCTCCAATAATTAAGAAAGAGTAAGATAACTATCATAAACTCTATTTTTTAAATAACAGATACATATAATGGACTAAAAGAAGAAAACCCCAACAAAATCCATTGAGAAATAAAATATTTATAGCCATTTTCCTATGATATATAATTCCATAATGATTTGCAATAATTCCTATATATTGGTTAATAACAGTCCAAGGGAGAAAACTTTAACTAATAATCTGATACTATATTTTTACTTTATTGACATTTCAATAGACAAATTTAACCTAAACACATTAAAATGTTCCAAAATTTATTAATGTATAAACTTTTAAGGGTGTTTCGGAATAAAACCATCAAACAATCAGTTAATATACGTTATTTAAGAAAATCTTCGGCCAATTTTATAAAAAACAACTAAATAACAGGAGTTATCTACTCTCCCCCTGGCAATAAACAACAAACAGACTCTTAACCTTTACCTCATATCTTAACTAATAATAGAACTGACTATTTATGGTAAGGCAGGGGTTCAGAGAAAGCCTATGCTGTCCTTCAGCCCATTCCATCAGGGGAAGGACGGCAGAAGACTGTCTCGGGCACCCCGGCGGCGCCCTGTCTCAACAGGGAGGGGGGATACTAGTATCCTACGTTACCGGGGAGGAGCTCTGGTTGACTCCAGGTTCCCTTGTCAATAAATTTTGAAATATATCTATTCATCAAACATAGTTCCATCTGTTCTTCTTTTCATAACATATTTTTATAAATAACAGTTTTGGTACGGGTTGACCTGAGCGTGTGGACTGGCCTTACATCGGGAAAATACCCGTTACCAGCTGTATTCATGGCAAATTCCAACAGCAATTAATTATTTGATTCAAATCTAAAAGTATACCTTTAAAAACTCTCAACCCGAATGAATTCAAACAAATTAATAAGGTAAAATGAATATAATTGTGTTACCAATATATCTATAAGGATTAGTGGCAATTATTTTAAATGTATTTTACTTTTTATATCTTAAAAAATCAAATTTTTAATATAAATAGGGTCTAAAAGCTCTACATAGTGTACAGCACAAAATGTAAACAAATCTTTGTTTATGCCACATTCCTGAGGGGGTCATAGGTCAAAGTCTTGAGCTTGAAGTCAGAATCGGATAGTAAATGGACCAATGGCCGCATAGGAGACAAATGCTCTCAACCAATGAGAGAGCACGTATCAAATCCCATGTTCGGCATGAAATAACGATAAAGTAGATTTTCGACTAAATGGTTAATATTTAATTTAAAAATTGACGTTATTTCAGTTTATAGTGATACAAGATCTATAACTATAGACTATTTTGCCTTTTAATGTATAATTTACTACATATACAGCATTTTGTATCACATTTTCAAATTTAGATTTTCTATCTTTCCGACACCGAAAGAAGAAAATGACATATCAGATCTGATTGTATAGATCAGATATAATGCTTTGGAATATTTTATCATTTAACACATACAACGTACATTGTAGAAAACAATTTTCAAGCTATTTCAATATCAGAATAAAAATTTATCGAATGTACAAATTGACGTATCCAATAGGTTAATTCACCTCATTTTCTATCCAACACGAAAAGAAGAAAATGGGGTATCAGATCTTATAATATGAATAAGATCTGACAAAATCAAACACTTTTTCATTAAATAATAATGCTGGACATTGTAGAAAAATGGTTTCTTTTATAAATATGTCCCCATCAATAAAATTATGGGCTCATAAAATAAGGTATTCGCGAAGAAATTTATCATATTTTCTTCTATGGTATTTTCCAACAACCAATGAAATTGAAGTATTCTCAAATTAACAGAAATACAACAATATGATTGGTCACAATTATCGTGTACAGTAAAAGGTTTATCCTCTTCTATTTTCGTAAATTTAAAATACTTTTCGTCTCGTTTAACATCATTATATGTGGTGGTTGGTCCATCTATCCGATTCTGAAGAAGGTTTGAGTGATCTATCAGTGCGCTGTCCGCGAGCTCACATTTTCTCCAGCAAAAAGGCGAATGTATTAAAATATAATCAATGCCGTAAAATGAAACTTTATAAGATAAATATTAGGTAGTCTAACTAGACAAAACTTTTTTGATATATTAGGTTATGACGCGAACATATAAACAATACGCGAGGGGTAGTTGCCTAAGCTATATACTACAGTATAGTATACTGTATGTTAGTTTGGACAAATATTTTATATTTTAAATTTTTGAGTCAGTGCACAGCCATTGTATAAAGTGTACATAACCTATTTTTAAGTGTTTATTTTTAAAAGTGGCCCTAATAAGTGGCCGTGAAACGGTGCTATTACGAAGTTTATTTATTTATCTATTTTGTAATTTTATTGCTATGTAATTTTAATTGAATAATTTCTTAAATAGGCTGTGCACTAGACTATTTTTACCATACAGTCTCATGGTTATTATCAAAATTGGGAAGTGCTGGCTACAGATTACCCATAATGTCAAAAAAGACTCCATATTGTATATATCCCTTTGCCCCCCGCCCCGTGTTATTTATTATCTATCTTTTTATTCCTGTATATATAAACTAGTATCCTTAATACTAGTAAACGTGAACCCGTGCCCCCATATGGAGCAATACGTTTATCACGGGTACACTCAAGCATGAGATTTTCTTAAATATGTTACATAAAGACTATCTCATCACATTATGGGTAACCAAGTTATTATTATTAGCCATATTTGGGACTTAGATTTTTTCTTATTCTTCTATGAATTGTTTAAGTAATAGAAGATTAATTATTATGTGTGATATCTAGATGCATAATAATTTATAGACCATGAGACAGTGATAAATAGATAAGGCCGTTTCCACCACATTTTAACTATCATATTTGTTTTAATTTTGAAATAAAGTTGGTAAAAACACGTATACATTGGATGCAACGGGCACCCGCAAAATTTCTATCCAGTCCGCGCGACAAACCTGTCGATATAGGTCAATCCAAAAATTAAGAAAATTTGCAAAATATCACAAAATCGGATTGACCTCCTTATTTTGTAAACAGAGAATTTTCGGCCAATGAGAACAAAGGAGGCAATCCTCTCTAAACCAATCAAAATTAACTTTATAAAGCGGGTGTTCGGTAGAACTTACAAAAATTACAAAATTTAAAACAAACTCTGCTAATTACAAACATGTAATTAATTATATGCATCCCAATGTATACGGTTTATAACATTTAAATAGAAACCAACATAAATAACTTTTAGCCCACAATGAATTGGTCAGAAAACGTTCCTGACATGCCTTCTTCGCAAGTATGCGAACTCTACAATTATAGGTAATATTTTAAAATTTTTAGTTATACTAAATATTAGATAGACCAGTTATAAAAGACGGTAACTTCTATAAACGTCTTGGCCAATTTTAAAATAAGTGCTTTTTAATAATTTAATTTTAGAATTCTTAATCTTAGTATGGGATTGCCCCATCTTCCTCCCATGGCAGAGGTTGTACGTAGAGACTACCCTGTCATGGGGGATATGGTATGCACATAAACACATGTACGGATATAACAATAAGTAATTAAACATCAGCTCCCCCTTTTTAAAAGGTTATAAATGAAGTATATGCTCGCCCATATGGTCTCTTTCCGGTGGCGAGGGTAAACAAACCCAAACACACACACACGTACTGATCTAATAACCAGTGACATGTTGTTATGTTGATGCTTAGAGATAAGAGCTGAAAATAGATTGTTCTAAATGTAAACAAAGCATAATCAGTTTTTAATGCTTAAAGTAAATAAATTAATTTCAAGACAATATATTACCCTATTATTATCATGCATAGAATAATATTACAAAAACATTTTATATTGATTGTTTTTTATAGAAAAACAGGATATGAAATGATTCATATACAATGATAATTCATCTTTTATGCTCTATATATTTATATAAACAACATTATTTATACAACTGTATTTTATTTAATTACAGTGTACTATCTTTATTAGAGTACATGCCAGCAGGAGTGTTATTAGAAATATTTAAATTTCTAGACTGGAATGACATTTGTCAAGTATCCTCCACTTGTACAAAATTCAGAGAAGTTTGCTCCTCAGCAACACTATGGTAGGTAAACTAATCCTGTACACTGCATTGTCACATAGTTATTTAGCCACCCTGAAATTGTAAAATACAACAGAATATAATTATGTTTATAGAATATTGCCTATACATTACATATTGATGAATATGTTACCATTTCACTGCTATTAACAGTCGGCATGTACATTGTATTATGTTTTCATCTTATTCAGCTATACTTTATTTTTGTTTGAAAAGTAGTAGAATATTCAAAACGATGGTTTTACTGCAAAATATTACAAGGAGATAAATAACAATGGTTGTTAGTTGTCCATGTAACTGTCTTAGTAAATATCTAGCTGTTTATACATACATTTGTCTGAGTAGATTTTCTAGTCAATATCTGTGACTCTGAATTACTTACAGTGTACTACATTGTGGTACAACAATGCTTTATAAATGTAAGATCGCTATCATGAGCTTTAGAGTTCAGATTTTTCTCCTCATGTGTAACATTAAACATGCAAATACATCATTTTGTGCTCTTTTCTTTGGAATATCATTGTCACATGTATTTCTTGTTTATTTTTAGCTCGACTTTTCTATGAAAAGGGGAGCTATCCTACTCGCCCCGGCGTCGGCGTCGGCGTCACACCTTGGTTAAGTTTTTCGTACCACCCCACTTTATTTCAGAAGTATTACAAGTATGGCTTTGAAACTTACCATACTTGTTCACCATCATAACCTCCATCTACAGACAAGAGTACATAACTCTGTCAAGGTTTTTGACAGAATTATGGCCCTTTTTTGACTTAGAAAGTGTATTGAGCTTGGTTAAGTTTTTTGTACCACCTCACTTTATTTCAAAACCATTGGAGGTATTGCTTTGAAACTGACCATACTTGTTTACCATCACGACCTTCATCAACAGACAAGAGGACATAACTCTGTCAAGGTTTTTGACAGAATTATGCCCCTTTTTGACTTAGAAAATACATTGAATATGGGTAAAATCCACTTATTGCCTTAACCCTTTGAGATATTGCTTTGAAACTTTTAATGCTATTTCACATCATTACCCCCATCTGTACGCAAGAGAAGGTAAACTCTGTCAAGGATTTGTTTTAAAAATTAAGGCCTTTTATCGACTTAGAATCTTGGTTAAGTTTTTAGTACCAGTCCACTTTTTGACTGAACTGTTTGAGATATTAATTTGAAAGTTGGAATACTTGTTTACAATCATGATTCCCAAACATGTCCAGGAGAAGGTAATTCTGTCAAAGATTTTATTTGAATTATGGCCCTTAACTGTCAATGTTTTGTATTATAGGCAAGCACTAAAAAACTTAAAAAATCTAAAAAAATTCATTCCTATCCACTTGTTCACTTTACCATAAATTATGTCATATAAACATTGCTGTAATATTCAAGGGTATCAAACAACTAGTTATTTTTCTCTTTTTGTACTTGAAATTAAAATCAGTAGTATATGCATATTTCACATTTTATCTCGCCTATTTGATTGGTGGACAAGTAAATAATATATATATAAATAATTCTTCACTAAATATCTTAATGCTCATGGCCATTGTTCACTTTAAAAATACAGAGATTCTTGTATTGCCTTTTACTGCAAAAACTTTTTTTATTGGCAAGCAATAAAAAAGTCGAGCGCGCTGTCTTACGGACAGCTCTTGTCTATGATATTTTAGAATAATTATGTGTTGATTAATTAATAATATTGTTATTTTCTGTGTTCAGGTTAGGTTTACAAGTGTTAGACTTCAGAAACTGTGCTGTTCCAGATGCTGAAAAAATAATACAAATTTTACACAAAACTCCAAATGCAGGTAAAACATTGAATACTATGTTATCAATTGTTAAAGTTTGAATGTTAGTGATGATAATGACTTGCTTATGCCAGAAGTTTAATGACAGTCTAAACTTTGTTTGCAGTATGCCTAAACTCTTTACTGTGGCCTGTTTAAACATTATGTCACTAAACATCTTAAATGAACAGGTCCATCTTTCATGACCACTCATCATTTTTACGGGAACATTTCAAAATATGTTCTAACTGGATGGCACAAACAGAGTAAATCAAACTGAGCCTTCAACATATTTAATTTTGTCATTTTGGGTGTTCTTGAGGGATTCCGTTTTTCTCTTTTTTGCACTGGTTATACATGTATCTGTTGCTGCTAACAGGCTAGGCATTAAATATCGAAATCTTTCATTTAAATAAACAGAAGACAGTTACAAAGTCAAAGTACTGCTAGTCCATTCTAAAAAAATACCAGGATATACTAACGTTTATTGGAATTTGTATCAATATTATTTTGTTAACTATTGTTTATAAATTCTTGCAGTTCATGTAATTCTTGGAGATATTCTCAGTGAGGATGATTCTGACAACATCAGGATGGCAAATAATATGGGGTATGTTCACATATTTTATCACTAAAGCTTAACTGAAATATTACAATTAGCTTTAGTTTGTTGTTTTGGGGGGGGGGGGGGGGGGGGGGTTTATCAAAGAAAAAAAAAAGTTAAAAAATTTGTACATAAAAAAAATGTCCTGAAATTTAAAAGAAATAAATTTATATTGTGAAAGGTATACATGGAGTGATGTGAAATGAAATATATACAATAAGTAATATATATGTACATTGAGTAATATACTGTGTGTGATATACTGTGAGGGATATTCAATCAGTGATTAACAGTGAGTGATATAGCATGTATGATATACAAAATGTGATATACACCATTCAGTGAATGATATACCGTGAGCGATACATAACAGGTGATATGGATAATTTCATACAAATAAAATACAGTGTTCATAAAATTAGTCATCGTCTGAACCAATTTTACACACTACATTTAATACATTTTATACGGTAAAAAAGCCCGGGTTACCAAAGGAAAAAAATTAAATTTGAAAAAATAATTTATGTTTTCAAGAAATGAAGCATATTTGAATTTTGTGTAAAATGTTTATAATATTTGTTTTTTGGGGGAAAGGTGGAAAAGAGGAAAAAGAATTTATAATGAGGAAGAAAAAGCTGGTGAAACAAAACCCCGAGCAAATCTCACAGTGCCGACAGGGTTCATGGGTGGAGTTTTTTAAAAAAGTTGTACAAGAATATCACATCTTTGAGTTACAATAGCACAAAATAAACCCACATGTCTGGTAAAATTTATATTTTTAAATTTCCCCAAATTCCCCTTTTTACAAATTTAATAAATTTTATCTTTAATTTTCCCGGATATAAGGGTTTTCAATTTACTAAATTTTTTGCAAAAATCACTCCCCTTTTAAAAATAAAGAAAAGTTTTTTTCCTTTTAAAAATAAGGTTTTTATGCAGTAACATAATGTTGACCTTACATTCTTTTGTTACCCAAATTTGAATGAATTTACTTCAATTTCTTATCATCTACCTATGATAAAGCTTATAAATCAGGAACTTACATTGTAAGATTTTATGTGACCTACAGTCATGTACAATATTTGAGTGTTTGAATTTTTTCCTTATATAAGTAAAGGAATATATTACCTAGTATCACTATTATCTGTTATTTTAGTGAATGCAATATGTGCCAAATGTACATGTCTACAAACACTGGAGATACATGACAATAATTACATACAGGCTGGTTCTATCAATGAACTGGTCTCTTTCCAGTCACGTCTCACACAACTTGTTATAGACAGGTAATTCTAAGTTATTGATATCACTTGTATTGTATATATAAGAGCATTTCAATTAGATACAGTACTATGATTTTGCAATTCTCTTAAGGAGCAGTTATATTCTGTAACCAATTTATTGTAAAAGAAAAGAAAAAACAATATAAAAAAACCTTCAAAATTGTACACACTTGAAATAAAACTGTAATTCTTTTCTTTTTTGTGTGTGCATAATTTGGAGTTATTGCCCTTCGTATTTTTCATGTAGTTATTGCTTTTTGTAATTTTTATATTCAGTTCTGACTTTTGTCTTGAACTAATCTAAAGCTAGTATCATGAGTCAAGAACTTGGTGTAACTGTAATTAAAGTTTTATATTTTATGATCTTAATTGTTATTCCAAGAAAACTTTAATTAATTGATACATGATGATATGTAATTTGCAATCAGCATGACCAGGTAAATCAGAGCTAATGGTTAAATTAAGTTTATTCCTAGCCCAAGGTTTTACTCAAAATTCCCCTTTTATTTTACTTTGTTTTCAAGACATTTGTTTAATTTTTAATTAAAAATCCAAAGAATTAAAAATGAAAATTTGTAATTTCCTTAATTTTGGAAACTTGTGTCATTTTTATCTCAAAAGGCTGTCCTTTTAGCCCTTGTTTTTTCCAAAGTTATTTTTTTTGGTGTTTCCTTTTTAAACCAAAAAAATTTCCATAACCCAAAATACCCAAAAGTTTCCAAGAAACCCAATAATTTTTTATTAATAGGGGAAAAATCAGTTTTAACAAATTTTCTTTAAATTTTTAAATTTAAGTTGTTAAAATTTTTTTTTAAGGGTTTGAAGAAGTTAGAATTCCCGGATTAAAACATTCAGATCCCCAGCCCCGCATTCTCCGGTTTTACAAACCCTTGGGATTGTTGTTTTAAAATTTACTTTAAAATGAGCCCCTGTCACGACAAAACCAACATAATTCGTTTGCAACCACGCAGTCTGATCAGGATCCATGCTGTTCGCTTACCGAGCCTATTACAAGTAGAGAAACTGATAGCGAACAGCATGGATCCTGATCAGACTGCGCGGATGAGCAGGCTGGTCTGGATCCATGATGGTAGCAGACGCACTATGTTGGTTTTGTTGTGACGCGGCTAATATGTTTTAATTCTATAGAAACTTTTTGTATGTTAACATATTGTTAGCTCCATTTTTTTTTTTTAAATTATGGAGCTTTTGCAATGACCCTTTCATTGGCATTGGTTAACCTTTTCATTAAGATCCATTTTCTCAGGAATTATAAAAGCTATTCACTTTAAACTTGGTATACATGTTAATTGTGATACTATTTCAAAAGAGCCGATAATCCTATTATGTTTAAATGACCTTACTTCTTTAAAGTCTTATTACAAAAAAATATACAGCATCTGTGATGCTTTGCATCAAACTAAATTTGTTATGTGATAACCTTCTAATCATTATATCATCTTTCAGTTTGTTAGGGCAAAAGGTTGTTATTAGCAACATACAGATCTTGGTTCAATCTTGTCCTTACCTTACACATCTAGATCTCACAGCCAGTCAATATCTCAACAGTTTCTCCTTTGATGTAAATCAGGTATCTATTATAGCATATTACAACAAAAATTATTAGTTACTTTAAAATTCAATTTTATATTATTGGTTATAGAGATTTTTGACAGGTTATAAGTTGTTTAAAAATATAACCTGAGGACTAGGCAAGGGTTATATTGCAAACCACCATTTATATATGATCATATAACCTGTCAGGAATATTTTTAACAAATTTCTAATATAGCAAACTTCCTTTTTTAGACAAAAAAAGTGAGATTTCTTCATGAATTGACAGCAGCTCATATATAAAACTATACTAAACGTTATGATTATCCAATGAAAAGCAATGTTACAAATGTGCAGTATTGTATAGCTATTTAATTTCAGTTTTAAACAGTTTCATCAGTTGTTACTTGATGGGAAAGTGTTTGTCTGCTAAGTCCACAAAATGCTGATAATGTTATGTTAATATGAGACATTTTTTTCATGTTAATATGAGACATTTTCAGATATCTTTTCACTACTTATCATCCAGCTTCGTGTACTAAACTAGTTTCATAGCTCTAATACTCATAGCTCAACTTCTAAATAGCATAACTAATCATAGCTCAAATGATCGCAATTTAAATGGTCATAGCTTAAATGGTCAAAGCCCAAATGCTATTTCACTGTTTGTAGCAGAACTGTACATTGCTCAAAAATGATTATTGCTTAACTCTTTGTAGCTTAATTTTTCACAGTGTAATTGTAAGTGTCTCAAATTTTCATATCTTGAATACCATTGCTCCAATCTTCAAGACACATATTATCAATTACCTATATTTACAGCTCCACTATGCACAGCTCACATGTTCACAACTCTAAATTAATGTTCATGACCGAAATAATCATAGCTCCAATGTTCATTTCTCAAATGGTCGTGGCCCTTATGTTTATTTTAAAATTGTTCATAGCTGAATCTTTATAGTTCATATAGATGTACATGTATGACCATGGCACAACTGTCAATAACTAGTAACTAAATAACTAATAAGTCTTTACAATGTTGATTGCTCAAATGTTCATTGTTCAGCTGATAACAGTTCAACTGTTCTTTATGTGAATGTTCATAATTCTTTGTTCACAGCTTAAATGTTCATAAACTCAAATTTACCTAGTTTAAATAGCCATAACTCATTGCTTCTTTCCATAGATAACCATAGCTCAACTGGTCACAGCTTAAGCACTTATAGCTTAAATGTTCATAGCACAAATACTCAAATCTCAATTGCTGCTTACTGTTTATTGCTGAAATACTTTTCTGCATATATTCAACCTACAAGTATTCATGGCTCAATTTTCATTGCTTCATAATTCAAATGTTTTTGTTTCGAAATTAATGGTCATAGTTCAAATGTAGCTCAAATGATGGATATGCAAATCACAGCTCATATGTTCCTGTCCTAATGTTCATATCACAAACCTCATGTTATTGCAGCTCTTATGTTCCTGTTCCTGTCCTAATGTTCATAACAAAAATGCTTTACATGAAGCTCATGTTATTACAGCTCATATGTTCCTGTCCTAATGTTCATAACAAAAATGCTTTACATAAAGCTTGTGTTAGCACAGCTCATATGTTCCTGTCCTAATTTCCATTACACAAATGCTTTACATAAAGCTTGTGTTAACACAGCTCATATGTTCCTGTCCTAATTTCCATTACACAAATGCTTTACATAAAGCATGTTATCATTAAATTTTCAGAGACCAAAAGCTTGTAGCACAAGTGGCCATAGCTGCATAGCTGAAACGTCAAAATGTTCTTGCCTTGTTTGTTATGTTTATAAAATTTAAGGTCAACAAAAGCATTAGTGATCTGCTGCTGATTAGTTTAGTAAATGACCTATATCAATGTTTTCGTTTTCTTATACAGGGGCAAAGAAGTGCGTTAGATAATCTCAAAGTTGTAATACTCAAATTCTGCAAAGGTATTAAATATGGAAATTTATAAATTTTTATATGTTTAGCTTAAATTAAAATAAATTTAAGGTAAATCATTGTGTTTCCTTTTAGCTAGATAATATTTCATAAACAAGCAAGTATGTTGTACATTGTTACACAAAAATAATCCAAAAATTTTTAGGTATTAGAAAAAATTAACTGTTATAATATGAGTGATACTAAAACAATTATTAAACTCATTGCCCTGTTTGTAGACTTGCAGGTGGTCAGTCTTCCATATTGTCCAAATCTGCAACAACTTGACACCTCTCATTGTGTTAGCTTGAATGAAATTACAGCAACAACTCCTAAATGTAAGTAACAGTATCATTATTGATATTTTTGCTGAGTCAGCACATATATTTAGTTCTGTCAGGATGTATATTATATATGTAGCATAACATTGAGAGAACATCAGAAATATATGTAACAATTAAATTTTGGTTCTTACAAGATAAAGAAAGTTACAAAACATATGTTTGAGTTACAAATGTATTCTAAATGGTTTTAAACTAGAAATAAACCTGCATATTGAAAAACAAGACAGACATGTGGTACAAGTGTGTAAGGTTTAATTTGATAAACTTTTGTTGAATTGACTCCATTTATTAGCTCGACTATTGTTAAAGTTTTTGTAATAGTTCAAATATTTTCAAAGTCCATTGACATATGGCTTTGAAACTTTGCACACTTGTTCACCATCATGACCCCAACCTGTAGACAAGAGGAGGTAACTCTATCAAGCATTTTGACAGAATTATGCCCCTTTTTCGACTTAAAATTTACGTTAAAGTTTTTGTAATAGTTCAAATATTTTCAAAGTCCATTGACATATGGCTTTGAAACTTTGCACACTTGTTCACCATCATGACCCCAACCTGTAAACAGGAGGAGGTAACTGTATCAAGCATTTTTTAGCTCGACTATTCGCAGAATAATCGAGCTAATGCAGTCACCCATTTGTCGGCGTCGGCGTCGGCGTCGGCGTCCCTGTGGTTAAGTTTTTGTATGTAAGCTGGTATCTCCATAACTACTGAAGGGAATGGATTGAAACTTCACACACTTGTTCTCTGTGATTATCTAAGATGATTGGCACAAGTCCCATAACTCTGATTTGCTTTTTTTCATAATTATGCCCCTTTTTCGACTTAGAAATTCTTGGTTAAGTTTTTGTATGTAAGCTGGTATCTCCATAACTACTGAAGGGAATGGATTGAAACTTCACACACTTGTTCTCTGTGATTATCTAAGATGATTGGCACAAGTCCCATAACTCTGATTTACTTTTTTTCATAATTATGCCCCTTTTTCGACTTAGAAATTCTTGGTTAAGTTTTTGTATGTAAGCTGGTATCTCCATAACTACTGAAGGGAATGGATTGAAACTTTACACACTTGTTCTCTGTGATTATCTAAGATGATTGGCACAAGTCCCATAACTCTGATTTGCTTTTTTTTATAATTATGCCCCTTTTTCGACTTAGAAATTCTTGGTTAAGTTTTTGTATGTAAGCTGGTATCTCCATAACTACTGAAGGGAATGGATTGAAACTTCACACACTTGTTCTCTGTGATTATCTAAGATGATTGGCATAAGTCCCATAACTCTGATTTGCTTTTTTTCATAATTATGCCCCTTTTTCGACTTAGAAATTCTTGGTTAAGTTTTTGCGTGTAAGCTGGTATCTCCATAACTACTGAAGGGAATGGATTGAAACTTCACACACTTGTTCTCTGTGATTATCTAAGATGATTGGCATAAGTCCCATAACTCTGATTTGCTTTTTTACATAATTATGCCCCTTTTTCGACTTAGAAATTCTTGGTTAAGTTTTTGCGTGTAAGCTGGTATCTCCATAACTACTGAAGGGAATGGATTGAAACTTCACACACTTGTTCTCTGTGATTATCTAAGATGATTGGTACAAGTCCCATAACTCTGATTTGCTTCTTTGCATAATTATGCCCCTTTTTCGACTCATGAATTCTTGGTTAAGTTTTTGCATGTAAGCTTGTATCTCCATAACTACTGAAGGGAATGTATTGAAACTTGAAGAGTTTGTACCTTTTCGGACAATTTTATGTATTCATATAGGTAAGCATTATTATACTCAATGAAACACCCTTGTGACAAATTTTCGAATAGTCGAGCGTTACTGTCCTCCGACAGTTCTTGTTTTACTATCAAGCACTAAAAATAGTCGAGCGTTGCTGTCCTACCGACAGCTCTTGTTCAACTTAAAAGCTCTGAGATAACTGTTTTGCCATCCATGACGAATAAACAAAAATGGAAACCATTCTTTTTTTGCAGAAATATGTTTAAAATTATTATACATATAATATTAAAACAGTTGCAACAGTAGAGGTGAAACTTACTAGTACAGTAAAATCCGCTTATAACGAACTCATTGGGACATTCAAAATTTGTTCCTTATATCCGGAGTTCCTTGTAAGCATATAGCGAATTAGTTCCTTGTATCAGGAGTTTTTATAGCGAACGGATTTACGAATAACGAACTGATTGTTTACCATCGTCCTCCATTTTGAAGAGCATTTGATTAAGAAAAATTAGTCATTTATTTGAAAATCTTTTGCTATTTCATTCTTAGTTTTACTCCCCTTCTCATTTGCTCATAAAACATCATATTTTGTTCTAACCTCAGTGTTTTTCGTTTTCTTTCCATGATTAAGAACAAACAGGATTTTCGATTTTTCCTTTCTTTTTAAATTGAATATCTTCTATTATATTTTAAGGGTGACTTTTACAAATGAAAGATATAGATTTCTTTTCATTTCAATCAAGCTTATTTTGTAGTTTTCAATGGATTAGCAAGCATTCGTGATTATGTTGCAAACCGATTATAAATGGTCATAATTTTTTTACTCGAGCAAAACTATTAAAGAAAAGAAATAATAGAATAAAAATAATACATTTTGTAACCGTTTTATCTTGGTGACAAGAACCCATGCAAAAAATATCCTAAATAGAAAATTATGTACTACTATACAAATTCATTTTCACAGCTGTTTTAATACACGGTACATTTGGCTGAGTTTTAATCCGTGCCTATGAAAATGAAAGTTGAAAATGCGGGATCTATCGGATAGTCGATATTTTGGAGTTCGTTATAAAAGTGTAATTTTCTGTACTTTTAACTAAATTGGGACTAAAAAATGAGTTCCTAAATATAAGCGATAATTCCTTATAACTGTTATTCCTTATAACAGTGTTCACTTTAACCATATATTTTTATATTAAATCAAGAAGGGCAAAATTCGGGCCAAAATAAATTGTTCCTTATAACCGGAAGTTCGCAATAACCGTGTTCGCTATAAGTGAAGTTTACTGTATATTTAATCTAATGATATTTCACTTATGTAATGCTGTGGTATTCTTACAATCATTTATGAAACTGAAATAACTCGCACAGATAAAAAATGTAATTCATCAATCACGTCATCAACATATTTACAATATTATTATGGAATATAAAACCAGTAAACTATTGAAGAGCATCAACATATTGGTTTATTATTATGTATGCAGATTGTAAAAATAAATTTGTTTACAGTGTGTAAGTTAGATACAGTAGGCTGTGAAGAAATAACTAAGATAGATCTTACAAGCTCTGATTTGTGTGAGTTATGTTGTGAAGGAATGAAACAGCTAGATATATTACATATTGGATCAGACCAGCTCACCTCACTGAATCTCTCATGTTGCTCAAGGTATGTACATGTAGAATGATTATATTTGAACTTCTGTTGTAAATACATCGGTTCTCACATGAGTTGCCATATAATATATAATTTTAAATGATCTCAAGAAATTATGATTATGTGAACCTCTGGTGAGCTTTATAATATTTTCTTGTCAAGTTTAGTAATATTTTTTATCACATAAACCGCGGCCCAGGAGTGTAATAAAGCCATTTAATAAAAATGATATTACACTAAGAGGTTAATACACGGCAGGAGAGGGCCGGCTAAAGCCCTCGGGTCCATTATTCATTTTGCGGGCCGATTATCACCTCCCGGCCCTACTCTGACGTGTATTAATGTCTTTAATACACTTGGTAGATCTAAAAGTAGCATATAAAAAAATACAACAACAAAGTTCTTTCGTTGAAATTCTTGTCTACTCTTCTACTGTTCTGTTCAGAGATGTTTACTGTTTGTGTGTTCAAAGCAGTAGAATCTAGAAGCAAGTTTTATTTTCCTTTTTTTTCCGAATGGATTTGTCGTATAATTTCTTCAAATTTCAAAAGTAACAAAAATGTGTTTGTACTAAATACGCTTAAGCTCTCATAATAAAAATAAAGCAATTCGTGCTGACAACCTGCTTTCACTTTTACACTTAACTGTTTGATGACGTAAAATATGACGTCATTGTTTCAGTTTGTGCACGTGCACATGTTCTGCGGGCTGATAACTAGTTCTCGGCCCCGGGCCGCAAACTCATAATAGGTCACGTGACACTCATAATCAGTTGAAATCATAGGCAATTTGTTACTATATATAGTAACAAGTGTATTAAAGCCATTTAATAAAAACGATAATACACTAGACGATATTACACTAGTGTAATAACACTTTGACGTCACGTCATTTGCACTATAAACATAGCGTTAAAGCGCGCTAATGTTAGCGTTACACTATAGACGCGTCAAAGAAAAATGACTCTTGTTAACAGTTTACCGTTCTTATTTTATATATGTGATAAATAGAATATTATATTTGTGTAGATTCAATACTGAATTTATTGAACTCGTTGAATAAAACAATATTATGCTCGCCAGAGGCTCGCATAATATGATTTTATTCAACTCGTTCAATAAATTTAGTATTAAACCTACACTCATTTAATATCCTCTATATATAATATGACAATGATTGTGAGATTCTTTTTTTATCACATTTAAATGCATTAAAACTAATAAAAATGAACTTGTTTTGGCATTATAAGGGAAGTTTTACCACATTTAGCATGACAGTTATATGAGCCACACCATGACAAAACCAACATAGTGCTTTTGTCAGTTTAGTCTATTTGGTCTATCAGTTTCTCTACTTGTAATAGGGTTTGTAAGCGAGCAGCATGAATCCTGATCAGACTGCGCGGATAAATGAAATTTATTGTTAATTGGATAAAAAATTGATTGCAACACAAAGAGCTTAACAATATACATAGTACAGATATAATGTTTTAATTTGTTTATTTCAAATTTCAGACTTTCAGCCAACAACTTACTTGATGCAATTACAAACAAAGATTTATTGTTGTCCCTTAATATTTGTGGCTGTAAAAACATCAGCCCCGATGATGTCAACTCTATTATATTACCACAGGTAACATTTTCCTCTTAGATCCTTATCAAATGAAGAAGTAGAAGGAATTTAACTCATTGTTTTAGTTTTGTTTTATGCTTTAAATTGCTAGCCAGTCACAAAGGTTTTTCTTATTTTAAACTTAATTGTCAAAAGAATATAGAAAGACTTACCCTAGCATCAGCATCAAGGTCAATTTTTCAAGTATTTTTTGCATTAAAAAGATTTTTTACTGTAACTTTATCTGCCTCGTGTACAATGATTTTTACATTAAATGTAATATTTTTATTGTTGGTTTTTATCTTCAGTTGACTGGTCTTAAAACATTGAAGTATGGTGGGCATTCATGGACAAATGTAGCAATATCTTCAAATATAATCTCACAGCTAGAATTTTCGGTAAACTTCTAAATCTTTGTTCATTCTTTTACAAGGATTTCACTCCTACAATATGTATTAATCAAGGTTGTGGAGGAATGTCATCAGAAACAGATACGTTTAAGTATAGTAAAGTTTAGGTCAATGATAATCTATTACAGTTGCTTCTTGAAATAAAATTTTATTTTGAGTTTATGGGTGAAAATCCTTGTCAAGCTTCAAAATTACAATAAAAAGTGCTTTCCACTCAAAGTTATGACAGTTGACATCTGAGGCTAAAGCATTTCTGTCAATAACAGTGTATTCAAAAGTCAACTACATTTTTGTGGAATTTTCTTTATGTATGTTAACAATTTTATTATGTTTATTACAATTATTCAGACTTGTATCAACACAACAAATATTTTGTTGACATCTCAGTCCATACAGCATGTGACAATAAAGGATTGTAGAGATTTCTCTGAACAGGAACTCATGGACAGCTTCCTCCATGGAAAACTGGTAAGGTTATAACTTTAGTAATCATAGTAACAATGTTATAGTGTGACTTATAAAAAAAGAACCACCTTATATAATTATAATTAAGAAACAGGTAGTCCTGGATGGTATTCTACCTGTCAACAGTGTGACATGTAGGGACATTTAAGTAAAGTAATATTTCAGACATGACTTACTATTTTAGTTAGTTGAATTGGTGATAATATATTAAAATAAAAGCATTAATAACATCTAAATGATTAGATATCTTATTTTTGTGTACTTGTGTTGATTTTAACTCAACTTGCACCTAGTATTAAAATTTCATTTATGAATTAATAAACTCTTACGGTATTTTAGGTGACAAGAATGCAGGGGTTAGAGAGTTTGGTATCAGATCATAAAGAACAACCATTTTTTCAGGACTCGGGTATTCCAAATCTTTGTACATTGAAATGTCACAGTCTTCCAGGTCTCCATGGTGATATTCTATCACATGATCTACGTTACTTCCAATATCTCTCTAATGTTGAGTTTATACACTGTACATTCCTCACACAGTAAGTTATTACTGCACTCATGTGTTTGTTACTGAAAGAAAATTTTTTGAAGGGGTTGTGTTGGTAGTTTACTCTCGGGATCACTACCTAAACCACCAACACAAACATTATGAAGATACTGTTAGCTTTCTTTAGACATTAACTGTTAGATTACAACATTTGCTTATTGAAATGTTTTCTCATATACATGTATATTGACCTTTTTTCTTATTCAAAATATCAATTTTGATATTTATATGAATTTAAGAACGGATTCGAAAGTGTGTCTTTAAGCTTATGGCTTCCTACACAATCAAACTAAAATAAATTCTGTATAAACCAAATATGAATTGTGCATGGTCATTTTATAGAAAGATATTTATCTATGTGTATTACAGTATGTTTGTAAATGGATGGCCTAGTTTGACATCATTGAAGATTGAGAGTTGTAACAGACTGACTGCTATCACTGTACAAAATGTTCCTACACTACAACAACTTCATGTCAGGGTATGTTTTCTTGTGCATCATATTATTCAATACATATAACTGATATACTAGAAACAACAATGTATGAATACCAAAATAATTGACGACTTACAGAAATAAATCATGACAATCAGTTTGACTTACCAGGTTACATGTTTATGGTAAAAAAAGAGATAATAAATCTCAGGGAAAAAAAGGAATTTATATTTATCATCAATAACTTATAATTGTCAGGAATATATTAAAATCATCAAAAATATTTTGGTCTAACAAATATAATCTATAAATACCTGTTAATAGTAAATTGTACATAAAGTTAGTTTCTCTGTAATTACTGTGGAATTTTCTTTATTTTTGTTTTCTGGACAGGTATTTATTGCACACAGTCTCTGTGTCACTCCCTGAATGATTAACTTTCTTACTTTGCATTATTATCTATCAATTTGCATATAGTTAAAATTTATTCAGTACATATAATTGTATTTTTTTTTGTATTGTTTATATTTACATTTATTCCTGATTTGTTACAGTGGTGTGGTATGGTACAGAATTTCAGATTAACAGGTGAAAATGTAACCTTCTTGGATGTTATAGGAACAAATTTTGCTCAACTTGATATACATTGTGATCAATTAGATAGTCTTAAACTTAATGGTGTTTGTACTCAACCAAAACATACAGTATCACTAAGGTAACTCATTCTCTCATAAACATTAATTAGAACTAGTTATTGAGTATATTATTATCGTGTAAAAATGAAAATGTTATAAAGAGTCTTGCCAATAATTTTAACCATGCAACAATTCGAAAAAAGATGATAATGCAGTTTTGATTAAATTACGTCTTTATATATAATGTGTATAAATTGTTATAAATATAATGCATTTATGTGAGTGTTTCCACATAAATTGTATCTTTTTCAATGTTACAATTGTATATGTTATGGGCTCGTGGGTTAAATCAATAAAGTCTGTTCTGTAGTACTAGTTATGGGTGAAATTAAAATCGAATTATCTCAACAATGTGACCCCAGTTATGGTCTTTATGAAGTAATTTTATTATAAAGATATATTATTTAATGATGAATACTGATTATACACTGTATTTATTAAGTCATCATGTAATTATATTCTCTATAAATTTGTGTCAAAAGAAAAGTTTAGCTGTACAGATTTCAAGGTATTGGCATATTTACAGATGTGTGAGACTACGAGAGTTGACGATAACAAAATGTGATAGAATGACTGATGTGACAGTTACTGAGATTATTCAAAACAATCCCCAACTACATTCATTGTCATTGATAGGATCATTATCTCTCAGGTAAATTCATTCTGCCCATGTCAACCATTTCTCTGAGATATATTGAGGCTGACATTGTTTGGCGGTGTTATGTCCAATGTAAAATCAAGTGAACAAATTTGAACTGGATGTTAAAGCCACTTGGTCTCTGTTTTTCAATACTTTCTTATCTTAGTGGCTTAAAAATCTAAATATTTTTGCAGTAAAAATATACAAATGTAGCAATGTTAGTTTTAGTTGGATGTCATTATTGTAATATAATTGTAAAATATTATACATGTATATAATACTACAGACTTATTTATTATTGTTAGTCTAAGATATCTTTTGTTTTCAGGTTTTCTTCAAAGTAATTGATTAAAACCAGTTTAAAAAAAAAAATATTTTAATGACTTTCAACAACATGTGAAGTCCATGTACCAAGGTGGCTGACTGATGACTTATTGTGAACTCTGTGAACAAGCTGATTGTAATTGACATACCATTTGTTTGTTCAACAACTGCAAGTTTTATATTTTTACCATTTTCTACAAATTTTAGGTGTCTATTATTACCAAGCTGTATAAAAACATGCAGTTTGACAGGTCATAGAACACTGAAAGAAATAAAACTACAGTCACCAATTTGTGTCCACCATCTTACCCTCAACAATCTACCAAAGGTAACAATAAATTATTCTTTTGATTTTGCAAGTATAATGTTATTTATAATTCCCACTTAATGCTAAATTTATGTTATGAATTTGCCCTGTTTGAATTTGAAATAGTCCAAAGTGTATGAAATTTCAATATCAGAATGCACAAGATGAGTTATCAACAGTTTAGAGCCTGGTTGGACTGAATTGATGTAATAACTGTCTTTACTTAAATACCGTATATTGCTTACTTTCTTATTAAATAAAAACATATACGGTACATTGGAACATTACACAAAATACTGACAAATAGTGTAGTTAACAGCCATCAGATACATGTTTAATTTCAACTTGCAGATTTTTTATATCATTATTGTACTAGGATTACATGTACTTAGGTGTTTTAAGTAGTAATGTTTATAAAATGGTAAGTTTAATTTTAAGTTTAAATTTATTAAATGATAAAAATACATTTTGAATGTTATGCTGGATGATAGTCTCTATACAAATATATTCTAAATCTGTTTGATAAGAAAACAGTTTCTTTCTTCAAAGGTTACTATCAAAATATAATATAACTGTATATTTTATTGTTTAAGTTAACACCAGAGAAGAGGGAGTTGATATTACAGCAGTGTGTAGAGTCATTGAGAATACTGGAAGTTCGTGCTATACCTGGAGAAACGTTCCTTCGTCTACAACTACAAAATCTGACTTCACTCACACTAGATCAGGGCATACATCTAGCTTCTTTAGGTATCACATTTAGCCTATAACATTACATATTGCATATCTACTGTTTACACAGGTGCAAGAAGAAAACCCGGTCTTACACCCCTGCCCTGTCTCAGACAGGCTGCATACTTTAAATGACATCATTCCCATGCACCTTTTATGAATGAATTGTATTCTCAGGGTGATGTCATTTTGCCATTATAAATGGAGTAGTAAATTCATATGCTACTATGAGAAAAAAGTGCTAAATAAAAATATTAGTTTTTGTAAAGTTCTATCTGAAATTTGATAAATTTTTAATATGAAGAGGCATATACCAGCAATATTGCAATTAGGGTCAGTTTGCACCTGTGCTGTCTTGTCCAATGTTGCTTGCCGTTCAAATTTAGTAATTTTTATTTTGAAACATTTCATTTTAAAATAGGTCAGCCAGTAATTTAGTGTTTGGTAAAACCACATGCTGACTTACATTTTATTATCTTTGTCAGTGCTTACAAATGGAATATTCTTGGTATTGAATACATGTATAGTCTTCTGTTGGCTGTTGCCTTGTTATCCCTTTCCCTCACGAGCATATTGTAAAAACGGCCGTTTTCATTGAAAAGCCTCCTGTTACAAGTTCAAACTGCTATGAAACTATGAAAAAATGCTTCAATACTAATCAAACTTGGCACAAATGTTGACTGGACCATTGCCTATGCAAAAACATGCTCAGTCTTAAACTTTCTGTGACCATGGCAAGAAGGGGACATCTCAAAATTGCCAAAAATCACTATTTTGCATTGATTTTTTCCATAAAAATTGATATTAAAGTGCTGCAACTTCTCAAAGGATTGAGATATAGAGTCAAAGGCTTTTCAGCTTTGGTTACACATTACGTTTTGATCGACCTGGGGTTATTTTTAGCCTCTCACAAGTCAAAAATTTTCTTGGCGATGTGGGGACTACAGTCCCCCTTCAAACCCTCCAAACACAATGGGGCACATCCCCCTTCTGGCAACCCCCTGATGTACCTTTTTGATAGGGGGAGCGCTGATAAAGTGAATACTTTTTTCAGCAACATTTCCCAAACGAAAAACAGTGTTTGGGGCCTAAATAGGGTAATATTTCACTGTCTGAGGCCTCGAAAAGGGGGGCGGGGTCGATAAGCCGTCAAAACACTTCTATATGAAGTAAAGGGTTATAAGGCCTTGAATGGTTCACTTAATTTACCAGGTAGCATTTAACAAAACTGCTGTTTGTTTGAAATTAATTACTAATTTGTAAACAATAATTATTGACATGCTTACCATATTATAGTGATAATACTGGCTTTTTTATCTTTCAGAGATTTTATGTTCAAAGTTGAGGTATCTCAGGATACAGGTAATCTTATACCATGCTACATTGTAGTTATCTGGTGGCTAATCTTGTTTACGTTTGTTTTAAAAAATATGTCAGTTTTAAAAGAAACTATAGATTGTAATGTTACATGCAATGAACGAATTTCAGCAAAAGTTGTTAATATAAAACTATATGGCTATTATTGGTAATTATAATTTCTATTATTCCATAAAGTAACATAATATGTATTATTGTCTGTTTAGGGATGTCCAAAGCTGTGTTCACTGACATTACATGTTGAGAGTCTGACACAAGTACAAGTGTACCACAGTTCTCCACTGCTTGCACTAAAATGTTTATCATTACATAGTAAACAAGTACAACACTTGGCTCGAGTCCTGGCTTATGTAAGTACCAAACCGGTACCATTATACCAGCTTATTATTGATACTACTTTTAATTGAAATGCATGCTATCACAAATTGTTTCATTGCAATGAAGTTAAAAAGTTCAACAGATGTTGTTCAGTTAGTTTAAGGAACATATGAGGTTATACCTCATCTGTAGTGGGGAATCGGACATATTTTACTAGTGAAAATATAGGCTGGGAAGTCCTCACACAAACTTGAAGTATAATCAAAGGGTAAAACACTAACTCTATACACAAATATTGTATACTTGTTCAGTATGTTAATATTGTTTTTTTTTAAACAGAGCTTTGGTTTTATTAACAACAATGTAGGAAAGTAGGGTAGGTGGGCATGGTAGAGTATTATAGCATTAAATAACTCAAATGTTAATCATAAGATAAATATAGGATGAGAGTTGTCAGTGCACACACCTCACATAGCTTGAGTATTCATTAACTCAATTCTAGTGTTAAGGTATATTTCAATTTTTTTGTGTGTGTTAAAGGAAGTCAAGTGACAAGGATTCTATTGTAAAAGACATTTTCCTAAGACTGTTTTATTACTTTGGTTAAGTTTTAACTTGACTGTTCAAACAGATTTGGTGTTCAAATGACTGCTTCTTTAAAGACTTATTTTAAAACACATTAGTCTTTATTATTGGCAAGACAACTTTTGAAGTTTGATGCAGTTTTGTATTTCATGTAGTAATTAAATGTGTTTAATATTCCTTTCCAAGAGAGATAGTTTATCATTCTCCCTTCATAATACTGCAAGATGCAATTTTGGTAACTTTGATTTCAAAAAGGTATCATGTACAAGACCTATAAGACAGATCTTTATCAATAAATGTAATGTTTTGTTTCAGTATTGTCCCAAGTTAGAAGAATTATCTTTACATGGAAGTATGATAAAAGGAGATCAGCTATATTCACTTGGTCAGTGTTTACACAGTCTTCATACAGTGACACTATATCAATGTAATGTTGGAGAACTTGACAGACAGGGACAATGTCTAATGATCGACAGCTCTGTAATTGACAGATATAATGGAAAACATCTAATGGTGCAATTTATAGACTGTTAGCTGGTCATAAATCAGAGACTGCCTGTGATAAAATAAAACATTGAAAAGATAGCTTTCACATTTATGCAACGATTTTAAGCTTGTCTGTTTCAAAGAAAAGTCAAGCTATAATGATCGCTGCATGGTTGTTACAATTATTATGCAAAAAATTTAATGTAGCCCATTATTCAAAGATTTTAAGTTATCAATATGAAACTTAGAGTACTTTTTTATCATGACGAGGTGCAGTTGTTAGACAAGGGGCATATTTCTGAAAGCAATATTTTTGGAATAATGCCCCTTTTAAAGTAGAATTTTAACAGACGAGTGTTCACACTGCATGCGGTGCTCTTGTTAATATTTTTGTTTGTGCTAGAATAACAATATAAATGAGAAGTATCAAATGAGTTGACTCTTATCTATCAAAATAACCCTATATGAACAATAATGGTATTTAGATTCTCTTTGAAAAGATTATCATTTTATCTTGGAAAAGCTAATAATTTGGTTTCTTTTTAGTCTATGCAATCAAGTTTGGTTTTGAGAACCATAACTCTGTTATTTATAAGCAGGTTATGTTGTCATGAATATGTGTTAGTTTTGTGTCATATTTGGAATTCAAAAAAACATACTACAGAAAATCTAATACAGCATGTACATGAGAAATTTCCATGTTGCCTTAACAAAATTTATCTAAACCAGTTACATGTATAGTGTAAAAATATTCAAAATTTTCTTAAAATTTATATTATCATGATTTTAGTTCAAAATGTACAAGGCTGGGCCACCATTACAAGTAACCACTGTTTTTTAGCTCACCAGTCACAAAGTGACATGATGAGCTTTTGTGATCGCTTTTCGTCTGGGTCGTTCAGCCGTAAACTTTTACTTTAAATGACATCTCCTCATTAACCGCTAAGCCAATTTCATACAAACTTCACAGGAATGTTCCTTTGGCAGTCAACTTTAAGAATTGTTCAAAGACTTAAATTCCATGCATAACTCTGGTTGCCATGGCAACCGAAAGAAAAAACTTAAAAAATCTTTTAAAAAAATCGAAAGAGCTAGAGTTTAAGTATTTGGCATGAAACATTGTCTAGCCATATATACAGGTGAGCAATTTCTGGGCCATCATGGCCCACTTGTTTGAATAATCTCCTATTATAATTATTGATAATCTAGAGAATAATTAATTATATTGAAGAAATTAGATGTAAACTTCCCAGTACTACAGGATAATGAAAGGCAGCGCAGTGTTGTGTTTATGCTCGTTGAAGAGCGAGCATATAGTGGCCGTTTTGTCAGTCCATCCGCTAGTCTTGTCCGGGTCATAACTTTGGAACAACAAGAGGTATCAACATGAAACTTTGTAGGTATATAGATCTCATTGTGTAGAAGTGCAGTGCTAAAGAACCATAACTTTGTCTTGCCTAATTTTGGAGTTATTGCCCTTTGTTCATTTTTACACTTTGAACTTTGTGCGGGACATTACTTTAAAACTGTAAGTGATATCAACATGAAACTTTGTAGGTGGACAGCAGTGCAGTGCATAAGAACCTTAACTCTGCCTTGCCTAATTTTGTAGTTATTGGTAATTTTGGTAATTTTTTTACTTTGAACTTTGTCTGGGACATAGCTCTGAAACCATAAGAGGTTCGTAGGTACATGTAGATTGATCTCATTAAATAGAAGTGCAGCGCAAAAGAACCTTAACTCTGCCTTGCTTAATTTTGGAGTTATTGCCCTTTGTTCATTTTTACACTTTGAACTTTGTCAGGGACATAACTCTTCAAGACACTTCAAGAGGTATACTTTTCTGTGTTCAAAACCTACTCAGGGGAGCATCACCCGGTTCTTGTTTTCTTCAGTTGAGAGATAAGTTGCACCAACACAGTTAGGTCATATGGCGACTTTCCATCTTTAGTATTAGAGAAAGACCTCAGGTGCCCCTCCCTGTATTACTTCAGGTATGAATGGGCACCCAAGTAGAACCACCAACAAAATTTAAATTTTGTGATTTCTTCTTTGTCTCAGGTCAATACTATCTCAGCTCTCTTTACTCTAATTTGGAGCTTAAATTGGAACACTGAAGCAGTGGTCTAGAGGAGCACTGAACAAGTAAAACTTTGATACAATATATAAAAAAGGCGTCAATAGCTTGTTCTTTTTACTTGTTGCACTAAGCTGTTAATTCTGTCACTTCCAGCAATTTATCTATGGTTTATATAATGTGATGGGTGATGGTATTATGTTTACATTAGGAGTCAGAGCTATTACCTTTGGCATTGCACAGAAGTCACTTTTAATTTAGGAAACATGTGCATCATTTTTTATCACATCATAAAGTATATTAGAACAGTAAAAGGTAGACACTGATTTTTTATCTTTTATTTTGGTCATTGAAAAACATCAGAATAACCTTAAAAGTAAATCTGTATACAAGGAAACATTAAGTTTGAACCTTAAAGTTATGCCACTTTTGATATTTTTATCTTATGTATTTACAATCACTAGTATAATAGCACTGTCTGTTTCATTTTTATGGTACACATTTCCCTATTTTACAGAAAGTAAACAAACACTTGAACATGAACACAACACAAAATGAAAATCAATTTTCTAATTTTGACTTCACTTCGTTTTCTAAATCTTGTTTTAAACGCTGGAAACTTGATGCTTTCTTTTCCTCTTTCTTTTGTTTTGCTTTCATGTCTTTGAGTTCTTCACTTTTTATACGTTTAAACTGCTTAAATTGTTTGGAGTCTGGAGTAGCATTGAACCCGTACTGCAGCTTAAACTCATCCAGAAGTTCCTCAGTTTTATCTCTCTTTCGTTGGTCTTCTTCAGACTTCTTCTG
The DNA here is from genome assembly GCF_026571515.1 of Ruditapes philippinarum. Classification (NCBI taxonomy): domain Eukaryota; kingdom Metazoa; phylum Mollusca; class Bivalvia; order Venerida; family Veneridae; genus Ruditapes; species Ruditapes philippinarum. The sequence continues at coordinate 123,658 of NW_026858164.1, forward strand.
CTTGTTAATGTGATTTTTCAATAAACCATTCATGCCAGCCATTGCTTTCTCTATCTTCTCATACCTTAAATATATAATATGTAAAATAATATACGGTAGCTCTAAAAATCTTCTCATACCTTTAATATATAACATGTAAAATAAAACATGGTACCTAAAAAACAAACTGTACACAAATTATAAATATAACTGTGCATATGCCTCTAAAATACAAGCTATACATATACCTCTAATGTATTAACTGTACATAATACATTTGTTTTACCATTTTAAACATACAACATATTAATATACCATTTACATACAAGCTATATATATTACCACTAACATACAAAATGTGCTTATATCTCTAATATACAAATGGGAAAATGTACTTTATACAATGTATACCTTTCAAGTACATGTGTACATAAATTACTTTTTACATTTATATAAACTGTTGATATAAACAAGCTACATTTTATCATAACAAGACCTCTCAAAAGTTGAATCATGAATGCTTATAAATTTTAAATCAGTAATTTATTAATATAGCATTTAAAAAACTTTAAGATTACAAGGGCAACATTGTCGCAAAATACGCCCGTCACAAAATCTTTTGGCAGAGATAGTGGTGAACATATTAGAATCCCAATATGCTTGGAGGAGATATGCTCTGGACAAAATTTCTATATTTTTATTCATCTTTAATGACCTTGGCCTTGCATATATTAACCTAAATTACATGTTTCACACCAGTAGTTATGATAATAACCAGTTGTGTTTCAATAAATGATTACTAAGTGGTTCGAATACACATTGTCATATTTTTATCTGAACTTTGACCCCTATGTGTGACCCTGACCTTGGTTGCAGGGACCTGGATTTTGCATGCCACACTCTGCCTCACAATGGTAAACATTTGTGCCAAGTTATATTGAAATCCCTCAATACATGTAGAAGTTTTGCTGCAGACAAGTCTTTTTTCAATGACCTCTAAGTGTGACTTTGACCTAGAGACCTAGTTCATGTGCATGACACTGCTTCTCATAGAGGTGAACATTTGTATTAAGTTTCATTAGAACCCCTCTACATGTGTAGGAGATATGCTCTGAACAAAATCTCTATATTTTTATCATCTTTAGTGACCTTGACCTTGCATATATTAACATAAATCACATGTTTCACACCAGTAGTCACGATAATGACTCCCTCAATAAATGATGACGTTTTTCAATGGCCTCTAAGTGTGACCTTGACCTTTGACCTAGAGACCTGGTTCATGTGCGCGACACAGCTTCTGATAGAGTGTTATTATAAATCTGACCTGATATGCAACAGATGCAGTTTTAGTAATGAACATCTCTATCCAAGTTATTTCAAATTACAGTTTTGAGGTAAAAGAAAGTCTCAGAAAATAGGATTTTTACTACTAAAAAAGCCAGTATTTGATCAAATCATTGATAATCGTTATGTTTAAACATAGATGGACCTATATCATTACAAGTTGTTTGCGATCAAAGTCAAGGTCACCAAGATTAAAGACAGAGCTTTCTTCTTTTCATCATACATATATGATCCACTTCCTCAAGTGAATTACAGTCTCAGGAATTTGTCAGTCTGTAGGTCAGAGATTGATAATCAGTGAAATTACACATACACTTTGCACGGCTCATATACCGTAATGGGTGACTAAATCATGGTCGTTGTACGGACTAGACAGGGAGTCGCTACATGCAGACCATTTATATAGCAAATACTGTTCGGCGCACCACAAACTATGGTCACTAAAGACAGAACGTCGCTATATACAGGGGGTCACTAAGACAGTCTTTACTGTACTATAATTTTACTGGTTTATAGTAAACTCTTCATTACCTGAGTCTGTCAGCTTCTATTTCTGCAGCCTTTTTGTTTTCTAGGTCTTCTTTTATTTCTTGAAAAGACTTTGTCCAGTTCTTCTCTATATCCCACAGATCATTAAGTTCTGGTTTGCTTGGAAACATAATACCAGGGTTGATCCCTATGTAATAATTAAAGATACATGTACATAAACTTAATCAAAGGTAATCAAATAAATCTGGTAAAGTTCTCTTGATATGTTATATGTAACAAGAGATGTCAAGCAAGTGACAAATGCCCCCAAAAAGGTTTCTTAAGCATGCAGGTATTATGAAAAGAAAAGAGAATGAAAGTAACTGATTGCTTAATATTGTTCTTGTGAAATGAAGTGCTATTTATAGCAAACTTAACACCTTGGGACAAGATTCTTGGATGAGACAAAACATCTTGATGTGGTAGACATACATCTTGATGTGGTAGACATTTATGCTAAGTTATTTTAAAATCCTTCAATGCATGATAATGTTACAGTTTGGAAACTAATGTGTACCTACAACTCTTCTTATGAGCATAAATACCTTCAAACTATTAGTGTGACCTTGACCATGGAGGTTGGAACATGGGTCTTACACAAAACACTGCCCTCAATGCAGAACAAAGTTATAGTCTGGTCATGATTGTTGTGTAAGTGGGGACGGACAGACAGTCAGACATGAGCCTTAGCCATGACACATTGTCTTGATGTGGTAGACATTTGTGCCAAGTTATTTTAAAATCCTTCCATGCATGACAAAGTTACTGTCCTGACATGAATGTGTATCTTCAAACTCTTATCGAGAGAATGAGTACCTTCAAACTATACTATAAGTGTGACCTTGACCTTGAAGGTAGGGACAAGGGTCTTGAACGCGACATGTCTTAATGTGGTTGACATTTATGCATAGTTATTTTAAAATTCTTCAACGCATGACAAAGTAATTTAAGTTACAGTCCGGACACCAATGTGTGTATCTATAAAGTCTAATTATGATAAAAGTGAACTGGTGAAATGGTAGTGTGACCTTGACCTTTGAGGTAGGTACAAGATTCTTGGAGGTGACACAGCGTCTTGATGTGGTAGATATTTATGCCAAGTTATTCTAAAATCGATGTATGACAAAGTAACAGTCCGGAAACAAATGTGTGTACCTATAAACTCTTATTGGGATAAAGTGAAACTTCAAAATGTTAGTGTGACCTTGACCTTTAAAGTAGGGACTTGATTCTTGAACGCAACACATTGTCTTGATGTGTTAGACATTTATGCCAAGTTATAGTAAAATCCTTTGATGCATGACAAAGTAACAGCCCGGACACGAATGTGTGTACCTATTAACTCTAATTGTGATAAAGTGAACTTCAAAATGGTAGTGTGACCTTGACCTTTGAGGTAGGAATGTAATTCTTGGACGTGACACATAGGTCTTGATGTGATAAACATTTATTCCTAGTTATTTTGAAATCCTTTGATGCACAGGGTGTCCGTTTGACCCTTGAAATGACACTTTGACCCTTCAGGATTATAGCTGGAGGGTCAAATTTTGTTAAAATCATGGGGATTTGGCCTTGTAGTCGGTAAAACTTAGTCAATGACCCTCAGGATTTCATGGCTAGTGAACACCCTGATGCATGACAAAGTTACAGTCTGGACACAAATGTGTGTACCTATTAACTCTATTTGTGATGTGAAACTTCAAAATGTAAGTGTGACCTTGACCTTTGAGGTAGGGATGTGGTTCTTGGATGCGACACATCGTCTTGATGTGGTAGACATTTGTGCCAAGCTATTTCAAAATCCCTCCATGTATGACAAAGTTACAGTCCGGACACGAATGAAGTGGGGACGCACAGACAGACAGTGAGACTTTGTATATCACTTTTCCTCAATGAATGTAGTCACTGAACAGAAAAGTACAAATAATTTGTACTTTTCTGTTCAGTGACTACATTCATTTGAAATAATAAAGGAAATAGTAAAGATAAACAAAATTCAAACTTTAAAATGTCTAAAAAAAGGTTTTAAACACTAGCTACAATATACTTGCAGTGCAATGATGAAGTCAAATAGACAATAATAATTAAAATTTTAGCACTACCGATTTTTTCCTTTAAGTGAATTGAGACAAAATGTTAAAGAGCATTTAACAAGAACTGTCACCCAAGTGATGAATGCCCCCGAAAAGGTTTCTGAAGCATGCAGGTTTTTTGACAAAGTTACAGTCTGGACATGATTGTTGTGTAAGTGGGGACACACGGACAGACAGACATGAGCCTTAGCCGCGACACATTGTCTTGATGTGGTAGACATTTGTGCCAAGTTATTTTAAAATCCTTCCATGCATGACAAACTTACAGTCCGGACATGAATGTGAATCTTCAAACTCTTCTCGGGTGAATGAGTACCTTCAAACTATAAGTGTGACCTTGACCTTGAAGTTAGGGACATGGGTCTTTGTCGCGACATGTTGTCTTGATGTGGTAGACATTCATGCCTAGTTATTTTAAAATCCTTTGATGCATGGCAAAAACAGGCTGATGAAAATGACCTATCGGGCTTATGACATAAAAAAATCATATTTCTAGAAAATAAATGAATATGTTTCTTTCTAACTTGTTTTGTTTATTAAGCATTTATGTATGATACAAATCATATTAAAAATATGTTTTAATATCTTAGAATTATTTCACTTTTTCCCATTTATAGGAGACAAAGTATTTGAAGTTCATAAAAAGTATTTTGTTATGTAAAATTCTTAATAAAAATGTGTCCAACAACTTAATTTTGCTCAATATCATTGCGCCTGTACCTTTATTCTATGTATTTGGATTAAATATTCTGTTTCTGGCATAAAATTTATATTTTGACAATTCTTTGACGGTGAACATTATACATTGAAGTTTTCTCTAAAAACTGAATGAAATGTATGCTGGCAGGTGTTTGCGCAATGAATTAGAGCATAAAGAAGTTATTTAACTTATTAAGGCTATTTTGTTTTATACTTTGCAATTGCATATGTAACATTTTTTAAGGACTTCAAAAAATTATGGGTAATAAAAAAAATGAACAAGAGGGCCATGATGGCCCTGAGGTCGCTCACCTGTATATAGGCCCCCGGAACGGGGCCAGTTTAAACCCCAGGGCTTTTATTTGAACAAACCTGGAAGACAACCATAAGAAGATGTTTCATGCTAAATATCTGAGCTCTAACTCATTGGGTTTTTTTAAAAGAAGATTTTTATGTTTTTACTATACAAATAGTAAAGTTTTTTCTTTCGGTTGCCATGGCAACCAGAGTTCTGCATGGAATTAAATTCTTTGAACAATTTTTAAAGGTGACCACCAAAGGAACATTCCTGTGAAGTTTGGATGAAATTGGCTTAGTGGTTTATGAGGAGATGTCATTTAAAGTAAAAGTTTACGGACGGACGGACGGACGACGGACGGACGCCGGACGAAAAGCGATCACAAAAGCTCACCCTGTCACTTTGTGACAGGTGAGCTAACAAGAGCTGTCCGTAAGACAGCGCGCTCGACTTTTTTATTGCTTGCCAATAAAAAAAGTTTTTGCAGTAAAAGGCAATACAAGAATCTCTGTATTTTTAAAGTGAACAATGGCCATGAGCATTAAGATATTTAGTGAAGAATTATTTTACTGAATTGTGTGATACCCTTGAACACTGCAGCAAAGTTTGAAATGTTTAAGTCAAAAGAGGGCTGGTAAGAAAGAAAAAAAAACTGAGTTGAGCCTTAAATAAATTTAATAGTATTAAACCCACTTTGAGAGAATAAGGTATTTTTACGTCACTCAGAACACCTTGGTAAATGACATAATAACATAATTTTTCAAGAAATCTATGCCAAGGAAGCAGTATATTTTTGTACAATCAGCATAATATATAGATTTGAATTTTTTTAGATTTTTTAAGTTTTTTAGTGCTTGCCTATAATACAAAACATTGACAGTTAAGGGCCATAATTCAAATAAAATCTTTGACAGAATTACCTTCTCCTGGACATGTTTGGGAATCATGATTGTAAACAAGTATTCCAACTTTCAAATTAATATCTCAAACAGTTCAGTCAAAAAGTGGACTGGTACTAAAAACTTAACCAAGATTCTAAGTCGATAAAAGGCCTTAATTTTTAAAACAAATCCTTGACAGAGTTACCTTCTCTTGCGTACAGATGGGGGTAATGATGTGAAATAGCATTAAAAGTTTCAAAGCAATATCTCAAAGGGTTAAGGCAATAAGTGGATTTTACCCATATTCAATGTATTTTCTAAGTCAAAAAGGGGCATAATTCTGTCAAAAACCTTGACAGAGTTATGTCCTCTTGTCTGTTGATGAAGGTCGTGATGGTAAAACAAGTATGGTCAGTTTCAAAGCAATACCTCCAATGGTTTTGAAATAAAGTGAGGTGGTACAAAAAACTTAACCAAGCTCAATACACTTTCTAAGTCAAAAAAGGGCCATAATTCTGTCAAAAACCTTGACAGAGTTATGTACTCTTGTCTGTAGATGGAGGTTATGATGGTGAACAAGTATGGTAAGTTTCAAAGCCATACTTGTAATACTTCTGAAATAAAGTAGGGTGGTACGAAAAACTTAACCAAGGTGTGACGCCGACGCCGACGCCGACGCCGGGGCGAGTAGGATAGCTCCCCTTTTCATAGAAAAGTCGAGCTAAAAAGGGGGTAAAATTCTCATAAAAGTGGCAGTTACCAAATATTTTTCAATCCTGTCTATGTCATATATTATGCTCAATAAACAAACAAAGTTTAAAAGAAACATATTCATTATTTTTCTAGAAATGTATTTTTTGTCATAAGCCCGATGAATGACAGACTATTCTCTCCCTTACCAGTTCCTCCACCTGGCCGTTCTCCCCCAAACCATTTCCTCCCCTGACGGTTCTCTCCCAAATTTGAAATATGCAGACAGTTCTCCCCCCAATTTTTTTTTGGTTATATTTTTGTCTTACTCTCATAATATTTCTTAAGGAAGATTATTAAAGAATGTGTTTGATATTTAGTTCATTTTATGTTTATCTGAAAAGTGTTTGTAAATTTAACACCTATTTCAGGTATTTTAATCCTATCAACACCTTCATTGTTAGAGCAGTGTAAGAAATTAGGATTTGAATCCACTAGGCTTGCCGGACTACCGGATTGGAATTTTCACTAGCCCAAAGGACATTTCACTAGCACGATTCATTTGTTCAAAACAGTTTTTTATATTGCCTCTGAAAATACAGTAGCCTGGTCGGGCTTGTTACTGTGAAAAGTTGGTAGCCCAAGGAGAAATTTAGTAGTCAGGGGCTATAGGACTACTGCTAATTTCGAACACTGTTAGAGGTTAAGATTATTGGACAGTGATTGATATACAACTGTAATTATGTTAAGGTTTAGTGATATTCATTCATTTATTAAATAGCGAATAAGGTGATAACGAGTATTTTCCAGAAAATAAATAAGTAACAACTGATATGCAGTCACATTTCACATTTACTTTTATATAATAATAATTAACTAATATGCTAAAAATATCCGTTTTTCTAATTTATATCAATTAATAATAAACTTATCCATTTATGAAACATCTAAATACTTCAATAAAATATTATTTTCTCTAACTTATATCAATTAATAATAAACTTACCATTTATTTAACATCTAACCAATATCTAATCAATAATAATGTATTAATGAAAATAAAAATGCGGAGGAACTGTCTGCTTATTTGCAAATAAGCAGACGGTTCTCCCCCAAAATAGGGAGAGAATTGTCAGGGGAGGAACTGGTAAGGGAGAGAATAGCCGATCGGGCATTTTCACCAGCCTGCTAAACTTCAAGGTTCGTCTGCAGATAGACCTAATACCTGATTCATGGCCATACTCGGCATACAGTCTCCTTAATTTATTTCGTTTCTTCCCCTTGTAACCGTTCTTAAATATAACTTCAAGTCCAGGCATTTTTCCATAATGTTTCATTTTCTGAGGTCGAGTTAGTCCAGAGCAATCCCTAATCTTCGCGAGTTTTTTCTCTAATTCTTCTTCATCTATATCATAATCTAGGATATAATCGTCACTGTTAGTAAATACGAATCTACAATTTGAATTTATCTGTAGGGGAAATAGTCTTCCTGAAATGTTTATAAGTTGTCCTCTAAATTTTGTGAGACACATGGGGGCTGCCATTTTTTCGAGGTCTAAATTTCAACCAATGAAGTATCTTGTTACTCATTGTATTGTCCAATCACTGATAGCTTTATGTTTTATTTATTGACACGTATAATTGACTGGTCCAACATTGAAAGTCTTAGTTGTACGGAAGCTTGAAAATTTTGCTACTCGAAAAGGACACGTATTTTCAAACGTTCTTCGATCCAGAGTGACAGTTAATTTTGAATCAGTCTTTCATCAAGTTAGACGTCAACATGGCAGACACAGCTACAGAGATGCCGGTAGTAAATGAAACTGTTAATGCAACAGCAGAAAATGTCACCGCTAAAATTCCAGCAACTCCGGAGGGAATGTTTGTGGCATATAGTAGTCTTGTTATCATGGCTTTAATTCCAATATTTCTTGGTTCATTCCGTTCAGTCAGATACCATAAGGAGCAAAAAGTAAGTTCTCAATATTGTCATGATTGTTGATTAAGTTTAATGATGTCAACACATATGTGGCAGTTTATATATTCAGAAATAAAATTGGATTAAGGAAATAATTAGTTTAAATGGCACGAAATTGGTCCGGCATTTTTTGCACTTTTTATATCATCAGAGAGCAGCTGCTGATTAAATTACGAATGCAAGGAAATAAATAACACTGCATCTGAAAACCTTTACAAATGTCATAATTGTTTTATAGGTTTTTGAAACCAGGTTTATAAATTTTTACCAACCATATTTTGCAATTATCATTTGTGACTATACGAATCGGGGTCAGCTCGGCCCTAAAAACGTACTCGGCCCCAGAGTCAGCTCGGCCCCATTCCAACTTAGCCCATAATTATTTGTTATTGGTAATGATTACTTTTATTAGCGAGCTCGACGAGCTGGCCCGAAGGGCCTGCTCGCAAAGCGAGCTTTACAGTAACGCGAGTACCTGCTAAGTGATGGTTTTGAAAACTTTCGTCCGAAGTACCGAATTGGACACATCGCAACTTTTCGAATTTAAAGATAACGATAAAAACTGAGGAATTCTGACTGAAAACGGATGTGTAGACTGGTCACCCGCGCACGTCTATGGGAACCATAATTGGACATGGAACCAGAATAACGGAAGCTGTGTATAAAATATCGAATGACAGTTTTAAAACAGAAAATGTAAAATGAAAATTGAAGGCACCATTTTGTTTGAAAAATCTGATAAATGAAAACAATTTTTTGTCGAATTTTGTTGTGAAAACTATCTAGAATGAAAGAAAATGGTCTAACTAAGAAAACAAATCCGAACACCAATATCTTTTATTCAGTCGTTAACGCTGTACAGACGTTTAAAGTATTGTTTACGTGACGTCACAATGTAGCGCCAAACAGCATGTGCAAAACAATCAAATCAAGTACGCTATTTTAATGTCGCAAACGTTTTAAGTTTTACATTTATTTCACTTTAAATAGCGAGCTCGACGAGCTGGCCCGAAGGGCCTACTCGCAAAGCGAGCTTTACGGTAACGCGAGTACTGCTAAGTGATGGTTTTGAAAAACTTTCGTCCGAAGTACCGAATTGGACACATCGCAACTTTTCGAATTAAAGATAACGATAAAAACTGAGGAATTCTGACTGAAAACGGATGTGTAGACTGGTCACCGCGCACTTCTATGGGAACCATAATTAGACAGGGAACCAGAATAACGGAAGCTGTGTATAAAATATCAATGACAGTTTTAAAACGGAAAATGTAAAATGAAAATTAAACGATTATTTTAACCGACTTTTCCCGTACATAGGTTTTGCCGGATTTCATTAAATGTACATTTACCTCATTTTTTTTTCAAAAACAAACAAAACTTCTAAACTATCGTATAAACAAAAAGGCCCGACAACAATGCACTCGCCTTTCTCATTATCTCCCTGTGTATTTTAACATTGAGGGCGCCATATTTTGTTTGAAAAATCTGATAAATCCAAACAATTTTTTTGTCGAATTGTGATGTGAAAACTTTCTAGAATGAAAGAAAATGGTCTAACTAAGAAAATGAATCCGAACACCAATATCTTTTATTCAGTCGTTAACGCTGTACAGACGTTTAAAGTATTGTTTACGTGACGTCACAATGTAGCGCCAAACAGCACGTGCAAAACAATCAAATCAAGTACGCTATTTTAATGTCGCAAACGTTTTAAGTTTTACATTTATTTCACTTTAAATAGCGAGCTCGACGAGCTGGCCCGAAGGGCCTGCTCGCAAAGCGAGCTTTACGGTAACGCGAGTACCTGCTAAGTGATGGTTTTGAAAACTTTCGTCCGAAGTACCGAATTGGACACATCGCAACTTTTCGAATTTAAAGATAACGATAAAAACTGAGGAATTCTGACTGAAAACGGATGTGTAGACTGGTCACCCGCGCACTTCTATGGGAACCATAATTGGACAGGGAACCAGAATAACGGAAGCTGTGTATAAAATATCGAATGACAGTTTTAAAACGGAAAATGTAAAATGAAAATTAAACGATTATTTTAACCGACTTTTCCCGTACATAGGTTTTGCCGGATTTCATTAAATGTACATTTACCTCATTTTTTTTCAAAAACAAACAAAACATTCTAACACTATCGTATAAACAAAAAGGCCCGACAACAATGCACTCGCCTTTCTCATTATCTCCCTGTGTATTTTAACATTGAGGGCGCCATATTTTGTTTGAAAAATCTGATAAATCCAAACAATTTTTTGTCGAATTGTGATGTGAAAACTTTCTAGAATGAAAGAAAATGGTCTAACTAAGAAAATGAATCCGAACACCAATATCTTTTATTCAGTCGTTAACGCTGTACAGACGTTTAAAGTATTGTTTACGTGACGTCACAATGTAGCGCCAAACAGCACGTGCAAAACAATCAAATCAAGTACGCTATTTTAATGTCGCAAACGTGTTAAGTTTTACATTTATTTCACTTTTAATAATCTTTATTTCGCTTGAAAAATTATAGAGTGAAATAAAATAAACAAACAAAGTTTTATCAACGTTTTCAAAATTCGTTATTCTCAAAATGTTTCTACACACGTAAGATTTAACGACAGGTTTTTTCATACCACTGGAACAGTCTTTATTTTTCATACCACTGGAACAGCCTTTAAAGAAACTCTGAGGCGAAAACAAATTTAACCACCCAAACATAAAGTCCAACATTATAATAATAATTATATTTTTTCTTGACATGTAAGAAAAAAAACAACAGAAAAAATAAAGGGGCGAAACCATATTTAACACAGTACGTGTGACGTCAAACGCACTCGTCACTGCATTTGTTTACAAACATTGGCCGATTCCTTCTTTCTTCCTGTAAATTATGGTAATTCACGTAGCACAAATGATAAAATACATTAACTATATTCATTTAATAGGAGGAACCAGAATAAACGAAAGCAGTGTATAAAATACCGAACGGAAAATTTAAAATAAAAACGAACGATTATTTCATACTATTTCAAGTTAAAAGTACACCGAGCTCGCTTTGAGGCTTTGCCTTTTTCATATTAGTTTTGATATGTTTTCATCATAACTTTCATGGTTTAATATTTTCACAGTGACAGACCTCTACTCAAGGATATTGAAAAGTTTTATTGATGAAAGTACCAATTTGTATGTGAATTTGTAAAGATAGAAAGAATTTACAATTTATATGCATGTTTTGCCTTCAAGATTTTTTGTGAAAAATATCTTTAAAACAGCATTGGTCGTATTAAAGAACAAACAGTAATATGAAATTATGTGCTACCTATGGCGCGGAAAGCTCTTATGAATTATGATTTTAGCATAACATGTTTAGTGTACATGTAAATGCAGGTATTTTGTACCGTAAACAAAACAAATAAATTGGTGGTGTTCAACCTATCATCAGGGTGCCCGAAAATCACCGAAAGTAAAGGGGGGCCACTGCGCATGCGTTGGCGTTTGGAAAATTCCGGCCGCCATTTTTGTTAATCTCTAATCACAGTTGTTGCTTTAACGTTATTCTTTAATGTGTTTATTCTCAAAAAGGATACATATTTATAATCGTTACTATAGTTTTATTAATGAAATGCATGTTTATTCTCTGATTTTGTACATCATTCTTTCACCGGAAGTGTTATTTAGCATGCATCTGCTAGTAATAGTCTGAACTATGTAGACGCTCATTAAAAGCACTCTGATATCTATATTTAGCTCAAAAGGATTTCAAAATGGCGGCGCCCAGTTAACTAAGGATTTTTTCACAGCTCATTAGGTTTAGGATATATATTTTTTGAAATTGATACGCGTCATACATGTTATCTAAGAGCGCTACAGCCCTCGCGGGGCCTTTGGCCCCGCTCGGACTTTCCGTGTATTAAAAACAAGTACATTTATTGTCACAAAAATTCAATCTAAAAACTCTATTTGTGCAATATTTAACATATATTGTCTTGATATCTCTTCTTAACAAAGATAATTTCAAACAATATGTACAGGTACACTGCCAACTTTTTCAATTTCTGTTTGTAAGTGATCCTGCTTCTGAATAACTTTATAGTAATTTACTCTTTAAAATTTTTATTAACTAAACAATCTATATCCTAATATATGTTTTTAATAAAGGGCCAAGTTGACCTGTGCCGAGTTGACCCGTGCCGTGTTGGTATAGGGCCAAGTTGACCCTTTACCTGACTATACAGTATCTAGTCCAAATTATAAGGAGCTTGAAATTTCTATCAATAATTGCTCTTAAGTCAGATTTTAAAAAAATCCATACCTGTATATAAAAAAAGGGAATGTGTTTTATGTTGTATATTTATTTTCAGGCCTCTGGGGAGAAGCCTGAAACAATGTCCAGTAAAGATGCAGCTATGTTCCCCATCATTGCCAGCTGTACATTGTTTGGCATTTATGTTGTGTTCCAGGTAAGTTTTCTATATCATTCTTAATTCATAGTCTGCTGATGGCTACAAAACCTACCCATGCAGCCAGGGCAGATCATGGTCTGCACTGTTCACTATTCACTCAGTACCTATTTTGAATTTTTTGCTAAAATGATGATTGGTTTTGTCCTAATAGAATAATGACAAGACCAATTACAATATTGAGTGGTGTTAAAATTTAGCAGACAACTCTCTAAACTTTAATAATTCTGATATCAAAAAATGCATTTCTATTACTTCAAAAGCAGTTGTTTTTAGGTTGCAAAGTAATATGTTGGTTTTAGGTGCATCAAGAAATGTTTGGCCATATTATTTTTGTCTGCTGGTCGAAACGAAAGGAAGTAATTGTTAACTGAATAAAATCAATATTTTCATTCAAAAAATTGAATTTTCTCCCCTGTGTTATACTTATCTTTTAATGATTAAAATTAGAGCGAGTGACCCTTGGCATAGAAAATTATTTCAAGGGTCGAAGGTGCAAATTTTCTCTCTGTATTTTATGCAATTACACTTTATATTGGCACCCCTTGTTTTTGAAAATTCCTTCTATTTTACTTGTTCACCCCTATTTTTGAATTTCTAGAATAGACACTGAAGATGATCATCTTTGATGTGTCTAGTTGTGTCGCCTCTACGGAGTAGTGGCGACATATAGGGATCACTTCTCCGTCGTCTGTCTGTCCGTCCATCCGTCACAAAACTTGTCCAGTCTACTCCTCACAAACTACTGGTGCAATTTCATCCAAACTGTACAGGAATGATCAGTAATAAGTCTAGTTATGCATATTGTCGGCATTTTCTAGTTCAATGATTTTGTCAGTTATGGCCCTTTAATAATTTATATTTTTAAAGTTTGTCCAGACTACTCCTCCTATATCATCAATGCAATTTCAATGAAAATTTGCATGATTGATCTTTAGCTCAAGTCCTTGCACATATTGCACGGGTTTTCCGGTTGAATGATTTTTGGCTGAGTTATGGCCCTTTGATAAAAAGGTGTTTTTTTTCTGTGTGTTGTCAGATACGCAAAAGCTTGTCCGGACTACTCCTCATAAACTACTGGTGCAATTTTATCCAAACTTTACAGGAATGATCAGTACCAAGTCTAGTTGTGCACTGTACGTCTGTCTGTCCGTCTGTCACAAAATTTGTCCCAACATGAAATTGGCCATCATGAGGCGACACATGTGATTACTGATCGCTCTTGTTTTCAATACCAGTCTAGTAATTTACATTCCAAAGAAATGCTTAGTGACATAATGAATATATACAGATTGTTTAGCTATTATTTATCACTATATTGTTATACTAAGATCTCTCGTTAGATTTACTTATTTCAAACAAAATATTTATTTTCAGATATTCTCCAAAGAATACATCAACATGTTACTAGCTGTATACTTTTTCTTCCTAGGTGTGCTAGCTTTAGCTCACATTGCCAGGTAAATAAAATACAGTTCTGTATAATAATTATGTCTCCCCCACCTCGGGGGGAGACATATTGTTTTTGCCCTGTCCGTCCGTCCGTCCGTCAGTCCGTCCGTCCGTCCATTCTTCGTTTCCGGACGATAACTAGAGTTCCTTTTGACCTTCAGCCCTCAAACTTCATAGGATGATTGGTCTTATAGAGCAGATGATCCCTATTGTTTTTGGGGTCAGTAGGTCAAAGGTCAAGGTCACAGTGACCGTTGGTCAATTTCTCGTTTCCGGATGATAACTAGAGTTCCTTTTGACCTACAGCCCTCAAACTTCATAGGATGATTGGTCTTATAGAGCTGATGATCCCTATTGTTTTTGGGGTCAGTAGGTCAAAGGTCAAGGTCACACTGACCGTTGGTCAATTTCTCGTTTCCGGATGATAACTAGAGTTCCTTTAGACCTACAGACCTCAAAACTTCATAGGATGATTGGTCTTATTGAGCAGATGATCCCTATTGTTTTTGGGGTCAGTAGTTCAAAGGTCAAGGTCACAGTGACCGTTGGTCAATTTCTCGTTTCCGGATGATAACTAGAGTTCCTTTTGACCTACAGCCCTCAAACTTCATAGGATGATTGGTCTTATAGAGCAGATGATCCCTATTGTTTTTGGGGTCAGTAGGTCAAAGGTCAAGGTCACAGTGACCGTTGGTCAATTTCTCGTTTCCGGATGATAACTAGAGTTCCTTTTGACCTACAGCCCTCAAACTTCATAGGATGATTGGTCTTATAGAGCAGATGATCCCTATTATTTTTGGGGTCAGTAGGTCAAAGGTCAAGGTCACAGTGCAGTGGGGGAGACATGCGCTTTTTTACAAAAGCATCCTCTAGTTCTTAATTATAACATTTGATTAATTATATATAAACCTTTACAATGTTTATCTTTCCTGTATTCTCCATAGCAATCTGAAACAAATTAAGAAGTCTAAAAAATTGTTAGTTTTATTTTATAAAGTTATAAAGTATCTGTTAATGATTGAAATGTACATGTAATATTTCAGTCCTATCCTACACCCTCTGATTCCTCCATTGTTCCCTAACCAGGAGTATCACATGATCTTCACACAAGGTCCAGCTGAGAAGAAAGAAGGTTAGTATTTGTGAATATCATTATTAAAGCAAAAGTGGTTTTTAGCTAGACTATTCGCAGAATAATCGAGCTAATGCTGTCGCCCATTTGTCGGCGTCCCTGTGGTTAAGTTTTTGCATGTAAGCTGGTATCTCCATAACTACTTAAGGGAATGGATTGAAACTTCACACACTTGTTCTCTTTGATTATGTAAGATGATTGGCACAAGTCCCATAACTCTGTTTGCTTTTTTACATAATTATGCCCCTTTTTCGACTTAGAAATTCTTGGTTAAGTTTTTGCGTGTAAGCTGGTATCTCCATTACTACTGAAGGGAATGGATTGAAAGTTCACACTCTTGTTGTCTGTGATTATCTAAGATGATTGGCACAAGTCCCATAACTCTGATTTACTTTTTTGCATAATTATGCCCCTTTTTCGACTTAGAAAGTCTTGGTTAAGTTTTTGCGTGTAAGCTGGTATCTCCATAACTACTGAAGGGAATGGATTGAAACTTCACACACTTGTTTTCTGTGATTATCTAAGATGAATGGCACAAGTCCCATAACTCTAAATTTGCTTTTTTGCATAATTATGCCCCTTTTTTGACTTAGAAATTCTAGGTAAATTTTTGCTTGGTAGACGATATCTCCATAACTACTGAAGGGTTTGTACCTTTGCGGACAATTTAATGTATTCATATAGGTAAGCATTATTATACTCAATGAAACATCCTTGTGACAACTTTTCGAATAGTCGAGCGTTACTGTGTTATTGTTTGTTCTCATTCCTTATGTATTAAAGTAGACCATTTTATTCCTGATTAGAAATAAAAGCTTTGGTGTACTTAAGCTTCACAAGAAGATTGTATTTGGGTTTAGTTTTTGGACCCACAGCTTCTAAGTAGCCTTGGATGAGTGCCTATATATAAATTAGAAACTTGTTCTTTTTTAATCAGGTATTTTTATATTTTAAACTCAATGCAGGAAAAATCCTAACTCACAGTTGTTTCTTCTGGAAAAGGAGATGATATGGAGTATAACACTAAATGATAAGAACCAGTTCTCTCTAATGTAAGCATTGATAGGCCTGTATAATTGTGTAGACTTGAGCACATTTATAAAGATTGGTATAAATATTGAGCTATATGTTTATATTGCAAAGTGTATAAGTTCATTTGGTAGCATATTGAATTGTATAAAATGTATGTTTTTGTTACAGAAATAGTAAACTGGAAGTTTGATAGGAAAGATCTTCTGGTGATTGCGCTTTCTGGAGTTGTAGGACTCTGGTATCTCATTAAGAAGGTAATTTAATGAATTATAATTAAGATACTGTTATATCAACTGGTTTACCACTTGTCCCTCACCGCTGTGGGTTCGAATCCCGACAGGGACTTTGGATTCTTTCATGTGAGGAAGCTATCCAGCTAGCTTACGGAACGTCGGTGGTTCTACTCAGGTGCCCGTTCGTGCCTGAAATAATGCACGGAAAGGCACCTAAGGACTTCCTCCACCAGTAAAGCTGGAACGTCCCGATATGACTTATACTGTGTTGATGTGACGTAAAACCCAAAACAAACAAAATATCAACTGGTTTAAAAAATTTATGTGAGGTTTGGTTGTTACTACTGACTTGTCAGGTCATGATTAATATGATTTTGAAATGAAATGATCATGACATGTGTTTATCAGTTATTTGTAAGTTAAATCCACATATTTTCAGAACAAATGAAAATTGTAGAAATTCAAGAAAACTAATGAATTGATTTAATAAATCTACATAAAAATTTATAAAGAATCTAAAACTTTTGTTTACTTTACAAACTGACATATTTCTGCATGTCTGTCAATTTCAGTTCATATATTTTTAATTAAAAACAAAAGGATGAATAGTGTATTGATATTCATAGCTAAAAACTTATACCCATGGTGAATTGCATGTATATGAGGGTAACTATTTATAAACCCTGCCAACAAACAAAACATATGAATTTTATATTGATGATCACTCATTTACTTAAAATCAAATTATTGAAGCAAATATTCAATATTTAAGTTTTTACACTAACTATACATGTATAGTTTAATAATTCTAATATAATATGATGAGTATACAATAATGAATGATAATGATGCGAACTTACTTTTATACTTATTTAAGCTATTTTTGATACTGAAGATCATGTATTTTTTCAGCACTGGGTAGCAAACAACTTGTTTGGCCTTGCATTTGCAGTAAATGGTATAGAGTTTCTGACTCTCAACAGTATTAGTACAGGCTGTATTCTACTTGGCGGCCTCTTTGTCTATGATGTATTCTGGGTGTTTGGAACCAATGTCATGGTTACAGTTGCAAAGTCGTTTGAGGCTCCAATCAAGTGTAAGCTTAATTAATTACAATGAAATATTTTGCCAGTACTGGTTTACTTATGATTTGTGTATTTATCTTATTATTTGATTTATAAAAATAAACGGAAACTCCTTGAAAAAGAGGGGTTTAACCCTTCAAAATGTTGGAGATTGAAAAATTTGTGCAGTAGATTTGTGTAAAGTTTGGTACCTTGCTTTCTTTAATACAATATTTAAGAAATTTGATTATCCTCTGTTGAAAAGAGTTGAAAAGAAAACATTTAAGTGTACATAAATGTATAATTGACTTTGATCTTTGTATATGTATATTCTATTCTTACTTAGATAGTAATACTGTTACATTTTGGCTACAAATATGAAGAAGAGATTTCAATTCATTCCCATGTAAATGATTTAAACTTACTTGATATAGAAATAATTGTGGTAATGTAAATTAAAAAATATGTGTGATAAGTTTCCTTGTCGATGTATGTGATGTATATGTATGTACGTTTTCAGTGGTGTTCCCTCAAGATCTGTTAGAGAATGGTCTAGATGCTAAAAATTTTGCCATGCTTGGTCTTGGTGATATAGTTATACCTGGAATCTTCATAGCTCTACTTCTTAGGTTTGACATCAGGTCAGTGCATCCAAAATTAACCTATTACAATTTATTGATATTTATCTATAGATATCTCATTTTTTCAATGTAAAAACTATTATCATGCCTGTAATTCTTTGCTTTCTTCAGAAGATGCCATTTAATTGATATTTGATATTCAGAAGTGAGTGAACCAAATCCTCTTACAGGTTTTTGTCAAAATCATTTAAAAAATTAACATCACAATTTTGTTCTGTTTTTCATTATTCTAAGAACAAAGTGATTCTGAAATTGAAATTATTCTTTCTTTTGAAAAACATATGAAATCTAGCTCTATAAACTGAAACTTTCAATTATTCTAATGTTCTGATTTATGTGATTATTTTTTATTACATCATTAACTGAGTATTTATTTATTTATTGATACATGTATTTATTACTGATACATTGAAATGAAAAGAACATTAATGTTGTTTGGCATTATTTTTAAAAATGGTTTCTTATTACAGCCAGAAGAAAGGCAGTCGTGTGTATTTCTATGCCAGTTTTCTAGCTTATTTCCTCGGGCTTCTCATGACCATTGTTGTCATGCATTTCTTCAAACATGCACAGGTATGTTATCTTAATTTGATTTACTTGAAATCAAGCTTAAATAAATATGTTTAAACTAATTTGATTTACAGTGTTAATTAAAGAGGAATGCATATCTTTGTTGGAGTGGTTTTGCTATAAGAATACTGTATTCCTAGAAATGTTCGCGGATACAATAGTTCGCGTTTTTCACAACGTCGGCATTTTCGCGGAGACAAACTTTCGCGGATATGTAGTAACCGCGAATTCCGCGAATGTTAAGTCGCTACGGCCTAAATTACAGTTTTTGGAGGCTACGTTTTTGATGCATGACCTTGCCTGTTGGGTGCTTTTAATTATTTTATTTTTTTTGACAAGTCGCGCCTAAAGCGCAACGTTACTCGATACATTTTCATCTATTGACTACTTTCATGTTTCCTTACCTTTTTCATTATGTGATTAAGTAAGATTTAGTCAGACACGTTATCTTTTATTCTCATTTGAATCATAACTGACTTTTTCTTCAAAATGTCGATACGTAATTTTTACACATTATCGGGCTGTACATCGCTTTCATTATAACAACATAACAGTTGTTTATCAATGTAGCACTTGATCGCTATTTTACTTTTAACAAAGGATTACACCTACTCCAAGCAAATAAAATCCAAGTCATTCAATGTTCACAAACTGTAAATGCGTTTGTCAACGCCGTAAATAACCGTCAATAAGCATGATAATTACTAATAATTGATACTTTCTTTTTCAGCGTGCAAACTAGTATCAAAAACATACATAAATAATTCTTTACACATTTCTATAGCCCCTGTGTTTTTATGGGTTTTTTGTATCAGTAGATTATAATAAATATTCTGCACTTTTTATGTTATGTTTAGGTTGAAGCTAGAAATGTTCGCGGATTTGTTATAAGTGACATATTCGCGGCTATAAAGATTCGCGGAATCATGCATATCGCGAAAAGCGCTAACTTAAAATGCGCGAAATCTTTTCTAGGAATACAGTAGTGATAAGCTGAAGTTTTCTGGTATAGAGCCAAACCATACTAGCATTGTTAAGGCATAAAAGACATTTATCAAAACTAAGGACTGGGTACCTTAATAGCTTCCTCACATGTAAGATCTCAACATTCATGGTAGAATTGGGACCTACAATATCGAGCAAATATTTCAAAGCTACCTTATAATTTCTTGGCCACAAATGCTGCTGGAAAATATTGTAAATCTACTAAAATATAAAGTAGCTTCAGTGTCTGACTCTTTTGCAGTTACCTCAATATAATACAAATCAAGTTTTGTTGATTTTCAGTGATGATTTATATGTTTTGGACATTGTTTAATGTACATATTACAATTGTCAAAGTAAATCATGGATATGTGTGACAGGTTTTCAAGCTGGTATAATATAAGATTATGATTTATTTCAGCCTGCCCTGTTATACCTGGTTCCAGCATGTATAGGTGTACCTGTTTTTGTTGCTCTTGTAAGAGGTGAAATCAAACCACTCTTCAGGTAATAACATTCTTCTTACTAGATCATCAGCTATAACATTTTTGTATGACATTACATTAATCAGTTGTGTTTAAAGTTTTGAAAAATTGATACAAGTTGGTTGGTCTGAGATATCCATAAGGGGTGGGGGTGCAATAAGTTCAAGGGATCAGATTTCTAAAACACTTGGATAGTTATTCATCTGTATTTAGCAATAACTATGCTCTGCCTATATCACTAGTATAGATCCAAGACAGACAGCATAAACTTGGTACATGTATTGTAACATAAAAATCATATAACATGATATTTCATGAACGTGACAATGAGCAGTCCCGTAAGGGCAAAGGCTAAATCGAGAATCATCTTGCATGATAGTGAGTTTCATTCCTACGAAGAATTCATATGCCCAACGGAAGTTATATTAAAAACTTCTTTTCATAGAAACTTGGGTGGTATGTTGTAACTTATGTTGTATATTCGAATTGCTTTTAGTCCAGGAACAGAATAGAGTAAAAGACTTACTTGAAAATTTCAGTATTGATCTGCAGATAGTTAAAATTAAGAAAATAAAAGATTGATATACAAGGAAAAATTTTCACATGTAATTTCTAAGAGTTTGAATTATATTATTTATACATAAATATTTGTTATAGTTATGAGGATCATCCTGAGGCAAAGACAGAGGGAGATGGTGAGAAGAAAGACAATGTTGCTGACAAGAAAACTAAGAAGGAGAAATGAGCGCAGTGTTACAACTCCTGGTGCTGGTCATAATTAAATAAATGATAATTTTGTTATAATGTAAGCTATTAATACAACAGCTGGTATATACCAGGTACCTGTTGTGCTTGTGCAAGTAGTAACAAGAAGGTGGCAACATTTTAACAGATTTATTTTTTAAATAATTGAAACAATGTGTTCAGGACTGTGAACTAAAGATTTGATACACATTTGTTGTTGCTATATGTTGAATACATGAGTTTCCTCTCTTTTCTGTGTTTTTATCTAATTCATTATGTCATTTTAAAGAAGTGTCTTAGTAAAAATGTATTTTTTTTATTTTTTAGAAATACCATTAATATTTATTCAGTGAACATTTTATAGTTTCTGAAATACAATTTGAAGTAATGAACTTATTCATTTGTAATGTTTTCATAGAAAAAATACGTTTGTACATGCATTTGTTAATGATAAAAATGCACTGTACATGTTCATAAAGGACCATTAATTGCTGAGTTAGCATTTTCTGTTGATGCTAGTGGTATAGCTGTAGTAAAACATTTTATGTATGTGTACTTCTTTTAAATATAGTAATCACTTGGAACCTATTTTTTGTACATGGGCTTTTTTTATCATATCATTATTGTTTGTTCATTCAAATTTAATTTCAGAATTGCTATGTATGTTGAATTGAAATATTTAAAAAAAAAAACATAGAAATTCTGGATTTTAATTAGAATCTCGACAGTTTTCTTGATACAGGTCGAGCAAAGTTCTCATTTTTAGCTTGAACAGATCACATTATGGCAGCCTGTGTTTTTACTTGTCTTTTATCTTATATTCATGAATGAAAGGACGAGTACTTGTTATTAACTATGTATGTCTGGTAAATGTTAATAACTTGGGTATTTTCTTTATTAATATATTCTTTAAACTTTATTGTTATATGTTAATGGCTGTCTTTTTCAATTTAAACACTGTTTATTTTAGGTATGTGTACGAATAGAATATTAGATTTGTGTAAGTTCATTACTGAATTTATTGAAATCATTATATAATAATATTGTGCTTGCCAGAGGCTGGCATAATATAATTTTATTCAACTTGTTCAATAAATTCAGTATTGAACTAAGTCTCATTCAGTATCATCTTATTTAATTGCTATAAAGAAGAAATTGTAGTCCAGTCTAGTAAAGTTGTTTGATAAAGCTTCATCCAGAATTTTTACTCACACCAATAGGTTATAAATGTTGTTGCAAAATGTACAAAGTTTCATCTCAGTATTGTTTGTTTGGTTATAATTTTTGTAATTCTTTTTTATCCACGATTCCAATATTTTCCGTGTTGAATATTGAAGACTTCTGTACCTGTTGATATTGGACACAAGAAATATACCTTACCCCTTCAACATTTAACAGACTTAATCAAATTTTTACCAATTATCTTCTATTTGTACTTCTGTTTAAACTAGTTTTCATTTTCCATGAGGGTTCTCCTTGTTTTCAAAATATCCAAGAGTATTTATTTAAATAAGATATAAACACTAGTGAATTATTTATTTGAAAGTTTAAAGATTTTCGTTTATCTAGTCCATATAAATAATTGTCATATCATATAAATTCAGTAGGTGTTACATTACACATTTAGTAAGTGCTATTCATTTAAAATAGTAATTTCAAAGAAAAACAGTTGTATTTGTATTCATCATTTATTATGTAAATATATGTATCTTTGTATTCATTTCTTTTTATTATAGCATTCAGAGTCGACCTTAAAACATTGTAAAACACAAAAGAAAAGTAACATACCACATTCATCAATGTCTCAACATTTAAATATTAAATTTATATTTTAAAACACCCGGTTTCATCATAGATGTATTTCATACAGTAAACACTGTAGCTAACTGTTGTAAATTAAGGCATGTATGTGCAATGAGATTTATTTAAATTATAAAAGATATTAATAGTTAAATAAAGAAGCATGACATCATATATTGTTAGTGTTGATTCTTGATGTCCTGGCAGTGACATTATCTTTACCTGTACATACACGACAAACAACTATCCTGGGCTTGAAACTGATGTGTTTGAGAGAGGCCAGCACAATCTGTCCTATTGCACATGATAAAGGTCACAAATGAGCCGCGTCATGACAAAACCAACATAATTGGTTTGCGACCAGCATGGATCCAGACAAGCCTGCGCATCCATGCAGGCTGATCAGGATCCATGCTGTTCGCTATCAGTTTCTCTACTTGTTATAGAGTTTGTAAGCGAACAGCACGGATCCTGATCAGACTGTGCGGATGCGCAGGCTGGTCTGGATCCATGCTGGTCGCAAACCAACTATGTTGGTTTTGTCGTGACACGGCTCAAATATTGATACACTTGTCAGCTAATTACAATACTTGTTTGTTGCTGATTATTGTGTCGCCTTGAAAAAAGAGGACATACAGGGTTTACTTTTATCGTCGTCGTTGTCAGCGTCCCCTTAAGCTTTTACGGAGAATAAGTCAGTCACTATAAGTCAGATTGACTCCAAACTTGGTATGCATGCTTCTTATAATGACCTGAAGTGCACTGCACAAGAATCGTCACGCTGCACTTCTTAATTTTTGAGTTATAGACCTTTATAATTTTCATACTTTTTTTTTGTCCCAGCCATTTCACCTAAACTATAAAAGCTATGGACTTGAAACATAGGAGGATAGATCTCATTGAGAAGAAGTGCAGTGCACAAGAACCGGTACTCTGTACTTCATGATTTTAGAGTTATTGCTCTGTGTTAATTGTAATACTTTATTTTTGTCCCGGCCAATTCTCCTACATTTTAAAAGCTATTGTCTTGAAAATTCATAGGATGATATCCTATGAAGTGTAGTGCATAAAAAACTTGTCCTCTGCATTTCTAGAATTTTGAGTTATTGCCCTTTGTTAATTTTCTTACTTTATGGGCTTGTCAAGAGCATAACTTGGTCACTATAAGTTTGATTGACTCCAAATTTGGTATGTAAGCTTTTTTCATTGACCTGAAGTGCAGTGCTTAAAAATCCATCACAGAGTCCTCCATTTGATCTGTCAGTGAAAAACTTTTCCATGGTATTTCTAATTTAGATAATATAACAGTTTTATTAATTCTGATGTTACATTGTTACAGTTAGTTCAAATGCCACTAAAGTTAAAGGAACATGTACATTGTAAAAGCAGTTTTTATAAATAACCAATATTTAAAAAGCTAAACTGTTCTAAAGGCGACATATCCGACTCGCGGTGTTCTAGTGGTGTTGTATACAACTGTATTTTTTCAGTAATAGTTTTTAAAGAAGACATCTTACTGCTGTATTCAAATCGGACATAAATGCTCCAAACAAGAACGTAATTTCTTAAATTATTGCATCAAACTGGTGTTTCCGTTAATTTTACTCATACCGAAAATTTCGTCTGACATGTGGGGTACCAGATGAGTCGCATGCTATGCAATGGCATGCTTAGGGTGACCTAATTTTGTCGTTATGAAAGAAGTTTTAATTTCATACGCTGTTGTCACGGGATTAATGACATAAATTTTCATGGACAACTGTTTTATTAAGATAAAGAATTTAAAATATGATGAACTATATGCATGAATAGATATCTGACATGATTGCGGTTTGGATCGGAATATCCACCCCTCGGGTACCCTTTCATTGGCTTATCCCTTCGTCTGAACCGCAATATATGACAGATATTATTAATATAACACAATCGGTCGGCATTAAAAGAAATAATAATACAGAATATTACAGTGGAAATAGTTTTCGTCTGTTGATAGTTAAGAACACACAAGGCAAGTTGAAGAACTTAAGTTTATTATAAACTTCATGTGTTCTATTCAGAAACAGACCATATCGTGTCCAGTCTCGTCATTACACATGTAATATAACAAACAAATGCATAAATAATATTGAAGTAACAATAGTTCATAGAAAAGAATTCTTGGTATATAGGTAAAAAGTGTTGTCGTTTTTTGTTTTGTTGTCACATTAAACTTTATTGTAAACAAATGCTAACAATCCGCCTGCCAAGAGAAGTTCCGCAGTTGAACGACAACCTGAAATGATAAATTTGGACAAAATAAGTACATAACAATGAGAATATTGAACTATGTATTATTAATATAGTTTCAACCTTGAAATTCTTTAGACGCACGACGCGAAAAACCGGTCTTAATGACATTTTTTTTCGAAATTTGGTTTTTATCTCATTTTTGTAGAGATTTTCCTTCTGAATAAGATAGAGAAAACTATTTTTAAATCAAAAGGTTATTTATTGAGATATACCTATTTAAAGAACGTCATATATTTGAACACTTTATTAAGAAATGACGTCGAATTTATTAATTAAAGAATTTTAAAGCGGCAATTTTATTTATCTTAAATCAACTCAATTAGTTTGATCTAACTGTAAAAAAGTTAGTTTCAAAGTTTATTTCAGAACTCAATTCATGTACACACATGACAATATGTTCTATAGCATATTAGCATACTTTGCATAAAGAGGCATATCATACACATGAAAATAATAATATTAAGACAATTCATCTTATCAAAATGGAGAAGGAGGCGCATTTTCAAGGACATGATGAACAAATATGTAGAAATCTATTATCAAATTTTTTGACATTTTCCTTAAGTATATATTTTGAAAACCGGAGTTTTCCTGCAAGTTTGAAATCGGAGTACTTATAAGTTTCGTTAAGTGTATGTAGAAATCTATTATCAAATTTTGTGACATTTTCTTTAACAAATAAAAAAAATTATTTTATTCATTACAATGACTTATATTCATATTCATAATAGATTAAAAAGTTAATAAAATTTGGATGTCGTACATACTTACGATCTAACATTCTTTTTCTTAGTACAGATAATTCATTGCACTTAAAGAGATAATGGGATTCATCTCCAATACTTCCGGAGCTGTTACAAAGTGTACATTTACGTAAATTTAAATCTATACCATTCAAACTTCCGGTTTCTACAGGAAGGCTGCTGTTTGTTGTTACATATCTTAGTAAGTTTTTTTGGTGTATTTGTTAAATAGGGTTCGAAATGGAATTTTGTTAAGATGAATTGTATTAATATTATACTTTTCATGTGTATGCTATTTCTACAATGAATTAATTTATAATTTTTACATTTACTCGATTCTGTACAAAACCAGTCATTTAGAAATAAATCTGACAATTTTTGCTTCACATTAGCAACTAACCGCTTATGATTAGGAAACATCTGATAGGTCCATACATTGGGGTTTCCACATTTGACACGTATATTTTTAATATGCTTAAAGCACAGAAATGTATGTCTATTAACATTACTACTTGTATTATAAGTTTTAAGAGCAATTTGATAAAATGTGCTAGATAGTTTTAGTTCATTAGGTACAACTAGATTAGACCAAAAATTAATCATTCTACAATCAATATCAATAGAAATTGGTTTAACACTACATTCGACGTACACAATACAATTTGGTGTACTAGATTTAAGACCTAATATATGTTTAAGCTATTTCAATTGTACCTTTTCAAGTATACTGTTATTACCATATCCCCAGCATTCACAACCTTATAGTAAAATTGGTTTTACAAGTTTGTCAAACAAATCTATTTGCATATTCAAAGGTAATTGAAGTTGTTTTTTTTATTTTTCAATGAAACAATACAAGGCTTTTATTGCTTGGTTAGCTATATAAGTCTTTGCTTTTAAGAAACTACCACTTCTACTAAATAATACTCCTAGATATTTGAATTCCTCGACAACCTCTAGATTTTCATTACCATATGTAAAACTATACTGCATTCGCCTACCTTTTAAAAATACAAGAACTTTTGTTTTAGATGTATTCACTGTTAATTTCCAGTTGTCACTGTAACTTTTATATAGGCTACTAGCAATTTGAAAATCGTTTGCTGACTCAGATAAAATAACAGTGTCGTCAGCATATAGAATAATAAACAATTTCACAATGCCAAGTACTTCTTCATTAAATGTTACACCTTTTATACTATTACTATTTGCAAAATAATCATGCAAATCATTCAAATAAATTACAAGAAAGCAACGGCGATAGATTAGTAATAAAGTTATGTAAATAAGAGACTTCTGCTAATGGCGACTATGCTCGTTGCTTAGCAACGTAATAACAACACGAACGAGCGTGTCATACACGGCTAATCATTTGTATTTTAATCATTACCATGCTTAATATCTTTAATCTGGACAAAACCATGCATCATCTTTACTGGAATTTTTCAAAATATGCACTGACTGAAAAGCAATTATTGAAGACCACGATCAGAAGGCACAGGTGTGTTGGTGGGTTTTTGTATGCACTGGTCGCATAGGTTGAATCATCCAGTCAGCAGACAAATTGTTAAGTATATACCCAATACAAAGAAAGACACGAACAATAGTATATACGTATTTTAACGTTTAAGGTCTTTACGACTATAAAAGTCATAAATAAATTGTTAATTTCAAAATTCTACGTTTGCTTTTTTATTCTTTAGAACATAACAGTGTAGAAAATTGCAAAACAATTCAATAATGCCGTATGATGAACACAGAAACAAATAGTTTGATATATATATATAATCACTAAACTGTTCTAACAGTGCATAATAAGATTGATTGTCTTGACTAACGAACGCTCGCACACTTCGCACCAAATATCTATTGCGCTCTATTGACACCCCAGGCGTAATAACTCATGGACGGACACCTGAAGTGAACCGGAATCCTCGTTACTTCGAGACTTAAATCAACTTTTTCTCGCTTTCGGGTGTTATTCTGGCCATCACCGCACCCAGTGTGTCTGTCTGGAACCGAATGTGCTGGAATTTTCTATCAAAAGAAAACGATAAATATCCGTAATGACAACTGTTACAAACTTATTTCCTAATATGCCTCTATAAATCAACAATATTAATGTTATTCTCTGCACATTTAAAAATATTTTAGTTAAAAGAATGGAACAACTTGGACAGCTCCGTAAACATGGTCACGTGACGGAATTTCACATACTGTTACAATCAGTTTGTAAAATAATAAAAATTAAGACCATCCTAACCTATAAATTTAATTAAATTATAGAAGGAATGATATAAAATTTATCTAATGTTAAAATATTTTACTAGATTCGGCTTAAATATAATCTTTAAGGACCATGAATACGTTCTAATTATACGGTATGGACATTTTTGACTTCATGTTATTGTAAAGTAAATTAGAGTTACTGGTAAACAATACACCCTTTCACTTCCATGTATAAGATATTTTCTCTTTCTATGGTACAGCAAATCCGACTTTAAAGTTAACAACATTTTCATTTAAAATATTTTCATTTGAATGCGATAAAGATAGTTTACCTTATACTTGAAAAATATCTAGAAAGGGTTTCCTGTATCGACAAGGCAGGAGTCTTATTAACTTGATTCTGCAATGTCCAGTTTACCATCGACAGCACAGCGTCAGGTCCGTGTGTCCCTTTACCACCTGGACCGGGTTGTTCAAAACATTGGTTAAAATTAACCAATGGATAGCTTATCCACTGGTTAAAACCTTAACCAGCGGCCAGCTATCCAGTGGATAAAATTTCATTGTTCGGCAGTTGGATAGTACCCTGGCTACCTAACCAGTGGATTGCGTATTTATCCACTGGTTAAGTACCACAATGCAACAGGGATGGTTAGTGATTCTGGAAACAAAATGGCTGATTTATTGATGAGTAATAATCTTCTAATAGTCAGGAAGCTCCAAAGACTTAATTTTGAAAATGTTTTGTGCTTTTCATGTTTTGGAATAAAGCAAAAGTATATCAAAGGCCTAAAAGTATCGATAGATCTAATTTTCCCTTAGACACACATAGGTAAAAAATTCAAAACAATTTTTTCAAATTTTTGAATTGAAATTACTTTCCATTAGATGGGTAATGTTCTAACTAAGAAAATGAGTACTGACACTTGTATGTTTTATTAAAAAAAAGAAAGTTATGACGGTTTAAACTGAATTTTTTCTGAAACTACAACAACAACAAATCAGGTTGAAAGGGGTTCTAAAAGCACTTTTTTCAGAAAATGTTTTCAAATTAAATCCTAATGCATTTTCAATATGAAATCGTTTCTAGTTAAGACAAAATAAACATATATTTGTAAGAAAAATCTGGTTTCAAACCAAATTTTAATGGTTTTTAGACTGTTTTAATGATGATGGCTAACCACTGGTTAAGGGCTTTATCCGGTGGTCCTCGGACTGGTTAAAGTTAACCACTGGATAACGCATTTTATCCGTTGGATAAGTTTTGAGCAACAGAACTTATCCAACGGACAAAATTTAACCAGAGGATAATGAATTTAACCACTGGTTAACACTAACCAATGTTTTGAACAACCGGATCCAGGACCTATCGTTTGACCTTGGTCATTCAGGAAGTTGAGTTGCTGTAGGATGTCATCCAGTCTGGATTTTACGCAGGGTTAAAAGTATATTGTGCCCATCTGGTGAGAAAAGAGAGAGGCAAACTTACATTCTGACTGAAGGGACAAACTTTTCTCCTGTGTCATGTGTGGCAACACTACGCCGTATACCCTCATTACCTATGAAATAACACAAAAAAATCCTTAGTTAAACATAAATTAAAGTGACATTATGCATATCCAAGTATAAATGTTGAGTGAAAAGGTCAAAGTAAAAAAAAACTTGAGATTTTTTCATAATAGGTTTCAATCTTAAATTATAGATAATAGTCCATGTGAATAATCAATAACCAAATGAATCACAATAATTTCTATAGATATCCTTCGGAATATGTTGTTAATGCTCCGTTGATAAAAAGAGTGGGGCAGGCCTTTTATATTTCAGGCAATTTATCATATTTTATTTCATAATCAACTATTGTTCAATGGTCATTATAATAGTCAATCTTTTTAAATATATAGTCAAATGAACTCAACTTGACAGATTGAGCGTAATGTACCTTGCAGATAGAGGTAAAAACAGCGTATTTGAACCTTATTAAAGCAACGATCTTTATAATAACGGTAAAAAATCATGATAACCTGAATAGATAACATATGGCAGAGACATAGATAACAGAGATTGGCAACTTCATGGCCAGTTAAAATATCACACGTGCCTGCTAAACTGAAAACTTGTAGCAAGTAAAACTTATTAACCAGATAACAAAATCAGTAAAATATAATACATTTTCTGAAAGCTTATGCATTTGTCTATGGCTGCAGGTCAAAATATTCACAGTTCCCATTTAAATTTATGATACATCAATTTTTAAAAGAGAACTATTTAATAATTTTTGTTACAAAACTATTCAAATAACGAAAAAAACAGACTCAGTGGGTATGTTCTGCTATGTTTTTCTTAGTGAAAGACATGGAAAAGTTACCAATATCTTAACATGCAGCAATAGATAAAAGATTTACCTTTCAAAATGGTATATAATATTAAAGGATCAAATGAACATCCATTATGTTTTATTTGCTACAAAATGCCTAATTTTTCACTTTTTGATAGGCATGAGTGATATTTCAATGGAGTATATATAGGAGCTGCTTATCTCTGTTATCTATGTCTCTGCATAATTATGGTCACAGGAACTTGAAATTCTATCAAATAACCAATATTAATGATAATATCCTAACATACCCCCTATATACTATAAATAAACACTTTTTATATTATATGGGGTATATTTTGCATATTATCGTTAATATTGATATAATTTCAAGTTCCTGTGATATGGTACTAGTTAATGCTTTTCAATTCTTTAGTGTAGGGAGACACAGACAAAATTTTCATTTCTACGAATTGAATTTTTCTTTCAATATTCTATAAATATCCTCGAAATGAAAACACTACAGAGGAACAAAACTTTTCTCTTTATAAAGAATAAAATGGTGGTTTCCCAACTTGACCCACGTGGGTCAAAATAGCTGTTATAGAGAACTAAGAAAACGTTAAAGAAGGCTATCTGTCGAATGAATGACTACTAAAGACTTATTTCAATCTAACAATACTGTATCCAGAATATCTGAGAGGGGTTTCCAGTTATATGATTTGTTTTAAAACTACTCGTTGAGTCTGTCGGCGTCTTAATTTCGTTCAATATATGAAAATATAATTACGCTTCAAACCCAAATTATATAGTATTTATACAGAAATTCATGCTAGGACTTTAGAGAATATTTTTGTCATTCAATTGTCTAAGTATCCCTTTGATTAATTCTATAAAAATATACTTTAATACATACTTACTTCAAACTCCTCCGCCATCTTATACACTTTCCTCAAAATTCCACGTAGGTAAACTTTAAAAACTTCAATAGGCACACGATAAAAAGCATCAAAATGGCCGACAAGAGTTGTCTACCTTGATTCAAAACTTTAAATGCTTATATTTTCATAAACATATACAAATACTTACCATTTTACATGTAAGAACAAAGAATGTAATCTTTATTTACTCAACACTTAAGTTAATTTCCAAATATTTAGCTGGTATTGCAGTATTTCATAATAATCTTGATGACCAGTAAATGTCTCAAAGTTTATTAAAAAATAACACAAAAGAAATAAGAAATTGTTTGTTATTATGTATTGTACGAAAAACAAAATCCAGTAGTAAAAACAAAAATTCATTTAAGTATGTATTAATTATATGCCCTTGAAATGACCTCAAAATAATAAGTAGAAAATTCTAATTCAGGGGCAGATAACTAAAAAAAAAGAGAACGGTTACCCCAATTTTTTACCGTTTAAAATGTTTCTGTTATCATATTCTAACAACATGCCCAGTTTAAAGAAATCCTATTGAACAGTTTTCATTTTGCATATATGTCTATATAAAAACTCCCCAAAACATCAAGAACCATTAAAAGATTTTTAAAAGCAGCTTAAAATAATTGCATTGCATCTAAATGTTAAAAAAGTGAGATTTACTTACTTGTAGTCGTCGAGTCGCCACCATTTCCAACAGCAGTAGTTGTGGCATCAGTTGTGGTAGTCGTTGTCGTTGTAGCTGCTGTGGCACCATTACGTGCTGTAAAATAATTTTATTCTCCTATATCCAGAATAATTTCTTTTAATTAACCAAAATTTCACAAGGAAAAATACGCACTTTGTAGAACTAGGTTCTAAAGTAACGATAAATCACAGTTGTATGTAATTGGACCATAAAACCATTTAACCGTTAAAAAGGCATCGAAACTTAATAAAAACTACATCTTTAGCAAAATATATATGTTTTTCAATAGTTCTGTTTTAACTAAACAATGTGTTAGTTTTATATTTATCATGGCAAGCAATAAAGAACCGATAATGGAACACCAACTTACCTGCAATTAAGCACATACACAGCAGACTGAAAACTGCACTGACCTTCATTTTCTATAATTATATTTAATTTCTTGATTACTGAAATGAAAAATCATGCATGTAGCTTGAAAATTTCGATTACGATATTTACAAATACTAGTACATTGTGTAATAGTTTAAATAATTTGTCATGTCAGATATGAACTATATGTTGTTTCAGGTAAACTTTCTAGAAACATTTTCGATTGTATTTTGTTTCCATTAAACAATGAAATAAAATACTGCATGTATTCTCATATGTGAATAACTTACCTTTCAGACTGGTTAATCACAGACTAAAGCGGTCGAAAAAATACAAAACTATAAATGTGTTGACTCGGAGCGTTGTTATAGCGCCCTATCACTATCATATGGTGGCTGTTTTCTGCCATTTCGTGTTTTCGTGTCTCGAAAGGCGAAGACACGAAAACATACCTATTTGTCGTTATTTCGACTTTCGCATTTCGGCGAAGACACGAAAACACGACACATTCTAGGCGAAATAAAGAAACTTTAACACGCGAAGGGACGAAAATTTCATTGTTTAAGTATTCGTTTAAGCGGGGCGAAATCTTTCGTGTCCGCGCCTCTTCGAAGCCGAGAAATGCGGAGGTCGAAATAACGAAAATACGGCAGATTTTCGTGTAGTCAAAGTAACGACAATGACATTGTTTCGGGTTTCGCCTTCCGGTAGGTATGCGCAGAACGAGTACACATATGACGGATTGTTTCAAGCTTGACGACATTTTGCATGACATAGGTGCACAAGTACACATATGCTACATATATAGAAGAAAATGTAGAATAATAGCAATGACAGTATCCTTAAATGTTTTGCTTTTGCTTGTTTTGTTGTTGTTGTTGTTGTTTTGTTTTAATATGGACTTTGGAATTATGTTTATCTATTTAATTTAACTTATCAGCCTTGTATCATGTAAACTGTATATCTATTAGTAAACTGATTTGTTGATAAATTTAACTAAACGAGTTTTGGGCCAACTTGGACTTCGTCGACATTCTTCTATAACTCGACTATAATTCATCAATAAATCTAGCACATAAAGGCTGAGATTTAAATGTGCTGTCAACGGCAACCCATATTCAAAAAAGAACATCGTAATTAGAATGATAAACATCCACAAAGTGGTCAATGATCTTTTCCGACATTTTAGATATGCGTTGGTTTTTTTTTTGTTTGTTTGGGTTTATTTTTTGGTCATAAATTACAACAGGGTTCATCTAAGGCGTTTCAATCGGAGCGTTTGATTTTCACATGCCATCACTTGTTGCATTGCACCATATAAAGCAAAGACTGTGCAGTGTCTTCCTTCGATTAGCACATACTAAAGCAGTCTCGAAAGTTTCAGTTTTCTAGTGGCATTTGAACTGATTGTAACAATGTTACATCATATCAAATCGAGGACTCTGTGATGGATCTTTAAGCACTGCACTTCAGGTCAATGAAAAAAGCTTACATACCAAATTTGTAGTCAGACCAAGTTATGCTCTGGACAAGTCTATTAAGTAAGAAAATTAACAAAGGGCAATTACTCTAAAATCATGAAGTGCAGAGAACAAGTTCTTATGCACTACACTTCTTCTCAATGAGATCTATCATCATATGAAGTTTAAAGTCAATAGCTTTTATTGTGTAGGAGAATTGGCGAGACAAAAATAAGGTATTATAATTAACAAAGGGCAATAACTCTAAAATCATGAAGTACAGGGTACCGGGTCTTGTGTACTGCGCTTCTTCTTAATGAGATCTATCATCCTATGAAGTTTCAAGTCCGTCCTTAGCTTTTACAGTTTAGGTGAAATGGCCGGGACAAAAATAAAGTAAGAAAATGAACAAAGGGCAATAACTCAAAAATCTTGGAGTACCGCTTTTTGTGCCCTGTGTTTCATCTCAATGAGATCTATCATCCGCCATTCCGGTGGTTTCATGTCCATAGCTTTTATAGTTGAGTTGAAATGGCCGGGACAAAAATAAAGTAAAAAAAATGTACATTGGTGAACTATATCATTGTCATGTGTGAAAGGTTTTCAAGCTGGTATAATATAAGATTACGATTTATTTCAGCCTGCCCAATGATACCTGGTTCCATCATGTATAGGTGTACCTGTTTTTGTTGCTCTTGTAAGAGGTGAAATCAAACCACTCTTCAGGTAATAACATTCTTCTTACTAGTATTGTTAGTGTTGATTCTTGTTGTCCTGGCAGTGACATTATCTTTACCTGTACAAACAGGACAAAAAACTATCCTGGGCTTGAAACTGAGGCCAGCACAATATGTCCTATTGCACATGATAAAGGTCACAAATATTGATACACTAGTCAGTTGATTACAATACTTGTTGCTGGTTATTGTGTCGCCTTGAAAAAGGCGACATATAGGGGTTAGTTTGGATGTCGTCGTTGTCAGTGTCCCCTTAAGCTTGTACGGAGAATAAATCAGTCACTATAAGTCAGATTGACTCCTTTGTATACATGCTTCTTACCATGACATGAAGTACATTGCACAAGAATCGTCATGCTGCACTTCTTAATTTTTGTGTTTTTGACCTTTGTTAATTTTCATATTTTATTTTTGTCCGGGCCATTACTCCTAAAGTATAAAAGCTATGGTCTTGAAACTTCATAGGATGATAGATCTCATTAAGAAGTACAGTGCATAACAACTGGTACTCTGTACTTCTTTTTTTGAGTTATTGCCCTTTATTAATTTTCATACTTTATTTTTGTCCCAGCCATTTCACCTAAACTATAAAAGCTATGGACTTGAAACATAGGAGGATAGATCTCATTGAGAAGAAGTGCAGTGCACAAGAACCGGTACTCTGTACTTCATGATTTTAGAGTTATTGCTCTGTGTTAATTGTAATACTTTATTTTTGTCCCGGCCAATTCTCCTACATTTTAAAAGCTATTGACTTGAAACTTAATAGGATGATAGATCTCATTGAAAAAAGTGCAGTGCACAAGAACTTGTCCTCTGCACTTCAAGAATTTTGAGTTATTTATTGCCCTTTGTTAATTTTCTTACTTTATTGACTTGTCCAGGGCATAACCTAGTCACTATAAGTTTGATTGACTCCAAATATGGCCTTTTCATTGACCTGAAGTGCAGTGCTTAAAAAAATCCATCACAGAGTCCTCCATTTGATCTGTCGGTGTAAAACTTTTCCATTTGATAATATAACAGTTTTATTAATCCTGATGTTACATTGTTACAGTTAGTTCAAATGCCACTAAAGTTAAAGGTACACGTACATTGTAAAAACAGTTTTTATAAATAACCAATATTTAAAAAGAATATGCCTAAGTAACAGCTAAACTGTTCTCAAGGCGACAGACCCGACTCGCGGTGTTCTAGTGGTGTTGTATGCAACTGTATTTTTTTCAGTAAATGTTTTTAAAGAAGACATCTTACTGCTGTTTTCAAATCGGACATATATGCTCCGAGCAAGAACGTAATTTCTTGATATCAGACTGGTTTTTCCATTAATTTTACTCATGCCGAAAATTTCATCTGACATGTGGGGTACCAGATGAGTTACATGCTATACAATGGCAAGCTTATGGTGACGTAATTTTGTCGTTATGAAAGAAGTTTTAATTTCATACGCTGTTGTCACGGGATAAATGACATAAAGTTTCATGGACAATTGTTTTTATCAAGATAAAGAATTTAAAATATGATGGAATATGTTAGAATATGCATGAAAAGATATCTGACATGACTGCGATTCGGATCGGAATATCCATCCCTCGGGTACCCTCTCATTGGCTTGTCCCTTCGTCTGAACCGCAATATATGACAGATATTATTTATATAACACAATCGGTTGGAAACATGGCGGGCATAATCTTACATCGGCATTACAAGAAATAATAATACAGTGGAAATAGTTTTCGTCTGTTGATAGTTAAGAACACACAAGGCAAGTTGAAGAACTTAAGTTTATTATATACTTCATGTGTTCTATTCAGAAACAGACCATATCGTGTCCAGTCTCGTCATTACACATGTAATATAACAAACAAATGCATAAATAATATTGAAGTAACAATAGTTCATAGAAAAGAATTCTTGGTATATATGTAAAAAGTGTTGCCGTTTTTTGTTTCGTTGTCACATTAAACTTTATTGTAGACAAATGCTAACACTCCGACTGCTAAGAGAAGTTTCGTAGTTGAACGACAAGCTGAAATGATAAATTTGGACATAAGTACATAACAATTAAAATATATTTTGAGCTATGTATTATTAATTTAAATGTTGAATGTTATATGTCGTATCACATGATTAACCTTTTCCCTTATATAAGCGTGTTTCGACGGCTCTTTGCCCCCCCCCCTTTTTGAGGCCTCAAACATTGAAAAAAATGCCCTATTTAGGCCCCAAACACTGTTTTTCGTTTGAGAAATGTTGTTAAAAAAGTGACCGCTTTTTCGGCGCCGTCCCCCATCCAAATGTTACATCAGGGGGTTGCCAGAAGGGGGATGTGCCCCCTTCTGTTTGGGGGGTTTGAAGGGGGGCGGAGTCCCCCTCATCGCCAAGAAAATTGTGGACATGTGACAGGCTAAAATGGCCTCAGGTCGATCTTAGGGTAACTAGTAACCGACGCTGAAAAGCCTTTTACTCTATCTCAATTCATTGAGAAGTTGCAGCACTTTGAAATCAGTTTTGATGGAAAAAAAAAACAACGCAAAATAGTGATTTTTGGCATTTTTGAGACGTCCCCCCGTTGCCATGGTAACAGGAAATTTACGATTGAGCATGCTGTTACAGAGGCTATGGTCTAGTTAACATTTGTGCCAAGTTTCATCAGCATTGAAGCATTTTTCATAGTTTCATAGCAGTTTGAACTTGTTACAGGAGACTTTTCAATGAAAATGGCCATTTTTTCGCAATATGCTCATGGGGTAAAAGGTTAAGGGAAAGCAATGGGCACTTTATAACTAAATACACAGACACTTGGGGTTTGGAGCTCAAAACGCCTTTAAAATCCAAATAAAATGCATATTTGTCAATCCCAGCACATGTAGTGATCATATATATCAAAAAAACTTAATATAAGCCGTTTTGAAAAAATTTCATATTTCAACATCTATAATAATACATATATTATAGATGTTGAAATATGAAATTTTTTCAAAACGGCTTATATTAAGTTTTTTTGATATATATGATCACTACATGTGCTGGGATTGACAAATATGCATTTTATTTGGATTTTAAAGGCGTTTTGAGCTCCAAACCCCAAGTGTCTGTGACTAAATACAGACGAACGCTCCCCAAAAACCAGGAGTAGTCTGTTCATCTGAATTCTATATTATTCAGCTGCGGGGCTTTACTAAGTGTAAAGAATGGCACATATATTAAAGTATCTACAAGCAATGCGATACGTATATGGTGAATGAAGG
The DNA here is from genome assembly GCF_026571515.1 of Ruditapes philippinarum. Lineage (NCBI taxonomy): Eukaryota > Metazoa > Mollusca > Bivalvia > Venerida > Veneridae > Ruditapes > Ruditapes philippinarum. The sequence continues at coordinate 161,769 of NW_026858164.1, forward strand.
AGGACTTTCACAGTATATCATCAGTTACACTAGTGTAAGGATAAACACATCACAGACAGGATCCGACTTTCTTTTATATAGCCATAATTTCTAAATTTCATTAAAAATGTAGAATGTTGTGCATATACATGTAATTTGTAAAAGTATTTAAAATACACAGTTTTATATACATTTAATTACAAATATGTTTCATATAATAACCATGTTAAACATGTTGAGTTATAGAATATCGCAGCTTTAAAAAATGAAAGCTGTATTATATCATCATATACCAATTTCCTACCCACTTCTGTTAGAATTGCCAGAAACGGCATACTAGTCTGTCCATCTGTCTGACTTGTTGTCTAATATGTACTTTAATCATTTGTAAGTTGATTGTTAAAAACTTTTGGCATGTACGATCATGAAAATGTGCCACATGAATCATAACTCTTTATAAATATATGTAGAGTTAATTCAGTAGTTTCTGGGTGAGATACGTCATATTTAGCCATAATCACAATGTCAGGTAATAACAGAATATATATGTTTCATTTTCTGACATACTTTGTTTTTTCATGACGTGTCAGTCATCCACTGTATTAAATAAATTATATAGATTACATAATTTATTTTTCTCGCCTTATTATAAATGTATGTAGTAGAATATTTCAACTCTTGTATAATGTTCATCTGTACCATTAAGCTAAGAAAAAATGCTTATATCCGCACAGTGAGCTTCTTATATCGCAAAAGTATATCATTTCAAGTGGTACATCTTTTGTCAAAATGTGGCCAGAAAGGCTGTTTTGCAGAGGCATCGTCAAATGTGAATCAAGCAACATGTGCTTATGTCATCAATGTTTTATTCGAAAATAATTTTCATTATTAAAAAAACTTTATCTGTGATCTTTTGTTGAAAAATAAAGAATTTTCAAAATGCATCAAACATTCTGCAAAGGAAAATCTTACGTGTAGCACCGGAACCGGACACAAAGCTGATGACAAAGAAAAGGAGGAAAAACACTAACTTTGTCCTTATTGACCTAAGTGAACATGCTTTTTGCTTGTAGAATGTCTTGTGCATTGCATATAAAAGCATAGCATACAAGTTCACATGAAATGCATACTGTCTTCAACTTAATATATTTTACGGATGAAAAAAATAACCAATCGTGTTTCGTGCACACTATTAAAAAAGATAAGAAATCACAGAAAGTGCTTGCATTCGTATACTCATGGTTCCAAATATTCAATGACCAAGTTGACTTAAATATCTTGTAGAATAAGACCAGTTGGAATGTTCGAGCACTTGCAAAATAATTACACTTTTGTATGTCCACAATAATAATTAAACACATGTTTCATATTAAACCATAGCCTAAGCCTTAGCCAATTCCTACTACAGTAGTAGTTTGTTTTATGCCGTCTTACCCAATGTCCAACCTACAACGGAATGGAAAATTTCTGTACGTCTGTCACAACGTCCAGAGTCCGTGTATACTATATACCTTTATTATTGTGTTGACCATAGTTTACATAAATTCATTTATACTATGGTCAACAAGTAACTACTGTGAAAGCAAATATCTTACCAATAGCACTTGAAGGAGTTGTTGTTGCCATCGGATCAGCACCTGGCGACAAATAAAGTGAAGAAAAAAATCATACACGTCATCATAAATGAACTAAATGGACACTTTATTACAGACAATGTCATCAGTCTTATAGTTCTGCCCCAAAATCTTTTTCTCGTATTATAACTTGTAAATCGAAGCAAAAAGAGGTAATAAATGAAGTAAATATTTAATATAAATGTTAAAAAAAACTAGTGTTTCACTCTCAACAATTCTTTCTCAAAGACATTTTAAATGAAAGATTGTACAATAATCTAACGTGGAAAATTTTATTTAAAATATATCAGAATTAAGCGAAGAAGATTTTATGCATTAATATATATGACAAATTGGAAGACAATACAAGATGTTGTGATAGTGACAATTGATAACAAAATAAATAAGGTACAGGGCAACAGGTTTACAAAGATTTCGTCCAAAAACACATGAACAAAAACAAAATGAATATCTGACCTACCTCGAAAATATTTATTTACCGTTTATTTACCGTTTCTATATAATAAAATATGCCATAATTATAATGCATAATTCTGATGATACATGTACATATGTTTTATGTAAATGCGAAAATACCAAAGAACAAAAATAAATATTCAAGCGTCTGTCCATCATTCGTAAATCGGAGTGTCAATACTTTCATTTATTTTAATTTTGTAATTAATTGTTACTATAGTTGTTCGTCAGTATCTGAGTTATTCAATTCGTTTCGTTCATTTGAAAATAATTAATTAATTAACTAAACAAAATCACGACAAATTCTCGTATTTAAGAACCATTGCAGTAACCAAGGCATTACCAACAAATCGGCATTACCAACAAATCATGATTGATATGGGTAATAATTAAGCAAAACGCGCATAATCTAATATCATTTCATTACATTTGGACATTATAACTGAAACATAGCATAATGATCAAATGTTTATTAGTTTAAAAATGTGCATAACTTTTATAGATTACGGCAATATTTATAGTCGATATATCATAGTGACAGTAGTTTGTTTGAAAATTAGTTTCTCCTTAAATCAATGTAGCTCTATGTCAGGTCAGAACAAACAAAAGTTTAAAAAATCTCAGCATTCCTAAAAACGGAAAGGGCAATATACATGTATCAATTTCTGTCAATAAAAGAGATAATTGTCAGGATTGAACCATATTCTTATTTTTACGATATGTTTGACGAATAAATATTCAAAATTATACCGTTTTAATTAACACATTTTATCATGGTTTCTAACATTTTGCTTAGAGCGAATATCGAGTTAAATTTTACTCATTGATCAGCATGATTATGACAGTTACAGGCAAAAATTGTATATTTTAAAACAATGGCACTTTTGAAATATTGTATAAGGAAAAATAACTAACTTGTAGCGTCAGGAGTTGTTGCGTCGGAATCTAAACGAATTAAAAATGTGTTTTATGAAGTTTGCAATATTTTTTTATCAATATTTTATTTTTGTGTTGTATTTATATCAGAAACTGTTATTATCAATTTTATAAGTTGAATAATACTACATATATACTACTTGATTTGGAAAAAAAGTCTGACAATTCATCAATTGTTATTGTAATTGTCATATATATTAAAAGAAAAACACCCTTAAAAGATTTTTTAAAGCAGCTTAAAATAACTACATTGTATCTAAATTTTTGAAAAGTGAGTTTTACTTACTTGTAGCCGTGGAGCCGCCACCATTTCCACCCGCAGTAGTTCCACCCGCAGTAGTTGCGGCATCAGTAACTGCTGTCGTTGTCGTTGAAGATGCTGTGTCACCATTACGTGCTATAAAATAATTTCATTCTCCTATATCCAGAATGATTTATTTTAATTAACCAGAATTTCACAAGGAAAAATACGCACTTTGGAATATTCTAAGAGTAACGGTTAGGCACAAGTGTATGTAATTGAAAAAGGCATCGAAACTTAAGAAAAACTACAAATTCAGCAAAATATATATGTTTTATGATATAGTTCTGATTTTACTATTTACTAAATAATGTATTTGTTTTATATACAATATGGCAAGTTATATAGAACTAAAAATGAAACATCAACTAACCTGCAATTAAGCACAGAAACAGCAGACTGTAAACTGCACAAACCTGCATTTTCTATAATTATATTTAATTTCTTGATTATTGAAATCAAAATCATGCATGTAGCTTGAAATTTTATGTTACGATATTATTACTTGTATAATAGTTTAAATAATTTTTGTCAGATATGAATTATATGTTTCAGTTAAATTTTCTAGAAACATTTGCGAATGTATGTTATTTACATTAAACAATGAAAAAAATACTGCATGTATTCTCATATGAGAATAACTTACCTCTCAGACTGGTTGATCACAGACTAAAGCAGGAGAAAAATACAAAACTATATATGTGTTTACTCGTGAGCGTTGTTATAGCGCCCTATCACTATCACGAGAAGTAGGAATCCGATAGGACTTTCATGTAATTTATAGCTGGCAGATTTGTTGTGTACTTGACTATTCCGAAGAGAAAATTTATAACGTCACTTAAAAACTATTAAGATGTTTATAAATGTTGCAATCTTGTTGTATAATTAAATAAATCTAGCACATATAGGCCGAGATTTAAATAGGACCAAGTACCCGTCTGTCCGTAAATAGATTGATAAACATTTGATCTTTTCATGGGTTTATTAGGTCAAATACCAAAATACAACTGGGTTGATTTAAGGCGTTACAATTGAAGCGTTTGATTTTCAGATTACCATCACTTATTTGTGTTGATACTTTGCATTGCAACATTATGCAAACACGGTCCATTGTCTTCCTTACAGCTTTACATCGTATTATCCCATACTCATGTAGTTCTTTTTTAAGCAAAGTCTCCATAATTTTTACCAAAAGTTCGAATTTTCTATTTACCGTTTTTAGCGTAGGAGAAAACAACGTTCTTGTATTGTCTATTGTCTAAAAAAAGTAATTTGTTTAAAATCGCAGGCAAGTGGTCAGTTACGTGTGTAACAGTTTATAAACGTTCCTTGTTGAACTATTAGCTGTGATACGTAAGGAAATGATTGAGCTGTATTCAAAGATTGACCACAAAAATATTCTAGCGAACACAATTTTTGCAGATAGGTGTGCTTATTTCTAAAATTTTAAAGGCTAGTGAAGGCTTTACACCAATGTTGATATTAAATATAAACACATTTATTTTGTATCGAGAAAATTTTTAGCACATGTAATAAATATAATTGTTTGCAGTAGGCACACTTTGTGTGCGAAGGCAATGATCGTCTCCGATAAAAGAGCCATATTTCAAATGTAACAACCATTCTATGTTATTGAAAATGTCTCTGACACCAATAAACAAGATTCAAGAACGTTACATAACGATTTTAAACCGATTTATTCAAACAGTTATAACGTCATTGATGAGATATAAAATGCATTTAGAAACACTTGTTTTCGACGTGATTTTATGATCGGAAAAATGACCAAAGTAACATCACAAAGTAACACGTAATACTACATGTACTTATGTTAAATATATTATTCGCTCCTATGCGGAGAAACACGTAATAAAAGGCGAGTTATTCAGGAAAGCAAGACAGGTCGACAAACCGCCGAGAATAAGTCAAAAAGTTGTATGTATGTAGTTAATGCTTAATGAGGGTTCATCCGCCCTTTCGGGCACAAAATGCAGCTTTCGCTGTCGAGTATGGACCCCGGACATGTCATCAGTTAGGCCCTTAAAGAGTTAATTTTGAAGCACAAAGTGGTGATAATTTACCTCCCTGCAATTTCCACGGAGTATTAGCCAAAGATATGAATTTTGAGCCAAAAGTAGGTCACTGTACGGCGGTCAATGAGAACCTAAATGTACAGTAACCTGTGACAATATGAAAGGGTAGCCCTGAAAAGGGCTGTTGGTGCCAGCAAAAGGCCTGCCTTACAAGCCGTCTATCTGTACTAGGGGCTCACGCACCCTAGCACACCATCCTCGTCGTCTCAGCCTACTTTGTAGGGCCACTCCCCTCGGCATTAGTCAGGACACCGGCAGCTAACTTCATGCAAACTAAGTCGTGCCGCCTTAAACGTTACCCCGAGCTGTAGAGAACATGCGAACTTGCCGCCTTAAACGTAGCATTGGTCCTTCAATCATCTGCCGATGCCCTGTGCCTTCTCAGCGACGTGCACGCTCCGAGGGGAAGTGAGAAGTTCTGGCCAAGTTTCACATTGAGATCAAATAAATATGTATTGACCATACAAATTGAAATTTGATGATTATCACAATTTTGGTTTCATGTAAAAAGCGGAAGGGTGCAAAGTATTAATTGCAAAATTTTGATATTAAAAATACGTGATCATTAATAAGTAGTAAATAGTATATGTTATGTTTATCACATCTATGAACCAACGAATGTTCGAGACTGCATGTGGACCTGACGTAAACAACACATTGATTTTGGTTTGAAAGATGTTCAAATCAAAAATTCAAATATCAAAGTCAAAAATGCATTTACAAAAGTCACAATTTTACAACTATTATTTTAGCTGTTCACACGAATATAATCAAATTTCACATGTTAAAGGGACTCCACTGAGGTTTTTGACTGAAAATATTTTTTCCAGATAAATGTACCATTTGATGTAGGTTTAGACCACTATAATCTATGTATGTGCAAAATTTTAGATCATTCGCGCACTTCGTTTTTCCAGAATAATTATTCCAATTGTTAAAAAATGACCCAAAATGAAAAGCGTTTAAACGCTTTTCACTCAAATCAGGCTAAGAAAAGCATAAAAATACGATTTTAAATTTATTTCAAAGTATATTTCTTAACTATCTTTGCATATATGTCTGTTTAAAGTGCCCCAGCTCATTTATGTAAGAAAGTCAAATGTTATGTTTTAGGCTTTTAAACCTCAGTGGAGTCCCTTTAATCATCGCATTGTCAATATATTTCTGCAAAGTCTGATATCAAATATCATGGAGTTTGATGTAGGATGTATTTCTGTGCAAATATGCAACTATTTTTATTTCATCAAGTATACATTTTTCTTGTAAACAAGTGCACACTTTCTATTGCAACACAATATATGTTAAAATTGGGACACATTATATGTTAACAGTCAAATATTTGTTACAAGAAGCCAAGGGGAAATTACTTAATGCAAGGTGAGCGAGTAGATGTCTGGGTTAAAACAGTATTGTTAATGATGAAATGGGTACTTTTAGGTCAACAAGAATAGATAAGACTAAGTATGTTTGCATTGTTCAAGTACTTTGTTATCATCTTCTTTCATATGCAGTATAGCTCAAACAAAAGGGGAATAATGGCCATTTTTATCGCGCCTTTGAATAAAGATTACAGCTGTTTTCATCTCATGCTTAACCAACTACAAGCACCATACTTAAGGAAGACAATGGATGACGTATTGCAGCCGTGATAAAGTAGCATTGATCCAAGTGAATTTTAATTCTATATGGTCTATGACAAAGCGATTTTCAGAAAAGGAAAGGGAAGTAGTCAGTTCCTGTCTACAGAGCCATGGTTTGATCATAAATGTAACAGCTTCACTAGGTTGTGTTACACGTCAAATATCTAAAGACTAGGCCTTTCTGAGCAGTAAAATGTCAATTTTAACCAAGAGATGTTAATTTCAAGAGACTTGTTAAAGAGGCATAATGCTATGTAATACTCGTGCTAATTTAAAGTACCAAAACGCGAGTTTTCTGACATGAATACTTTCAGAACTTATCCCATATAAATCCGAGTACTTTTAAATCAGATTTTTTTATTCCCAATCTGGCTAGTTCAAATATTGAAATAAGTTTATAGGTAGACAAATGTCTTATTTTACTTGATATTGTCACAAAACATTTTTATACAAGATGTCAAGCTTAGCTACCTATAATCCCGAAAATATTTCTGAATCAAATATAAAACAAGAGCCACCGCCGGGCGGTGGGGGGGGGGGCAACGATTTTTTTCTAAAAGCAAACAAATAGAAAGTTGAAAGAAATAAAAAGAAATTCATAGAAAAAAAGTGAAAAGCCTTAGTATGTCACTAGGTCTAGATCAGCGATTAACAAAGTTCAATGTTAAATTTTTAACTGTGCACATGGTCCAATTTCATAGCTGTAAATCAAACGACAAGAAAGTAGGTCACTAGGTTAAAAACTAGATCAGCTGGAACTGTGCATGTCCACTGCACATCAAAGAACAAGAAAGTATGTCACTAGGTCAAAATCTAGGTCAGCTTATATCAAAGTTCAATTGCACATCTAAAACTGTGCACTTGGTTCAAATTCCATTGCTGTACATCAGAGGACCAGAATGAGGGTCACTAGGTCAAAATATAGGTCAGCTGATATCAAAGTTCAATTTTATAGCCAAAACTGTGCATGTGGTCCAAATTTCATTGCTGTAGGGGACAAGAAATTAAGTCACTAGGTCAAAATCTAGGACAAATGATAACATAGTTCAATTTACATCTTAAACCATGCACATGGTTCAAATTTCATAGCTGTACATAAAAAACCCACAAAAGTGGGTCACTAGGTCAAAACCTTGGTAAGCTGACATTAATGTTCGATTTTGCATCTAAAATTAAGCATATGGTCCAAATTTCATAGCTGTATATCAATGGACAAGAAATTAGATCACTAGGTCAAAACCTAGGCCAGCTGATATCAAAGTTCAATTTTACATCTTAATCCATTACTTCATGAGCATTTTGTGAAAAATGGCTGTTTCCATTGAAAGGTCTCCCGTTACAAGTTCAAATTGCTATAAAACTATAAAAAAAACTGCTTCAATACTTATCAAACTTGGCTCAAGTGTTGACTGGACCATTGCTTTGAAACAACATGCTCAGGCTTAAATTTTCTGTTACCATGGCAATGAGGAGACATGTCAAAATTGCCAAAAAACACTATTTTGCGTTGATTTTTTCCATCAAAATTGATTTCAAAGTGCTGCAACTTCTCAATGGATTGAGATAGAGGCAAATGCTTTTCAGCGTTGGTTAAACGTTCGCTTATGATCGATCTGGGGTCATTTTTAGCCACCCACAAGTCCAAAATTTTCTTGGCGATGAGGGGGACTGCCGCCCCCCTTCAAACCAAACAGAAGGGGGCATATCCCCCTTCTGGCAACCCCCCTGATGTATCTTCTGGTTCGCCGAAAAAGTGGTTATTTTTTTTAACAACATTTCTCAAACAAAAACATGTGTTGGGGGCCTAAATAAGGCATTTTTTTCACCATTTGAGACAACAAAAATGGGGGGGGGGGGGGCATTAAAAGGCGTGTATATCGCGTAATAGGTTAAACTGTGCATATGTTCCAAATTAATAGATAAAGGATACAATATCAGGGCCAATTATAAGTCAAAGTCACATCCAAATTATTCAATATGACAAGCCTTGTTTTGTCCAAGTATAAATCAAAACCATACATAAACAAGAGCTGTCACAGGAGCTAGACAGCGAAGCTCGACTAATAAAATACTGTACGCAGTAAAGAAGACAAAACTATGAAATAAAAATCAATTATGTATAATTATGTATTAATTTAAAAAATAACATTGTTGACATAAATTCCAAGATCAAGGGGTATAATTCTGGAAATAGTTACGCTAGAGTTATGGACCTTGTCACACAACATGTGTGTTATGATAAGAAATATATATTTGAAGTTTGAAGTAGATAACTTAAAAAGTAAAGAAGTTATAATATTTCTTAAAGAAAATCCTAAGTTCAAAGAGAGATAAATTTGTAAATATTGCTTCAAGAGTTATGAACCTTTTCACTTAAAATGTAATTGATGATAAGGAATAAGTATTTGAAGTTTGAGGTAGATACCTTAAAAACTAAAAAAGTTATAGTAAAAAATAACATTTTTCAAGTAAAAAAATCTAAGTTTATGGGGAGATAATTCTTGCAATATTGGTGCTAGAGTTATGAACCTTGTCACATAACATGTGGTTAATGATAAGGTACATATATTTGAAGTATGAAGTTGATCCCTTAAGAAATAAATAAGTAACATTAAAAAATAATATTTTTTAAGGAAAATTCTAAGTTCAAGGGGAGATAAATCTGAAAATATTGGTGCTAGAGTTATGAACCTTGTCACATAAGATGTGGTTGATGATAAGGTACATATATTTGAAGTATGAAGTTGATCCCTTAAGAAATAAAGAAGTTACAGTAAAAAATAGTATTTTTTAAGGAAAATTCTAAGTTCAAGGGGAGATAAATCTGAAAATATTGGTGCTAGAGTTATGAACCTTGTCACATAAGATGTGGTTGATGATAAGGTACATATATTTGAAGTATGAAGTTGATCCCTTAAGAAATAAAGTAGTTACAGTAAAAAAATAGTATTTTTTAAGGAAAATTCTAAGTTCAAGGGGAGATAAATCTGAAAATATTGGTGCTAGAGTTATGAACCTTGTCACATAAGATGTGGTTGATGATAAGGAACATATATTTGAAGTTGATAACTTAAGAAATGACAAAGTTATAGTGAAAAATATTTTACTGCACCAAAACTTTTCTGAAATCTGGACGCCGCTGGGGCGAGTAGGACAGCTCTCCATATACTTCGTATACAAAATTATAACAATTTAACCAAAATTCAATAATTTGACCTTGATGGTCAAGGTCATTTAAAGCTCAATGTCAGTTCAACCATTTAAGGTCTTGTCTAAAATGTTGTTTTGTCAGAGTATGAAGATAATCCAATTATTGATTACCAAGTTACAGTTAATTACAGCAAAAATCAGTACAAATCCAATAACTTAACCTTGAAGGTCAATGTCATAAATTTATGAGCTAAGGTCAAATTGAGTTAAAAATAAATGAAGGTCTTATCCTAAAGAGTGTTTTGTCTTAATATGAAGTCAATCCATTCAATAATAACAATGAATGAGTGTGCCTTAATCTGAGGAAGCCCAGAAGGATACACAATTGTACATTGTGTCATTATGATTAACAGTTCTGCCAAAAAGTTTTAATTTTTTTCCATTGGCTAAGGCCTAAAATAACATTGCAAGAAATGATAACACATACCTGTGTATTTCTTTTTAATATACAAAGTTATGCTAAATATACAATTTTATACTATTAAACAACATACAATCTGATAATTCTATATTATTATTTTACATATTTTCTATACTGACATTCCACCAAATATTGCCCAATATTGGGAACAAAGTGGCCATGCAAGTTTATATTTGAACACTATCACAGACTTTACACAAACTCTTTCATTATGTCTTAATACAGAAAACATAATATGAGCAAAAACTCTCAGCAAAACGTTTTAGATGTAAACATAGTTTACAATATTATTATTTCACAATATCATTACACTTAGAATGTATTAATTGAGGAATTGGTCATTTTTAAACTAGGCAAATATGGTTGTTCCCGTACAAAATATCCTACAGTTACAACTTGGTAAATAAATGGAAAATAAGCACAATGCTCACTCACTATATAGGAAAACCCAATATTTGCCGCGTTTAAAAAGTGTCTCCATTACATGTCTGATACCCTAATATTGTAAAGGTGCATATTTTTTAAACAGTGTATTTATCAAAAGCATATACATTTCCTCAACTTTGGCGTAACAACGTACACATTATACACTTACATCAAATTTCAGAATTTGAACGTTTATATGCTTTAAGTAATTATGTACATTTTTCATACACTGTACTGTATTTCTGCCAAAATTTCCATTTATTTATGGATATCGATTTCATCTGCATTTAAATATCATGAATATACTTCTGCTAAAGTGAAACTATGGTTTTCAAGATGATAGTGAAATTATCATAATATAACTCAGTGTTATAGTTCAGTAATCTACTGAAAACAAAATAAATCAGTAATAAAATAAAGTAATCAACTTTACATGTAAGGCAGTTTTCTTTAAATGTGTCACAACATCTTTTCTTTCTTTTAGTTGTCATTAACATAATTTAACATAAACAATATCATAAAATATCTTTATATTTGAACTCTTTATAATCATTACTGATTGTTCCCCTCTTATGTATTGTTTGTATATATTATATTGCTGTCTGTGGTGGGTTGGGCGAGGGACTATCATAAGATTGGTCCATATCAACTTTGGGTAAAGATACTGTAATACCTCTATTCAGTGGTGCACTCACACTTGTATCCTATAAAATACAATCAAACAAATAATAAACAATATTTAAAAACAAGAGGGCCATGATGGCCCTGAAGTCGCTCAACTGTATATAGGCCCCCAGGGCGGGGCCAGTTTAAACCCCAGGGCTTTTATTTGAACAAACTAGGTAGACACCCATTAGAAGATATTTCACGCTAAACATCTAAGGACTAGCTCGTTGAGTTTTTAAAAAAAAGATTTTTTAAGTTTTAACTATACACATATAGTTAAAAGCAATGACACCCCTAGGGCGGGGCCAGTTTTGACCCCAGGGCTTTTATTTGAACAAACTTTGGAGACACTCACTAGAAGATGTTTCATGCTTGATATCTAAACTCTAGCTATTCTGTTTTTTTTTAAAGAAGATTTTTAAGTTTTTGCTATACACATATAAGGAAAATCAATGTCCCCCAGGGCAGGGCCAATTTTGACCCTAGGGCTTTATTTGAACAAACTTTGAAGACACTAACTGGAAGATGTTTCATGCTAAATATCTTAACTCTAGCTATTTGGGTTTTTTCAAAGAAGATTTTTGCTATACACATAAATAAAATCAATGACCCCCGGGGCAGGGCCAATTTTGACCCAAGGGCTTTTATTTGAAAAAACTTTGTAGACACTCACTAGAAGATGTTTCATGCTTAGTATCTAAACTCTAGCTATTTGGTTTTTTTCAAAGAATTTTTAATTTAAAGTTTTTGCTTTACACATATATTGAAAATCAATGACCCCCCGGGCAGGGCAAATTTTGACCCCAGGGCTCTTATTTGAACAAATTTGGTAGACACCCATTAGAACATGGTTCATGCTAAATATCTTAGCTCTAGCTCTTTGGGTTCTTTAAAAGAAGATTTTATACATTTTTACTATATGCATATAGGGAAAATCAATGACCCCCTGGGGCGGGGCCAATTTTGACCCCAGGGCTTTTTTTTAAACAAACTTGGTAGACACCTATTAGAAGATGTTTCATGTTAAATATCTTAGCTCTAGCTCTTTGAGTTCTTTAAAAGAAGATTTTATAAGAATTTACTATATGCATATAGAGAAAATCAATGACTCCCTGGGGCGGGGCCAATTTTGACCCTAGGGCTTTTATTTGAACAAACTTGGTAGACACTCATTAGAACATGTTTTATACTAAATATCTTAGCTCTAGATCTTTGGGTTCTTTAAAAGAAGATTTTATAAGTTTTTACTATATGCATATAGGGAAAATCAATGAACCCCTGGGGCGAGGCCAATTTTGACCCCAGGGCTTTTATTTGAACAAACTTGGTAGACACCCATTAGAACATGGTTCATGCTAAATATCTTAGCTCTAGCTCTTTGGGTTCTTTAAAAGAAGATTTTATAAGTTTTTACTATATGCATATAGGGAAAATCAATGACCCCCTGGGGCGGGGCCAATTTTGACCCCAGGGCTTTTATTTGAACAAACTTGATAGACACTCATTAGAACATGTTTCATGCTAAATATCTTAGCTCTAGCTCTTTGGGGTTTTTTAAAAGAAGATATTTTAAGTTTTTTCTATCGGTTGCCATGGCAACCAGAGTTCTGCATGGAATTAAATTCTTTGAACAATTTTTAAAGGTGACCACCAAAGGAACATTCCTGTGAAGTTTGGATGAAATTGGCTCAGCGGTTTATGAGGAGATGTCATTTAAAGTAAATGTTTACGGACGGACGGACGCCGGACTGACGACGGACGGACGCCGGACGAAAAGCGATCACAAAAGCTCACCCTGTCACTTTATGACAGGTGAGCTAAAAAAAAAACAAAAACAATACTTAAACATAATGAAAGACAAGACTTCAGAACACTAAACTTTATATCACTATTACATTATATACACATAATTATCTTTACGAGCCGACATATATTTTAACTCTAAATATTGCAACAGTGCACCAGTCAACGGTTACTCTGTCTGCCTGCCTGCCTGCCTGCCTGCCTGTCTGTCTGGACAGCTGTGGTGGGTGACAAATGAGGGATCATATAATAAATGTAGATGTATAATAAACTTAAGTGACAGTAATGAAGAGATGATTCATCAGACAAGCCAAATATAAAATATAACTTTACTTCCAATCTAAAATTAAGTAAGTATCTCTATCTTATATTTTCATTCTCTTTGAAATACTATAATTATACAAAACCAAGGTCATATGATGCGCCAACTACCTCTTAATTCTGGATACATATCATCAAATATTAGAGTTATTGCAACAGGATTGAATTCTGCAGAAGATTTAGCTTGAGTGGTCACAAGATGTGGAGTTAGTGACTTTTATTCAGCAATATCCACAGCAGTCAAATACAAGTCCCTGTTAACATTTACATAACCCTTTTTATCATGCCCCTCTTAATCTTGACATTTTCAACCATTCAGCACTGAAAGTTTGAGCAATGTGCAGCAGATTATACCCATATATTATATATATAATCTTCTGTGTGTCTAAATGATACTTTCAGTATGTACAGTAATAACAGAGTTATAAATTGACAGAAAATATAATACACTACCTGACTTTCCACTGACTGAAACATCATTCTGTAACTGTCAGGTTTCTGTGATATTGGTGAAATATTTGGAGAAACTGGATATGCTGGAAAACCAGGCTGAAATATGATGGTTCAACATTTACTTATACTGGAATATAAATTAAATAAATAACTAATGAAAGACACAGTGATTTATATCAAACTCTGAATCTAACTCATTTGTTTCTTTATGAAATGTTTTAAGTTGAGGATATAATAGATAAATTACACAATGGTCCCTGAAAACAAAGACAAATCATTTTCCAGAACCACTGTATACAGACTACAAGAATTAGAGTTTACAATAATGTTGAACTTTTGCTTTACAAGTGTTCTAAAACACTCCGCTAGGCAGAGCATTATATGCCCGAAAGTGTTTTGTTTCTTTAGTAAGGATGAAGCATTTGTAAGACATGGGAATTTAATAAAGTATTACCTCCTTCAAATATCAATCATCCTATGAAGTTTGAATATTGTGGGCCAAATGGAACTTAAGTTATGCTCCGGAAACTGTTTTCAGTTTAAAGGTAATACTGACCTTGAACTTTGACCTTGTGACCCCAAAATCAATAGGGGTGTTCTACCCAATATAGACAATCATCCTATGAAGTTTGATCAATGTTGGCCAAATGGAACTTCAGTTAGGGTATGGAAACTGTTTTCAGTTTTAAAGAAATAATGACCTTGACCCTTGACCTCTGTGACCCCAAAATCAATAGGGGTCTTCTACCCAATATGGACAATCATACTATGAAATTTGAATACTGTGGACCAAATAGAACTTAAGTTATGTTCTGGAAACCTTGCTCAGTTTTAAGGTAATAGTGACCTTGACCTTTGACCTTGTGACCCCAAAATCTATAGGGGTCTTCTACCCAATATGGACAATCATCCTATGAAGTTTGAATATTGTGGGCCAAATGGAACTAAAGTTATGCACCGTAAACTGTTTTCAGATTTAAGGTGATAGTGACCTTGACCTTTGACCTTGTGACCCCAAAATCAATAGGGGTCTTCTACCCAATATGGACAATCATCCTATGAAGTTTGAATATTGTGGGCCAAATGGAACTAAAGTTATGCACCGGAATCTGTTTTCAGTTTTAAGGTGATAGTGACCTTTACCTTTGACCTTGTGACCCCAAAATCTATAGGGGTCTTCTACCCAATATGGACAATCATCCTATGAAGTTTGAATATTGTGGGCCAAATGGAACTTAAGTTATGCACCGTAAACTGTTTTCAGATTTAAGGTGATAGTGACCTTGACCTTTGACCTTGTGACCCCAAAATCAATAGAAGACTTCTACCCAATATGGACAATCATCCTATGAAGTTTGAATATTGTGGGCCAAATGGAACTAAAGTTATGCTCCGGAATCTGTTTTCAGTTTTAAGGTAATAGTGACCTTGACCTTTGACCTTGTGACCCCAAAATCAATAGGGGTCTTCTACCCAATATGGACAATTATCCTATGAAGTTTGAACACTGTGAGCCAAATGGAACTTAAGTTATGCTCCGGAAACTGTTTTTAGGTTTAAGGTAATAGTGACCTTGACCTTTGACCTTGTGACCCCAAAATCTATAGGGGTCTTCTACCCAATATGGACAATCATCCTATGAAGTTTGAATACTGTGGGCCAAATGGAACTTAAGTTATGCTCCGGAAACTGTTTTCAGTTTTAAGGTAATAGTGACCTTGACCTTTGACCTTGTGACCCCAAAATCAATAGGGGTCTTCTACCCAATATGGACAATCATCCTATGAAGTTTGAATATTGTGGGCCAAATGGAACTTAAGTTATGCTCCGGAAACCAAATTGCTAACGGACGGATGAACAGACGGACGGACACCAGGGGGTAAAACATAATATGCCCGAAATTTTTTCGGGCATATAATAAAAGTGAAAAATGATTCAGTTAAAAACTAGAAATGTGTCCATAGGACACGGGTGCCCCCACCGCGCCACTGTTCTGTCAATCTTATGACTCTAGGTCAAATATTTTTTGAAAACTAAAAATCTTTTACTAAAGTACAGGGCAAGAACTTTACAAATACTGAATAAATCCAAAAGCAAACCCCAAGGTGCATAAGTACACATGCTGACCAACATTCTTGAAAACTTTCAGGCCTACAAGTGAAATACTTTTTGAGCTATGCATGAACAAGTTGAAAATTGCAAATTTATACTACTGTAAGTCAAGGGCAATACCTCTAACAAAACTGAAAAACTCTAGGTCAAATACTTTTTTCCACATGCAAAATCCCAGGTGCATAGCTTCACAGTGATGTGAATCATTATTCCTGTATTTTTGTGATGTTGATCATTATTCCTGTAAAGTTGGTTGATTCTAACTCAAGCACTCAAGGAACAAATAACAACATAATGAAACAGTTTTTACTAAGTCAAGGGAAATAACTCTACAAATACTGGATAAATCCACAAGCGAAACCCCAGGTGCAAAACATAATATCCTGATCAACCTTCCCGTAAGGTTTAATGACTCTATGTCAAATCCTTTTTGAGTTGCATGCGACACAAGTTAAAAATTGCAAAAAAAATTCTAAGTCAAGGGCAATAACTCTATAAATACTAAAAATATCCAGACAAAAATACCCAGGTGCACAACTACACATGCTGATCAACATTCCTGTAAAGTTTCATGACTCTAGGTCAAATACTTTTTGAGTTACATGCGACACAAGTTGAAAATTGCAAAATTTTACTAAGTCAAGGGCAATAACTCTAAAAATGCTAAAAATATCCAGATGAAAATACCCAGGTGCACAACTACACATGCTGATCAACATTCCTGTAAAGTTTCATGACTCTAGGTCAAATACTTTTTGAGTTACATGCGACACAAGTTGAAAATTGCAAAATTTTACTAAGTCAAGGGCAAGAACTCTAAAAATACTAAAAATATCCAGACGAAAATACCCAGGTGCACAACTACACATGCTGATCAACATTCCTGTAAAGTTTCATGACTCTAGGTCAAATACTTTTTGAGTTACGTGCCACACAAAAGTGAACGGACGGACGGAAGGACAAGGGTAAATCTAAATGCCCGCCACTTAAGTGGGGGCACAAAAAATCCAACAATTAACCTTTGACAAAATAGTATGGTCAGTATACACACTACTTTACTCTTAATTCATTCACTTGTAAGCTATGCACCCATCAGTTTAATCTCTTATTACAGATTATTATAAAATATGCTATAGAAATTTCAAACCTAAATTTGAACAGGTCTGTATCCTGGTAATTCAGTTGACTGTCTCACATTTCCTGTTCCATTTGTCATTTCTCCAGGTATAGCAGGTCTCGGACGTTAATTTTGTTGTTGCTGTTGTTGTAACTGTTGTTGTTGCAACTGCTGCTCCTGTAACTGCTGTTGTTTTTCTGTTGCTGTTGTTGTTGTCCTTTGTTGTTGTTACATCACCATTTGTAGAAGTCTCTGTTGCTGTTGCTGCTGCAGTTGTTGTTGCTGCTGCTGAATTCGTTGTTGATTTTGTACAACTTGCTGTCTTGCTTGTTGGTCCTGCTGCTGCTGAATCTCTTGTTGCCGCTGTTGTTGTGCTAGTTCATTTTGACCTTGACCAGCTTGTTGCTGATGCATTAAACTATTTAGTCTTTTCTGAGCTTCAGCATGTTGTTTGTTCAATTCAGCAATTTGTGAGGCAAGAAAATCTCTGTCAGCACATGCAGCCATGTGGTCATGTGACCTTTCAGAAGAATTTGACTGGTCTTGTGAAGATGAATTATTTTGGTCATTAGACCGTAATGTCTGAGGTCTGTCCTTTGGTACAACAGATATTGGTTGATTTTTCTCATAAAATGATAATGGTAATTGTTGAGACACTCTGAAAGGCAGCCCAGTAGAATCTGATGGCAAGGGTATTCCTACATTACTCTGTACTAGAGGTGTAGTTCTGGGAACATTTACAGAGTTTACTTGGACAGTTTCAGAAACTCTAACCTGTGACTGAGAGACTGGTTCTCCACTCTGTCCTCTCACTGGTTGCTGGCTTACACTATTTGGGTTGAGGACTTGAGCTAGACTTGTTGTACATAGTCCAGGTAGCTCAACAAAATCATCATGTAGAGCAGAACTCTCTACACTTGATATATACTCCTGGTAGTCTAACAGTGAGCCTTGCTGTCCTACAATATCAAACATTTTTAGCTTAAAATGAAGGCTTTAAAAGATAAAACAAAAACCATCATCATAATATAAGAAGATATGAATCACATGTTTCAAGAGTTTAAGAAAGGTGTCTTAATAAGAGCTTTGCTGAGACAGGCCAACATACCTCCAATGGCAAATTCAAAAGAAGGTAATACAGACAAAAATGCCTTCAAGATAAATCCTTTAAAAGTTATCCTGTATAAACCAATAATGTTACAGTAAATTTGCTTTAAAAGTGGCATTACTCTTTCAATAATATGTTGACTGCAGCAAAAATTTAAACTTGATATAACATACATTCCAAATAAACACACATTTATTGAAATTCTTCATTAGTAATCCTGCGAAAATCAGTAAGTTCAAAGTAAACTTGGTTAAAAAGTTATCCTGCAGAAAAGCAAAAACCTTGACCTGTGTTTTGATATGACATACTTGCATGTCAAATATAAACACAATCATTGGAAACCACGGTTGGATTGACAACATATCATACCATAATATGTCCCAAAGTTTCTTCTGACATATGCAATGGTACAATACTATATTTTCGCATACCTGCAAAATGCTCCCAATCAGAATGTTTTTGTTTTTTTTGTAAACATCTCGTCGGCTCGAGGGTAAAATATGTTTTTATTCTAAGAAATAGTTAGAATATGAAAAATAATGTAGCAAAAAAAAGAACATTGGTTTTCAGATCCCCTTTCAAAATTCCATTTTATTTAGTTCCACCCATTGTTTTCTCGTTTAGGGCACACGCATTTGTTTACTTGGGGACCATATGCCGCTTTTCATGGAATGGCACTAACGTGTCACATTGAAGGTTCCATGATAACCGCCATATGAACACATCTGCGGATGTTTCAAATTCTAAATTTTGCCAGTTCATGTTAAATGTTGAATTCTGCTTAAGCCGGTGCTAGGGGACGTGGACGGTAACTTGCACTTGACAGTACCGTTCATGAACGACTCAATCAAACCGAGCCTGCAACATTTTCAATTTTGCCGCGTTGGGCTTTCTTTAGGGATTCTTATTTCACTCTATTTTTAGTACTTAAAAAAAAATTTAAAAAACATTTAAAGTTTTACTGCATAGTTTAAACCTGAAAACGGTATAAAGTTGTTTTCTTTTTCCTATATGCTTTAACTCGAACTCCAAAACAGATTTCTACAACACTTGGATAATTAATTCATCTTTATCTAGCAATAACTATGATCTGCCTATACCACTAGTATACATGTATTTTGACATTGATATTTCATAAACGTATCAATGAGCATTCTACGGAAGAGCATTAGTGCCAGGTGTATTTTTTTAATAACTCGAAATTTCGAGCTACTAACTCGAAATTTCGACTTACTTATCTCGAAATTTCGACTTACTAACTCGAAATTTCGAGTTACTAACTCGAAATTTCGAGTTACTTATCTCGAAATTTCGACTTACTAACCCGAAATTTCGACTTACTAACTCGAAATTTCGACTTACTAACCCGAAATTTCGACTTATTAACTCAAAATTTCGACATACTAACTCGAAATTTCGAGTTATTTATCTCGAAATTTCGAGTTACTAACTCGAAATTTCGACTTATTAACATTACAAGAATGGCCAAAGTTATTAGTTAGATGGTATAAGATATAGTAGGGAGTGTCGTTGAACGATGGAGATGGAGAAACGGGTGCCTGGACAAAAACTATTGAAATTTAACTTAATGGCATGTACACACCGACCTAAAAAATACAAGGCTTCCTTTAATTTGTACGTTCAGGCGTTCTTCAGACGTTGTATTGTATCCCATCTGTTCGAACATATTTTTTCACTAATCATATTCTTCTCATCCCTGCAAAAAAACGATCCTATACTTCACGTGTGGGACATCTGAGGAAAGTATCGCGGCGTGGCCAAAAAAGGGCGTGCTGAGGCCTTTGTCAAAATTGTTGGACTGACTATATTTCTTGTAAAATCGGATGCTTTTATATTATTCCCAACATATATATAACAACAAGTTTCACTTTTATCAACTTTTATCAACACAATATGAATCAAAGTACATGTATTAGTAAATAATGAATAATGTTACAAAAACATTATTAGTATAAAGAAACGTGACAGACTAGCTGGCGTATACACGTCATTTAAAACTTATTAACACATGATATTGCACAGTTTACAATAGGGTGGGTTTTGGACTTGTTGTTTCTCCACATGATGGTTGTATGTGTACTTAAGAAAAAGAAACACCCGGTTAACACGGAAATGTGGAAAGTGTGATTTTACAACCCCCTCCACAAAAAAGCGAAGGATATGGACAATTTGACCCTATTAAATTGTTCTGTTAAATAAATGTTAAAGGTGCTCTGTCAATGTGCAACAGCTACACACGAAAGAAAGTATCTTAAATTCAATCCGTGCTTTCACCCGCAACCAATGAAAGTCGTGCAATGTAAGTCGAAATTTCAAGTTACTAAGTCGAAATTTCGAGTTACTAAGTCGAAATTTCGAGATAAGTAACTCGAAATGTCGAGTTAGTATGTCGAAATTTCGAGTTACTTAGTCGAAATTTCGAGTTAGTAAGTCGAAATTTCGAGTTAGTAACTAGAAATTTCGACATACTAACTCGAAATTTCGAGTTAGTAAGTCGAAATTTCGAGATAAGTAAGTCGAAATTTCGAGTTAGTAACTCGAAATTTCGAGTTAATAAAAAACATACACCTGGCACTAATGCTCTTCCGTAGCATTCCCATTAAGGTAAAGGCTAAATTGCGAATCAACTTATATAATAGTGGTTTTCTCTCCTACATAACCAAGAAATCATATGCTCAGCTGAAATTATATTAAAAAGGGTCATTTCATAGTTCTAAACTTCTCGTGTTATAACTTATGTTGTATATTTCGAATATTCGAATAGCTTTTAAATTTAGACCTGAAACAGAATATAGTAAGAGTTATTTTGAGAATTTCAGTTTAGGTCTGCAGTTAGGTCAAGTTAAGAAAATAAACTATGATTGATATACAAGAAAAATATTATCATATCTTATTCCTAAGAGCTTGAATTATATTATACATGTGGTATATATTTGAATTATTATAGTCATGAGGATCATCCTGAGGTGAAGACAGAGGGAGATGGTGAGAAGAAAGACAATGTTGCTGACAAGAAAACAAAGAAGGATAAATGAGCGCAATGTTACAACTCCTGGTGCTGGTCATAATTCAATAAATGACAATTTTGTTATAATGTTAGCTATAAAATACAACAGCTGGTATATGCCAGGTACATGTTGTGCTTGTGCAAGAAGTAACAAGAAGGTGGCAACATTTTAACAGATTTATATTTTAAACAATTGAAACAATGTGTTCAGAACTGCAAACTAAAGATTTGATACACATTTGTTGTTAACATGAGTTTCCTCTACTTTCTGTGTTTTTATCTAATTCATAAGGTCATTTTAAAGAAGTGTCTTAGTAAAAATGTATCATAAAGTAGAGTACATGTTCATAAAGGATTACTAATTGCTGAGTTAGCATTTTCTGAGGATGCTAGCGGTATAGCTGTAGTAAAACATTTTATGTATGTGTACTTCTTTTAAATATAGTAAAAATTATATCACTTAGAACCTATTTTTTGTACATGGGCTTTTTTATCAATTCATTATTTTTTGTTCATTCAAATTTAATTTCAAAATTGCTATGCATGTTAAATTGAAATATTTAAAAAACAAAACAAAGAAATTCTGGATTTTAGATTTTATTTAGAATCTCGGCAGTTTTCTTGATACACGTCGAGCAAAGTTCTCATTCTTAGCTTGAACAGATCACATTATGGCAGCCTGTGTTTTTACTTTCTTGTCTTTTATCTTATATTCATGAATGGAAGGAAGTGTTCTTGTAATTAACTGTGTATGTCTTGTAAATTTCAATAACTTGGGTAGTTTCTTTCTTCATGTATTTTTTAAAACTTTATTGTTATCAAGTTAATGACTGTCTAATATATTCCGAAATGGCCGCTTCGTGAGCCGCGAGGTAGTTAAAATGAATGGTTACCGATTTCTATCCGCCTGGCGCCTGGTATAGTGGTAGGAATTGGGAGGTACATGGTATGCAAGCAAAAGGTGTCTCACAAGTCAAAATGGCTGGCCCTTTCAGTAGAGGTGACACTATAATAAACAAGACCTTTACCTTTTATATTGTTCCAAGGCAGAAGTTTAAGAGAGAGATCTTTAATTGCTATAAAGAAGAAATTGGTGTCCAGTCTAGTAAAGTTATTTGATAAAGCTTCCTCTGCAAACTCAACTTTTTTTGTTTTTCATTTGTTCTCAAGGAATTCCTAGTTTCCAGAATTTTATACTCGCACCAATAGGTTATAAATGTTGTTGCAACAACTCAGTATTGTTAGTTTGGTTATAATTTTTGTAATTCTTTTTTGATCCTGGATTCCAATATTTTCCGTGTTGAATATTGAAGACTTCTGTACCTGTTGATACTGAACACGAGAAATATTACAAATTGCTTTACCCCTTCAACGTTTAACAGACTCAATCAAACAGTCACCAATTATCTTCAATTCGTACTTCTGTTTATACTAGTTTTCATTGTTCATGAGGGTTCTCCTATGTATGTTAAATTGAAATATTTAAAAAAAACAAACAAAGAAATTCTGGATTTTAGATTTTATTTAGAATCTCGGCAGTTTTCTTGATACACGTCGAGCAAAGTTCTCATTTTTAGCTTGAACAGATCACAATATGGCAGCCTGTGTTTTTACTTTCTTGTCTTTTATCTTATATTCATGAATGGAAGGAAGTGTTCTTGTAATTAACTGTGTATGTCTTGTAAATTTCAATAACTTGGGTAGTTTCTTTCTTAATGTATTTTTTAAAACTTTATTGTTATCAAGTTAATGACTGTCTAATATATTGTTCCAAGACAGAAGTTTAAGAGAGAGATCTTTAATTGCTATAAAGAAGAAATTGGTGTCCAGTCTAGTAAAGTTATTTGATAAAGCTTCCTCTGCAAACTCAACTATTTTTGTTTTTCATTTGTTCTCAAGGAATTCCTAGTTTCCAGAATTTTATACTCGCACCAATAGGTTATAAATGTTGTTGCAACAACTCAGTATTGTTAGTTTGGTTATAATTTTTGTAATTCTTTTTTGATCCTGGATTCCAATATTTTCCGTGTTGAATATTGAAGACTTCTGTACCTGTTGATACTGAACGCGAGAAATTTTACAAATTGCTTTACCCCTTCAACGTTTAACAGACTTAATCAGTCACCAATTATCTTCAATTTGTACTTCTGTTTATACTAGTTTTCATTGTTCATGAGGGTTCTCCTTATTTTAAGAATTTCCAAGTTTCACTATATAAATATGATATAAAACTTAGTGAATTATTTATTTGAAAGCTTAAAGATT
Organism: Ruditapes philippinarum; assembly: GCF_026571515.1. Lineage (NCBI taxonomy): Eukaryota > Metazoa > Mollusca > Bivalvia > Venerida > Veneridae > Ruditapes > Ruditapes philippinarum. The sequence continues at coordinate 185,738 of NW_026858164.1, forward strand.
TTCTTTGATCTAGTCCATATATTAAGTAATTGTCATATCATATAAATTCAGTAGGTGTTACAGGACACATTTAGTAAGTGCTATTCATTTAAAAGAGTAATTTCAAAGAAAAACAGTTGTATTTGTATTCATCATTTATTATGTAAATATATGTATCTTTGTATTAATTTCTTTTTATTATAGCATTCAGAGTCGACCTTAAAACATTGTAGAGCACAAAAGAAAAGTAACAAACCACATTCATCAATGTCTCAACATTTAAATATTAAATTTATATTTTATAAGACCCGGTTTCATCATACAGTAAACACTGTCGCTAAAGAAGCATTACATCACAAATTGTAGTGTGAATTCTTGCTGTCTTGGTAGTGATCTTTACCTACAAACAACTATCCTGGGCTTGAAACTGACGTATGCAGGATCTGTCCTATTGCAGATGATACAGATCACAAATATTGATAAACTAATCAGTTAATTACAATAGGCTAATCCATCATCTCTAGTTTTTTCAGCTGGTTATATGACCTTATCAACGGTGTTGTATACAGCTGTATTTTATCAGCAATTACAGTTAAAATCTTACTGATGTTTCCAAATCGGACATTATTGCTCCAAACAAGAACGTTTTTTCTTGCATATCAGACTGCTGTTTCCATTAATTTTACGCATGCCAGAAATTTCATCTGACCTGGGGGTGCCAGATGATTCGCGTGCTATACAATAGCATACTGGGGATGACGTATTTTTTTCCGTTTTGAATGAAGTTATTACATACGCTTTTGTTACGGGAGTAATTACGAATTTTCATGGAAAATTGTTTTATTAAGGGAAAGAATTTAAAATATGATGGAATATGGTAGAATATGCAAGAAAATATATCTGACATATGTTTGTGGTTCGGTTCGGAATATCCGTCCCTCGGGAATCACCATCCGTCTCCTCGGGACGGATATTCCGATCTGAACCGCCACATATGACAGCTATTATTAATATAACACAGACGGTCAGCAGCATGACGAGCATAATCTTACATCGGCATCACAAGAAATAAAAATACAGAATACCAATGGAAATATTTTCCGTCTGTTCATTGTAAAGAACACACAAGGCAAGTTGAATAGCTATAGTTTATTTAATACTTCATGTGTTCTATTCAGAAACAGACCTTATTGTGTCCAGTCTCGTCATTACACATGTAATATAACAAACAAATGCATAAATAATACTGAAGTAGCAATAGTTCATAGAAAAGAATTCTTGATATACGTAAGAAGTGTTCTTGATTGTTTTTGTGTCGTTTTGGGTGGCTCATGTGACATTAAACTTTATTATAGACAAGTGCTAACAGTCCGACTGCTAAGATAAGGTCCAGAGCTGAACGACAACCTGAAATCATAAATTATGACTGCTAATAAATAAGTATATAACAATTAAAATATTGAGTTTTGTATTATTAATTTAGTACATACATTATGTTGAACGTTATACGTTAATTGGATCAAATGGTCGATTAAATCTTAGTAAGGAAAGCGTTTAATTAAAACAATGGGCACTTATAAGCAAATACAGACTAGTGTTCCCCCAAAAATTAGTTTATTCATCTCAATTCTATATCAATCAGCCGAAGTGCGGTGCTTTACTCTGTGTACATAGCCGGATACCCATGGCTGAACCAATATCATTTATCAGCATACATAATATTTTAAATGTTAATGAACCGTCTTTTCTCACTTAATTGGGAAGAGGCTTTAGCCTCTTGATTTGGGGGAAAATTATCTATAAAATTGCTGATTTGGGAAGTAAAAAAGCTGGTTTAAGTTTTAAAGAAAATTTCAATTGGGAAGAGGCCTTTTCTCGGAGTCTGCTATATAAATAGAAAATCACTGGTGGGTATCCGACTATGCTACGTGTAAACAATAGCACGTAAGTATCTATAATAAAAGCAATGCAATGCTGATACACGATACGTATATGGTAAATTAAGGAGGATTTTCGCAGTAAATCATCAGTTACACGAGTGTAAGGATAAACCAAGAACTCGCACACATTACAACAAGAGCACCGCTAGGCGGGGCATTATATGCCCGAAAGTTCTTTAGCTGTAGGTTGATTAATGCTTGAATTATTGAGCGAAAACTGTTTCCAGTTTAAAGGTGATAGTAACCTTGATCTTTGACCTTGTGACCCCATTATCAATAGCATATTATAGGAGTCTTCTACCCAATATGGACAATCATCCTATGAAGTTTGAATACTATGGACCAAATGGAACTTAAGTTATGCTCCGGAAACCATTTTCAGTATTAAGCTAGTAGTGACCTTGACCTTTGACTTTGTGACCCCAAAATCAATAGGGATCTTCTACCCAATATGGACAATCATCCTATAAAGTTTAAAACTGTGGGCCAAATGGAACTTAAGTTATGCTCCGGAAACCATTTTCAGTATTTAGCTAATAATGACCTTGACCTTTAACCTTGTGTCCCCAAAATCAATAGGGGTATTCTACCCAATATGGACAATCATCCTATGAAGTTTGAAAACTGTGGGCCAAATGGAACTTAAGTTATACTCTGGAAACCATTTTCAGTTTTAGGGTAATAGTGACCTTGACCTTTGACATTGTGACCCCAAAATCAATAGGAGTCTTCTACCCAATATGGGCAATCATCCTATGAAGTTTATATACTGTGGGCCAAATGGAACTTAAGTTATGCTCCGGAAACCATTTTCAGTTTCAAGGTTATAGTGACCTTGACCTTTGACCTTGTGACCCCAAAATCAATAGGGGTCTTCTACCCAATATGGGCAATCATCCTATGAAGTTTGAATACTGTGGGTGAAATGGAACTTAAGTTATGCTCCGGAAACCAAATTGCTAACGGACGGACGGACGCCAGGGGGTATAACATAATATGTCCGAAATTCTTTCGGGCATATAAAAAGGATCCTCATTCTTTTATGTATGGGTAAGAGTTCGAATTAAGACGACCGTAGGGAGTCTTATCGAACTCTTACCCATATAACTGCAAATCGGCTCTTACAGCTCGATATCAGATAAAAATAAAGAAAGTGTCACCTCTTTAATTAAGCATAACATTATTTTTCCCCAGCAGTCACGTTCAAACAAGGATGGGGTCCAATTACTTAATCTGGCATGTAAACCAATGAGTTTTCAACAATACCTAGGATTGTTAATGCAATTCATTCCTGTCATATGAAACAAAATAATGTTTTGCTTACTTATTCTAGAAAATATAAACAGTCAGCAATCAATAATTAACATTTTTCTCAGAGTTAAAAAGATATCAAAAAGTTACTGTGTTCTCATTTGTCTCTGCGAGCTGAGCTCCACGTGTATTATCTATGTAATAAATTTGAATGTATCCTCACATTGCTACAGTGTTATCAGCCTTTTTAGAAACACCTGACCTGGCTAATTAAAATATGCCAATCACAATTTTCACTATCAGCGCACTGGTTTCTTCATGAAAAAGCGGCTACACTAATTACTGCCGAGTAAGAGCCGATTTGCAGTTATATAGTCATAACAATTTCATAAAGATGGAAAGAGTAACAGGTAAATACCATGAAAGCAAATATCTTACTTATAGCACTTGAAGGAGCTGCTGTTGCCTTCGGATCAGCACCTGACGACAAATAAAATGAAGAAAAAATCATACACATCATCATAAATGAACTAAATGGATACAATTTATAACAGACAAAGCATCATTCTTACAGTCCTGTCCTTAAAGCTGTTTCTCGTATTATAACTTGTAAATCGAAGCAAAAAAATGAAATAAATGAATTAAACCATTTAATATAAATGGTAAAAAACTAGTGTTTCACTCTAAACAATTCTTTTTCAAAGAGATTTTTTAATTAAAAAATAAACAATAATCAAACATCTATTTTCTTAGTAGAAAATTTTATCAAATATATACCAAAATAAAACGAAGAAGATTGTATGTATTAATAGATATATCACATTTAAAGACAATTAAAGATATCGTGATAGCGCCAAGGACAGCATGTTAACAGAGATCATGATCAAAATCAAGGTAACAAAAACAAAATGAATACAGTATACTATATGACCTCCCTCGAATATTTACCGTTTCTAAATAATAAAATATGCCGTAGTTATAATGCATAATTTTGATGATACATGTATACACTCAGAGGCACTTATAACCCGACACTTACATTTTTCAATATAAATTGGTTATTAGTGAACGAATTTTGTTCAACTTTGGACCATACAAAATTCAACATATCATACTTTCTACTTAGAACTTTATTTTACAATTCATTGACAAGAAAATATAGAAAACAGCAAAACAAATATGCTACTGCAAAATGAAAAATCACAGAATGGCTGAAAATATCGTAAGAAAATGAAAAGTCTCTGAGCCCCACTTAATCTGTTTGTTTACCAGTTCTAATACATATTTTGTATGTCCTCCCATGTCTATAACAACGTGTAAAAACACCTGTCTCTTGGAAATGACGTAGTCTCATGAAAGCTTGGGGAATATTTCTCCAATTCTAAATAACGGCTTGCTTGAGGTTGATAGCAATAGCATTTTGCTGGAATTCGAGCAAGCCCTTGTTCAGGAATGAAGAACTATGAGACTGAGGTGTTTACATTGTAATAGCCAATTGGGAGGACACACACAGTCTATGAACTGGTTAACATACAGATTTAATGGGATTCAGAAACTGTTCATTTTGATATGATATTTACAGCCATTCTGTGATTTTTCATTTTGCAGTAGCTTATTTGTTGTGTTATTTTCTCTATTTTCCTATTATAATTCGTAGTAGTAAGTATGATATGTTGAATTTAATATGGTCCAAATTTGAACAAAATACGTCCACAAATAACCTATTTATACAGAAAAATGTAAATGTCGGGTTATAAGTGCCTCTGAGTGTATATGTTTAATGTATATAAAATAAACAGAAGCAACACCAAAGAACAAAAGGAAATATTTAATGCGTCCGTCTATAATTCGTTAATTGAGGTGTCAATACTTTCATTTAAAATAAATTTTGCATTTAATTTTTACTCACAGAAGCACAGAAAAAAATCGACAGACTGGAACCCAGGTTATGCGCAAGAAACAATACGCGCATAATCTAATATATCTTGCATTGGATTTGGTCATAGCATAATGAACAAACTGAGCATTGCTAATGTTGATCAATTATCTGTTCTTTATGTCAATAGTTATATTTTCCAAAAATAAGACCACCCCGGTTATCCACTTATAAGACCAACAAATTCAGTCCCAGTTCTTTGATTTATTCTTTATTTGAACTCGCTTTTCAAGATTTTCAAGATTTTATTATACATCTGATATGTTTAAGTATGTCGATAGTTTGACTGTGCACGATTTTTGCCCTATGTATTCTGATGTCCATTTCCCGATCTCACTTTTATTAGATTTTTGCAACAAGCCTTTAAATGAATCAACACCAAAGTTAAATAAATTCACGATATTTGATCAAGATAAAGCACATGTTAATTGTTCTAATATTAAGGAAGATAGGCTTTGTGATATCTACTCAAAGCTTTTGAATATAGAAACGCTTGATAATATACAGTAGGCAACGAGTTAAATGAAGTAACTGAGGAAATTTCCGAATTGCTTGTACAATCTTCTGAAGAAACGTTCGGTGTGAAATACATAAACACTAAAAATAAGGATAATAATCATAATCATTATAATAATGAAAAAAAATAAACAAAAACAATGGTTTGATAATAATTGCCATAGAGCTAGAAAAAAATTTCATTCTGCCAAACATCTCTATAAATTACGGAAAAGCGACGAAAATAGAATAAATCTAAAAAATCAAAGTAAACAATATAAAAATGTGCTGCATGAAAGTCATAAAAAATTTGTATTCTCTAATGTAGAGAAACTTAAGAAACTCAAATCACATTCGCCTCATAAATTTGGGAAATTATTAAATGGAAAGAAAAAAAATAAAATAGGTGCAGACATAAATCAACTTTACGACTATTTTAAAGATATACTTAAACTACTGTGAGGAAACTGACTATGTTGAAAATGATAATTTAATAAATATGGAAACAAATGAATTCTTACACAAACCCATAACAATACAAGAAATTGAAAAAGCTATCAATCATTTGAAAAATAATAAAGCCAGTGGTATTGACAATGTATTGAATGAACATTTAAAATATTCGTTTCCCAAAACTAAAGAAATATTTCTTAAATTATTCAATATAGTATTCAAAACAGGCAAAATACCTATCGCATGGACTTCAGGTTTAGTAAACCCAATATTTAAAATTCTGATCCATCAAATTATCGACCAATAACCCTTTTAAGCTGCCTTGGTAAATTGTTTACGTTAATCTTAAATAACAGACTAGAACAATATTGTACTGACAACGACTTAATTGATAAATGCCAAGCCGGTTTCCGTAAAGGTTATTCAACAGCAGATAACTTATTTGTTTTAAATTCGCTAATAGAAATTCTAAAGAACCAGTAAAAAATCTTTATTTTGTGCTTTTGTCGACTTAAAGGGCAGCATTCGATACTATTTGGAGAGAGGGTCTTTGGGGAAAACTTATTCTTAACAATATAAATGGATCTTTCTTAAATGTTATAAAAAACATGTATGAAAAAAAGCTAAGTCATGCATTTTTGTAAATGGAGTAAAAACTGATTACTTCCCTTGTAATGTGGGCGTCCGACAGGGTGAAAATTTATCTCCCCTGCTTTTTTCTCTATACTTAAATGATCTAAGTGATTTTATTAATAGTAGTAATATAGCATCAGGTGTAAAATGCAACAAACATGAGTTCGAAAAAGAAGCTATAAATTTTGTAAAACTTTCATACTTCTTTATGCAGACGACACCGTTTTAATGGCAGAATCTGCAGAAGACTTGCAAAACCTTTTAAATATCTACACTGATTACTGTGATGCTTGGAGACTTAAATTAAATTCTTCTAAAACAAAAGTACTTGTATTTTCAAGAGGTAGACAACGCGAATACACTTTTACATTCAAAAACGAAACTTTAGAAATTGAAAATGAATACAAATATTTAGGTGTCTTATTTAACAGATCTGGTTCTTTTTTCAAAACAAAGCAAGAAATTGCCAAACAAGCTACAAAAGCTATGTATTCTTTAATTAAAAAATGCAAACATCTCTGCTTACCTATAGTAAATATTCAAATTGATCTTTTTAATAAAATGGTTAAACCTATACTTTTATATGGTTGTGAAATCTGGGGATTTGGAAATTTAGACATTGTTGAAAGACTGCAACTTAAATTTTTAAAACATATTTTATGTCTTAAGAAAAATACTTCAAATATAATTGTTTATGGTGAAACTGGTACCAAACCGTTATCAATAGAAATTAAATCAAGGATGATTTCATTTTGGGCAAAACTAATTGTAACAAATTACAAAAAGCTTACAACAGAAATATATGCAGTTGCATTGAGTAATTTTAAAAATAGTCACTCAAATTTCAATTTCAAATGGATAACTTGCATAAAAGATATTTTTATAGAATGTGGAATGGCTAATATTTGGATGAGTCATGAATTTCCTAACGTAAGTTGGCTGGTTAAATCAGTTAAACTAAAATTATCAGATATATTCATAAATCAGTGGTACTCAGGTCTAGAAAACACATCTAATTGCAAAAATTATTGCATTTTTAAAAGAAAATTTGAAATTGAGAAATATCTTAGTGAAACACCTCCCAAATATTTAAGATATATGATCAAATTCAGAACCCGAAATCATAAACTACCGGTCGAAACTGGAAATTGGCATAGGATCCCTTTAGAACAGAGAAAATGCACTCTCTGCAATCATAACATAGGCGACGAATTTCATTTTCTATTAGAATGCCCAAATCTTAACACGGATAGAAAAAATATATCTCTGAAATCTATTATAGAAATCCAAATATAATAAAGTTTGATAAATTAATGAACACTGACCCCTCAAATTATGTGATATATAAAAACTTTGCATGTTTATAAAAATAATCTTAGAAAAATATTGAACTGAATTATTAGATTAAACTTTGATAAATATTTTTGAAATAATTCATTTTATTTTGTATAAATGTAAAACTTTCTCCTGTCTATGTTAAAAGAATATTGTAAGATGTGTGAGTTACATACTATTAACCTCGTTAACATTTGTAATTTGTTATTTACCTCATATTTACATGTATTGTGTATTGAGTGTATAATAAAATCTTGAAATCTTGAAAATCTTATTATCTGCTTGAATGCTCTTAGGCATGACACTTGATTTAACAAGGTGTCAAAAACTGTCATAAGGTTATTGTATGGAATAAGGTGTGAAAGTAAATTTTAGAGTTACGGTGGTTCTATTTTCTTTTCAGCACATTTATTTTGTAAAGAATTAATTTCTTATATGATAGGTGAAATATGTACATTATATAATAATTAATATTGAAATCAGACCATAGAAAATTTTAATACTAAAATTCTTCAGAAAAAATGTTTTGCTATCATCTGATTAAATATTATAACATACGAGTATATTGTATTTGTAGGTTAAAGCAGCATGCCTCCAGATTCATGCTAATTTTCATGAAAATTTTGTAAATGTATTCTAAAGTAAAATATTGTGAAGTGAACAAAGAAAATAATTTACACATTGCAAACAGCACTTACAACAATTGACGTAAATTACCAAAAAGAGGTCATAATATACATAAATACCTCTTACTGCGTAAGTAACGCAGTATAATTATAGTGATTGATACTGCAAACTCAGTCATTAATCCCACATTAATTAAATATAGAATATTTTTACTTTTCTTTATACATTTTTCTAAAGATTAAATTCCTTGAAATATTCTGGCTAATCTGGAGGCGTGCAGCTTTAAGATAGTCATATTGTTTGTTCATTCAACATGACTAAAATAGACCATGGTCATAAAGCATGTAAGCAATCATAAGAATATTCACAATTCAGACCACCTTGCAATTAAGACCACTTTGGTCCAGTCCCGATGGTGGTCTTATAGTACATCCCAGTTTTAATGAAGTTTGTAATATTTTTTTTATCATATTGTATTTTTGTGTTGTATTTATTAATACCAGAAACTGTTATATTATAAATTTTAAAAGTTGACTAATTTATATACTACTTGATTTTGAAAAAAAATACTGACAATGCAGCATTTGTTAGTAAATGTCATATCTATTTATAAAAAACAAAAAAAACAGAACCCTTGAAAGATTTTAAAAGCAGCTTAAAATAATTGTATTGTATCTAAATGCTTAAAAAGTGAGATTTACTTACTTGTAACCGCTGAGTCGCCAAAATTTCCACCCTCACTAGTTTCGGTTGTCGTGGTAGCTGCTGTGGCACCATTACGTGCTGTAAAATAATTTTATTCTCCTATATCCCGAATAATTTCTTTTAATTAACCAGAATTTCACAAGGAAAAATACGCACTTTGGTAGATCTCGGATTTATGGTGGAATTGATTTTTGAGAAGATTATACAGTACGGTTTTATGAATACATGTACTAAAGTAACCACAAATCACAATTGTATGTAATTGAACCATGAAACCATTTATAAAAAGGCATCGAAACTTAAGAAAAACTACATCTTAAGCAAAATATATATATATGTTTTATAATAGTTTTACTAAACGATGTATTAATTTTATATTCATCATGGCAAGCAATGAAGAACCGATAATGGAACATCAACTAACCTGCAATTAAGCACAGAAACAGCAGACTGAAAACTGCACTGGCCTTCATTTTCTACAATTATATTTAATTTCTTGATTACTGAAATGAAAAACATGTTGCTTGAAATATTACATTACGATATTAAGAAATAAATTTGTATAATAGTTTAAGTAATTTGTCATGTCAGATATGAACAATATGTTTCAGGTAAACTTTCTAGAAACATTTGCGATTGTATTTTATTTACATTAAACAATGAAAAGAAATACTGCATGTATTATATGAGAATAACTTACCTCTCAGACTGGTGTATCACAGACTAAAGCGGGAAGAATGAGCCGTTTTCCAGGAAAACTGCCAAAATGACATCGATTATGACGTTGGAAATTTCCCGATAAATATGACATCATACAAGTTTGAAAGCACATGTGAGTTCAGTGACCTTTCAATCTACTTATTTGTCATTTTGTATTATTTTGTATGTATGTACTGTTTTATGTTGTCACATGCCCATATGGGCCCTGACTTATTCAAATAAACCTTGAAACCTACACGCAGTGATCTCCCCTTAATGCTCCGCATAGATCTGCCATTAAGATCCGATAGAATCTAGATCTATATCAGAATTTCTAATATACTATATTTTTTTCAAAAATTGTTTTATCTACTGCTTTTATCTATCAGATAAGTTTTTTTCTCATTTATTTAACAATGTTTATGAATAAATAAATAAATAATATGAATATTTAGAAATAATTTTAAAATTATGAGAGTATTTTCTACTGCACCAAGACAATATTTTGATATTTTATATTTTTTAGCTTTTGAATTTATTTTTCGTAACTTTGTATACTTTTGATAATTTTTTGATAAACTATATCGAACGTAGGCACTAAGTACAGTATAGGTTAGGGTCATGTGTATTTAGTATACAGCTACATATACATGGGCAACATGTACTGTATATTATTTTAAATATTTCAATTAGGCCTATCTGCTAAAGAGTACTGTAACGGTAGATAACCTTAAATCATTATTGTACTGTATGGGTATTTGAAAACTTGTTAACTATTTCTTATCTCAAAGAAATGCACTATGTGTCGATAAACAAACAGGCTATAAACATGAAGTGGTCGAAATAAACTGTTAAAATTGTTTAATCAAAATATTTCTTCCTGGAAAATGTGTACCGCTACCGTCTTCCAAATATGGTTATACACATTTAGGCTTTCGTGTGACGTCAAGCAGTGTGTTGGGCGGAAAAAAATTGGGCGGAGCACTAAGCCGGTTAGAGTGCAAATTGGATCATGTTCTTCGTAAATAAGAAAGCTACAGTCGCTTCGCAAGCTCCGCTCCTTTTTAGCTGTCTTATTTACGAAGAACACCCAATATGCACTCTAGATAACCTATACATAGAGTCAACTTAACATTATATGGTGTGTAGGCCTATGTGTCCTTATATGATGTCAGTCTTTCATTATTATATGATGTGCAATTACGAATATATTATGTGGAACCATTCTTATATACAGTAGAGTCAAAACAACACTATATATTATGTAGAATTGTCTTTATATATAGAGTCAGCTTAACAATATATAGAGGATATTTGTTTGTTTCAGTGTAAGATCGAAAAATATTTTACCGAGTGAACACCAGATGCAATATTTTCCACGAGTGGCGTAGCCACGAGTGAAAATATAATAGCTGGGGTTCACGAGTGAAATATTATTTGATCTTACATGTAAAACAAACAAATTTTCTGTTTATTTCATGATTTTTCACGATTTTTACACCATTTTACTGATTTTTGCTCTTATCTTCATGACGTCATCAAATAATGACGTCACAATGTTGAAGCAAAATATAATTCCATGATTATTTTTAGATTTTAGATGTTTTTCAGCACAACGTTCGTTAATATTTACGAACAACAGTTATCACGTACATTTTTTATTATGATTGACTACATTTCCGCTGAAAAAAACATTCATTAATGATAATTATTTTATTTTTACGCCAAATATAGTTCGGCCACTGTGAAATTATATTTGGTAATCATTACTGTGAAATTATCAGAATATAATTAACCGTTATAATTCAGTAATCTACTGCAAAACATGTAATAAATGATACAATTTACTTTGAGTTTTCCCGCTGTCGCCACGAACGGTGCTTATAGTGAGATATAACCCGGTAAATTTAACCCCATCAGTATAATGACAGAAGCACACGATGTTTGCACTTCATATAAAGCAGCGGTCGTATAACAATGCAGCCTGTGTATGATTTTTTGTGGACAAGCATTTGTATATTAAAGGAAAATTTGTATTCTGCAGTGACTGAAATGTTTTTATTTTATATTAGCTCATTAATTAGCGCAGAAGCTGTGTGTTTTGTCATAATTGTCAGTACTCACCGGATTTATTTATCTTACAGGATTTGGATAGTTTGCTTTCCGAGCATTTTGGCACGACGCCCGTTTCGACACCCTGGGGATCGCAGGAGGAGGTTGATGTATCTACCCTGTGTTTAGACTCGGACGAAGATGATCCCGAGTTAGATGTTGATCAGCGGATCCAAGACTACATAGACACGCTTCCAGATGACACAACAGGGGCTTCTGTTACTAGTTAGTGACAGCGAGGGTGAAGCAGAAGTTGATTGTGATTTGCCCCAAAATGATGAAGACGTGAACAGAATTACCCTGTATCATAAGAATGGTTGTGGGTGCAAGAAAAACTGCATTAAACAGTTTACTATTTCTGACATTTTTGATCACATATTGAATATTAGGGAAATGGAAAAGCAAGATAAAGAACTGTATATAATGGCAACTGTAGTAAACAGCCCTCAGAATGAATTGACAAAGCGCGGGAAGAAACGTCAGAAAGGTCACCATGACTTTTCATTAGTGGGGAAACCAGTGTGTTGGACTGTGTTTATGTTAGCCTTTGATATCAAGCGGAGCGCTCTTCAAAATATCCTAACACATGTTGATCAGCATGGTGTGGTTCAAAGAATTCACGGCAAAAAAGGGGAAAAACCTGTCAAATCTTTAAAGTTTGAAAATATTAAACATGCGGTGACATATGTTTCCCAAACTGCTGAAGACATAGGTATACCACAACCGGCTGCACCTCGTGGATCAGACAACATACCACCAGTTTACTTACCAAGTGCTACTACAAAACTTGATATTCGCAAGAAATACGAAACATCATGCCTTGAATCGATCTGTACCAACAAAAAGGCCTGTTCATAATAAAACTTTCTGCAACATCTGGAAGCAATGTTTACCACACATCTCCACGCGACGACGTTTGTGCAACTTGTGAAAAATTAAGAAAAGTTGTGATGGATTCCAGAACCGAGGATGAAAAATTTCAGGGCACCGCAAATCTTAGAGAGCACATTGTCAACGCACAAAAAGAAAGAGAAGTCTACAACAAATGCATTGTATATGCTTAAGGTCTGTTTGAGACAGGGGACAGGCGACATTCTCATTTCACCTTTGATTTCAGCCAGAATTTATCGCTACCACACCATTCAGATGGGGCCAACTTATTTTATGACATTGCGCAAAGTGCAATTGTTTGGTGTACGCAATGGCGGAGCATCAACACAATACAACTTCCTTGTAGACGAGAATGATACTTAATTGGCCCTGATGGTACTCAAACTCACGGACCTAACGCTGTTATCAGTATGGTAGACTGGGTGATAGAAAGGGACCATGCGGAGGGACCAACAATTTCACTACATGCCGATAATTGCCCAGGTATGTTCGTCATAAATTGCCTTATAAATTTATTGAAATTATTTACTTAATTATTTATAGCAAATTGACGTTCACTCATTGCGTTATACGTTGAACGTGCATGCATGCACGTGTGCATAAATTGTAAAAAAAACACTGTTTTGCTACAAATTAGTCCAATACTTAAATGTACTTTGGTGTTTATATGAATAACTTTTAATAGCACTTTCTATCGGTTCGTACACATAATGTTAATTATATGATCAATGCCGTTCATAGTCAGTTATCAAAGAAATTTATACAAGTCAACCGATATTATATCACAAACTTTGTTCTTAAATTCAATTAGCATAAAATATTCTGAAACATAAATCTTCAACGTCTGCTGAAAATGTCGTCTGCTAAGTTAATCCACTTTGCTTCAAAGTTGTAAGAAGCATTGTCAGTGACAAGCGTCTTGGAACCTGATGAAATGGCCTATCATCTGATTCAAAAATATGTTTTTAAAGGCTGTTAAACATTTTCCTGCAGATGGCGCAGGGTTAATAATCATAATAAAAGTCGGTAACCTTATCACACGTATTCACACACTGATATTCAGAATATTACATAACAAATATTGATGATTTTAATGTGAATTTGCCAGATTTAATTACCACATCTAATTAAACTCTACATAGTACAGCAACTATTTTAATTTTTTATCCCCCGCCGAAAAGGCGGCGGGGGATATAGAAATAGTCTCCGTCCGTCCGTCCGTCCGACTTTCCGTCCGTCCGTCCTTCCGTATGACATTTTTATCCGGAGCATATCTCTAAAAGTATTTGAGTTATCAACTTGAAACTTCATAGGTGGATAGACCTCATTGAGGAGGAGTGCAGTGCACAAGAATAATAACTCTACCTTTCATAATTTTTGAGTTATTGCCCTTTGTTATTTTTCAATATTAATTTTTGTCCAGAGCATAACTCCAAAAGCCTATGAGATATCAACATGAAACTTCATAGGTGCATAGATCTCACTCAGGAGGTGTGCAGTGCACAAGAATGATAACTCTACCTTTCATAATTTTTGAATTATTGCCCTTTGTTATTTTTCATACTTATTTTTTCACCTGATTGGAGCATAACTCAAAAAGTGTTTGAGATATCAACATGAAATGTCATAGGTGGATAGATCTTATTGAGGAGGAATGTTGTGCGCAAGAATGATAACTCTTCCCTTACCAATTTTTGAGTTATTGCCCTTTGTTCTTTTTCATGCTATTTTGTCCAGAGCTTATCTCAAAAAGTATTTGAGGTATCAACTTGAAACTTCATAGGTGGATGGATCTCATTGAGGAAGAGTGCAGTGCACAAGAATGATAACTCTACCCTGCATAATTTTTGAGTTATTGCCCTTTGTTATTTTTCAAAATTAATTTTTGTCCAGAGCATAACTCAAAAAGCCTTTGAGATATCAAAATGAAACTTCATAGGTGCATAGATCTCACTCAGGAGGTGTGCAAGTCTACAAGAATGATAACTATACCTTTCATAATTTTTGAGTTATTGCCCTTTGTTATTTTTCATACTTAATTTTTCACCCGAGTGGAGCATAACTCAAAAGTGTTTGAGATGTCAACATGAAATGTCATAGGTGGATAGATTTTATTGAGGGGGAATGCTGTGCACAAGAATGATAACTCTTCCCTGTACATTTTTTGAGTTATTGCGCTTTGTTCTTTTTCATACTATTTTGTCCGGAGCTCATCTCAAAAAGTAATTGAGGTATCAACTTGAAACTTCATAGGTGGATGGATCTCATTGAGGAAGAGTGCAGTGCACAAGAATGATAACTCTACCCTGCATAATTGTTTAGTTATTGCCCTTTTTTTATTTTTCAAAATTAATTTTTGTCCAGAGCATAACTCAAAAGGCCTTTGAGATATCATTATGAAACATCATAGGTGCATAGATCTAACTCAGGAGGTGTGCAGTGCACAAGAATGATAACTTTACCTTTTATAATTTTTGAGTTATTGCCCTTTGTTATTTTTCATACTTAATTTTTCAATTCAATTTTTTTCTCAAAAAGTATTTGGGGGATCAACTTGAAACTTCATAGGTGGATAGATTTTACTGAGGAGGGATGCAGCACACAAGAATGATAACCTACCCTGCATTATTTTTTTGTTATTTTCAGCCATCAGTAATCACATAGGTTTCAAATCTGTAATCACTATAGCCATCAGTTTTCATTACCAAAAGACCTCTTAAAATGGAATTATTCTGCTCTACTACATATACATTCTTCCAATGAGCAAACACATTCGGCGGGGGATGGCCATGTTGACATGGCTCTTGTTACTGTATTTATTTCTATTTCAGGACAGAATAAAAACTACTATATGCTGGGATATTTAATGTGGCGTGTTCTGTCTGGACGTCAGGAGAAGATAGAGTATATGATGCAGATACCTGGTCACGCTCGCTGCCATGTTGATGCTGGCTTTGCCCGCATAAAACAACTTTACCGCAGGACAGACACGGATGCTCTTGGCCAACTTACGGAAGTTGTAAATCAATCATCATCTACAAGCCAGTGTATCTGGTACCCTACATGGACATGGCGAGAAAACGTACTTTAAACCGCTCCAAGGCATCAGGTAATTTAAGAGTAAAAATTACAGTTTTGCGTTTAAAAATTGTCAGCTTAAGTAAAGACATATTGTAAAATATACTTGAACATAACTATGAAGTGCATACATTACAGTCAAACTTATATATATAGATCACTCGGGTGGGTATGTGGTCTTTATTGACGGGTGGTCTTTATTTACAGGTTAAATACACTGCACTTCGAATGTGATAATTTGAAACAAAACATGTGTTCTTAGGGTCATGTCGTTCCTATTCAGAGGTAGTATCTAACATAGGTTTGACTATACATGTTAAGTATAACATTTTATCATCTTGATTTAGCAAATTTAATCCTTAAAGTGCTTCTATAGTTATCATTATAATACAAATTTTCATAATGACATTAACATGTATATTTTACCCCTTTCAGAAAGTATCAATATTTTCGTATGAGCCGAGATCATCCTGGAATGGTGGTGGTTAAAGAGAGCTGCAATTAAAGCCGAGGAGACGTTCTCCATCATGATATCCAACAACTTTCAGTTTGAACGGGGACACTTGCCATAAGTACAGCAACCAGGTGGAATGTCTGCTGCACGACGCAGATATCTTTATAGCACAGTTCGGCCATATGTGCGACCTATATGTCAAGATGAAACATGTCCAGGAGAGCCTTAGACAAGTTTTAATTAGAACACTCATGTTACCATGGCAACGGATAGAAAAGACATCTGACTCCTGTTATAATGATTTTTAGCTCACCTGAGCATGCTAAGGGTGAGCTTTTAGGATCGTTGATTGTCCGTCGTCCGTCGTCCGTTCACATTTAGTTGTTAACACTCTAGCGGTCGCATTTTTGCCTCGATCATCATCAAACTTGGTCAGGATGCTTATCTAGTTGATAGCTCGGATGAGTTCGAACATGGGTCATCTCGGATGAGAAACTAGGTCACAAGAGCTAAAAATAGAAAAACCTTGTTAACAGACTCTAGAGGTCACATTTTTGCCTCAATCATCATCAAACTTGGTCAGGATATTTGTCTAGGTGATAGCTCGGATGAGTTCGAACATGGGTCATCTCGGATGAAAAAGTAGGTCACCGGAGCTAAAAATAGAAAAACCTTGTTAACACTCTAGCGGCCACATTTTTGCATCAATCATCATCAAACTTGGTCAGGATGTTTGTCTAGGTGATAGCTCGGATGAGTTTGAACATGGGTCGTCTCGGATGAAAAAGTAGGTCACCAGAGCTAAAAATAGAAAAACCTTGTTAACATTCTAGCGGTCACATTTTTGCATCAATCATCATCAAACTTGATCAAGATGCTTGTCTAGGTGATAGCTTGGTTGAGTTCGAACATGGGTCATCTCGGATGAAAAACTAGGTCACAGGAGCTAAAAATAGAAAAACCTTGTTAACACTCTAGTGGTCACGATTTTGGCTCAATTGTCATCAAACTTGGTCAGGAAACTTGTCTAGTTCATTGCTGGGAATAAATCGAACATGGAACATCTCGGATGAAAAACTAGGTCACAGGAGCTAAAAATAGAAAAATCTTGTTAACACTCTAGTGGCTACTGTTGTGATCCAAATATTCTGTTAATTGGTCTGAAAGTTTGTTTTGATGTTCTAAGTCAAGATCGAACATGGGTCATCTTTGATGAAAAACTAGGTCACACCGCCCAAATATGGAAAAACCTTGTTAACATTCTAGTGGTCACATTTTCAACTCAATTATCATCAAACTTGGTCAGGATGCTTGTCTAGGTAATTGCTTGGATGAGTTCGAAATAGCATGTGAAACTAGGTCACCGGAGCTAAAAATAGAAAAATCTTGTTAACACTCTAGTTGCTACTGTTTTGATCCAAGTATCCTGGAAATTGGTCTGAAAGTTTGTTTTGATGATTTCTAGGTCAAGTTTGAATATGTGTCACCTGGGTAAAAAACTAGGTCGCACTGCTCAAATATGGATAATCCTTGTTAACACTGTAGTGGTCACATTTTTGACTCACCTGTCATGAGACTTGGTCAGAATGCTTGTCTAGGTAATTGTTTGGGTGAGTTTGATAAGTCAGGTGAGCGATCTAGGGCCATCATGGCCCTCTTGTTTATGTTATTATCAAATGGTTTCTGTTAACAAGTACACTGTATAATGAATATATTACAAACTACATACCTAGTTGTAGATCTACTTGTTTCAATTGCTTATTAATTAGTTTCATATGAGGTATATTGAAAGATTTATTTCTATGTATATGTTAGTGTTCATCCGTGCTGTTCTACAGAAATTAGAAACTTCGACGGGAGCGATAGCGACAGGAGAATGTTTCTAATTTCTGTAGAACAGCTAAGGATGAACACTAACATATTTAGTGTCAAGCTTTATTTGGCCGTTGATTACGTCACTACGCGGTACTACGAAGCACTATGAAAAATAGAAGGCGACTATCACTATGTACATTGAATAATGTCGTGTATATGGGATATAATATCAGTGGATTTTGTTAAAAATTGTTATATTACCCTTATATGTTATCAAAGTTACATATTCGAGCATCATAGCCCATCATACAGTTTCCCCTGAGAAAAAAACAAAAACGTGTTTAGCTTCCGTGACCAAAAGTTTAGGAACATTGCAAGGTATATCTTCCCTATAATGGTTCATTATGATTTTTTAGGCTTACAAGAAGATGGTGTAATGGTTGTTATTATTTTAAAATTGATATAAATATTGAAAATCGGTTTTCAAAAAACATTTTTTTAACTTCCGTTACTGTTAACTTTCGTGACATTTTTGGTAATTGTTATCCTACCTATGCTATGATGATGTTAAAAGATATTTGAAACACTCTAAAAGTATTGTTTAGATCAAAGCCAGCATACTTTGAAAAATGCAAAAAAGTTGCAATAATATTAATTCAAAATTAGCTTCTATCGTTAACTGGTGAGTGTTCATTAATATTCTGTACAATTTCACTCTAACAAAAGTTTTATTCGAAAAAGAAAGTTATCTATGTGAGAACTGTATTTCTGTGAATGGAGAAATGTAGCAATTTGAAATCTTTTGTACTTCCATGTACATGCGTGATGATGCTAATGTCGTAGGAAAATGTATCTGCACAGTAACGGAAGTTAAATTCCAAATTGATTAAATTCTTTGATTGCAAAAAGATAGAAAAGTGATTTTAACAATATATTTTTATACATAAGCATATGCAGTTATTACCAATCGTAATTTTTATTTACAATATCGTGGCCAAAACAATGTTGTTCTTAAAAATTCAAGCAAGGGTAACGGAAGTTAAAAATTATTTGGCGGTTTTGTCTTCCTTTGCAAATAACCTGCATTAAGACAGAATTATTTGACAGAAAGTAGCAGTCCATCCCACAATATAAAAAAACCAACTGCATGTGACATTAACCTAACAACGTTCATCTTGAGAGTTCTGCATAATTATGTAAAGTGTGTGGTTACGGAAGTTAATAGGATTCCGGTCTGTTTCAATAAACCAGTTTGATCCAATCATTGATACAGAATAATAATCATTGGATTGGCAAAACTAGAATTTTTTGTGGTGTTGTATGACAAATGTTATATATTTTACTTGAATTAAGCCAAAGTTATACAAAACATTATGCATTATAAATATATTGATTTTTGTTCTTATCCTTAGTTATGTGTTGGCCATATCTATAAAGCGATGGTCATTAAAGAGCTAAAAGAAGCATATATTTTACCAAATTGACTGCAATTATTAAAATAATCCACTTCTATATAATACAACAACAAATATGTATTAGATAATTAGTTTGTAACATTTTCTATTATATTTTCACCGAGTTTAACGTTATCATTTTATCGGAATCAAAATTGGACCCGCTTCATGAGCTCTAGGACCTTTATGGAAAACTGAACATGGCTTTAGTATGTAACGGAAAGACCTAGTATTAATATATTTGTTGTCTAATTGGTGTGTGCCCTTTACCAAAACTGATATTTCTTGACATTTGGTGACACGATTTGACAAGTGCAGCTCTACATGCTAAAAATATCTTTTATGACATTTTAAGTGAATAATAACTTTGATATCTGATAAAAATACATCTTATATATATATAAACTGTGAAATTTTACAGAGGTCATGGTCATACTGAATAATTAATGAAGTATTCTAGTTTTCTACATAAAGCCATCATTTTTTGACTGATGCAAGATACTTGGGAAGAAAGTAAAACATGTAAAATGAAAAGAATCCGTCTCTTCCTGTGGAATTTGAAGTGGTCAAGGTCACAAAGTAACATTGGTTTTCGAATTTTCCTTATAGAGTCCATTATGATCTCACATACCTGAACCAAAGATGATGGTATTTGCAATATTTATTCAAGTAAGCCATATATCGCCCAACTAGCCCTCTTGTTAATATACTGAATTTAGATATGACATAGATATATTACTGGCAAATATATTAATTCATGAATATTGTCAAAATGTTTCCCTTAATTTTCCATCTTTCAAAGCAAAATGCTTTAATTTATTAATTATTTCGGTTGATACAAATCAGGGAAACTGTACAGATACATTTAGATTATTAAAAAGTATGCTATGTTGGTCGGATGTCAGTTGATGCATTTGAAATCAAATTTATTAAACCAAACAAACATACATGAAAAATTGTTAACATCCGTTACCTAAGTAAAATACATATTACTGATACAATTTCTCAAGCAAATGCCAGTATTTGCTAAACAGTGAGTTCCAAATATTTAACACTTGAAGCAAATTTTTTGTTTACGAAACATTCTTTATTTGATTTTTTTTTTAAATTTCATAAACCTTTACATTGAAAAATAATATACCACTGTTACAAACATTACCCTGTTTCTGTGAAAGCACCTTTCCAGCTTGTATGCGTATGCTGTAGGACTTTGATGTTATTTTGTATTGTGCACACTCATGCTGCATACAATTTACTTAACTTGCCCGATATACATTAGAGGCAAGTTATTTGAGGTAAAATATAAAATGTTTGACAGCAAATATCTGACAGTTTAACTTCCGTTACTGACTCTATATGTAAAACTAACAAGTACAAGAAAACATAATTTGATAACATTTGATAACTGTCAATGCCAATGGTTTCTATTGAATATGTATATAGCTGAATATGACAAAAGTGTAACACTCTTTCTTTTTTTTATTAGTTTTGCGATTGTTTTCTTATAAGAAAATAGTTACGTTTTAAACCTGCTCACATAAGTAATTCTCTGTTTTATTATTTTTATTAAAATGGTCTTTTGTGTCAAATATTCCGTATATATTTTATATATAAGATCTCTTCTGCTTGCCAATATGTTTTTATCATTGATAAACTGAGATCTAGAACAGTAAAATACTTCATATTTGACCCTGTTCAGAAGTTTAACTTCCGTTACATTGAAATTAAGGCGTACATTTTTGAGTCAAAGCAATTTGAAAATCTGTCACATTTGGTGAGCAATTTTTTGTAACAAGTCGCCTAACATATTTTACTTATTGAAAAAGTTGTTAAATCATGATTTCATGTTGATTGATTTTAAGTCATTTTTCATATCTGAAAACAGCATAAATTTCTGGATTGACTGAGGAATCCTCCGATAGGACTGGCAGATTTGTTGCGTACTTCGACTAAACTGAAAAGAAAATTTATTATGTCACTAAAAACTATACTGATGTTAATAAATTTTACAATCTTATTATATAATTCATCAATAAATCAAGCACAAATGCTGAGATTTAAATGGGACGAAGAACGTACTGCTTCTGTCAACGGCAACCCATATTCAAAAAGGAGCACCGTAAACATCCACAAAGTGGTCAATGATCTTTTCCGAATTTTAGATATGCGTTTTTTTTTGTCATAAATTACAACAGGGTTCATCTAAGGCGTTACAATTGGATCGTTTGATTTTCACATGCCATCACTTGTTTGTGTTTAGGAAATAGATATCAATTCTGAGTGCATTGTTGTAGAATAATGCACGGTTTGAGTTCAAATGCGTAGAAATATAATCACGAAGGCCGATAGGCCTGAGTGATTAATTACAAAGCATTTGAACGAAAAACGTGCATTATTATACAATAATGCACGAAGAATTAATATCTATTTCCATTCTAACACGTCAAGAAAGAATATAATTATTATTATAAAGTTGGACTTTATGTTTGGTGGTTAAATTTGTTTACGCCTCAGAGTTTCCAATAGAAACGTTCTTTAAAGGCTGTTCCAGTGGGTTGAAAAAAACTGTCGTTCTATCTACCGTGTGTAGAAACATTTTCATAATAACGAATTTTGAAAACGTTGATAAAACTTTGTATGTTTATTTTATTTCCCTCTATAATTTTTCAAGCGAAAAACAAATTATTAAAAGTGGAATAAATGTAAAACTTAACTCGTTTACGACATTAAAAAGGCGTACTTGATTTGATTGTTTTGCACGTGCTGTTTGGCGCTACATTGTGACGTCACGTAAACAACACTTTAAACGTCTGTACAGCGTTAACGACTGGATTAAAGATATTGGTGTCCGATTCATTTTCTTAGTTAGACCATTTCCTTTCATTCTAAATAGTTTTCACAACAAATTTCGACAAAAAATGTTTTTATTTATCAGATTTTTCAAACAAAATGGCGCCCACAATGTGAAAATACACAGGGAGATAATAAGAACGGCGAGTGCATTGTTGTAGAATAATGCACGCTTCGGGCCTTCTTTGTTTATATAGAAAAAATTCCGACAGCTTTTCATTGCACTTTATTAAGCAAAGACTGCGCAGTGTCTACCTCCGATTAGCACATACTAAAGCAGTCACCATATTTCTTGTCGAAATGTCCAGTTTTCTATTAACTGTTAAGTGAAGAGAAAACGACGTTCTTGTATTGACCGAAGGGTACCATACGCTGTCACAGGTCTGGAAATGATTGAGTTGTAATCAAAGATTGACAAAACTAAAACTCCGCTAGTCGGATGTGTTGCCTTGTGAACAGTATAGCTATCACTTAAGCATTTTCTTCTTATATAAACACTGCTCTTAATGTACATGTACCTTCAACTTAAGTGGCATTTGAACTGATAACAATGTTACATAAGATCTAATGGAGGACTCTGTGATGGATTCTTAAGCACTGCACTGAAATATGAAAATTAACAGAGGGCAATAACTAAAAAATCATCAAGTACAGAGTACCAGTTTTAAAACATTGCACTTTATCTCAATGAGATCAATCATCCCATGAAGTTTCAAGTCTATAGCTAAAAGTTTAGGAGAAATGGCCCGGACAAAAATAAAGTGTGAAAACAAAGGGCAATAACTAAAAAATAGGAAGTGCAGAGTACAGGTTCTTGTGCACTGCATTTCGTCTTTAATTGCTCTTATCATCCTATGAATTTGTGTGTGTTTGGTTTATTTACCCTCGCCACCGGAATGAACCATATGGGCGAGCAAAATCCTATGAAGTTTTCAGTCCATAGCTTTTATAGTTTAGGAGAATTGTCCTGTATGAAAATTAACAAAGGGCAATAACTCAAAAAATAAGAAAAACAGAGTACAAGTTCTTGTGCACTGCACTTCTTCTAAATGAGATCTATCATCCTGTAAAGTTTCAAGTCCATAGCTTTTATAGTTTAGGAGAAATGGCTCGGACAATTATAAAGTATGAAAATTAACAAAGGGCGGCAAGCACTCAAAAATAACAAGTGCATAGTAACGATTCTTGTGCACTGCACTTCGGGTCATTGAAAGAAGCATGCACACTAAGTTTGGAGTCAATCCGACTTATAGTGACCGAGTTATGCTCCGGGAAGCCGCCACCAACACCGCTGTTTGTCGCCATTTTCAAGGCAACACAAAAATATTCTTGCGCACAACTTTTGCAGATGGGTGTGCTTACCCTTACGGAATTCACTTATAGCACACCGTACAATCAAATGGGCAGACAGCTGTTAACAAAAATGTTTTACTCTTTCCTAGTTACTGTAGAACAAAAGCGCTGTTGTACATACATGTAATTGTTTCTTTGAACAGCTTTCAGCGTTATTCATTCTTGCCGATGAATTGCTGTCGATGTTATCATTAAAAAGAGGCGAACAGCTGATGACGTTACTAAAATTTTGATGACACACAAACTTAAATACCTTATAACTTTAACAGAAAATCTTTTTTGAAGGTATGGTTTTGAATATTTAATGACAAAATGTTGACGTTTACGAATCGTATGAAAAAATGATTAATTATCATGAGAAAATATAAGTTTTTGTGACTTCAAACTAACAATACCGCATCTCATCGGATAGTGTGGTTATTTTCAGTCAAAATTCATGTGAAGTAAAGCTTTCACAGGGCCAGAAATTTGTTAGCATGCTTCTTTGGATGTTGACTATGAATCCATAACATTGATTTACTCGAACACAGTTTGGATATGTTAAAAATAGATGAATACTAACCGTACGTCAATTGTATTCCCCGCGCCGACATGTATATACTAATACAGCTGTGGACGGTGGAACAGCTGTCTGCCCATTTGATTGTACGGTGTGGTAAATCTAAAATAAAAACAGCCTTGATCTCTCAAGTTACAAATTTTAGTTTGCTGCCATCTTACTTTGATTGTTTAATATATAACCTGTATCAATTCTGCATAAATGTAACTCAAAGGTATTTACCTGATTTTGTTGTATATCTTCTTGTCCAAGGTGATTCTTCTTGTCATTCTTATTTACCATAACTATACTTAAACATCTTAAACAAAACAATATCTCTAAATTTCCTAAAACATCAAGTAGATTCTCTGTGATTTCCACCAGCTTGCTAACCTATTACAACTGTGTACCTGGGCAGGTCCAATGTTATGTGCAACAGGGTAAATCCAAAAATCAAAGCACTCATCAGTTCTATCTTACAATCATTGAATGTGAAAAAAAATCAAATAACTAATAGATATGTAAAGTTGAAAAATCATTATACATTTTTGAAAAAGAAAATGCAATGTCTTTTTTTACAAATTCAGGATAGGAAATGTTATCTTTCCCCAAAATAATCACATGGAACAGTCTGATTTGTAGGAATGACCAGTCAAAAAATTAGTCATGCACATATGGTGGCAAAGGCAGGTGGCCAGTTTTATCAGACCTCTGATCTATGTGGTGTATCAGTGGATGTAGAAAATATAAGCAATCTTCAGGCATATTGGTTCCTTGATTTTATATAGATTAAAAGGGCAATATAAACTGTTTATTTCAAGCACTGTTTTTTTTAATGTTTAAATATCTAAAATACACTAGGCCTAAATGTCTTAAAAATAACACTTGTATATTAAAAAAAAATACACCTCTTTTTCTTGTTAGAATATCTTACTTCAGCGAAATTAGGTCTGTAAGAAGTACAGTAGGTAAAAACATATAGATTTCAATGTCTGTTTCAAGTTAGAAAAAAAACAAGAGTAGAATTATGCCTTGGGTGACTTTTATGTGAAATATTTTCCTTGTGAGAAGAAATGACATGGAATTTCATTTCTGTCCATGGTAGCCTAGAAATCACTGATTGAATGCCATTTCTGTCCCAATTCCGCACAGAATATGTACCAAAATTTTTTACAGGTAATATACTTAATTGATAATCATTTTTTCTATTATCTTATTTAAAAACCCCCAGCTGTGTTCAAAAATTAATAAGCAACATTTAAAAAAAAATCTTAATTGTTTGTGATTAAGGTCTAAGATTATAGTATTTTAAATTCTGAGTATTTTGATACCCATTGTGTTAAAGCAAAGAATTACAAATCAACTTCAATAAATTTTACCAATTTTCTCATGTTTTTGTACTTAGTAATTTTTTCAGCTTTGCTCAGTAATAAAAAGTCTCGCAAAAGTTCTAAGTTTTCACTTATATCTAACATAGAAACTGGTTACTTCAAACTTCACCAGTATAAGGCACTTATAGGTGACTTGTATGTGACTTATATGTTGGGGAAAAAATGGCCAAAAGTGACTTATATGTAGCATATACCTATAACTGACTTAGACAGGTTTTTAGGTGATTTATAAGTGACTTATATGTAACTTATAGTTCTCTTATAGGTCAAGTATAAGTTGCATATAAGAAACATATAAGTCACTTAAAGTCATTTTGGTAAGGGTATTTCTAAGATTTTCAAAAGCTAGTGAACGCTGTCAAGTAAATGTTGATAATTTAAAACCGTTATATTTCATCGAGAAATCTTTTAGAACATGTAATAAAGATAACTGTTTGCAGTGGTCACACTTTGTGTGCGAAGCGATTATCGTCTCAAAAAATAGAGCCATATTTCAAATGTAACAACCATTCTATGTAATTGAACATGTCTTTAACAATAAATGAACAATATTCAAAAACGCTTCATAACGAGTTTAAACAGATTTATTCAAACAGTCATAACACCATTGATGAGATATAAAATTCATTTAGAAACATTTGTTCGATCAGAAAAAATGACCAAAATTACATCAGAAAGTAAGACGCAATACTACTACTGTTAAATATAGAAGTTGGTCACCTGCTGAGAAATATGTAGTACATGTTGCAAGTTAGTTATTTTCCCTTTAGGTAACGTAGTCACCGTCCGGATATAAAGTAAAGCGTGACATGAATGCACAATATTTTCGTGCAGTATTTCGCTCTGTGTAATTTCATTCAGTTTCCGGTTAACATCGTTATTTTTTTTCAAAATTATAATGTAAACAAGAATGTCGAACGACACATATACCCCCTTTCTAGCCCTTGACTCACATAATTGGTAATTTTGTTACAGAAACTTGCCAAAAATGGGTACATGGAAGTGTTCAATTATGGAAAAAAGAGAAATAATGAAGACTTTGTGATGAATAATTTTCAAGATAATGAGATATTTAAGGCCCCTGTGACCTAGAACTTTGAACTAGTGACCCAAAATCAATAGGGGTCATCTAATAGGTATTACCAATCGATACTAAAAATATGAAGACTTTGTGATAAATAGTTTTCAAGATAAGCGGAAACCAAACTGACATTCAAGAACCCTGTGGACTTTACCTTTGACTTACTCACCCCAAAATCAATAGGTTCACTTACTTGTGATAAAAAATCTTCAAGATAATATGCAGAAACCATTCTGACACTTAAGGCCCCTGTGACCTTGACCTTTGATCTAGTGATCCCAAAATCAATAGGGGTCATCTACTAGTTATGACCAATTACTATGTGAAATATGAAGACTTTGTGATAAATACTTTTCAAGATAATCAGCGGAAACCATGTGGTTTCCATCGACCGATGGACAGACCGACATTAGCAAAACAATATACCCCCTGTTCTTCGAAGGGGGGCATAATAATTATGAAGTATGTCTCATTCATAGGTAGAGTGTGAACAGATATGCATTTATAAATTTGTAAAATGGCGTCAAAGTGTTTTCTTTATTATTATTACAATGTTAATAATTAAGCGTTTTCATAATAACAAGGCCATTCTGACTTAATTATTGACGATTTTATTAATAAACTACACATAAACTAAAAAAGTTAATTATTTAGTGAACAAAAAAATACTAAAGTGAAATCCCGTTGTTGTGAGGTATTGCAAATGAGATTAATGTTTTAAAAATTTATCGGAAACCAACTTTGAAGCAATTCAAAATGGTGACTTTTTCAATGCAAAAAAGCAGATTCATAATGGCCGAGCTGGGGAGCCAAT
This sequence comes from Ruditapes philippinarum, assembly GCF_026571515.1. NCBI lineage: Eukaryota > Metazoa > Mollusca > Bivalvia > Venerida > Veneridae > Ruditapes > Ruditapes philippinarum. Next base: position 213,622 of record NW_026858164.1, read on the forward strand.
CAAAACTCTCAAAGGCCTTGTTTTATGTTCATTATGTCGTGCTGAACTTCATATTAGCCTTTCATTTGAAGTGAAAACGTGCCTTATATTGAAAAGTTAATTAATAATGTGTGATATAAAATATGATGAAATAGTGTATACATTGTTGTACCATAGGTTACCAAAGTGCTTCAGTTACAAATTACAATTTGTGATGGCTAAGTAGATTGAGGGGAATATGTATTGACCATACTGATAGAAATTTGCAAAAAAGTTGCAAAATTTTGATTTTTAAAGTTATTTTTGTCTGGTTACGCGGTCATTAATTAGTAGTAAATATATACTATATGCTGTGTTCATCTCTTTATGGACCAACAAAAGCGTTCGAACTGTATGAACATGACGTAAACGCCACATTGATTTTGGTTTGAAAGATGTTCCAATCCAAAATCCAAGTATCAAAGTCAAAAATGCATTTACAAAAGTCCCAATTTTACAACTATTATTTTTAACCCTCAGCTGTTCACACGTAACAAAGCTGTGAATATGATCAAATTTCAAGTAAATGTAAATCATCACGTAGTCAATATATTTCTGCAAATTCTGATATCAAATGTGCAACTATTTTATTTAATCAAGTATACAATTTTCTTAAAAACAAGTGCACACTTTCTATTGCAACTCAATACATTTTAAAATAGTGACACATAATATGTCTACAGTCAAGTATTTGTAACAAGAAGCCAATGGGAAATTACTAGTACTTTATGCAAGGTGAAGAGTAGATGTCTGGGTTTAAACAGTATTGTTAAAGTTTCAAGTTATTTACAAGCATTCATTTAATTCCTTGTTGAAATGGGTACTTTTAGGTCAACAAGAATAAATTAGACGTAGAAGTATATTTGCATTGTTCAAGTACTTTTTTATCATCTTGTTCATATGCAGTATAGCTCAAACAAAAGGGAAATAATGGCCATTTTATCGCGCGCTTAGGTAAAGATTACAGCTGTTTTCATCTCATGCTTAACCAACAAGCACGGTACATAATGAAAAAAATAGATAAACGTACTGAAGCTGTGATACAGTAGCCTTGATACAAGTGAATTTTAATTCTATATAATTATAAGGTCTATGACAAAGCGATTTTCAGTAAAGGAAAGGGAAGTAGTCAGTTCTTGTCTACAGAGCCATGGTTTGGTCATAAATGTAACAGCTTCACTAGGTTGTGTTACACGTCAAATATCTAAAGACCTTTCTGAGCATTAAAATGTCAAATTTAACCCAGAGATGATAATTTCAAGAGACTTGTTCAAGAGGCATAATGGTATGTAATACTTATCTAAAGTACCAAAACGTCAGGTTTCTGACAAAATACTTTCAGAACTTATCCCACATAAATCAAAGTACTTTTAAATCATATCTATTTACATGTATACCCAATAAGTGATGAAAGATCTGGCCAGTTCAAATATTGAAATAAGTTTATAGGTAGACAAATGTTTTGTTTCACACGAGATTGTCACAAAAAATTTTTTTTTTATACAAGACGTCAAGCTAAGCTTTCTATATTCCCGAATATTTTTCTGCATAAAAACAAACAAAACAAGAGCCACCACTAGGTGGGGGGCAACACTCGACTTTTTTCATTTATTCTAAGAGCAAACAAATAAAAGGTTTAAATAAATCATTAAAAAGAAAATTATAGAAAAAGTAATAGAGCCAATGTATGTCACTAGATAAAAATCTAAATCAGCTGTGAACAAAGTTCAATGTTACATCTTTAACTGTGCACATGGTCCAATTTCAAAGCTGTACATCAAAAACAAGAAAGTATGTCACTAGGTCAAAATCTACGTCAGCTGATATCAAAATTCAATTTCAAAACTGTACACATGGTTTAAATTTCATTGCTGTACATCAAAGGACCAGAAAGTCGGTAACTAGGTCAAAATATAGGTCACCTGATATCAAAGTTCAATTTTACATCTGAAACTGTGGATGTGGTCCAAATTTTATTGCTGTAGATCAAAGGACAAGAAATAAGGTCACTAGGTCAATATCTAGGACAAATCATTCAATTTACATCAAAATCTTGGTCAGCTGATTGCAAAGTTTAATTTTACATCTTCAACTGTGCACATGGTCAAAATTACATAAATAAAAGATAAAATAATCAAGGTCAATTAAAAGTCATGGTCACATCTGAATTATTCAATACAACAAGTCTTGTTTTGTCCAAGTATAAATCAAATCCATACATAAATAACAAAATTATGACAATTTAACAAAAATTTAATAATTTGACCTTGATCTCAAGGTCAAGGTTAGTTCAACCTTTAAGAAGGTCTTATCCAAAATGTTGTTTTGTCAAAGTATGAAGATAATCCATTTATTAATGACCAAGTTACATTATAGCAAAAATCAGTGAAAATTCAATAACTTTACCTTGAAGGTCAAGGTCGTAAGTTAAGGTCAATTTGAGTTTAAATCACATGATGGTCTAATCCTAAAGAATGTCATGTCTTAATATGAAGACAATCCATTTATTAATAACAATTTTATAGCCACTTACAGTAAAAAAAATGAAATTTCAATAATTTGACCTTCAAGGTCAAGGTCATTTAAGAGTGAAGGTCAAAGTCTGTCTGATTACCTAAAAGATTATTATATTTAAGTTTGAAGACAATCCATTCAAAAATAGTTATGTTATAGCCACTTGTAGCAAAATCACCAAACAAAAGGGCCATGATGGCCCTGAGGTCGCTCACCTGTATATAGGCCCCCCGGAGCAGGGCCAGTTTAAACCCCGGGGCTTTTATTTGAACAAACTTGGAAGACACCCATTGGAAGATAGAAGATGTTTCATGATGTTAAGTTTTTACTACACACATATAATGAAAAACAATAAACAATGACCTCCCCCCCCCCCACCCACCCTCCGCCGGGCCAATTTTAACCCAAGGGCTTTTATTTGAACAAACTTGGTAGACACCCATAAGATGTTTCATGCTAAACATCTTAGCTCTAACCCATTGGGTTTTTTTAAAAGAAGATTTTTTTAAGTTTTTACTGTACACATATAGTTAAAAACAATGACATCCCTGGGGCGGGGCCAGTTTTTACTCCGGGGCTTTAATTTGAACAAACTTTGTAGACACTTACTAGAAGATATTTCATGCTTAATATCTAAACTCTAGCTATTTGGGCTTTTTCAAAGAAGATTTTAAAGTTTTTGCTTATATACACATATAAGAAAAATTAATGGCCCCCTGGGGCAGGGCCAATTTTGACCCCAGGGCTTTTATTTGAACAAACTTGGTAGACACTCACTAGAAGATATTTCATGTCAAATATCTTAGCTCTAGCTCTTTGGGTTCTTTAAAAGAAGATTTTTTAAGGTTTTTACTATATGCATATAGGGAAAATCAATGACCCCCTGGGGCGGGGCCAATTTTGACCCCAGGGCTTTTATTGGAACAAACCTGGTAGACACTCATTAGAAGATGTTTCATGCTAAATATCTTAGCTCTAGCTCTTTGGGTTCTTTAAAAGATTTTTAAGTTTTTACTATACACATATAAGGAAAATCAATGACCCCCGGGGCGGGACCAATTTTGACCCCAGGGCTTTAATTGGAACAAACTTGGTAGACACCCATTAGAACATGTTTCATGCCAAATATCTAAGCTCTAGCTCTTTGAGTTCTTTAAAAGAAAATTTTTTAAGTTTTTACTATATGCATATAGGGAAAATCAAAGACCCCCTAGGGCGGGGCCAATTTTTACCCTAGGGCTTTTAGTTGAACAAACTTGGTAGACAATCACTAGAAGATGTTTCATGCCAAATATCTAAGCTCTAGCTCTTAGGATTTTTTAAAAGAAGATATTTAAAGTTTTTTCTTTCGGTTGCCATGGCAACCAGAGTTCTGCATGGAATTAAATTCTTGGAACAATTTTTAAAGGTGACCACCAAAGGAACATTCCTGTGAAGTTTGGATGAAATTGGCTTAGTGGTTTATGAGGAGATGTCATTTAAAGTAAAAGTTTACGGACGGACGGACGCCGGACGAAAAGCGATCACAAAAGCTCACCCTGTCACTTTGATGGCCCTGAGGTCGCTCACCTGTATATAGCCCCCCCCCCCCGGGGCCAATTTTTACCCAAGGGCTTTTATTTGAACAGACTTGGTAGACACCTATAAGAACATGTTTCATGCTAAACATCTAAGTTCTAGCTCATTGGGTTTTTTAAAAGAAGATTTTTTAAGTTTTTACTATACACATATAGTAAACAAGAGGGCCATGATGGCCCTGAGGTCGCTCACCTGTATATAGGCCCCCCCCACCCCGGGCCAATTTTTACCCAAGGGCTTTTATTTGTTTATTTGAACAGACTTGGTAGACACCCATAAGAAGATGTTTCATGCTAAACATCTAAGTTCTAGCTCATTGGGTTTTTTAAAAGAAGATTTTTAAAGTTTTTACTATACACATATAGTTAAAAACAATGACACCCCTGGGGCAGGGCCAGTTTTGACCCCGGGCTTTTATTTGAACAAACTTTGTAGATATTTACTTAAAGATGTTTAATGCTTAATATCTAAACTCTAGCTATTTGGGTTTTTTCAAAGAAGATTTTTAAGTTTTTGCTATACACATATAAGGAAAATCAATGACCCCCCCCCCCCCCGGGCGGGGCCAATTTTGACCCCAGGGCTTTTATTTGAACATACTTGGTAGACATCCATTAGAACATGTTTCATGCTAAATATCTTAGCTCTAGCTTATTGAGTTCTTTAAAAGACGATTTTTTAAGTTTTTACTATATGCATATAGGGAAAATCAATGACCCCCTGGGGCGAGGCCAATTTTGACCCCAGGACTTTTATTTGAACAAACTTGGTAGACACTCATTAGAAGATGTTTCATGCTAAATATCTTAGCTCTAGCTCTTTGGATTCTTTAAAAGAAGATTTTTTAAGTTTTTACTATATGCATATAGGGAAAATCTATGACCCCCTGGGGCGGGGTCAATTTTGACCCCAGTGCTTTTATTTGAACAGACTTGGTAGACGTTCACTAGAAGATGTTTCATGCCAAATATCTAAGCTCTAGCTCTTATGGTTCTTTAAAAAAAGATTTTTTAAGTTTTTACTATATGCATATAGGGAAAATCAATGACCCCCCGGGGCGGGGCCAATTTTGACCCCAGGGCTTTAATTTGAACAAACTTGGTAGACACTCACTAGAAGATCTTTCATGCTTAATATCTTAGCTCTACCTCTTTGGGTTCTTTAAAAGAAGATTTTTTAAGTTTTTACTATATGCATTTAGGGAAAATCTATGACCCCCTGGGGCGGGGCCAATTTTGACCCCAGGGCTTTTATTTGAACAAACTTGGTAGACATTCACTAGAAGATGTTTCATGCTTAATATCTAAGCTCTAGCTCTTACGGTTCTTTAAAAGAAGATTTTTTAAGTTTTTACTATATGCATTTAGGGAAAATCAATGACCCCCCGGGGCGGGGCCAATTTTAACCTAAGGGCTTTTATTTGAACAAACTTGGTAGACACTCACTAGAAGATGTTTCATGCCAAATATCATAGCTCTGGCTCTTTGGGTTCTTTAAAAGAAGATTTTTTAAGTTTTTTACTATATGCATATAGGGAAAATCAATGACCCCCTGGGGCGGGGCCAATTTTGACCCCAGGGCTTTTATTTGAACAAACTTGGTAGACACTCACTAGAAGATGTTTCATGCCAAATATCTAAGCTCTAGCTCTTAGGGTTGTTTAAAAGAAGATATTTAAAGATTTTTCTTTCGGTTGCCATGGCAACCAGAGTTCTGCATGGAATTAAATTCTTTGAACAATTTTTAAAGGTTACCACCAAAGGAACATTCCTGTGAAGTTTGGATGCAATTGGCTCAGTGGTTTATGAGGAGATGTCATTTAAAGCAAAAGTTTACGGACGGACGACGGACGACGGACGGACGGACGGACGGACGGACGGACGCCGGACGAAAAGCGATCACAAAAGCTCACCCTGTCACTTTGTGACAGGTGAGCTAAAAACAATGACACCTCTAGGGCAGGGCCAGTTTTGACCCCCGGGCTTTTATTTGAACAAACTTTGTAGATATTTACTTAAAGATGTTTCATGTATAATATCTAAACTCAAGCTATTTGGGTTTTTTCAAAGAAGATTTTTAAGTTTTTGCTATACACATATAAGGAAAATCAATGACCCCCGGGGCGGGCCAGTTTTGACCCCAGGGCTTTTATTTGAACATACTTGGTAGACACCCATTAGAACATGTTTCATGCTAAATATCTTAGCTCTAGCTCTTTGAGTTCTTTAAAAGAAGATTTTTTAAGTTTTTACTATATGCATATAGGGAAAATCAATGACCCCCCGGGGCGGGGCCAATTTTGACCCCAGGGCTTTTATTTGAACAAACTTGGTAGACACTCACTAGAAGATATTTCATGTCAAATATCTTAGCTCTAGCTCTTTGGGTTCTTTAAAAGAAGATTTTTTAAGTTTTTACTATATGCATATAGGGAAAATCTATGACCCCCTGGGGCAGGGCCAATTTTGACCTCAGGGCTTTTATTTGAACAAACTTGGTAGACACTCATTAGAAGATGTTTCATGCCAAATATCTAAGCTCTAGCTCTTACGGTTCTTTAAAAGAAGATATTTAAAGATTTTTCTTTCGGTTGCCATGGCAACCAGAGTTCTGCATGAAATGGAATTCTTTGAACAATCTTGATAGAGCTTCATACAAAGAGTATTCCTGCCAAGTTTCATTAACATTGGCCTTGCGGTATCATAGAAGATGTCCTTAGAATATTTAAAATGTGGACGAACGACGGACGACTGACGACGGACGCCATTTGGTTGGCCATCCTAAAAGCTCACCTGCACTTTGTGCAAGGTGAGCTAAAAACAAGCAAAATTTAGACATTTGAACTTGTTGAAGGTCAAGATCATTTATGCATGAAGGTCAAGTTAGTCTGGTCTACTTGAAGGTATTGTCCTAAGTGATTTTGTGGCCAAGTACGAGTATGAAGACAATCCCCCAGGAACTTAAAAAGTTATGATCAAGGCTTCAGTTTGCGGACAGCAACAGCAACACCGACATGACTGTAACAATACCTCTATCAAAACTTATACCAGAGAAAAAAAAGAAAAGAAAGAAAAAAAAAGGAAAAAACATGCTCTGTGCGACTTTTTAACTGCTTCTTTCAAGTGAAGTTTGTCAGGTTACTGTAGATATAGCAGAATATTCTCCCTGTTATATATATTAAAACAAAACCAGTAATTCCAGTATTTTCACTTCGATATATTACTTAAATAAGGATTTTAAATGAGTGTGACCTTGATCTGAAGGAGCCTAGGAGGATGCACAGTTGCACATTGTGTCATTATGATTAACAGTTCTGCCAAAAAGTTTCAATTTTCTTCGATTGGCTCAGGCCTAAAACAACATTGCAAGAAATGATAACATATACCTATGTATTTTTATTTAATATAAAAGGTTATGTTAATATACAAAGTTATGCTTAATATACAATTTTATACTATTAAACAACATACAATCTGATAATTCTATATCATTTTACATATTTTCTATACTGACATTCCACCAACTATTGCCCAATATTGGGAACAAAGTGGCCATGCAGGTTTATATTTGAACACTATCACAGACTTTACAAAAACTCTTTCATACAGAAAATATAATATGAGCAAAAACTCTCTCAGTAAAACGTTTTAAATGTAAACATAGTTTACAATATTATTATTTAACAATATCATTACACTTAGAATATATTGAGGAATTGGTCATTTTCAAACTAGGCAAATATGGTTGTTCCCCATCTAATACCATGGTACAAAATATCCTACAGTTACAACTTGGTAAATAAATGGAAAATAAGCACAATGCCTTGATCACTAACTTGTTAGGAAAATCCCTTATTTTCCGAGTTTGAAAGTGTCTTGATTACATGTCTGATACCCTAATATCTATTGTAAATAGGCATATTTTTGAAACAGTTTTTTTATCATAAGCATAAACATTTCCTTAAGATACACTTACAATGAAAAATACAGTGTGTAAATGTTTATATGCTCTCAGTAATTATGTACATTTTACATACAATGTACCGTATTTCTGCCAGAATTTCCATTTAGTTATGATAAATGTATATCAATTTTATCTGCATTTAAATATACTTCTGCTAAAGTGAAACTATGGTTTTAAAGATGATTGTGAAATTATCAAAATATAAGTCACTGTTATATTTCAGTAATCTACTGAAAACGAAATAAATTAATAATAAAATAAAGTAATAAACTTTACATGTAAGGCAGTTTTCTTTAAATGTATCACAACATCTTTTCTTTCTTTTAGTTGTCATTCACATAATTTAACATTAACGATATCATAAAATATCTTTATATTTTAACACTTTATAATCATTACTGATTGTTCCCCTCTCATGTATTATATTGCTGTCTGTGGTGGGTTGGGCGAGGGACTATCATAAGATTGGTCCATATCAACTTTGGGTAAAGATACTGTAATACCTCTATTCAGTGGTGCACTCACACTTGTATCCTATGAAATACAATAAAACAAATAACAAAATAAATGTTAAAAAAAAACAACAACAGTACTTACAACATAATCAAATAGCAGACTTCAAACTCTGAACTTTATAGCACTATCTTATGTACATACTTATCTTAAGCCGGCATATATTTTAGCTTTAAATATTGCACCAGTGTGCCAGTCAACAGTAACTGTCTGTTTTGGAGATAGCTGGGGTGGGGAACAAATGAGGGACCATAAAATACAGTAAATTTACATGTAAGATTAACTCAAGTGACAGCAATACTATGAAGAGATTGATTCATTAGACAACCCAATTATAAAATATAACTAATTCTATAATCCCAATCTGAGTTTCGGTAGGTATCACTATCTTACATTTTCATTCCCTTTGAAAAACTATGTACAAAACCAAGCTCGTATGATGTGTTTGTTTGTGTTTTTAGCTCAGCAACACCCACAGCAGTCAAATACAAGACTTTTTATCATATCCCTCATAATTGACACATATTCAACCATTCAGCAGGTTATACCAATACTTTCTATACATTGTATAATCTGTTTAAATGATACTTTTAGTATGTATAGTAATAACAGAAAGTTATAAATTGACAGAAAACATTATACACTACCTGGCTATCCACCGACTGAAACATCATTCTGTAACTGTCAGGTTTCTGTGATATTGGTGAAATATTTGGAGAAACTGGATATGCTGGTAGACCAGGCTGAAATATGATGTTTCAACATTTACTTATATTCCAATATAAACAAGCAATTATCATAGTATTGCAAGCAATCCATAAGTCCCCTACCGGTAAGAGCCCAAGCAACATTCTGAAGGGCCATTGGCCATTCACTTAGGTTCCTATTTTAAGTAAATTTGTTGAAAAAGTTCTTTAAAAGTGATCACAGGAAACAGTTTTTATGTACAGACAGACGGACTGAAAGACACTCTAAAGTTATTTTTTAAACATCCCTGTTATCAAAATATAACATTTTTAAAATCCTATCATGATTGAAGAAGTTGGAGTAAAAATTACCAATTTCTAAAAAAAAGTCTAAGTTCAAAAGGGGCATAATTCTGGAAATAGTCTTGCTAGAGTATTGAACACTCACAAAATTTAATGTTGAGTGATAATAAGAAACATTTATATGAAGTTTGAAGTAGATACATTCAGAAAAAGAAGTTATTAAAAAAAACAATGTTTTTTTCATGAAAATTTTAAGTTCAAGGGAGGTAATTCTGATAAATTTTGTGCTAGAGTTGTAAACCTTGTCACATATGATGTGGTTGATGACAAGCAACTTATATTTAAAGTTTGAAGAAAATACCTTAAGAAATAAAGAACTTATAGTGAAAAAACTTAAAAACTAGAATCAGAAATCTTGAAATTCAGTCTATTTGTTGCCATAGCAACCAGAATTTTAAACATAGGAAGACAAGAAAAGGATGTGCATAATTTCCATACTGCCATCTACCCATATGTCAAGTTTCATAAACATATTTTCAGTACTTTTTGTGTTATCACTGGATCCAGGTTATGTGTAAAATTTGCCATATTTTCAGTCTATTTGTTGCCATAGCAACCAGAATTTTCAACATAGGAAGAAAAGAAAAAGACATGCATAATCTCCATACTGCCATCTATCCATATATCAAATTTCATAAAAATATTTTCAGTACTTTTTGCGTTATCGCGGGATCCAGGTTATGTGTAAAATTTGCCATATTTTCAGTCTATTTGTTGCCATAGCAACCAGAATTTTCAACATAGGAAGAAAAGAAAAAGACGTGCATAATCTCCATACTGCCATCTATCCATATATCAAGTTTCATTAAAATATTTTCAGTACTTTTTGCGTTATTGCGGGATCCAGTTTTGTGGACGGACGGACGGACTGACGGACGGACAGACGGACGGAGGGTAAACCTAAAGTCCCCTCCGGTAAACCGGTAGGGGACTAATTAAATAAATAAGTAATGAAAGACACAGTGATTTATATCAAACTCTGAATCTAACTCATTTGTTTCTTTATGAAATGTTTAAAGTTGAAGATATAATAGATAAATTACACAATGGTCCCTGAAAACAAAGACAAATCATTTTCCAGAACCACTGTATACAGACTACAAGAATTAGAGGTTACAATAATGTTGAACTTTTGCTTTACACGTGTTCTATAACAGGGAAGAATGATTCAGTTAAAAAAAAATCCAACAATTAACCTTTGACAAAATAGTATGGTCAATATACACACTACTTTACTCTTAACTCATTCACTAGTAAGCTATGCAAAAATTAGTTTATTCTCTTATTACAGATTTTTATAAAAAAAGATATAGAAATTTCTAACCTGAATTTGAACAGGTCTGTATCCTGGTAATTCAGTTGACTGTCTGACATTTGCTGTTCCATTTGTCATTTCTCCAGGTAAAGCAGGTCTAGGACGTTGATTTTGTTGTTGCTGTTGTTGTAATTGTTGTTGTTGCAACTGCTGCTCCTGTAACTGTTGTTGTTTCTGTTGCTGTTGTTGTTCTTGAATCCTTTGTTGTTGTTGCATCACCATTTGTAGAAGTCTCTGTTGCTGTTGCTGCTGCAGTTGTTGTTGCTGCTGAATTCGCTGTTGATTTTGTACAACTTGCTGCCTTGCTTGTTGGTCCTGCTGCTGCTGAATCTCTTGTTGCCGCTGTTGTTGTTGTGCTAGTTCATTTTGACCATGACCAGCTTGTTGCTGATGCATTAAACTATTTAGTCTTTTCTGAGCTTCAGCATGTTGTTTGTTCAATTCAGCAATTTGTGAGGCAAGAAAATCTCTGTCAGCACCTGCAGCCATGTGGTCATGTGACCTTTCAGAAGAATTTGACTGGTCTTGTGAAGATGAATTATTTTGGTCATTAGAGCGTAATGTCTGAGGTCTGTCCTTTGGTACAACAGATATTGGTTGATTTTTCTCATAAAATGATAATGGTAATTGTTGAGACCCTCTGTAAGGCAGTCCACTAGAATCTGATGGCAAGGGTATTCCTACATTACTCTGGACTAGAGGTGTAGGTCTGGGAACATTTACAGAGTTTACTTGGACAGTTTCAGGAACTCTAACCTGTGACTGAGAGACTGGTTCTCCACTTTGTCCTCTCACTGGTTGCTGACTTACACTGTTTGGGTTGAGGACTTGAGCCAGACTTGTTGTACATAGTCCAGGTAGTTCAACAAAATCATCATGTAGAGTAGAACTCTCTACACTTGATATATACTCCTGGTAGTCCAACAGTGAGCCTTGCTGTCCTACAATATCAAACATTTTTAACTTAAAATGAAGGCTTTTAAAGATATAAAAAAAAACACCATAAAATGAGAAGATATGAACACATGTTTCAAGAGTTTAAGAAAGGTGTTTTAACAAAAGCTTTGCTGAGACAGGCCAACATACCTCCAATGGCAAATTCAAAAGAAGGTATTACAGACAAAAATGCCTTCAGTATAAATCGTTCTAAAGTTATTCTGCAGAAACCAATAATTTTACAGTAAATTTGCTTTAAAAGGGGCATTACTCTTTCAATAATATGCAGCCAAAATTTAAGCTTGATATAACATACATGGCAAATATAAACACAATACAAATTAAAATCCTTCAAAGTTATCTTGAGGATAATCAGTAATTTCATTGTAAATTTTGTTAAAAAGGGGCATAACTCTATAAGCAATAATTTAACTACAGTAAAGAAACAACATTGACCTATGTTTTGATATAACATTCTTACATGCCAAATATAAACAAAACCACTGAAATACTTCATAAGTTATCCTACAGAAACCAATAGACAGACAGATGAACAGATAACACCATAACATAATACATCCTGAAGTTTCTTCTGGCGTATGGTAAAATTTTAAAAACTAAACCATAGAAAAATGTACTGTGTTAACATTAAGACATAAATAAAATGCAATGCTTACTTGCACCATTTTTCTCAGATTCTCCCACCCTGGATCTTCTTACAGGAGGAGATAACATCACAGCTGCAGATACTGGTTGTAGATGTTCTCCAAACGGGTTTATCTCCTTTGGTAGTTTACTGGGCACATCTGTTATAGAGAAAACTGTTGATTAAAGCGAAAACAAGCTTCCAAAATTATGCCAAATCTGATATTATTCAGACTTCAATAGAAAGTATTTTTCAGACGTTAATAGATAAAAAAATCTTTTTGCATTTTTGTTATGAATTTTTGTTTTGTGTTACTTTAATTATGTATGTTAATTGTACCTAATTGATTATACATGAATATACAGTATATCAATTGATATGAAACTATTACTCGTTTATCAATGACTGAGTATATGGTCTGTTTTACTAAAACTAAAATTTATCTATAAATAGTATAAATAGTCATTCTTTTCATTTGCAAAATTTATACTCACAATAACATTTCTTATGAGACTAACAACTTGAAAGTTAAGAAGTTATTAAGGACAATACATTCATATAATGTCATGATAATTCAATATACTGGGTATTTCCCCACTCGCAAAATTCAAGCAAAACTCTAGAAGGATATTCATTGGTAAGGCAAATTTGTACAAGTTGTTGAAATGTCTATATATATTATTTATACATGGTTTTAGAAGATTGTAAACTTTCATCAAACACCGTATAGAAATACATACTTTGTACACCTTGGTGGTACTGCTGGGCTTTAGGTGGTGTCTGGGTTTGTACAGGTTCAGCCGGGTTAGAGTTGTCCGACTGGGCGGGACTCCACTGTTGTGAGGACGGTGGTTGCTCACCCTGTACCAGAAATATGTTAATATATATTTGTAGCCAGTGTATACATTTAATTGAATATTACATCAAAAAGTGAATTATAAAAGTTTAGCAAGCTGTCAGCAAATGATTATACCTATGAGACAAGTGCAGACCAACATCTGCAGGCTCATCCATGCATTGTGCACTATTCAATCAGTAAATAATTTTAAATTTTCCCTAAATAATGGGATAAATAATTTTGTCCAGACTGAAACATGAACACTTCCATTTAGATATTTAGCTTGGCAAGTGTTGATAAATGTTTCATTCTCTTGATGTCCAATCTCACAAAAATTTACATATTTAGTAAATTCAGTCAAAGATTGCATCATATAATATATTATATATCATTAACTTCAGTATTTTGTCATGATTTAACTCACACATCAATATTAATGTTTTGGTAAAATAAAATCAAAGAAAAACCTTCAATCTAGCTATCTCAGCTTGTGTTTCTTGTCGGAATTTCCTGAACTCTGCAGACATTGTTTGAAATTCTTCTTGTGTAACAATTATATCCTAAAATTTATAAAAAAAAATATGAAACATATATTTCAATATAACAATTCAATGCCACCTTCATCTTAAAAAAATCCTTAAAAACAACCATATTCTTTATAACCTAATAAGCCCAGAGGCTGAAATTATAAACTATTTTGTTCTAACACATTGAAATATCCACTGAGTTCTTTACAAATTAATGCATATATTTGTTAGATGAGTAAATTTATTCTTAACAAAACAATACAAATGCATGTAGATGTAGTGTTTCTATAGCATTTTAAGTGTTTCTGTACTTTCAGGGCTTTAAAATTGGAAGTTTGGTAGTTATTTACTCCTGATTTTGGCTTGTGACTTCCAAAATATAATGCTTTTCCTTCTTTATCTATATAATGTGAATATCAGACATTTTGCAGTATCTGACTTCCAAATTTTTTAACTTAACGGAATCCCTGACTTTATTACCTTAATTTATCTTCACCATTTTGACAGCTCACAAGAATTAGGTAATATTAGCATCCGGTCAAAATTATTTCCTAGTCAAAATCAATATTTGTGTACTTACAGAGGTAAGTGCATCAACAAGTGCTTTTGACTGTACAACATCCTGGGTCAGTTGTTCCCTCACAGTGATTTCCGCATGTAATCTAAGCTCACACTCTCGTAAATATCGTGTCAATTTTGTCACTGAGTCGACTATTGCTAAGGTATACCCTGAGAAAGACTCCTGTCTGTGACGTTCTGCCGGAGGCCGTCGACCCGTCAGCCGTTCATACTCTGCTACTTCATCTTCCAGGGTCTCTAAAACCTGTAAAATTCCTCGTCAGTCTAACATTTTCTTTAAATTTGACAGAGTATTAGTCAGATGTCAAAATGGTATATACACTTTGCTGTGTCAATTATTTTCCAGCTGAAACTTTCTTAGAGTGGATGTCATCTTATCAATGGAGTATGCTTGCAACTTGTAAATCTTATCCAAACATTACAGAAACAAGCCTATAAGGATTAATATTGATTTTCATATTTAACATATAGCCATAAAATAGTGAATGAAATATTATTTAGATTTTGTCTAGTTGTTATTGATCAATCAATTATACCTTTCTCAATTCATTTAGAGTGAGATTTGAAGTATTATGTTCTGGCTGTGGTTTAGGAACTCTTGGTTTAGTTTTATTGATCTTATTTGTATCATTTATAGCTGACTTTGGTGGTTGTAATATTTCTAGAGATTCATCTAAATGTTTCTTGTTTTTGGGTGGTGTTTGAAATGATCCATCTGAAAAAAAAAAGCTGAGTTTTATAGAAGCTCATTCAATTTATGTATTAACAAATAGTAACAAACTTAAGTTACAGAAGCAACACATGAGTATATAAAATAACAGTGGTAAATCTTTGTAAATTAACACATGACATGGTTTTAATTAATATTTCTACAAACAATATTATTTTAGGTATTTCATAAACAGTATTGGCATTTTGTAAAATGTATTTCTATGAATTAGTTTGGTTAATGTAATACACTTATGCTATTTCTATGAAATTGTTAGGTTGATCTAATACATTAATGCTATATCACCTTTAGATGTAGCTGCTGTAAGATCTGGTAGCTGTGAACTTTGTATAATCTTGCTGTTTAATTGACTATTTAACATCTGATCAAGGTGACTCATTCCAGCCTGACCACTGATTGTACTTAACGTTGTGTTCTTCTCCTCCGCCTCTAAAAACTGCTGGAATCTTTGCATGTTCATTTTGGGTTGGTATGATAGAGGTATAGGATGAGAATCATCTAAATCTGTAAAAAAAAAACCTGTCATAACAGGCAGTACATGGGAATTCTTCTTTAACCCTTAAGCTGCTATATTTCAATAGTGAATCTGTCCAGCTTTGAATTTGAAACAGTCCATTCAAAGTTCAAGGGATTTCAATATAAAAATACAAAAATTAAGCTGCCAACAATATAGAGCCTGGTCAGACTGCCCAGATGTGCAGACTGGCCTGGCTCTATACTGGTGGCAAAGGCTGATAACTTATGGTTCCTGCAGGTTAAGGTTTAATGTAATATATAAAGTTCTCCCATTTTCATGTTTTTGAAGAGGCTGCCATTTTGCAGTCTATCAAAATACAAAAAAAAAAGATATTTCAACTGACAAACAGTCATAAAATATTTAGAAGATTTAGAATATTTCAGAAGATAGTGAAATTATATATTGATAATTTCACAGTGAGATTATTAAAATATTATTTTCATAAGATCTGGATTGTTATATCGGTCCGAGTGGTGTTTATCGGCTATTTAACTCCGGCGTGGAGTTTTGATGCATAGGAATTGACCACGAAGAGTGTTAGAATATATAATAATTGAATATCATCAGGAATACACTCCTCGTAATTAAAATATGTTTGGTTACGAGAATCACATGAGTATCTGCACATAATAAGTAAGAAATGTAACAAAATTGTGAAATTTTAAAAAACATATTTTTTTTAACAAAAACTGTATAAGTTCTTGCACATATTGTCCATTGTAAAAATTAGTAAAAAAAAATATGAAATAAGAAATTGTTTCTTTTGTATGTAAGATCACATTATATTTCACTCAATACCAGCTCTTATATTTTCATTTGTGGACAAGCCACTCGAGAAAATATTACATCTGGTGTTTACTCTGAAATATAGTTTCCATCTTAACTTTACTGCTATGCCATGTTACTCTAATGTTACAACCCAACAAAAAAATTATCTTTGCTTGACTTAAAACTTCAAAAAAGTGACAAAAAATAGCCCTAAACTTTCACTTGAATAACGTAAATATTTGTGACAAGTGTAAAGCCCCCATTTTTAAAGGGAATATTTTTTTGATTTTATACCCGATTTCCCGAGTCCTTTTCATTAAGAGCCCCTTTTGGGGTTTTGGGGTTCCGCGGGGGAAAGCCCGCAAATCTCTGAAAAAAGTCGTAATAAAAAATATTTTTTAATAAATTTTAATTTCTCATTTTAATAATTGGGTCAATACAATTTGTTGAAAAACCCCAAAAAATAATTATTTTTTCCCGTTTATGCCTTTAAATATATCGCTGGTATATAAAAAACTTTTGTTGGAAAAAAAAGTTAAAAAATTTTAATTTTTCTTTTTGTAAATTTTAAAAACTGTTTTTTAAAGGGATACAACAAACTATTAAAAATTTTCTGAACGTATCAAAAAAAAAAATTAACAAATCAAATGTAGCTAGCATGCGTACCCTGGGATCATCTCCAAACAAATCTTTCACCACTGCCATCATTGTGTCTGACTTTTCAAGCACATCCTGTAACTATAATAAACAAAAAAACTTCTATACACAAAAATATGATAAATTTTCTTTTGAGTTAGAAATACATTTAACAATTTTAACCTTATCAAGCTCTAGTGATAAAAACTACAATTAAAAGGCATTTGAGTAGCTAATGTATAATGTGTATTTCATATTGATATAATACCCATTTTTAAACAAACATAAATACTATATTCAATTTCAATTTATTATTGAAAAACACAGCATAACTATTTAAATCATACCTGACTATACAAATGCTGGGCATAAAAGCTCAAATAAAATGTCTATCAAAAGTTGATAAAATGTGTACAAACCTGTTTCTGATCATATAAAACTTCCTTCATGATGGCAATTTTACGAGCCTGTGAGTTGTTCTTAAATGGACTAGCTCTTTTACCTAAAATAATAATAATAATTGATAGTTATTTACATGTATAATTACAAAATGTACATGTATAAAAATATATATTTAACAAGGGTGCCATACAGGCTTTCTACTGCCTCTACCAAAAAAACTAGGGAAAAAGTAGGGCATTTTTTTACCAAAAAGTAGGGCAAAGTAGGGATTTCTGATGTTAAAAACTAGGGATAAAGTAGGAATTTCTTACCGATTTAGTTAAGAATTAGCAAAACATACCATCACCGAGACCACATCAGGCTGTGTGTATCTTCAGTTCAGTCCATGCTTGAAAGACAGGCACCTCATAGGCAGAATGTTGCTGAATGTTTTGCCAAGGCACCATGAGCAGAGCTGCATCAGTACTAAGGGTGTAGTACTTAAGTACCAGTACCAGTACTTGCCAAGTTTTGCAGTACAGTTTCCAGTACCAGTACTTGATTTTAGCATGGTACTGCAGTACCAGTACTTTTTTGGGGGAAGTAATTAAGAACCAGTACTAATACTTTTATATATTCATCAAAGTTTGAATAAATACACAGTTTGTTTGTTTGTTTCATTTCACGCCTTTTTCAACAGTATTTCTGTCATATAGGCGGGTAGTTTCCTAACCATCGTTCCTGGAGAGTTACACCAGTACTAGACTACCTTCTATTTTACCAGTAAAGAGTTATTGACTCTGTTTATCTCAATTTAATTTTACTTTAAGTCTTTGGTGTTTTTTTATGATGAATACTATGTTAACATTTGAAGGAATATTGCAGCAAATTATTTATAGATTTGATAACTTACTTTTTCACAAAAATAAAATAATACATGGAATTTACAGCTTTACTTTATGAGTAAAAATAATGACATTTTTATCAAAACCAAAAATACTGCCTAGTAATGCAGTAGCAGTACCACTTTTTTAAGACAGTAATGCAGTACCAGTACCTGAGTAGTAGCAAAATTTTGTAAGAGTAATTCAGTATCAGTACCAGTACTTGCAAAATTGCTCCAGTATATATACTGCAGTACCAGTGCCAGAAATGCAGCTCTGAGTCTGACCATGAGTCTTTCAAGGATGGACATCACAAGGAGACACACACACACCTGAACTACTCATCAATTGCAACTGAAAATACAACTGAAATACCATTTTAAATATCTTCTTTTTTTCATTTCATTTCAAAATGAAAAAGTAGGGATAATAGGGCTATTTCAGAAAAAAGTAGGGCAAAGTAGGGATCAAAAGAAAAAAGTAGGGAAAAGTAGGAAAAGTAGGAAAAGTAGGGACCAGTAGAAAGCCTGTGCCATAGTCACAAAATACGCCCGTTTACGAAAGCTTTAGATGGAGATGGGGGCATTATGGATAAGTGTTATCTAGCAAGCAAGTTTTTATTCTTGGCACTGTGTTGTTAAATGAACCTTATAACAAATCAGTAGGGAAGATATGCACAGGATGTGTGACCTTGACCTTGGTCGCAGGGACCTGAATTTTATGTACTGCACTCAGCCTCACAATGATGAACATTTGTGCCAAATTATATTGAAATCCCTCTATGCATGTAGAAGTTTTGCTCCAGACAAGCGTTTTTCTATGAGCTCTAACTGTGACCTTTACCTTTGACCTAGAGACTTGGTTCATGTGCAGGGCACTACGTCTCATGGTGGTGAACAATTCTATAAAGTAACATTAAAATTCCTCCATGCATGTAGAAAATATGCTCCGGACAACATCTGGATATTTAATCATCTCCAGTGACCTTGACCTTGCAAATATTAACCTAAATTAAATGTGTCACACCTGTAGTCATGATAGTTACCATTTGTGCTACAATCCATCAATAAATGATGACTGAATGGTCCCTATACACATCTTCAAATTTTTATCTGAACTTTGACCTCTATGTGTAACCTTGACTTTGGTCGCAGGGATCTGAATTTTGCGTGCGACACTCAGCCTCACAATGGTGAACATTTGTGCCAAGTTATATTGAAATCCCCCTATGAATGTAGAAGTTTTGCTCCGGACAAGCGTTTTTCAATGAGCTCTAAGTGTGACCTTGACCTTTGACCTGGAGACCTGGATCATGCATGGAGCAATACATATCATGGTGGTGAACATTTCCATAAAGTATTATAAAAATTCTTCCATACATGTAGGAGATATGCTCCAGACAAAATCGGGATATTTCACCATCTTTAGTGACCTTGACCTTGCATATATTGACCTAAAGTACATGTGTCACAGCCGTAGTCATGATAATGACCATTTGTGTTACAATCCCTCAATAAATGATGATTAAATTGTCCCTATACACATCTTCATATTTTTATCTAATCTTTGACCTCTATGTGTGACCTTGACCTTGGCTGCAGGGACCTGAATTTTGTGCGCGACACTCCGCCTCACAATGGTGAACATTTGTGCCAAGTTATATTGAAATCCCTCTATGCATGTGGAAGTTTTGCTCCGGACAAGCGTTTTTCAATGAGCTCTAAGTGTGACCTTGACCTTTGACCTAGAGACCTAGTTCATGTGCGTGACATGGCTTCTCATAATGGTGAACATTTCTATGAAATTTCATTAAAATCCCTCCATGCGTGTAGGAGATATGCTCCGTACAAAATCTGGATATTTCATCATCTCCAGTGACCTTGACCTTGTATATATTGACCTAAATTATATGTATCACAGCCATAGTCTTGATAATGACCATTTGTGTTACAATCCCTCAATAAATGATGACTAAATGGTCCATATACACATCTTCATATTTTTATCTGAACTTTGACCTCTATGTGTGACCTTGACCTTGGCCGCATGGACCTGAATCTTGCGCGCGACACTCCGCCTCACAATGGTGAACATTTGTGCCAAGTAATATTGAAATCCCTCTATACATGTGGAAGTTTTGCTCCAGACAAGCATTTTTCAATGAGCTCTAAGTGTGACCTTGACCTTTGACCTAGAGACCTGGTTCATGTGCGCGACACTGCTCCTCATAGTGGTGAACATTTCTATGAAGTTTCATTAAAATCCCTCCATATATGTAGGAGATATGCTCCGGACAAAATTGGACGCCGCCCGCCCGCCAGGGGCGTTCCCATAATACGTCCCGTTTTTCAAACGGGCGTATAAAAAGAAAAGTCCATGAATGAACTCCAATAACATTCAATTCGCAATTTCTCATATGAGACTTCTTTATGTCAGAAATTATACATAGCATAAATGTTTTGTTTTTTTTATTTCTAAACACTAAAACTCAATAGAATATTCACATTGGTTCAAATTGTACACGGAAGTTCCCTGCTCAAACCCACAACGCTTGGGTTGAGAGGCAAGCATCTTAACCACCAGGTCATTGCTCTGCACCATAATTGTGTATTTAGATTCTTTACCTTTTCTAGCAGATCCAGGTCTGGTAAGATGTGTAGATACAGCATGTTTAGATCTGTGTGCAGCTTTCCTGTAAGCCTGAAACAATCATGTTAATAACTCATAAAACATATAATCAAAACAGCTAATCTCACACTCTCTCCATTTTCATAGATGGAATTTCAAGGTTAAATGTTGGTATTTCAGAGCTATTAATTTTTCAAATATCACAGACATTGAAAAATTTTGCCTTAAAAAACAAATAACAAACAATGTCTATTTGAACTGTAAAGAATATACATATAGCAGAAATACATGTTTTAGTTTCATTTAAACCATGAATTTATCATCTTCATCAGATCTTCTACCTTGTTGATATGCAATTATGATTATCTATTGTCAATTCAATACTCCTCTATATGCTGTTTTGTTGATAATACATGCACAATACAGTCAATATCATTTTCGTTATAAAAACTGCCATTTTTTAAAATTTTTGCTGAGTGTATGGGAAATAAATGTACATGTGCTTCATGTCACACATCTGCTAACTCCTTAAAATATTTTTGTATCAACAAGTCTATAACAGACATCTTATCTTTTACTTCTTCTCAACCAAAAAATATTACATGTACATTGTATACCACATGTTATTCTTAAATAAATGATAAGAAAATGAAGGAGGATTTTACTTACAATTTCATCTGGGGTAGCTTTGTAAGCATCTAAGTCATTAACTGTGTCCTGAAAACAAGAGGGCCATGATGGCCCTGAAATCGCTCACCTGTATAAAGGCCCCCGGGGCGGGGCTAATTTTAACCCAGGGGCTTTTATTTGAACAAACTTGGTAGATCCCCATTTGAAGATGTTTCTTGATAAATATCTTAGCTCTAGCTCTAAGAAAATCTTTAAGTTTTCACTAAACACATATAGTGAAAAACAATGACCCACACCCTCTGTGCGGGCCAATTTTGTCCCCAGGGCTTTTATTTGAACAAACTTGGTAAACACTCACTAGAAGATAATTCATGCTTAATATCTAAACTCTATCTCTTGGTCTTTTTAACAGAACATTTTTTCAGTTTTTACTATATACATAAAAGGAAAATCAATGATCCCGGGGCCGGGCCAATTTTTTAACCCCAGGGCCCTTAATTTAACAAAAATGGTAGACATCCATTAGAAGATGTTTCATGCTAAATATCTTAGCTCTACCTTTTAAGATTTTTTAAAAGAAGATTTTTTATGTTTTAACTTATATACATAAAAGGAAAAACAATGACCCCCTGGGGCGGGGCCAAATTTTGACCCCAGGGCTTTTATTTGAACAAACTTGTTAGACACCCACTAGAAGAGGTTTCATGCTTAATAGCTAAGCTCTACCTCTTTGGGTTTTTTAAAAGAAGATTTTTTTAAGTTTTTACTATATGCATATAGGGTAAATCAATGACCCCCTGGGGCGGGGCCAAATTTGACCCCAGGGCTTTTATTTGAGCAAACTTGGTAGATATCCATTAGAACATGTTTCATGCTAAATATCTTAGCTCTAGCTCTTTGGGTTCTTTAAAAGAAGATTTTTTAAGGTTTTACTATATGCATATAGGGAAAATCAATGACCCCCTGGGGCAGGGCCAATTTTGACCCCAGGGCTTTTATTTGAACAAACTTGGTAGACACTGGCTAGAAGATGTTTCATGCCACATATTTAAGCTCTACCTCTTTGGGTTTTTTAAAAGAAGATTTTTTAAGGTTTTACTATATGCATTTAGGGTAAATCAATGACCCCCTGGGGCGGGGCCAAATTTGACCCCAGGGCTTTTATTTGAACAAACTTGGTAGACACCCATTAGAGGATGTTTCATGCTAAATATCTTAGCTCTAGCTCTTTGGGACTTTTCAAAGAAGATTTTTTAAGGTTTTACTATATGCATATAGGAAAAATCAATGACCCCCTGGGGCGGGGCCAATTTTGACCCCAGGGCTTTTATTTGAACAAACTTGGTAGACACTGACTAGAACATGTTTCATGCCAAATATCTAAGCTCTACCTCTTTTGGTTTTATAAAAGAAGATTTTTTTAAGGTTTTACTATATGCATATAGGGTAAATCAATGACCCCCTGGGGTGGGGCCAATTTTGACCCCAGGGCTTTTATTTGAACAAACTTGGTAGACACCCATTAGAGGATGTTTCATGCTAAATATCTTAGCTCTAGCTCTTTGGGTTTTTTAAAAGAAGATTTTTTAAGGTTTTACTATATGCATATTGGGAAAATCAATGACCCCCTGGGGCGGGGCCAATTTTGACCCCAGGGCTTTTATTTGAACAAACTTGGTAGACACTGACTAGAAGATGTTTCATGCCAAATATCTAAGCTCTACCTCTTTGGGTTTTTTAAAAGAAGATTTTTTAAGGTTTTACTATATGCCTATAGGGTAAATCAATGACCCCCTGGGGCGGGGCCAATTTTGACCCCAGGGCTTTTATTTGAACAAACTTGGTAGACACCAATTAGAGAATGTTTCATGCTAAATATCTTAGCTCTAGCTCTTTGGGTTCTTTAAAAGAAGATTTTTTAAGGTTTTACTATATGCATATAGGGAAAATCAATGACCCCCTGGGGCGGGGCCAATTTTGACCCCAGGGCTTTTATTTGAACAAACTTGGTAGACACTGACTAGATGATGTTTCATGCCAAATATCTAAGCTCTAGCTCTTTGGGTTTTTTAAAAGAAGATATTTTAAGTTTTTTCTTTCGGTTGCCATGGCAACAAGAGTTCTGCATGGAATTAAATTCTTTGAACAATTTTTAAAAATGACCACCAAAGGAACATTCCTGTGAAGTTTGGATGAAATTGGCCTAGTGGTTTATGAGGAGATGTCATTTAAAGTAAAAGTTTACGGACGACGGACGGACGGACGGACGGACGCCGGACGAAAAGCGATCACAAAAGCTCACCATGTCACTTTGTGACAGGTGAGCTAAAAACCCACAAAAAAAACCCACAATAATTTCTTGTCAATTAGTTGAAATATTTGGCCTCCAGGACAAAAGACCTCCTGTCCAAAAATGACAAGGCAGACAAAAGCCCTCCTGTAACAAAAATATATATGTAAGTTGAATACCTGCTTTTTCCAATGAACTCAACATATTAAAATTGTAGCATCTATATTTGTTGTTCTTTTCAATTGGCCTAAGTTTGTGTATGAGCTAGAACCGCCTTCCATTCAGAATATACCTTTCTGAAATGTTTAAAGAGGTAACTTTTCACACGAATGTCGTTAAAAACAAAGTCACATTTAAATTGTTCCAAGGCATATTATAATAAATATAAATGTCTTGGACTTATAATTTTAGTTAATTTAAACTTGTTTTCATCCTTTATTACTCTATTAATCTTAACTTCACATGGGAGTAATCCTTTTGTATTTACGTGAATAAATTTGCACTTACATATTTTACCACTTATTATTTAGATGCCTGTCAGGAATGTGCTGAAGCTCATACAAACATGCTTATGCCAATGGAATATAAAAATAATCATGATTACAATTTTAATATGTTGAGTGCATTGAAAAGAAAACACAAAGTATTCAACATACATATAATATATGTATTTGCTGCAAGAGGGCTTTTGTCCGCCGTGTTATTTTTGCTGGAGGGCTTTTCCGCCCAGTCATTCTCATGGGTGTGCTTTAGTCCGCCCTGTCATTTTCACGGAGGGTTTTTGTCCACCTTGTTATTTTACGACGAGAGGGTTTTTGTCCTAAACTCAATATATTTTCCCAGCTTAGAAACTGGTACAGCTCTTTTTATTCTATTATTAATCTAATTAAGGAAAGAACTATTAATTTTTTAAATGAACAGATAAAAGTACATGTATTTAAAATTACCTTATTCCATGTAGTTCATTTTAATGCCATTTAATATTCTGTTTGTATGGTGGCTGATTTGTGCCATTCATGTTTTCGCCCAGCGACCCCGCCATGCGAAAAGTCGAGAATTAATAAGTTAAAATGATGGGGACTCGGAGCGAAAACACGCTAATTAGTGGGGGCGTGGGGCGAAGTTTGATAAATAAAAACATGCTAATTAACGTTTTATTGTTTTATTAAACTCCCTCCCCCCACGCTAATTAGCTTTGTTTTTGCTCTGCGCCCCTGCCATTTTAACTTGTTAATTTTCAACTTTTTGCTTGGCGGCGTCGTGGGGTGAAAATACGAATGGCACAAATCAGCCACCATAGTTTTGACTTCTAACTTGTGATACGCATGAATGCCCACTTCTTACCTTAGTTTTATCACAAATTGGTTATCACTTCCAAAATTCACAAAAAGGCAACCATACTTGACAATATAATGACATAAACTTACATTCCAAGGTTTCGGTTTTACAGTCCTTTTTTTCTTTGGTGGATTTCTACCTCCAACTCGCACAAAAGACATCTGAAAATTACAGAAAAATATTGCTTGTGTAATTTGTATCCTATTTTATTTCAAAATATACGCCAAGTCAAAACAACAGTAACAATACGGAAAAATCAGTTTGTAAATAAATCAGTCCATCTTGAAGTCGAAATATTGAGACAACTTAGAAATATACTGTTAAAAAATAATGGCATACAGGTGCCTCATATTTCCGTGGTACTTAACTGTGCAACACAGACAACGAAAATTAGAAGAATAAAATTTGCGAAAGTATGTTGAATATTGTAGCAAAGTCAAGTCAATTAGATCTACATCATAGTTTATTCCATTTAATATTTGCATGTAAGCAGTTATGTACACAACATGGCAATTAACACCATGTCTTGACTTTTGTCGTCCGCTCCGGTATTGGTCTATTCAATAAATATTGTAGAGTTTGAATCTTTTCCACTGCCAGTTTTTAACTAATTTTGATTGAACTAATTTATATTCTTGGACAAAACTATTTCACTCGGAAA
This sequence comes from Ruditapes philippinarum, assembly GCF_026571515.1. Taxonomy (NCBI): domain Eukaryota; kingdom Metazoa; phylum Mollusca; class Bivalvia; order Venerida; family Veneridae; genus Ruditapes; species Ruditapes philippinarum. Next base: position 239,561 of record NW_026858164.1, read on the forward strand.
TAGGTACCATTTGTTTACGACTCTATAAGCGAAGGAATTTTGTCTTATTGCCTTTAGTGGTCTTAACTTTTTTACCTCAGATTTCATGATTTGTAACAGATAATTTGAACAACTTTTCATAGTCAAAATCGTCTATTTTGTGAATAAGTTTAAAAAACGTGTATCATATCTCCACGTTGACGTCTGTAATCAAGAGTTGGTAAATTCAATGCCCTTAATCTTTATCATTTAACATGTTTAACAGTTTCAAGTAACAATAGATCAACTTGTGATTCCCCGTTTTCATGATTAAGGAGTAAGTTCTGATTGGGGCAGATTTGATTTGTGGTTAATTAATTTGACTTGCTGTCAAACTTATTTAATTATAGAACCTAGATTTTAAAATAATTTATCATCATGATCATTGCAATGCTTGTCTGTTCTTGTCAAGAAGCAAATAGTAAGAATGTTGCACTGCTCCAACCGTTTAAAATCATTTTTAAAGAAGTTAGGTGACTATGTTTTAAACTATATGCAAATAAAAAAAATACTATGTACATAAAGAAAATTACTACACTCACTTTCTTATCAAAAACAACGGAGAGTCGGAATTTACATTTCTGCCGCCATTTGTAAATAAATAAGTAACCGTGCGTGTGATTGGTTGATTTATGATAAAAAAAATCTTAAAACGCGAATCTGTATAACAATTACCGAACTGTCGATAAAATGTCTAATCTCCGGATTGGGAATGAAAATACCCTCTTTATTTAATGATAGTAGCTTATTATTAATCAAAGCATCGAAAATGAAACATATGATAAAAACTCCTTTTTTCAATACGACTTCAATAAACATAAAAAATAGAATATTATCTCTGAAGTAATAAATAATAGAGATCATAACATTCAGTGCATTTTATCCAAAAAAGAAAAAAAGAGAAAACAAACATAATAACATATATAGTACAGGTATATTGTCTATAATAGGGAAAATATACCAAGTTTAAGTACTTTGTTTTGGAAAAAGATATCAATTTTGAGTGCAGTGTTGTAGAATAATGCACAATTCGAGTTAAAAAGCATATGAATATAATAATGATCAATGATTAATAACAAATCATTTGAACGAAATATGTATGATAACTTTTCTTTGAAGTCTGATGTTCATTTTTATAATAGTAGAAACAGTGTAGGGAACTTTTATAAATCCTATGTTCTTGATTATGTTAATAGTTTCACAAAAAGTACATTTTTTACCAAGGTATTAGGGATTGGAACATGTTCCCAATTGATATTAAAAGGGAAAGTAACTTTTTTAACTTTAAAAAGAAAGTAAAAGCTCAACTAAGTGAAAACATAAAACAATTTGAACAAGCTGATTTTATTTTTTACTAATTTTGAAGATATTTTTTTTATTAATAAAGTATGTTTTATATAAATGTATCTTGTGATTGGTTTTGTGATATATATAATGAAATATTTTCATTGGTGTGATAACTAGTCCTATTCATAGTATTAGTATAGTAAACAAGGGATAATAAAATAGTGCACCATCCCTCACGCCCCCTAGCACCGACTTCAGTGGTATCCAGACATGAGTGGTACTCAATTTTCAACACTTAAAAGTTCTGGAATCAATGATCTGTTGCGCAGTTTAAGTTAACATGGGACACATGTTCATAACTGTGAGTTCATGTTTAAGTACATTTATATATAATAAAGATATGAGAAAGTCATGTTGCATTATATATAAATGTAATTAAACGTCGAGATGTGATATTGACAAGTTTATACGACTTTAATTGATATTATAACCATATGCCTTCTATAAATACTAATTAACTCATTATTGACAGCTGTTTAATTGAATCACTGAACGGTTGTTTTTAACTGTTAAACACCCCTTACACCACTATTCGGTTATCGAACGTCGCTCAGCGTCAGTTGTAAATAATTAAAACAGTTGTAAAAGTTGTATTAGTATGTTGATACAAAAATAAATTTTTATATTATATACTGTATAGCTAATAAAACAGTTAATTATTTCATGGGTGTTTGTAGAACAGAAATCTGTTGTACGGTAGCCTATCAGGGATGACATTTGGAAATAATTCCCTTGGTCTTGGGCCTCTGGCAACAGTTGCAAATGCCATCGGCAACAGTTTTGACTGTTTCACAAACACCCATGAAGTTATCATTTTTAACATGGAAAATGTCAGGAACGTTTATAAAAAATGTTTATAACATATATCCCTGGCAAATTATGTAGATATAAAACATCTAAAATATGAATTTATGTATTTGTTGTTCTTTCGTTTGAGCGTATTTTTTTATTGCGTTTCATGTAACCGTGAAAACGCCGCAGATTCGCTTATGATCAAATTTTGAAACAGACTATATAAAAATATGTCAATAGACCGTGTCTGTTTGGCTAATGCGCGGTGTAGATGCGCGAACGATCTCGTGTAATCCACCGGCTCAAGCTATTTTTGTGTATCGGTAAATTACAACCGGTAAGTTTACACACGCGGAAGATTAAAAGAAAGCACCGCTTAATGTATATAATTGATACAAGTGTCAAGATTTACATGTGAGGTCACCTGGTAAGTCTAAGTTTCTTCAGTTCTCTTGGTTTCGGTTAAATCATCTGTCCTTTGTTAGCTACATTTCAAGGCTGTTATGGCGTCTGTTATGTTCGAAAATGGTGATTTGGGTTGGCAAATTACAGGGTTTTGTGAGTATGAGAATATATCAAAATGAAAGTAGATTCTAATAATGTAATTTGTCTATAAGTTATTTGTAGAATGTGTTGTAAATGAGTTGATTGTTGAGATTTTTATCACTATTAAATTGTGAATCAATGAACAGCTATTTACTATCCACATACTGCCAGTTTTCAATCACAACCACTTTTCAATCACCCCTAGAAATTTTTTATTTTTGACCTTATTTGTCATGTAACCAAACTGTAAGCACATCTTGTATTCCCCTTGACTAAATCTATCAGCAGCAATGTCAATTTAGGCGATAAAAAAAGAAAATGCTAGCATTTTAGTTCAAAATATGTAAAATGTGTGTTTTCCACTAATCCTTTTATTTACACAGTTACAAATCGCAATAATTTTCTAAAAATAATTGATATACAGACTCAGTTTTTTGTCAGTCTGCAGAAATGGATATTAAGTTGGACAACTGTTTCAATATCATGAAGTCATAATGTATACTGCACTTCAAAAGCTGTAATTTTAATATGTACATATTTTACCATACAGTTCTTAATTGAAAGGTAATACATCAGTATAAAGTAACAGTCACTTAACCAAGGAAAAATATTCTCTGTGATAACTTTTCAGTAAGCAGTCACTAGAATGGGGTCATGATCCTAAAAATTTCACAAGAACATGCTTTTTCTGTTATGCAAATTGAAATGTACATCCATACCCCAATTGTGACAGCTTTACCACTGCAAATAGATATCTAGATTGAAAAATGGCATTATAATTAGGTTAAAATTGTTTATTACCATTTATCTGAAGTTGAGTTTGTCAAAATTTCTCCAAAATACAGAACTAATTATATTTTAACATTGTATGACAATTTTTATGTGGTACAGTTTATATTTTGTTAACTGATTGAAAAGTGGTTGTGAAATTTTGAAGAACAGGAAAATGGGTCATTAATGATTTGTCCTCGATTCATAGTAATAATTCAAATAAAATTTTAAAAAGTTGGTGCATTTATTAGCTGAAATGATAATATTCGCAGAATTGAAAGAGAATTTTTTTATATATAATTTCACTGTCAGTTATTGTTGAAAAATCTGTTAGCTGATCGGAAAGAGGCAGTACGGGGATATATTTAGGTATTGTCTAACTTATGTGTAGATCATAATATGATCTATATTATATTATATTAATATCTATATTATAGAAATGTTCATCTGGCGTGTAGACCCTTATCACATACAGGCCAAGAATTAATTTGAATTAGACATAGGGAAACCTCTGTGCTGTACAAAATATGATTTGAAAAAATGTTGAAGCTTAACTTGATCATTTGATGAACAAACTGGAGACGGCTTGGGGTTTCTTATCAGTCATTATATTGATGACCAATTGTTTCAACACTGTAATTACAGAACATGCCGGACCTATTCTGTGTATATTTTTTATCCCAGAATTTAAGTACTTTTTTCCTCAGACATTTCAGCCCCATTTTTACCCAAAATGTTTATTGGGTTTCATTTTGAATTAGTTCAGTAAACATTAACATGTTTTGAATATGTGCTAGAATGGTAGAAAGACATTAACTAGTAGAACATGACACTTTAAAAGAGCACATACAGCCTCAATGATTTAAAGTCAAATCATCCCTTGTTCTACTGGTCATATGTCGTCCACACGGTGGTAAACTCATGACCTGTTTGGTCAATTTATCCTCAGACTGGTCACATATTTTTAATATTATCCCCGCCGAAAAGGCGGCGGGGGATATAGAAATAGTCTCCGTCCGTCCGACCTTCTGTCCGACATTTTTGTCCGGAGCATATCTCTAAAAGTATTTGAGTTATCAACTTGAAACTTCATAGGTGGATAGACCTCATTGAGGAGGAGTGCAGTGCACAAGAATGATAACTCTACCCTGCATAATTTTTGAGTTATTGCCCTTTGTTATTTTTCAAAATTGATTTTTGTGTCGCCTCTACGGAGTAGTGGCGACATATAGGGATCACTTCTCCGTCGTCTGTCTGTCCGTCCGTCCGTCCGTCCGTCACAAAACTTGTCCGGACTACTCCTCTTATACCACTAATGCAATTTCAATGAAACTTTACAGGATTGATCTGTAGCTCAAGTCCTTGCGCATATTGCACGGGTTTCCGGTTGAATGATTTTTGGCCGAGTTATGGCCCTTTGATAAAAAGGTTTCTTTTTCTGTGTGTTGCCAGATACACAAAAGCTTGTCCGGACTACTCCTCATAAACTACTGGTGCAATTTCATCCAAACTTTACAGGAATGATCAGTACCAAGTCTAGTTGTGCATATTGTCAGCATTTTCCGGTTCAATGATTTTTGTTTGAGTGGCCCTTTAATAATTTTTATTTTTAAAGTTTGTCCAGACTACTTCTCTTATACCACTTATGCAATTTCATTGAAACTTTACAGGATTGATCTGTAGCTCAAGTCCTTGCGCATATTGCACGGGTTTTCCGGTTGAATGATTTTTGGCCGAGTTATGGCCCTTTGATAAAAAGGTGTTTTTTTCTGTGTGTTGCCAGATACGCAAAAGCTTGTCCGTACTACTCCTCATAAACTACTGGTGCAATTTTATCCAAATTTTACAGGAATGATCAGTACAAAGTGGTTAGTCTAGTTGTGCGCTGTCCGTCTGTCTGTCCGTCTGTCACAAAATTTGTCCCAACATGAAATTGGCCATCATGAGGCGACACATGTGATTACTGATCGCTCTTGTTGTCCAGAGCATAACTCCAAAAGCCTATGAGATATCAACATGAAACTTCATAGGTGCATATATCTCACTCAGGAGGTGTGCAGTGCACAAGAATGATAACTCTACCTTTCATCATTTTTGAGTTATTGCCCTTTGTTATTTTTCAAACTTAATTTTTCACCTGAGTGGAGCAAAACTCAAAAAGTTTTTCAGATATCAACATGAAATGTCATAAGTGGATAGATCTTATTGAGGAGGAATGTTGTGCGCAAGAATTATAACTCTTCCCTCAAGTTCCCTGTACAATTTTTGAGTTATTGCCCTTTGTTCTTTTTCATGCTATTTTGTCCAGAGCTTATCTCAAAAAGTATTTGAGTTATCAACTTGAAACTTCATAGGTGGATGGATCTCATTAAGGAGGAGTGCAGTGCACAAGATGATAACTTTACCATGCATAATTTTTTAGTTATTGCCCTTTGTTATTTTTCAAAATTAATTTTTGTCCACAGCATAACTCAAAAAGCCTTCAAGATATCAAAATGAAACTTCATAGGTGCATAGATCTCACTCAGGAGGTGTGCAGTGCACAAGAATGATAACTTTACCTTTCATAATTTTTGAGTTATTGCCCTTTGTTATTTTTCATACCTAATTTTTCACCCGAGTGGAGCATAACTCAAAAGTGTTTGAGATGTCATCATGAAATGTCATAGGTGGATAGATCTTATTGAGGAGGAATGCTGTGCACAAGAATGATAACTCTTCCCTATAAAATATTTGAGTTATTGCCCTTTGTTCTTTTTCATACTTTTTTGTCCGGAGCTTATCTCAAAAAGTATTTGAGGTATCAACTTGAAACTTCATAGGTGGATGGATCTCATTGATAAGGAGTGCAGTGCACAAGAACGATAACTCTACCCTGCATAATTGTTTAGTTATTGCCTTTTTTATTTTTCAAAATTAATTTTTGTCCAGAGCTGATAACTCTACCTTTTATAATTTTTGAGTTATTGCCCTTTGTTATTTTTCATACTTAATTTTTCAATTCAATTTTTTTCTCAAAAAGTATTTGAGGTATCAACTTGAAACTTCATAGGTGGATAGATTTTACTGAGGAGGGATGTAGCTCACAAGAATGATAACCTACCCTGCATTATTTTTCAGTTTTTGCCCTTTGTTATTTTCAGCCATCAGTATTCACATAGGTTTCAAATCTGTAATCACTATAGCCATCAGTTTTTATTACCAAAAGACCTCTTAAAATGGAATTATTCTGCTCTACTACATATTCATTCTTCCAATGAGCAAACTCATTCGGCGGGGGATGGCCATGTTGACATGGCTCTTGTTTATAATCTATATTAGTGGAAAATTCTCAAACTTGACATCCAACCAAGTTAACCATAGTTAGATATAAAATTTAACACAATTAGACAAAATGTCAAGTTATTTTGATTTTTAACTGTTCACTGACCACATAGAGTATTAGTATAAATTTTGGTAAAGAACTTTTTTTCACACAAAAACAAAGTTCTTCGAACCGCTTTATTCTGCGGGATTTACATGTATATTACTATATATATCAAAAAGCAACAAGTTGACCAAAAGGATGACAAGTGGACAATGGAACAAGTTGATCAAGGGACAACTTGACTAGCAGAAGTTTTTGTTTGTTCATTAGTCCTTGTACAATAACAACCGTTAATCATGTCATACTTTGATATTTGATAAATAAACTTTATATGTTTGCTGACCAGTACTATTTTCTTTGTTGTACAAACTCAGTTTTTTACTAGAGCATATAACTATACATAATATATTAACAATAAAGACAAAATTTTATATTTTTTGTCTTACCACAGCACATAATCACATCTAATGTTGTTATATTGATTCCATGAAAAATGTTTATAAACAGAATATAATGTTGTTCTTCATCTCAATTTGTAGGATACTGACTGAAGTCAGGTAAAATACACTATATTTGAGGTTGTCATAGAATGGCATCAGGAGATGGGAGTCCTATGACAACCCCACCACCTGGACCAGCTTACACACCTGATAATATACAGAGAATGCAACAAGTGAGTCAAAATTTTAAATAGTAAAGTCATTGTTAATAACATACATAACCTATCAGGATTTCTTTGTAGGGAAAACATTTGACACATGGTTCTTAAATCACATTGGATTCACATGCTTGAGTCCGAGATATTGTAGAATGCTTTTTTTTTCATGAAAAATTGATTGAAGACAGCAATTATAGTCTTAGAAGTTAGAAATAGCGTATTGAAATTTATCTTCTTTTACTGATTCAAATTACTTTATTATTAACATCACTAATTAGTTTGTTGAGTATTAAAATTATGTTGTGAATTCATTGTTCCAAAAATTTGTTTTAGATCAGGGAAATTTATTTAGATATTGTAAACAAGACAGATATGCAAAGTTACATATTGTAATGTATGTTATAAAAGCTTCATGTCTGATGATTTCTCCATCAGTGTTTTACTTGATAATGAAAGCCACTTTGATATGAATACACACAATCACATCATTTTTAAATGATATTTTAAGTTTTGATTTTGTCATAGTATAAGAAATATTTAATCATTTTTAACAAACAGATTCTAGTTTTTTTTTTATCAATCTTTCTAGAATATCAAAATGGATGAGAAGGGAATGTCTCCAAATCCTCAACAATATGGAAGTCACATGCAAAGACCTGGTGGCATGCATCCACAGGGCATGCAGGGTGGTCCCCAGGGTATGCCTGGACCTCAAGGTATGCCAGGTCCACAAGGTGGTCCAGGGGCACCTCAGGGCATGTCAGGTGCTCCTCAAGGAATGCAGGGTCAGCAAGGAATGACTGGATCTCAACAAATGCCTAGTGGACCACAGGGTATGCAGCCTCAAGGGATGCAAGGTCAGCAGAACATTCAAGGTTCAGGTCCACAAGGAATGAATAACATGCATCCCCAGGGCATGCAGGGAGGAAATATGGGACCAGTTCCGAATATGAGTAATCCAGCCATGGGTGGACCTAACATGACTGCACCAGGTGGTCCTGGCATGGGAAGACCTGGTATGCAAGGCCCGGGACCAAATATGGCAGGTTATATGAACAATCCAGCAATGATGAGTGGGAACCAAAGTTCAAACATGCCATCAGGACCTGGTTCTAATATGCAGCAAGGTCAGCACATGGGACAACCCATGGGACAAAACATGCAAAGCCCAGGATCACACATGGGTGGTAATATGGGTGCACCTGGACAACAGGCGCCAAACATGGGCAATCAGATAACAAGACCTCCAAGTAGTGGATCTGATGGACAACACATGAACATGCCTCAAAACCAAGCAGGTACTCCGAACCCAAATCCTGAGGGCACAAACTACAACCAAGGTATCTTTACGTAAACTGCATTTTTTGTGTGATTTCATTTGTAAATATTAACTGATTTCATTTGTAAATATTATCAGCTCACATAAACTAAAAAACAGATGCTAGTGCTAATTAGGCATTGTATTTGATATTAAAATTATGTGAAATAGGAGATGTTTAAGTTCTTTCTTAACAATTTAGGTATGAGTATGCAAGGCAGAAATGTTGGACCTGGTTCCAGTCAAATGGGAGGTCAAATGTCAGGGAACCAGATGGGTACACCTATGATGGGAGGGCCACAAGGTCCTGGGAACCAGATGCCAGGCCAGTCACCCATGAGGAATCCAAACTTCATGCCTCAGCAGCTTCACCAGCTCAGGGCTCAAATCATGGCATATAAGTTATTATCAAGAAGTCAGCCACTTCCTGACCAGTTACGACTAAGTTTAGAGGGGAAGAGGACATTTCAGCCTCCTAGACCACAAGGTAAAAAAAGCTCACTGTATTATAATCAATGCTTGTAACTTGTACCATGTTTAAGTTTAATCTAGTATTGTTTTTTTCATCATTAAATGATAAGGTTACTCAGCAAATAATTGAATTTTTATCATCATTTGTAGCAATAACTTCGGTTTGTGAAAAAATGGTTATCAATATTGGACGAAGTGATTACAATAGTTATTTAATAGCATGCTGTTGAATTTTGTTTATTACAGTTGATCAACAGCAACAGAGCATGAGGATGCAGCCGCAGCCTCCACCTCACCCGCCTCAGTCACAGCAACAACCACAAGCTCCACCCATGCCACAATCTCATAGCCAATCACAGTCTCCTGGAGCCACATCTGCTCCTCCTCCTCAGACAGCCACTCCTGGTGGACCACCTAGTACAACACCACCCCAGCAGAAGCTAGGGCCAGGTGGGACACCACCAAACGCCTCCATGCAGGCTTTAATGAGCATGCAACAGAAACAGAACAGAATTGCTCCTGTAACTAAACCTGTTGGCCTTGATCCCATTGAGTTACTAAATGAAAGAGAAAACAGGTACTTTAGTAGTTTATTACTTTTAATATTAACTTTTAAAATCATATCTTTCAAATGATTGTGTTAAACTTAATAGTTTTGTAAATGGTAAGATATAGAAATTATCCTGGATATTAACTTTGGTAGGGATATTAGCATCATTGTTTTCTGAGGTTAATGATTTAAGATATAGAACATAGATTAAAAAAAATGTGGGTTTTTTTATTGTTTTTATTTTGACAGAAAAATTGTAAAAAAGGTATGCATAAGAAAAACTGTTAAGCTTGTAATGTATGATAAACTCTGACAAAAGTAATTTATATTACAGGATAGCTGGTCGAATATCAATTAGGATAAAAGAACTTCAGAACATTCCTATGACTCTAACAGATGACATAAAGACTAAAGCAACTATAGAACTGAGAGCACTTAGATTACTTAACTTCCAAAGACAGGTATTCTATTAATGATATATGAGCCGCGTCAAGACAAAACCAACATAATGCGTTTGCGGCCAGCATGGATCCAGACCAGCCTGCGCATCCGCACAGTCTGATCAGGATCCATGCTTACGCTATCAGTTTGTCTACTTGTAATAGGGTTAGTAAGCGAACAGCATGGATCCTGATCAGACTGCGCGGATGCGCAGGCTGGTCTGGATCCATGCTGGTCGCAAACACATTATGTTTGTTTTGTCATGTCGTGGCTCATATATCTATTCAGGTCCCTATTTTATGAAATAATAACCACAGTGATGTTGTATAGCTCTTGTATTCTTATTAAAATAATTTGTGTCTTGATTCTTTGATACCTATTGTTTCTGGCATCTACATAAAAGAACCCAGTCTTTAGATTCAGAACTACTTGATATCCATGCTTGTTTTTACAGATTATACATGATTTTATTTTTTTTTGCAATAAAGAGCAGTAGTATGTGTTTCGTTAAAAGTTTGGTATCGAAATCCTGACTTTAAAATATGATAGTAATTAACAACTAAGCTGTGTGCCATAATAGATGTTAATTATAAATATTTTTAATGATTTTTTTTTAAATCATTCACACAATGTTTAAAGAAAGAACTGTTCTATTTCATGATAGTTACGACAAGAAGTTGTTGCCTGCATGAGAAGGGACACAACTCTAGAGACAGCTCTCAACTTTAAAGCATATAAACGAGGTAAACGTCAAACACTAAGAGAGGCAAGATCTACCGAGATTCTTGAGAAGAAACAAAAGATGGAACAAGAAAGAAAAAGACGACAAAAACATCAAGTATGTTTTATATTAGAAACTTTCCTTAATTGTTTTGTTGCAGTAATATTAAAAACCAGTTATTGCAAAAGCTTACTATAGAAACATTTATGTATTAAAAGAACTTGTAGTAACATTCTATGTTTTTATCTAGTACAAAATAATAATAACTGGTATATTAAGTACTAAATAATTGTTACTAGTAATAGGTATTTTTGATATATTCATCAAATAAAAAACTATATCAACAGTCTGTACTTGAAATATACATAGGAAAAGAAAAAGAATTGAAGATTGAAAAAAACATTGAAGAAAACAAGTGTCATACATGTATTCATCATAATAATATGTATATTTTATTGTAGGAATACCTTAATGCTGTGTTACAACATGCGAAGGAGTTTAAAGAATTCCACAGATCAGTCACGTCTAAAGTGGGCAAGTTGAACAAAGCTGTATTAATGCATCATATGAATACAGAAAGGGAACAGAAGAAGGAACAAGAAAGATTAGAGAAAGAACGTTTAAGAAGGCTCATGGTTAGTAACTTTCTTTTATTTCATTATGTTTACTTTAGAAAAAAAATATTCAAACTGTTTTGAGAAAAGTTTTCAATAACAGGTATTATTTATGTACATAAGGTGCAATTTTCAGGGTATAATTGGATCACATTATTGCTGATGGTAAATGGTGTTGAAAGATGTAAAACCATTTTTATACCCCCAAAAACGAAGTTTGGGGGGGTATATAGGAGTCACCCGGTGGTCGGTTGGTCGGTCGGTCGGGCGGTCGGTCGGTCGGTCCAGACGTCCGTTGCATTTTCCTTGTCCGGACCATAACTTGAAGACTAATGGTTGGAATTCAATATAACTACATACAATGGTCAAGCACATTGAGAGGAAGTGCAGTGCACAAGAACCATAACTCTATCTTGACTAATTACAGAGTTATTGCCCTTTGTTACTTTTCCTTGTCCGGGGCATAACTTGAAAACTACTGATTGGAATTCAAAACAACTTCATACAATTGTCAAACATAATAAGGGGAAGTGCAGTGCACAAGAACCATAACTCTATCTAAAGTAATTACAGAGTTATTGCCCTTTGTTACTTTTCCATTGCTTTCTTTTGTCCGGACCATAACTTGAAGACTAATGGTTGGAATTCAATATAACTACATACAATGGTCAAGCACATTGAGAGGAAGTGCAGTGCACAAGAACCATAACTCTATCTTGACTAATTACAGAGTTACTGCCCTTTGTTACTTTTCCTTGTCCGGGGCATAACTTGAACACTACTGGTTGGAATTCAAAACAACTTCATACAATTGTCAAACACAATAAGGGGAAATGCAGTGCACAAGAACCATAACTCTATCTAAAGTAATTACAGAGTTATTGCCCTTTGTTACTTTTCCATTGCTTTCTTTTGTCCGGACCATAACTTGAAGACTAATGGTTGGAATTCAGTATAACTACATACAATGGTCAAGCACATTGAGAGGAAGTGCAGTGCACAAGGACCATAACTCTATCTTGACTAATTACAGAGTTATTGCCCTTTGTTACTTTTCCTTGTCCGGGGCATAACTTGAAAATTACTGGTTGGAATTCAAAACAACTTCATACAATTGTCAAACACAGTAAGTGGAAGTGCAGTGCATAAGAACCATAACTCTAAGATAAAGTAATTACAGAGTTATTGCCCTTTGTTACTTTTCCATTGCTTTCTTTTGTCCGGAGTATAACTTGAAGACTAATTGTTGGAATTCATTATAAATTCATACAATGGTCAAGCACATTGAGAGGAAGTGCAGTGCACAAGAACCATAACTCCATCTTGACTAATTACAGAGTTACTGCCCTTTGTTACTTTTCCATTGCTTTTTTTTGTCCGGAGCATAACTTGAAGACTAATGGTTGGAATTCAATATAACTTCATACAATGGTCAAGCACATTGAGAGGAAGTGCAGTGCACAAGAACCATAACTCCATCTCGACAAATTACAGAGTTATTGCCCTTTGTTACTTGTCCAGAGCATAACTTGAAAACTACTGTTTGGAATTCAATACAACTTCATACAGTTGTCAAGGACATTAAAAGGAAGTGCAGTGCATAAGAGCCATAACTCCATTTTGACAAAATACAGAGTTACTGCCCTTTGATACTTTTCCTTGTCTGGAGCATAACTTAAAACGTACTGGTTGAAATTCAAAACAACTTCATACAATGGTCAAGCACAAAAAGAGGAAGTGCAGTGCACAAGAACTATAACTCCATCATCAGTATTTATAGAGTTATTGCCCTTTGTTCCTTTTCTTTGTCTTTCTGGACTTATTACAGAGTAATTCAATAAAACTTCATCAATGGCCAATCACATTGAAAGGAAATGCAATATACAAGAACCACAACTATCTTTAATTGCCCACAACCATAACTCTGTATTTCAATTCTTTTACAAGATATTCTGTTACTAGTAACATCCTCATTTCCGAAGCAGTCTTGTGGGGGTATTAATCACATTTAGTGATAGTTCTAGTTGTCTTAGTACCATATAAAACATATAGTCAACCATGTCTGGAGTCACACTTGCATGGAACTTTTTCAGGTGTGTGAAAATAATCTGATATGGTCATATAAAACTCTTATATTGAGGGCCACATGTAAAAAAAGCATCAACCCACATCCTGAAATTACACCAAATAGTGGCTGATGGGGGTTGCATGTTGACAAAAGAATTCAAAGAATGCAGACTATGGTAAAAAGCTTGCAGATAAAAAAAAAAGATTCTTAAAATATATGATCAATAGAAATATTTTACTTTGATTACAGGCTGAAGATGAGGAAGGGTATAGAAAGTTGATTGACCAGAAGAAAGATAAACGTTTAATGTACTTGCTACAACAAACTGACGAGTATATTGACAGTCTCACAAAACTTGTAGAGCAACATAAAGTGGAACAGAAGAAAAAATTACGTAAAAGGAAGCGAAAGAAGAGGAATGATGAGGTAAATATAATTTCAGAAACTACAACAAATTTTTAGTTTGCAGATATATGTTATTTTTCCTACTATTGTAACCATTTAGCAACTGTGTTTATCTGGTAAAGCATGCCCTATGTGGTCAGTGCGTATAAAAATGCTATTGATTTGATAGTAAATGGTAGATATTTATGTAGGTCAGTATTTTTCCCCTTTCATTGTTAGCAGATGTAGGTAAATGGCTTCCGGTATAAATTGATAAGTTAACTAAAATAACTGTATTTTTAAATAGAATATTGATAGATAATAAAATAGAATTTACGATACTCATTACATAAAGCTTAAAAATGTTAAATATTAGCATGTTGGTGTATACATAACATATTTGTATATGTAACTGACATATTTGTATATGTAACTGATGTAACATATTTGTCTACTGCAGGAAGAAGTAGTGAGTGGTGAGGAGACACATGTATCTGTTATAGAGAAGGAGACGGGTAAAATCCTGTCAGGTGAAGATGCTCCTCTCTCCAGTAACTTGAAGGAATGGCTAGCAATGAATCCTGGGTATGTAACATCATACTATAGAAATGTTTTCATAAAGTAAAACCAGTAGATACACTTGTTTAAGGGAGAGTCATTTAGTTAGACATTCATATCTAGAAATCAAGTTTTTTAATGAAAGATTAAAATTTAAGTGGCCTTTCACAATTTTGATAACCTTAAATATTAATGCTATTTTTTTATGCTGAATGATCATGATCATTTTGCTTAATTCTGTACAAAGTTGGAGCTACAGGTATTTCTTTAATTACCCAAAACTAATGACTGTTTTGTACATCCCCTTGTCATCTGGGTCTTCTTTGATCAAAGAAGCTGGGAAATCTCTGTATGAACTTTAAAGTGTCTGCGTTTTAAATAAATTAGGGATAGCAACGAGTAACCGGTCAACTGAGTACTATATCGAACATCTAAATATCGGTTTACAGAATTGATATTCGATCACTTTGAAAAAATATATAATTTCTATTTTTTTTTGTGATTTAGAAAGATTAGTGTATCCAATTAATTTAGAAATTCATAGATGTACATGTGTCTTCATAAATACCTGTTACATACAATAAAACATCCTTGCAGAGGTGCGAAAATGATCTCGTAAATTTAATGAGGCGATCAACAGTTTGACACACGCATGGGATTGAACACATGTGTCGCATACATCATTTGGCCTTTAATGATATTTAATTACCTTAAATTGTACATTAATTAAAAAGGTTGTAAAATATAATGTTGTTGATTAAATTTTAATTAATTTGTTTATTAGTTATTCCAAGTTACCTCCCTTACAGTCCTATTTGTAGATACGAATTTTATGAATTTAAATAGAAAACAAAAGTGGCATGCTGTGCTGTTGATATTGTGTGATTAAACTTTGAAGATCATTGGTAGTCCTCCGAGTAACCAAGTACTCGATCGGAAAAATGACCAAGTACTCGAGTATTAGTTTTGGTATTGGTTGCCATCCCTAAAACAAATACATTCTGTTTAGTAAGTTGGAGGATGAAATTAGAAATATACATTTATTGTGCATGACATTCAATCAGGATGATAATATATTGTAGATATGAGATAGCACCTAAGGAGGAGGATGATGAATCTGGGGAGGGTGAAGAAGAAGAGGAGGAGGAAGAAGAAGAAATGACATTGTTCTATGGTGAGGAGGAGAAAAAAGAACCAACAGAGAAGAAAGAGGGACCAGAAACTGCTGGGTATAGTCATTCGTTATTGTATCATGATTCTTGTCTTTTTTAAGCTAAAAGTATGTGTACAATAATATTATAACAAGCTGTGCAGGGCTTCCATTAAGTTTCAAAACTTGGAAGTCAGACACTGCAAAATCTCTGATAATGGAAGTCACATTATATAGGTAAAAAAGGAAAAGTATTATATTTTGGAAGTCACAAGTCAAAATTTAGGTGTAAATGACTCTCAAACTTCCATTAAGCCCTGAGCTGTGAGGATATTTTGATGCATTTGGTCAATTCCTTGTTAGTTTAAATTTATATTAATTATATCTGATGATTTGTTTGTCTGAATAACTGCAGGGGATCCTTCTCGGTGCTTATCTTTCTGAAAGACCACAGTTGTCCTTAATCAACAAAATGTTATATAGTAAGATAAAAGACAAATGAAATAATCTTAATTATAATTGTGAAATTAAAATGATTTTTTGCAGTGTTCATGATGATGAATACATGAGCAAGAAGAATTACTATGGACAAGCTCATGAAATCAGAGAAATTATCAATGAGCAAGCTGCTATTATGATCAACGGCAAAATGAAAGAATATCAGGTAATTTTTCTATGTGATTGCAATTATTTACTAAGAATGTTTTAAACTTACTTCCTTTGATATTGAATATAAAATTATCAGATTTTGTTAATCCGAAGTTAATCTTGGGAGGTTTACATTGTCTTTTCCTCCAATGTTTCAACATATAAACATATGTGATTTAAAATGTCAGTTTTACAGAGAACAAAACTATACTGATAAAGTGAAAAATAATTGTTAAGAATATTTTTTTTCAAATTGTATTTTGTATGATGATGTACAAATTGGAAACAAGAAAATTACTCTAGTCATTAAAGTGCAGATGATAAGCTAGAATAATAATACAACACATCAATTGCCTTATTTTTTTTTATCACATTAACAAACCGTAATGCTTATGTAAAAATGATTGGAAAATTTGAAATATTTGCAGATAAAAGGTTTGGAATGGATGGTATCTCTATATAACAACAATTTGAATGGTATCCTAGCTGATGAGATGGGACTGGGAAAAACCATCCAGACTATTGGTTTAATTACATACCTGATGGATGTTAAAAGAGTGAACGGACCTTTCCTCATCATTGTACCTCTCTCGTATGTTTTTCTTGTATTCTTAGTTATCCTTTGCTTTAATTTTGGATGGCTGATGCCTTTATTCAAATTTTACACATAACTCTTGCAAACTTCTGTAACAAGTATTTTTAATTTTTAGATCAAACTGTTAAAATTATTTTCAATACTGCTCAAAAAAGTCAGTTTTTACACACTGGCATGCCCTTGCCTGAAATAATAGATGAAAATTCGCACCTGCACATATTCCTGCACATGTAAAACTAAAAAGTCATCAAATCATCTTAGAAGTGCTGGTTCTGCTTTAAATTATTATTTATTAGCAGTTTTGACAGGTTATATGTAAACAGGTGTTTGAATATATACTTGGATCCACTAGGCAAGGGTTATATTGAACAGCCATTTATATACAGCCATATAACCTGTAAATAATCTTGATATAAAATTTATTATAAGCAAACTTTCTTTATTAGAAAAAAAAAAAACAACAGCAATACACTGTCTTTCTTTATAAGTTGACAAAAAGCTGTGCATATAGTTAATATAAACATCATGATTATTTAATGAAAAATCCCACATGCAGGTGACTTTCATTGGTAACAAGACATGTAAAATTTAGAGATATAATCACTGATTACAGGACATTATCTAACTGGATGTTGGAGTTTGAAAAATGGGCACCATCTGTATTGAAAGTTCAGTATAAAGGTTCACCTCAAGCAAGGAAACAGTTAGGTGTTCAGTTAAAAGGAGGAAAGTTTAATGTGTTACTTACAACCTATGAGTATGTGATAAAAGACAAGGCTGTACTCTCTAAGGTAAAATATAAACTTACTGTGTACTGTTCACCTGTTTCAAAACATGCTGTTTTTAGCACTAGATTTTAGCACAGGTACTGTTTCTTTATCACATCATATCTTTTCATGTTACAAATATTTTAGCTTGCTCCCATAGCATTATAGATAGAATGTAATGCTCTGTAAATTTGATCTGTTACCATAATTCGTTAAATACAGTGTTAGGAGATGAAGATATATTTATGGTAAATATATTATGTAAATAATGTATAATAAAAGTAAATATTGATATATAATGTATATATATTTTAGATCCGCTGGAAGTATATGATCATAGATGAGGGACATCGTATGAAGAATCATCATTGTAAACTTACACAGATCCTCAATACTTACTATGAGGCTCCATTCCGTCTACTTCTGACAGGAACACCTCTACAGGTAGGTTTCTATATTAACATATCATTAGGGATAGGTCAGGAATACTTTTAACATATTTTTTAACTCTCAGTATTGTCAAAGAAATAATTGAGTTGAAGGCATAGGATTTCACTTTACCTGTATGTATTACTATTGTAACAAAGAATTTTAGCATAAGATTAATCATTTTAAGGCATTTTTCTTTCTATACAAAACAAATACAATTTTACATGCATACAGACAGTTACTAAGTACACATATATACATGGATGCTGTAGTTGTTTGTCGGATCACAAGTGATAACAACATGAGAGTGGGCTTTTCCTATATTATCTCATTAATAGTAAAAAGATGTGCATAAGTTCTGTTGTTTTTTTAAATGATCAATAAATGATGCATACTCATATTTCAGTGATTCTTGTTGAATGATCTATTTTACGTTTTTAAACTCTATGTATTATATGAATTATTGTCAATTTCATGTTAAAATTTTCAGAACAAGTTACCAGAGTTATGGGCCTTGTTGAATTTCTTGTTGCCAAGTATTTTCAAGTCATGTAGCTCTTTTGACAGTTGGTTCAATGCTCCATTTGCCATGACTGGAGAAAAGGTATGTATATGTATGAAATGAATTTATTGTATTCCAATATTATTATTATATTATTTAACATCATGTATTGAAAGAGCTTTACTGAGGTCCAAATGCCTAAACATGTAAATAATTAAATTCTTATATAGATCAACTGGGGCATTTAAAATGAAAAAAATAAGCAGAGTATAATTAAGAAATATAAGCAATATTAAATTCAAAATCTAATTTTTTGCATGATTTTTAGCCCAATTCGAGGTAAAAAGGTTTATACAATTTTCATTTTTGAGACATTTTACTGTTACACAATAACAATTATTTTCCTGTAAAAACAGAGAAAAGGATACAAAAATAAGTTCATATTCATGTATTCATTTATACATAGTTCATTTATACATAATTCGTATATAGTATAAACAGGGCAATCCCATGTCTTAACTTAAGGTTATCATTGTGTTAAACTTATTAAAAAATACTCAGTCAAATGCTGTCTATTTCCATGTGTGGAGTCAAGTATGGCAATTATTAAATATAAACAATATGTATATATAGATTGTAATTGTATATGTATTGCTTTAGGTTGAATTAAATGCTGAAGAGTCCCTCTTGATTATTCGTCGTCTTCACAAAGTGTTGAGACCTTTCTTGTTGCGTAGATTGAAGAAAGAGGTAGAATCTCAGCTTCCAGAAAAGGTAATAATTTATTTCATGCTCATTTGTAACAAGTTAGGCAAGAAATCTGACCTGTAGTCATTTAAGTATGCAGTCTGACAATGCTATATTATGTTGGCTTCCATCTAAATATCCTTAAAATTCATAAGTCATAATGGACAGTTAAAGAAATGAAATATAAGGTAGACAAGACCACTTAAGAATTTCAGCAGACAGTAAATTCTTCATATTTTCATATAGTTTTACTAATGTACGAGTATAGGCCTTGTTTGTAACAACATAACCAGAATTTAAATAAAACAGCAAGAGGTTCTTTTTTACTTGCTCCAGGACTAAAAATAAACTGATTACAGGAACTATATATTGTATTACTATGTAATAGTGAGATTATTATGTTAACTATACAACTTTATATAATATAGGTGGAGTATGTACTGAAGTGTGACATGTCAGCATTACAACGTCTTATATACAGACACATGCAGAACAAAGGTGTTCTTCTCACAGATGGCTCAGAAAAAGAAAAGAAGGTATATACACATTTAACAAATATTCATATTAAGTACTTAAATCTTTGAAGTGATATATATTACATATTGTAGATCATAGATTTAATATTTCACAAGTAACATTTTGGATAAAGACAACATGTATTAGAAAACAACTGTCAGTTACTTTGTCCTATATGTATGTAAGGCTATGTTCTTCAGGCCATAGTATCTTTAACTCCTCATCATTATTTTTCTGTTCCACACGAGGGATTGGGTCCGTTAAGTAATCGTTTGGAAAAAAGTATTTTATTTAGTTAATATATTAGATCAAATATATTAAAATATATATTTATGTTTTTGTATTGATGTAGGGTCGTGGTGGAGCTAAGATTTTAATGAATACTATCATGCAGCTGAGAAAGATATGTAATCATCCATTTATGTTTCATCATATAGAAGAAGCCTGTGCTGAAATGCAGGGCTCAACAGGAGTAGTCACCGGGTAAACTTTATACGGTTTTCTTACTGGCATTTATATAAATGAAATGTTAAGTTTTTCCCTGTATTGTAAACTTAATCATTTTTTATGAAACTTCATATCTTCAGTACTAGTATCTTAGAATTTTTAAATTATTTTGAGACTTGTTTTCAGGATAGAAAATGTACAGGTTTTAATTTAATGGTATACATGTACGTTATAAATATTTGATTTATTTACAGACCAGATTTGTACAGAGTATCAGGCAAGTTTGAATTGCTAGACAGAATCCTGCCTAAATTAAAATGTCAGAAACACAAAGTCTTGCTGTTCTCTCAGATGACCTCCCTCCTTAGTATACTTGAAGACTACCTCCTGATGCGAGGTTTCCGTTACCTTCGTCTAGATGGTACAACAAAGGCAGAAGATAGAGGAGAACTCCTAGCATTGTTCAATAAAGAGGACTCGCCATATTTTATATTTATTCTCAGTACAAGAGCTGGAGGTTTAGGTCTGAATTTACAAACTGCAGATACTGTAGTCATATTTGATTCTGACTGGAATCCTCATCAGGTAATAATATTGAACTGTTTCATGATGTTAGTATGATTTTCTTTTAATTTTTAGTTTGAATTTCTTTGGTTCAATAGAAATGCAATACATTGTATTGTGATGTGTTGACTTCAAACCACTTGTACCTCACTGCTGTGGGTTTGAATCCTGACAGCTACTTCGGATTCTTTCATGTGAGGAAACTTCCCAACTAGCTCAGGTGCCAGTTTGTGCCTGAAATAATGCATAGAAAGGCATCTGAGATCTTCCTTCATCAGTAAAGCTGGAAAGCCGCCATACACCTATACTCAGTCAGTTTGATGTAAAACCCTTCCAAAGGAAAAACAACAACAAAAATTAGCTCTAAAAGCAGGAAAATAAACAAACAAATTTATAAATAAAATTATGTTATGTCTCTTTTATAGACTATTTGTATTCTAAGAATATTACCAAACATTCTTTGGAGCAGAAAGAATATGAATTTGTTCCACATATAATCTAATACTGAATATTCTTAACCAGTAATTTAAACATGAAAAATGTTTACCAGATTTTATAGAAAAAAAAAAGATTTTCTGTAATGAGCTGTCATTAATTTCTCATTTGATAACAGAGAACAAATAGTCTGTATGAAAAATTTTAACAAACTATGATAGCATACATGTGACAAATGAAATGGGCCAAATCTGGATTTTCAGCTGGATTTTGAGGCTCAAAACTGGATTTTTTTATCGATTCGAATTTCAATGCGTGTTTGGCACATTTGGTTCAAAGAATCTACATTACCCTCAAAATCATTAAATGATTATACTTTTTATGATTTTTTTGTTGATCAATATTAATTTATTTCACCAAAAAAAAAAAAAAAAAAATAGATAAATAAATAAGTGTAGTCATACAGGCTATTTCTAGAACAGTCACACTTTCACATTTCATTATTTTCAGTTTGAAGAATTATATGTCTTTTCAGTCATTCAATAATTAAACACAAGCTATTTGAAAACGTGCAACAACTATTCATGAACATAAGACTATGACAGTTAAATAACGTAACATAAGTAGAAGACTCAAAATAAATGCAAGAATCGTTCCGTTAATTAAATCCACATTTTTGCCTCGATGATTGTGTAATTCCTAAACAAAACAAAAAATTACCCATTCACTAAAAATAGGTTAATTAGACATCTGAAACAGGTTTTGAATGATCCACTTTAAATGATTCTGCTCACCTTTTATCTTCATCAGTGCGGCACTAATCAAAGAAAATCAAAGATTTAGCCGAATTCATACATGTAAATTTACAGGGTAGTTTTGATGACGTAGTGTGTAATACCTACTGCCAAATTACAAAAGAGGTCAATTGACTGACACACGACAAGTGATAAGTTAAACATGTGAGAATAACTTTGGGTATTGGAACTGTTTATTACGTCACCTTGCTGTCAATTAGCGACTCAACATTTAATCCGCTATAATTTAGGATATGGACAGATAACAATCAATGCCCGGAGGCATGGTGTACATTTTAGATACAGGTGCTGTGTTTGATTTTTTTATGTTGATTTTTTTTTAAATATCGGGAATTCAAGCTGTAATATTGGGAATCGGGATCAGTGTTGAAATATCGGGATTTTTTTAAATCCCGCCGGGATGTCACATGTATGTGATAGAGTTTTTTGTTACCTTGCAGGATTTACAAGCCCAGGATAGAGCTCATCGTATTGGACAGTTAAACGAGGTGCGAGTATTACGATTCTGTACAGTGAAGAGTGTAGAGGAACGTATCCTTGCTGCAGCAAGATTTAAGTTGAACGTTGATGAAAAGGTTATACAAGCTGGTATGTTTGATCAGAAATCTACTGGATATGAGAGACAAGCCTTCTTAAAAAATCTCCTACAACAAGATGCTGAAAGTGATGAGGTAATGTCTCAATTTGTATACAAACATAGCTGTGACTGTCCTGTAGATGTGTCTGTTATGTCAGTCATTGAGATTTAAATTGTATAATAAAGGATTGAAGCACATGGAAATAACAGAAAATTCATATCTAAGAGTTAAGAAAAAAAATTAATTACTTAAAACATATTTTGATTCATAAAACCAAATAAAATTGACTAGAATTAGGTTGTAAAAAGCTTTTATCACTTAATTTACAGTCCAGTTATTCACTTTTAACTTTTGCGTATAATCAATCAGTTTTTATTTAAGCATGATAAAAGCAAACTACATAAGTTATTTATTTACAAATGATTAAAACTAGGTGAATATGATAATATAAAGGTAGTTATTTACAAAGGATTAAAACTAGGTGAATATGATATTATTAAGTCATTTATTTACAAAGGATTAAAACTAGGTGAATATGATAATATTAAGGTAGTTATTTACAAAGGATTAAAACTAGGTGAATATGATATTAAGTTATTTATTTACAAATGATTAAAACTAGGTGAATATGATAATATTAAGGTAGTTATTTACAAATGATTAAAACTAGGTGAATATGATATTAAGTTATTTAATTACAAATGATTAAAACTAGGTGAATATGATATTATTAAGGTAGTTATTTACAAAGGATTAAAACTAGGTGAATATGATATTAAGTTATTTAATTACAAATGATTAAAACTAGGTGAATATGATATTATTAAGTCATTTATTTACAAAGGATTAAAACTAGGTGAATATGATAATTTATTTACAAAGTATTAAAACTAGGTGAATATGAAAATATTGAGGTAGTTATTTACAAAGGATTAAAACTAGGTGAATATGATATTAAGTTATTTAATTACAAATGATTAAAACTAGGTGAATATGATATTATTAAGTTATTTATTTACAAAGGATTAAAACAAGATGAATATGATATTATTAAGTCATTTATTTACAAAGGATTAAAACAAGGTGAATATGATATTATTAAGTCATTTATTTACATAGGATTAAAACTAGGTGAATATGATAATTTATTTACAAGGTATTAAAACTAGGTGAATATGATATTATTAAGTCATTTATTTACAAAGGATTAAAACAAGGTGAATATGATATTATTAAGTCATTTATTTACAAAGGATTAAAACAAGGTGAATATGATAATATTAAGTTATTTATTTACAAAGGATTAAAACTAGGTGAATATGATAATATTAAGTTATTTATTTACAAGGTATTAAAACTAGGTGAATATGATAATATTAAGTTATTTATTTACAAGGTATTAAAACTAGGTGAATATGATATTATTAAGTTATTTATTTACAAAGGATTAAAACTAGGTGAATATGATAATATTAAGTTATTTATTTACAAAGGATTAAAACTAGGTGAATATGATAATATTAAGTTATTTATTTACAAGGTATTAAAACTAGGTGAATATGATAATATTAAGTTATTTATTTACAAGGTATTAAAACTAGGTGAATATGATAATATTAAGTTATTTATTTACAAGGTATTAAAACTAGGTGAATATGATAATATTAAGTTATTTATTTACAAATGATTAAAACTAGGTGAATATGATAATATTAAGTTATTTATTTACAAGGTATTAAAACTAGGTGAATATGATAATATTAAGGTATGTTAATCAATAATTTTGCTCTAGAAAAGACTATGATTGATAAAAATTGTTGTAACCTTCTATTTTGTAAGATAATTCAGTACTTTCTTACAGTATTTTCATAATCAATTTCTCTGTGGCTATTTATTCTTACAACCAATTAAAGGGCATATCATTTTGACATTTTCTTGTTGATTTTATTTCTGTTATGCATTTTTTATGTGTCTAAAGAGTACAAATATCAGTATCAATTTTAAATTGAAAATGAAAAATTAAACCATGTTGCTTCATGTCCTGTGTATTATGTATATAGCGGTAACAGGGTTATGTCTTCTTTATTACGTGGAAAGCAATCACATGATCTTAAATTGTAGATATGTAGCTCTGAAACCAATGATATACTGTTACAGGAGGAGGATGAGGTACCCGATGATGAGACCATTAATCAGATGTTAGCCAGGTCAGAGGAGGAGTTTGATATATACCAGGTCTGTCACGGTTTGACAAAAAGCTAATCATTTAAACAGCAACAAAATAACTGTGTTAAACGTTTAACCAACCATACTAATAAAAACCTTAGATTTTCAACATTAACTTCATTCCTTTATGGTAACATATGCTTTTTGTTCGTATTTTGTTGTACTCAAATGATTACAATACATATCCGAATATTTTTCACTAGGGTCGTACCATATTCAATCAGATCGGAAAAAAATACATTGTTGAGTACAACTAAAATACAAACAATTGTCATATCTTGTTATAGAAAACTAAGGTATTATTTAAAATCAATTTAAAACTTTTTCACCCCTTTGTCAAATACTTACCTCGAATACCAGTTATTGAATTTTGCAACCAGATTTTCGCCAAAAAACAGACCATACCCTGCTTAAACCGGTAAACGTGACATCCCTATCAAATATTCAAGGATTTTTCTCAAAGGATAAATTTACAGACAAATTTCATGGATGTGGAAGAAACATATTTTGTAAGAATGTTAACATGTTTGTTTTATGTAATGACAGCGTATGGATATAGAGCGTAGAAGAGAAGAAGCTAAACAAGTGCCACGTAAACCAAGACTTATGGAGGAGTCAGAGTTACCTGTCTGGATAGTGAAAGATGAGGCAGAGGTAAGCTTTAACGTTTTGTTATTTTAATAACTGTCTTTCTGTTAGAACTATATTTCTTATTCTGTTGTCTAAGATTTACTTAGAAGGGAATGAATTGCTTTTTTTATATGCCAGTAAAAATTTTGGGCATATTATGTTATACACTAGCAATTTGGTTTCTGGAGCATAACTTAAGTTCCATTTGGCCCACAATGTTCAAACTTCATAGGATGATCGTCCATATTGGGTAGAAGACCCCTATTGATTTTGTGGTCACAAGGTCAAAGGTCAAGGTCACTATTACCTTAAAACTGAAAACAGTTTCCGGAGCATAACTTAAGTTCCATTTGGCCCACAGTGTTCAAACTTCATAGGATGATGTTCCATATTGGGTAGAAGACCCCTATTGATTTTGGGATCACAAGGTCAAAGGTCACTATTACCTTAAAACTGAAAACAGTTTCCGGAGCATAACTTAAGTTTCATTTGGCCTACAGAGTTCAAACTTCATAGTATGATTGTCCATATTGGGTAGAAGACCCCTATTTATTTTGGGGTCACAAGGTCAAAGGTCAAGGTCACTATTAACAGTTTCCGGAGCATAACTTAAGTTCCTTTGGCCCACAATATTCAAACTTCATAGGAGGATTGTTATTCTAAGGAGGTAATAATTTAATTCCCATGTTTTACAAATGCTTCATCTTTACTAATAAAAAAAAAAAATCGCTCTCAGGCATATAATGCTCCGCCTAGCAGTGCTCTTGTTTTTGCATATTTATAACCCTCTTTCAACTTAGAAATTCTTGGTTAAGTTTTTGCTTGTAAGCTAGTATCTCCATAACTACTGAAGGGAATGGATTGAAACTTCACACGCTTCTTCTTTGTGATTATCTAACATGATTTGCTCTCAAGTCCCATAACTCTGATTTGCTTTATGTGTCGCCTCTTCAGAGTAGGTACAGTTTCATTCAAACTTTACAGGAATGATCAGTACCAAGTGTAGTTGTGCATATCATCATCATTTTTCAGTTCAATGATTATTGTTAGAGTTATGGCCCTTTTATAATTTTTATTTTTAGCTCACCTGTCACAAAGTGACAGGGTGAGCTTTTGTGATCGCTTTTCGTCCGGCGTCCGTCCGGCGTCCGTCCGTAAACTTTCACTTTGAATGACATCTCCTCATAAACCACTAAGCCAATTTCATCCAAACTTCACAGGAATGTTCCTTTGGTGGTCACCTTTAAAAATTGTTCAAAGAATTTAATTCCATGCAGAACTCTGGTTGCCATGGCAACCGAAAGAAAAAACTTTAAATATCTTCTTTTAAAAAACCATGAGAGCTAGAGCTTAGATATTTGGCATGAAACATCTTCTAGTGAGTGTCTACCAAGTTTGTTCAAATAAAAGCCCTGGGGTCAAAATTGGCCCGGCCCCGGGGGTCATTGATTTTCCCTATATGCATATAGTTAAAACTTAAAAAATCTTCTTTTAAAGAACCCAAAGAGCTAGAGCTAAGATATTTAGCATGAAACATGTTCTAATGGGTGTCTACCAAGTTTGTTCAAATGAAAGCCCTGGGGTCAAAATTGGCCCCGCCCCGGGGGGTCATTGATTTTCCCTATATGCATATAGTAAAAACTTAAAAAATCTTCTTTTAAAGAGCTATGGCTAAGATATTGAGCATCAAACATGTTCTAATAGGTGTCTACCAAGTTTGTTCAAATAAAAGCCCTGGGGTCAAAATTGGCCCCGCCCCAGGGGGTCATTGATTTTCCCTATATGCATATAGTAAAAACTTAAAAAAATCTTCTTTTAAATAACCAAAAGAGTTAGAGCTAAGATATTTAGCATGAAACATGTTCTAATAAGTGTCTACCAAGTTTGTTCAAATAAAAGCCCTGGGGTCAAAATTGGCCCCGCCCCGGGGGGTCATTGATTTTCCCTATATGCATATAGTAAAAACTTAAAAAATCTTCTTTTAAAGAACTCAAAGAGCTATGGCTAAGATATTTAGCATCAAACATGTTCTTATAGGTGTCTACCAAGTTTGTTCAAATAAAAGCCCTGGGGTCAAAATTGGCACCGCCCCGGGGGTCATTGATTTTCCTTATATGTGTATAGCAAAAACTTAAAAAATCTTCTTTGAAAAAACCCAAATAGCTAGAGTTAAGATATTAAGCATGAAACATCTTTTAGTGAGTGTCTACAAAGTTTGTTCAAATAAAAGACCTGGGGTCAAAATTGGCCCCGCCCAGGGGTCATTGATTTTCTTTATATGTGTATAGCAAAAACTTAGAATCTTCTTTGAAAAAACCCAAATAGCTAGAGTTTAGATATTAAGCATGAAGCATCTTCTAGTAAGTGTCTACCAAGTTTGTTCAAATAAAAGCCCTGGGGTCAAAACTGGCTCGGCCCCAGGGGTGTCATTGTTTTTAACTATATGTGTATAGTAAAAACTTTAAAAAAATCTTCTTTTAAAAAGCCCAATGAGCTAGAGCTTAGATGTTTAGCATGAAACATCTTCTTATGGGTGTCTACCAAGTTTGTGCAAATAAAAGCCCTTGGGTTAAATTGGCCCTGCAACATTGGGGTGGGGGTTGGGGGGCCTATATACAGGTGAGGGACCTCAGGGCCATCATGGCCCTCTTGTTAAAAGTTTATCTGGATTACTCCTCTTATACCACTAATCATTGCATTAGTAATGCAACTTAAATGAAACTTGACATGATTGATCTATAGCTCAAGTACCTGTGCATAATGAATGGGTTTTAGACTTGAATGATTTTTGGCCGAATTATGGCCCTTGAATAAAAAAGGTGTTTTTTTGTGGGACTACTTCTCAGAAACAACAGGTGCAATTTCATCCAAATTTTACAGGAATGATCAGTACTAAGTCCGAGGAAAATACTGTTACCCTCGTCGAAACCGAGGGTAACAGTATTTTCACGAGGGATGATATTTTTACTGTTACTCACAAACCCATGTGTTATTTATTTTATTACCCCAAACAAAAACACGGTGATGATCTGAAATTGTCAACTAAATCTAACTGTAACAAAAATAATCCAAGAGTAACAATAACTGAACTGCCCTTACCTTTTAAGTTTTAAGTGTACTTGAGGCCTTCTTGAGAAGTTTTCTTTTTCTTTTATTCTTTGAGCAAGTGATGATATCTACTAGTCATAAACATACAATAAGCTGTGTTTTATTTAGAAAGCAAAACACTAACCCATTTATACGGTTATGATCTGTGAAATCTGATCCTTCTGTTTCAAGAATATTCTTCTCATGGTTTTTGATAAAATAACGATGGTATTTTATGTCTGTCCACCATATTTGTAACGTTTCACACTAAATTGTTAAATAATCCTTTATTGCATGCTTAAATCGTCTGCATGTTCCAGTTTGACACACAATTATTCACATTGCAAGTACTTCTGTTGAAAACGGATGTTTACTTTTTGACTATTCAACAAAAAGATATTTTATACGCGAAAAGCAGTCCAGGGTGCAAACAACTAAATTTTATGGGTGTCACAGTTACTTCAGAGAAGATGGTGACCTCCTATCGGGGTTAAACGTCGAAAATATGAATGAATCGAGAGAAAAATGGCGGCCATTTTATTTCATTTTATTTAGAAAATAGACCACGTGACTAGATTTTATACTGTTAAAAAGTACTGTTACCTATGTAACAGTACAAAATTCTTAGTCACGTGGTACACTTGTATTAACAGTAAGAATAACTCCCAGAGGCCTATGGTAAAATTAACATTATGAAAAAAGTGAGGGGTAATAATGGTATATATTTCAGGTTGAAAGAATGACGATGGAAGAGGATGAAGAAAAGATGTTTGGACGTGGTTCTCGACAGAGGAAAGAGGTGGACTATTCTGATGCATTGACTGAGAAACAGTGGCTCAGGGTATGCTTATAAATATATATAAAACAAAAATGTATCATTTTATTGCAAAACATCCTAATATGGACAAAATTGAAATATTGATAAATTAATTGACATATCCTTTCAAATACAGGGCTCATGCTGTTGGTCGCCATAGTTGCCATTTGTGATTATTTTATAAGATTGGCGATTATTTTTGAATTTTGGCTACAAAATCTGGCAATTATTTTTTACTTCCAACAGTGTTTATATAAGGTGTAAAAATCGATAAAGAATGCAGTAGACCCAATTAACACCAGCAGGGTGGATTTAATTGAGTGTCAACTTTTTATCGGTCACATGCCGTTGCTTACTATTGCCTGAGGTGATAAAAATACATGCGAGATGTAAAATTGTATAAGTAGTTAAAAGATATTGTCCAGCATTATAATAGCCATCAAATATCCCTCAATTAGTCACAAAAATCGTCTTACAATTGATAAACTGGATATTGCCAACCAAAAATTTACCATTAATTGCAGTAATGGCAAAGTTTTAATTTTTTTGTTTTAAGCTGCTTGACTAAATCGCCAGTGGAAAACAATGATAAAATATCTAAAAAATATTTACTTCCAAACAACTATTTGCATAACAACCAAACTTGTGAATATTTCTTCAGAAAACAGAAAAAATCTGATTGTCACATATTTTCGCGACACTGATAATTTTGATATTTATTTAAAGGTGAAAATAAGCTATGTTATGTTTAAAAATCTTTTCTATAATGGCAGAAAATTTGTATTTCATTGGTGATGATGACATTTTTCAGTAAGTTATTCAGAAAAAAGGCTGCATTCTGTGAATCAGTTTGCAAGTGATTTTTATAGGCTAATATGACCAAGAACTACTCCAGTTCTGTGTGAAATGACTGGAAATTGACAGTGGTTATAGCTGACAAAATTTGATTAGAACAATCAAAAGAAATTGTCTGATAACAGCATTATGTAAAGTTATAATGAATCTTTAATATTATTGTTATACAGTAATTATACTATATAACATTTTTATTCTGTTCTATAATAACAATTAAAGTTGTGGTTCTATGTAAAAAAAGGTAGTTATCAATATACACAAATGTATCAGTTTATTTGAGAATCCTTATAAAATTGATTTTTTTTAGCTCACCTGTCACAAAATGACAGGGTGACTTTTTGTGATCGCTTTTCGTCCGGCGTCCGTAAACTTTTACTTTAAATGACATCTCCTCATAAACCGCTGAGCCAATTTCATCCAAACTTCACAGGAATGTTCCTTTGGTGGTCACCTTTAAAAATTGTTCAAAGAATTTAATTCCATGCAGAACTCTGGTTGCCATGGCAACCAATAGAAAAAACTTAAAATATCTTCTTTTAAAAAAACCAAAGAGGTAGTGCTTAGATATTTGGCATGAAATATCTTCTAGTGAGTGTCTATCATGTTTGTTCAAATAAAAGCCCTGGGGTCAAAATTGGCCCCGCCCCGGGGGTCATTGATTTTCCCTATATGCATATAGTAAAAACTTAAAAAATCTTCTTGTAAAGAACCCAAACAGCTAGAGCTAAGATATTTAGCATGAAACATCTTCTAATGGGTGTCTACCAAGTTTGTTCAAATAAAAGCCCTGGGGTCAAAATTGGCCCGGCCCCAGGGGGTCATTGATTTTCCCTATATGCATATAGTAAAAACTTAAAAATCTTCTTTTAAAGAACCCAAAGAGCTAGAGCTAAGATATTTAGCATGAAACATCTTCTAATGAGTGTCTATCAAGTTTGTTCAAATAAAAGCCCTGGGGTCAAAATTGGCCCGGCCCCAGGGGGTCATTGATTTTATTTATGTGTACAGCAAAAACTTAAAAAATCTTCTTTGAAAAAACCCAAATAGCTAGAGTTAAGATATTAAGCATGAAACATCTTCCAGTTAGTGTCTTCAAAGTTTGTTCAAATAAAAGCCCTAGGGTCAAAATTAGCCCTGCCCCGGGGGGACATTGATTTTCCTTATATGTGTATAGCAAAAACTTAAAAATCTTCTTTGAAAAAAACCAAATAGCTAGGGTTTAGATATTAAGCACGAAACATCTTCTAGTGAGTGTCTTCAAAGTTTGTTCAAATAAAAGCCCTGGGGTCAAAACTGGCCCCGCCCTAGGGGTGTCATTGCTTTTAACTATATGTGTACAGTTAAAACTTAAAAAATCTTTTTTTTTAAAAACTCAACCAGCACCTTAGATGTTTATCATGAAACATCTTCTAGTGAGTGTCTTCAAAGTTTGTTCAAATAAAAGCCCTGGGGTCAAAACTGGCCCGCCCTAGGGGTGTCATTGCTTTTAACTATATGTGTACAGTTAAAACTTAAAAAATCTTTTTTTTTAAAAAAACTCAACCAGCACCTTAGATGTTTATCATGAAACATCTTCTAATGGGTGTCTGCCAAGTTTGTTCAAATAAAAGTCCTGGGGTTTAAACTGGCCCCACTCTGAGGGCCTATATACAGGTGAGCGACTTCATGGCCATCATGGCCCTCTTGTTATATGTAATGTTTATTTAAACAACTGCTTATGTTGTTAATCGCTAAATCGTGAATAGTCCGCTGAACTTTTGGATATTATTTTTTTAAATTAAAAATATTGGCAATTATTCTATTTGAGCCAGTGTGAGCCCTGCAAAGGGATTGATTAATAATAAAAATAATAAATAAAAATTCTCACTGGTAGTTTGTGTCTTAAGTTAGCAGTTTCTAATGCAAGAAACAGGTTACTTGATTGGAGGAATATTTACCTCTTTTGAAATATAAAGCATTACAAGCAAGATTTAGACCAAGTAAATCCATTTAACTTTCCAGTGCTTTTTAGTCCCCTACCGGACTTTACGCAAAAAGTACTGGTACTGAAAATATTTTTATGAAACTTTATATATGGATAGATGGCAGTATGGAGATTATGCACGTCTTTTTCTTTTCTTCCTGTGTTGAAAATTCTGGTTGCTATGGCAACAAATAGACTGAAAATATGGCAAATTTTAGGCATAAACTGGATCCAGTGATAACGCAAAAAGTACTGGAAATATTTTCATGAAACTTGAAATATGGGTAGATGGCAGTCTGGAGATTATGCACGCCTTTTTCTTTTCTTCCTATGGTGAAAATTATTGTTGCTATAGCAACAAATAGACTGAAAATATGGAAAATTTTACACATAAACTGAATCCAGTGATAACGCAAAAAGTACTGGAAATATTTTTATGAAACTTGACATATGGGTAGATGGCAGTCTGGAGATTTCTTTTCTTCCTTTTTAAAAATTGTTTGCCATGGCAACAAAAAGGCTTCAAACATGGCAAATATAACAGTATTTGTGATTAGTCAAAAAGAGCTGAAAATTTTTATGAAATTGCATCTTTATTTCAAGAGTTATCTCCTCTTTAAGAATTTTAAAAATGTTATAATTTGGTAACAGGGATGTTTTAAATATTAACTTTAGAGTGTCCTTCAATCCGTCTGTCTGTGTTCATAAAAACTGTTTCATGTGATCACTTTTAAAGAACTTTTCCAACAAATTTACTTAAAATAGAGAAAAATTGAAACATTAGTGAATGGCAAATGGCCCTTCAGAATGTTGCTGGGGTTCTAACCGGTAGGGGACTTATGGAATGTTTTTTTTTTACATTCTAGGCTATAGAAGAAGGTGATTTAGATGAAATTGAGGAAGAGATCAGAAAAGAGAAACAAGATAAGAAAAAACCAACAAGAAAACGCAAAAAGGCCCCATCAGAAACTCCGCCTCCAAAGAATGGTGGGGACCCACCTGTGAAAAAGAGGCGTGGCAGGCCTCCAGTGGAAAAACTGAAGCCCAATCCACCTAAAGTGGAGGCACAACTCAAGAAATTGCTTGATATTGTACTTGGTTACAAGGATAGGTGAGTTCATCATTGTAGATGTTATCAAATAGCTACAAGAGAACATGTATCAGCTACAAGCCACTATAAAGGCATAAATAATGTATTTATTATTTCAGGTCAAAGGTCAAGGTCATTGGGACCTCTAATAAATCGTTATGGTGGTTATTTTGTCATTGCCTAGTTATTAATGTTTATAAGAGCAAAGTTGTTGCAATCATGAATTACAATTTGTTTGCCATATCACTGGTTTTTAATGTCAATAGTGATTTTGAATTGTATTAAATTAAAACTTGTTTTATATCACAAGTTGCATGTTATGTATATGCTTAAGATTACATTGTGGAAAGAAATTTTATTTATCACAACAGTGATGGTAGAATGTTGAGTGCTGCATTTGAAAAGCTTCCATCAAAGAAAGATCTCCCAGAGTATTATGAAATCATTACAAATCCTCTAGATTTTAAGAAAATTAAGGTAAGTGTTCAGATTCAGATACCTACCTCTTCAATTTGAAAACATCACTTCACATTATCACATTTTTTTTTTTTTTTATCTGAATATTTGTGAAGTTGTCAAGATTCTTTGAGGGCTATGATAATTATCAACAAAATTGGTATAGATTGATGACCTGATTTGTTTGAGTCAGTTAATGAGTTACATTGGTAAATGCAATACAGCTCTCACCCTTTAATTGTGAATTATGTAGTACAGTAGAACTTCTATGAGTCGAACTTCGATTAGTCGATTTTCTCGATGTGTCGAAGTAAAATGAAAGTCCCGATTTTTTTCCCTTATATATTCCTCATAAAAACCTATTGATGAGTCGAGATTTTATGTGTCGAGTTTTTCGATGTGTCGAAGTATTTTTGTGGTCCGTATAGAATAAATCTAGTACAATTTACCACAAATAAGTCGAAGTTCTTCGGTTATTTTGACACCTTCGACCTCGAGACATTTTCACACCTTTTCTAGTCGCGAAAACAATTTCCGATCAACTTTAGCGTCAGGAGTTAATTACACAGTCGAGTGTTCAAACAGCCTTTGTATGCGTTTAAATGTGTAAAAAAAATGCTTTAATCATGACTATTTTAATTGCCGTAGCGGTATTTGAAAGTACATGTAAACAGTAATCACTATCATTTGAGTTCTTCCATGACCCGGTGTCGCGTGATTATCACACGCGAAATATTTACTATAAGCTGGTTAAGTTATTACCCTTTCGTATTGTAACGCCTTTTGTTACTTCATTGTATACGTCAACAGGGAGTCCAAATCATTAGCCGTAAAAAGTTACTTAACATGTCATATTTATCATTGTATAATGTAAAATATCAGATTAATGAATGAAAGAAAAAACATGAAATAGGTAACGTTATATATCTTATAATTAGGGCTAGTCACGGGTTGAAATTTTGTCATGAAATTCAGACCGATTCATGAGTCGAAGTCCCGATGTGTCGAAGTTTTTACACAGTCCCTCCAACTTCGACTTACCGAAGTTCTACTGTATTAAAATTTGTTGCTTATTATTAAGAAATATTGAATTTTGATAATGTTTAATTAGCATTAAATTTTGTTGCTATTAAGTAGTATAAAAGTAATATACTGTTTATTAAGTAGTATTAAGTTCTGAAAAAAAGAGCAAAAATAGGTGTGAATTTACCAAACATAGAGACACTTGTCATTTAACAGGCCTGTATTTGTTGTAGTTAAGTTAATTTTCAAATATTGGAAAATATATTAACATTATCTATTCTTGTACTTTAACAAAAATCTTATAAATAAGATAGCGGAAGAATTACTTTAAAGGAAGTCGACAATTTCCAAGAAAAATGATGTATTTATGTTTGAATAACAAATTTTCAGAAACGAATCAAGGATCACAAGTACAGATGTCTAGAAGACCTTGAAGATGATATCTATACACTATGTCAAAATGCTCAACTCTATAATGTTGAGGGGTCTCAGGTAATGTACTGTATGATTTATTACATATTCTTTCAACTTGATTTCTAGATTGGAGACCTCACCATTATATGTTTGACAATTATGGGAATTCAATTTCATGGTAATAAGCTAGCAAAAGAATTTTAAAAGCTAAGTTTTATGATGATATTTGTAACAAATGTTATCCATTATCTGAAGTACATGTAAACTTAAGTTTCTATATATCTATTAACACTTATTTTACTATTTATATATTATGCTGAATTCAGATAGTCACATATTCATTGATAAAATAAGTAGTTTGTTTGTTTATATGGTTATTACACTGATTTCATCACAATTTTGGTAATAGCTCGGCAGTCAGTTCACCTAACCCTTTCTGGATCAAT
The DNA here is from genome assembly GCF_026571515.1 of Ruditapes philippinarum. Classification (NCBI taxonomy): domain Eukaryota; kingdom Metazoa; phylum Mollusca; class Bivalvia; order Venerida; family Veneridae; genus Ruditapes; species Ruditapes philippinarum. Next base: position 275,385 of record NW_026858164.1, read on the forward strand.
ATGTAATAACCAGTTTCTCTGCTTGTGACCCATTACTGATCTGAATTAGCAGTGAGAGAAAAATGATCATTAGACTGAATGTCTGATTTCAATAGTCATGAAGAAATTTGGCGCAGTATGAGAATTGAACCATCAATTTCTTTATTAAAATTCTGATTGTCTTTTTATTGTGCTAAGTAGGAGGTGTTGTGTGTTTTATAGTTTGTTATCAAAGAAATTATTTTACCATAATCAAATATACATGTACATTTGTATATATTTTTGAAATGACCTGTTTGTGAATAAGTTAGATGAAAAATATGTTTTTACAGATCTACGAGGATTCAATAGTGTTACAGTCAGTGTTAACAAATGCTAAGGAAAGGATGATGAAAGACAGTAGTGATTCTAGTGATGATTCCAGTGATGATGACAGTGATAGTGATAGTGATGACAGTAGTGATGGTGATGATACAGACAGTATGTACCTTCATTATTATATCACTTTCATTATACCAAATAATTAGTTGAAAGTTGTACTTTATAGTTATAGGATTTGTAGTAATATGAAGATGCTTTATTTAATCTTTGACCTGATATATTATTTACCTATGATCTTTATTTAGTGTAAGTCTTGTATAAAAAAGTATTATTTAACTTAAAAAAAGCTATCCAGCAGTTTCCAGTGTGCCTATTGTCATTATTGTAAAAGTAAATAGAAAGGGCATCTATAATGAAAGCTTGACATGTCTTTAATCCTTAATTAAACTTGATGACTATAAATTGTACAATAAAATGATTCCTATAATATGATATTTGATGCTATATCTGTTTAGCTTTAAAACCTGATCTATACATTTTAAATTTTGATAATTGATAGGATTGAACAGTCATACTAGACGTCTACTATCTAGTAAGATTTGTATATTTGGTATGACATATTTATTTATTTGAACTTAAGTGGTTACAGGCATCAGTATAGAGCTATAAGGCCAGTGGAAACATTTATACAGTCTGATCAGATTCTAGACTGCATGATTCAAAATCTCTAAAATTATTTTTTAACAATCCCCATTACAAGTGAGACAAGTCCTTTACACAGAATGTGCAGGGTAAGGGTGTTTGTAATGTATTACAGTATTATCAGTATATTACATTTATGTTAGCAATTGCTAAACTTTACTTTATTCTGTTTTACAGCTCAGTCTACAAAATCAAAAAGTAAAGAAAAAGAGAAAGATAAATCAAAAGAAAAAGATAAAACAAAGGTGAGGAAGGAACATGTTTACCACAATTGTTTATAATTTTCATTTCTGGAACAAGTTGTAAAGGTGTCAGGCAGATTATATGGTTTAGTATCAACGGTTATTAACTAATATAACCTGTGCCGAGATGAGGGTTATATTGCAAACAAGCGTTTATGTACGACCATATAACACTGTCCGACATCTTTTTAACTAACTTATAATTCAGCATAATTTTTTTATTAAAGAAAAACGAAAATCACATTATAAATCGACAGCAGCCGTGTTTATAAATTATATGAAAGTCACGATTACCCAATTAAAAGCTATGTTACAAATATTGAGTATTATAAATGTTGTTTAACATGGATCATCATGGAATATGTTTACATAATTTAATATACTGAAATTCACTTTAATAAAACAATTGTTTCTGTTTATTTTATAAGAACATTTAGTATTTGGCTGAGGGTTATTTTTTTAAAACTTATACTGATGTTTCATTTTGTTTTTAGCTCACCTGTCACAAAGTGACAGTGTGAGCTTTTGTGATCGCTTTTCGTCCGGCGTCCGTCCGTCTGTCCGTAAACTTTTACTTTAAATGACATCTCCTCATAAACCATTAAGCCAATTTCATCCAAACTTTACAGGAATGTTCCTTTGGTGGTCACCTTTAAAAATTGTTCAAAGAATTTAATTCCATGCAGAACTCTGGTTGCCATGGCAACCGGAAGAAAAAACTTTAAATATCTTCTTTTAAAAAAACCAAAGAGCTAGAGCTTAGATATTTGGCATGAATCATCTTCTAGTGAGTGTCTACCAAGTTTGTTTAAATAAAAGCCCTGGGATCAAAATTGGCCCTGCCCCAGGGGGTCATTGATTTTCCCTATATGCATTTAGTAAAAACTTAAAAAATCTTCATTTAAAGAACCCAAAGAGCTAGAGCTAAGATATTTAGCATGAAGCATGTTCTAATGGGTGTCTACCAAGTTTGTTCAAATAAAAGCCCTAGGGTCAAAATTGGCCCCGCCCCAGGGGGTCATTGATTTTCCCTATATGCATATAGCAAAAACTTAAAAAATCTTCTTTTAAAGAACTCAAAGAGCTAGAGCTAAGATATTTAGCATGAAACATGTTCTAATGGGTGTCTACCAAGTTTGTTCAAATAAAAGTCCTGGGGTCAAAATTGGCCCCGCCCCGGGGGTCATTGATTTTCTTTATATGTGTATAGCAAAAACTTAAAAAATCTTCTTTGAAAAAACCCAAATAGCTAGAGTTTAGATATTAAGCATGAAACATCTTTTAGTGAGTGTCTACAAAGTTTTTTCAAATGAAAGCCCTGGGGTCAAAATTGGCCCCGTCCCGGGGGTCATTGATTTTCCTTATTTGTGTATAGCAAAAACTTAAAAATCTTCTTTGAAAAAACCCAAATAGCTAGAGTTTAGATATTAAACATGCAACATCTTCTAGTAAGTGTCTACAAAGTTTGTTCAAATAAAAGCCCTGGGGTCAAAACTGGCCCCGCCCAAGGGGTGTCATTCTTTTGAACTATATGTGTAAAGTAAAAACTTAAAAAATCTTCTTTTAAAAAACCCAAATAAGCTAGAGCTTAGATGTTTAGCATGAAACATCTTCTTATGGGTGTCTACCAAGTTTTTTCAAATAAAAGCCTTTGGGTTAAAATTGGCCCTGCCGGGGGGGGGTGGTGAGAGGAGAAGGTCATTTTTTTTATTATATGTGTGTAGTAAAAACTTAAACTGGCCCTGCTCCGGGGGCCTATATACAGGTGAGCGACCTCAGGGCCATCATGGCCCTCTTGTTTACATGTTAATGGTGTTTAACATAAAAATTTATCAAGAGAAATTAAATGTTTAAGTTTTGTGTATTTACAGACCAAGACGCCAATGAAAACTCCGGTCCCTTCAGGCAAACGGACAACACCCCCTCGTGGTAGGCCACGCCCAGTTATCAGTGATGATGAAGATGATGACGAAGATGAAGATTAGAAATATTCTGTATAACTTTATACATGACCACTGTCTGGTCATCATTACTGACAGGAATAAATGATCAGTGCGAGACAACAATTTAAAGTACCAGTCAATTGGTACTAAAGTTATTAGGGCTTATAGTGTAAATAGTGTTTGAAAGAGGTGAACCAGGGAGGCCATGTGTAGTTATATGATGTGCAATTTGTTTATTAGATACATTAAGACATACTTCTGTATGGATATATATATTTAGTTATGAATAATCCATTAATTGCTTCATTTTATTAGTTATTTATCACACCATGCTGTTAAATGGTAAAACATCATTAACATTATATACAGTGTATGTTGATCATATATGCTGTCAATCACATGCTTTATGAAACCTTTCAGACAAGTACAGATATGATACATAAGTAAAATTGTTACTAGGTTAAAAATGACCAGACCAGAATGTTGCGTTTTATTTGAGCTGGCATTCCTGTGGTATGATAATTGAGTTATTTACAAAATAAATCGTATCATGCAGTCATGTTAAAGGTTTTGAGCTTCAATATTAAATGACTGCTTTCATCTCGTAGCTGTATAGAAATATTTCATTTACAAAAGTGCATTCAGAGAACATTTTTACACTCCTTAAAGACTTGTCAGTAAAATTTATTGCTATTGTTTGCTTATATATTACATCATCATTGTGTTGTTTTGTCAGGAGTATGTTACTGGGAAACAATAATTCAGATATTTGATCTATTGTGCTGTAAATTATGTTTGTGTTAAAATCGGTTTCTGATGTTACACAGTAAAATTGTAACTATCAAGTGTTATGTCGATGTGAATGTATTTCTTGTAATAAATGGAAAGAAATTTTATGATAAAAGTTCCTTGTTCTATTGTGTTCATATTTGTAAAGTATGAGACAGCTGTAAATCTCTTGTTTCTTTTCCCCCTTTGTGAATCATTCCAGAATACATACTGACCATAAGAACCGAATCATTTTAGCTCACCTGAGCACAAATTGCTCAAGGGTGAATTTTTAGGATCACTCTGCCCAAGTCATGCTTATAAATGGTGTTAAATGTTTTCTTTCCTTCAATGTTACTTGTATGAAGCTCTTTAAAAATTGCTCAAAGATTTCCATTCCATGCTAAATTCTGGTACATTGATCTTCCTTATATGTATATAGTTAAACCAAGCTATGAAACATTGTCTTGTGGACCTCTACAAAAATTGTTCAAATTATAGCACTGTGTCAAAATTTGCCATGTCCTGGGGGAACATAGTTTTTTCTCATGTGTATATAGTAAAAGCCTTTTTAAAAAAAAAAGATTCTCGTCTAAAACTACAAGATCTAAAGCTTAGTTTTCTGACACAAGACATTATCTAGTAGACCTCTACTAAGTTTGTTAAAAGTGTAGCTCTTTGGTCAATATTGAAACTGCTCCAGGTGTCGTGGCTTTTCCGTGATAAATACTTCATCCCGATTTTGCGAATTTTCTGTAAAAATGGTATTGCATATATTTTGGTGTAAAGACGCTCTAAATCATTTCATGGATATCCATTGCAACCGGTGACTTTCTGCAGCAACCATTGACTTCCATAGCAAACAGTGACTTGAAATAGCAAATTTTGACACTCATAGTAACCATTGACTTTCCATAGTTATCATTGACCTTGCATAGCAACCATTGAATTCCATAGCAACCAGTGGCTTTGAAGCAGCCATTGACTTTTCATAGCTAACTGTAAATTTCTATAACAATCAGTGACTTTCATAGCAAACATTAAATTTCCTTAACAATGAGTGAATCTGTCAATGACTTCCAAAGTACCATTCATTTTGTAAAGCAACCAGGGACTAGCAATAGCAACCAGTAATGTTTACGCTGCACTATTTCAGATACAAATATGAACTTTGTGATATCAGTTTAATATTTAGATTATACATGTATGTCTGCTTTCGTTTATAGTTTACAATGTTACTTGTATTTATATTCAGGTGACCTAAACTGTGTCGATGTGACGTAAAACCCAAAAAAACAAAACAAACACATATTCAGGTGAGCGATGTTAGGGCCACTATGGCCCTCTTGTTTGTTTGGTATATGCATTGTGTCTGCCCCTTGTTTATATTATAACTAGCCTGATCTTTGCAGGCTATAATGACATTACTTAAATACTGATCGAGATAATTTTTTTCCATTTGCTATTTTTCTCTTTATCAAATTATTAATTTACAAGAAATGCAGATAAATAAGAAAACACCAACTTATTTTTTTTGCTCTCACTCTGTGTCCATTTCCATATAGAAAACCTATATTAAAATCTTAACCTGAGAAACACGAATGCTCAGAGCCCAGATATTTGTTTTAACATTTCCTGAAGACAACTGCAAATGTTTTATAAATTATGCAACTGTGGTAAAAAATTAAGTCTATGTCCCAAGTTACTCAACATTCAATTTCTACCTGTGCATTTGGGTGAGCGATCAAGGGCCACGATGACCCCCTTGCTTCTTTTCTATTGGTCATGAGGTGTAAACAATTATCGTACAAACTCCGGTTAGCTTACTAGGTAGTGTTTGACTGTGTATCGGGCGACCTAAGTTCGATTCCCAGACGGTGCAGGTCACTTTCATTGTGATTAATCATTTAATCAATCCTTTCTACGGTCATTTGCACTGTATCTTTGCTTATCAGTTCCTTGCGAAGGCAAGAAGTACTGGTGAACTGGTTGATAGCCTGCCCAGAAACGATGCGTGGCTGAACTGTGCTCTGTTTAATTCAGCTTACTGTCGTGATCCGAAGTGAAAACTACCACCACAACAAGTTATAGAGCACACTTCAAACAAAATGTTTCCATTTAATGGATAAGAAAAATTGGGATGTCAAATACTTACAATATCAAACTTATGACTGTTCATTAATGGTCAGGTTCATGGCCGTAGGGCACAGCATATATACCCCCAACCCCCCCCCCCCCCCCTGAAGAAATTGAAGAAGTAGGTAGAAAAGGCTTCGGTCCTGCTCTTTAAATATGTAATCGAATCATGGCCCGATTCTTTGTTTCTGAGAGCTAACGCCTCCGGTAACAGCATTTTCCTCGGAATACGTTCACAAACCCACTTGTTATTTCTATACTGTTATTCTTGTTTAGAAAATGAACACAGAACAAGATAACGGAACCAAGATGTTTTTTTTTTTAATTTTTACAAACAGCACTATACACTAACTATTTTTTATATAAATTAATGGAGTTCTCTACAATCAAACTTGTAAGTGATATCTGAAAAGTCGAATTAAAAGAAAGGTGCATTATATTATCAAAATGTCATTCAATAATTTCGTAGGCACAACTTGGTGAAAACTTGTAAGAGAGTTGTATAACCATATCACAAGCCCATGCTGTCCAACTCCCTTTGCATCTGACACAAGGCACAAAGGTAACAGCACGATAGGGACAGGTAATCCTCGCATATGGAACCCTGAAATTATAGAAATAAATCTGGTGAGATCCTATGAAAATTGCCTACTCGGTTAGATTGAGACTGTTGTGAAAGTGAAACATCTCTTACGCCCTCCTAGCGTTAATTAAGCGGTATTCCATCTTCAACACTTATATGCTTGGATCAGTGATCCCGAAGGGCCATAAAAATATAACAAAACTGAAATGACAATCTTTCACCGCTGCTGCACGACACTTGACACCTGATGCTGTGAAGTACAAATGAGCCGTGTCACGACAAAACCAACATAATGGGTTTGCGACCAGCATGGATCCAGACCAGCCTGCGCATCCGCGCAGTCTGATCAGGATCCATGCTGTTCGCTTACAAACCCTATTACAAGTACAGAAACTGATAGCGAACAGCATGGATCCTGATCAGACTGCGCGGATGCGCAGGCTGGTCTGGATCCATGCTGGTCGCAAACCCACTATGTTGGTTTTGTCGTGATACGGGACAAAACCAACATAATGGGTTTGCATGGACCAGCATGGATCCAGACCAGCCTGCGCATCCGCGCAGTCTGATCAGGATCCATGCTGTTCGCTTACAAGCCCTATTACAAGTACAGAAACTGATAGCGAACAGCATGGATCCTGATCAGACTGCGCGGATGCGCAGGCTGGTCTGGATCCATGCTGGTCGCAAACCCACTATGTTGGTTTTGTCGTGACACGGCTCAAATGTATAAATGGGATACCCATCGGAAGCAAGGAAAACCTGAAAATTGCGTACTTGGTTTGATTGAGTCTGTTTCTTGAGTGAAAAACAAAACCACATTTCAACTTTATTTGTACTTTTTTTGTCAATCTTTAGAGAATTTTGTCAGAGGTGTTTTTTTGCCGTTTGTTTGAATGTTAGGGCTGGAAAGTTATAAGCCTAAGTACAACAGTTTTATTAAATATTCAATTACTTTGTATGGTTCAAGTACTTGTGGAGTAGTAGACTTATGTAAGGGTATGAAAACGTTATTCATTTATATGAATATAGATAATGTACACTAATAAATAGATTTAACAAAGGAGATATTGTACACACTATGTATATAAATTGCAACACTTGTCGTATAATATATTTTGCTGACCTGTATTCCACCAAGTGTTCGTAGTCGTGCTCTGATTGCCAGCAGACCTCCTGGTACACAACATGTCACACATACGTTCTCACCTGTTCTCCTCGAAATGTCCATCAGAACTAACTCCTGACAAAACACTGCTAAACAACCTGCATTTACCAACAAAGACAAAATATATGTTACATCATATAATTAAGTTTTACATACATGTATTAAAACAATTTCATTAGATACGAGGGCTTCATACCTCTCCATGTGGTAATTTGACTTCCGATGAAAGTTATAATATATATGGCGTAAAATCAATTACTGTCGTAAATTTTTGCAAAATCTATTGAAATAGTATCTTTATACTTTGATCTTCTGTTATAAAAGATAGAAGTAGGTCTAACACTTTGAATTTTAGTGTCGCCGTGCGACAGGCTCGAATTTGTTTGAAAAAAAAATGTTACAGTCTCAATGTAGAGGTTATTGACCTTCAAATTTAACACAAAAGGCTTTAAGAGAAACAAGATATCTGAAAGTAGAAAATATTTGCATTTCTTTTTGTTCTTCTAGGAAGAATTATTAATCTTTAAGATCACTTCATATACAAAAAAAGTAAAAAAAAAACAACAAAAACTTGTGGAATCTTATATAGCTGTTTTCGTAATTACAATAACTCATTTTTTTCATTGTATTATTCCATTTTATTTTGCCGTAGCCATTCTTTACAAATTAACAAAGGCATTTGTTTAACGACATCAGACTGGAACCTTGGAACAACTATCTAGTAATATTATACCTTACGTAAATGTGTCCCTCCTTTACTTATGTCATCGGGCCTTTAAAGTTTACAAATATTATATTTCAGGTTAGCGTCAACGGTCCGATAAAATGTCAAATTAGTGGCCGCCTGAACGAAGAAGGTTTTACAAAACATGTATTATACTTCAAGTTTTCAGCACACTTTACATGATATATGTTGTTGTTTTAGCAATGATGTTTCTTTTTCAAAACAGCTCTGAACATATTTCGATAGGTGCGGTGTAAATAAGAAATAACACACCCTTGTTAGGACCTCAAAGCATTTTAGTGCACCATTCAACCCCAAATACTGTACGGTTCTCAGCCATAACATGTTCACGGTCTAACTGAATGCTAGGAGGCCCTAATTGTCATGCACTAATTCTTAACTGAAACCAGAACCATTTCGTCGGAAAAATAATATCGAGAAGAGATTCCTAACTGTCCGAAGTCTAATAGCTGATGCTTAATAGATATCAAATAAACTTTAGATAAACTTTAGACCAAGCAGTTACTTTTTTCTTCGTGAAAAAAACAAACAAAAACTTATTACCTACTGCGACCTATTGCTTAGTATGGGGCATATAAGAACTTTTTGAAGAAATCTGGCACAGATTTAAGAAAAGGGAAGTTCCTGTCAATTTTCATGTAATTTAGTTAAGTTATTAAGTATAACTAATTTGAATACAATCTTGAAGAACGAATCGCGCGCGACTTCTGACAGCGGACGAATGTTAAGAAACGGATCACTTTGAGTTAAGCTGAATCGATTAACTTTTTATAATATGGATCTGTATGGTCATCCGTATACAGTCAGACATACACCCCTGTGCAGACTAACTAAAAATCATTGGCAGTTTGATATTGATTTCCATTATAACTTGAAAAGTATAAATTTCCATATTCATTCCTGGAAAATTCCATTGCATAATTTAAGAAAGATACAATCGATTCAACTGATTAAAAATGCCGTACAATTAGTGACGTCATCTCCACAAGCGAACATTCCAGAGCTCCAGCCTCTATGGCCCTCCCTGCTACACACAAGTTTGCCAGGCGCTTGTTGAGGTTGTTGCAGCACAACTGTTGTTGTCATAGGAGCAGGGTACATATTTGGAACTTGTTGATTAACAACAACACTGCTTTCCGGGTAAACGCTCACTATAATTTTAAGACCAGATAAAACGTTACTTTTTATACATCCTAAAAATATTGGAAGTTTATGAAAGCTTCTTAAAGTTTTCTTCTGATTTTTTTTGACATGGCGGGACTTGAAATATTTTTTTTCGAAATTAATATTCCTTTTCATATAGTTCTAAACCAATAAATTGTGTGCAAATGTTTAGATCATTTGCTCGCTCCGTTTTTCTTGAATTGGAATACTTATTTTAATTGTGAAAAAAGACAAATAATTGAAAAGTGTTGCGAATCAGGCTAAGAATAGCGCAAAAATAAGATTTTAATTTATCTCCATTATCTTTTGCGTATATTTCTGTTTTAGTGCTCCAGTTGATTTCAAATTTTATGTTTTAGGCTTTTTGTCCCTCAATGGAGCTACTTTTAATAACAGTCAATAATTTGCAGCTTTTTTTTTAATGAGCGAAAGTATTAATTAATTAATTAATTTTTTATTTATTCAAATGTTTATTTATTCATATGTGTATTTATTCACAATTTTAAATAGAATTTGTTCAAATGAACTTTTTGATTTATTATAAACAAAATGTCTACTTACTGCTTACTGTTTGTAGCTATTCCACTCAAATGTTGCCGCACGATCGTTACTTCTGCATGTTTCAATGCGCATAACGGTGCATGGGCACAGGTATTGATATAATAGTCTGATAATCTGCAATATTTGCGTTTTTAAAAAACTTATCTGCAATTATTTGTATTATTATTGTTATCGCCAATATCAAGATACATGAAGTAACATGGTATTATTTATCTAGGTACCGAGGGTACTTGTTTTATAGCAAATGATCGAATAGATATGACTTTTTTAAACTAAATTTAATAATATTCATTCTTTTTTTATTGGTAAAGTTTTTCAACGTATCATAATTGTAAGGTTAGTGGATAGTGGTTATTGTGAAGCTTTCAGTAATTTTAAAGTAAAGATTTTATCTCCTCAAAACTTTTGTAAATTTCCTTTAAGGTAAAATATGCGTAAATACAAAATATGGAAGAAATTTTGATTTAAAGCAAGGTGCGCATTCAATGGCAGTATTTTTTTCAGGGTATTGGAAGTTTATATTACATTATTTAAGGATACAATCCCGTTGTTTTGACCTCCTGTTATAATATAATTTACCGTTCATTTATTCTTATATTTAGTACAGTTTTGACAATTTTATCTACTAAAGCATTTGTTATGAACTTTGTTATTAGCCCACTTCTCAACTCACATACAACTATTACACCTATCATTCGAAAATAGAAACAAGTTTGAAAATTGAGTGTTGCTAAACAGTAACTGATACATATACAATGATATTGATGAGACAATGATATTAAACATTGTATGGTATCTACTTTTAAAATATATAACAAATAGTATCAAGGTTAATGGTATTAAAGAAAAACAACAAAATAACTTTCGAAAACATTTTCAACAAAAGCACGCTGTCGCCGTAAATGACACAAGTGCTACATCATATTGTCGCAAGATTAACATTTTTAAAAAAATCGTCCGATTGCGAACATAAGTTTGCAACAAAAACACATTCTAAAGTAAGCTCTTTGTATTTTTACAAACAAATAAAATACAAAACAGTCGTGTCTCCTAAATCGCATGTATATACGTCGTTACCTTTTCGATACAAAACACAGGACATGTTTAAACATGATCAATTACTTAAAACACATTGTAGAAACGATGTACAATACAATTTTAACAAATAAATTTGTATGAATTTATTTAGTTGAGAACACTGATTTTTCTCCAAAATACTTGTCAAACATTTCCGCATACCATTCAGCACAATATAATTATTGGACGAAAAAGAAAAAGAACAAAAAACCTGTCTAAAGTTGACAAAAATACAGAAACCATTGGTTGCTGATTTCAGACAGCACGTGTAATTAGTAAAGCAACAATATAAAGCTATTGAGGACTTGAAGGAACATCTTTCAGACTTCAAGACTTTGCTGAAAGTTTCTCTTGTACGGTTGTCGAAGGTGTTCAGAGTGCTAAATCGACCCAGAATTCTATTACATTTTATCCAGTCTTTGTATATTATAGATAAAATGCGGGGAGCTTAAAACAATATATATTTTCAACTGACGATGTAAGTCATAATAGAGGTATGCTGTCATCAAAAGAAGATGTAATTGCGGACGTAAAGCAAGTTCTCAAGTGCGACTTTCTTAGAAACTCACAATATGGGGACAGAACAGCTTTCACATAATTAATTGCATGGACCGAATATTCGTAAGTTATATGTTCAAGGACTTTGAAAGCTTACAAATTCATAAAATAATATAAAACATAATGCCTGTCATTCACAAAGTATTTTCTGGCCTTACGCTATATATTTCTTTAGGAAATTTATAAATGAAAATGTTATCTTTTAAACCTTTCAATATATTGACTCAGTCGACGAACACATATTACTAATCATAACATCTATGATTATCCAAAAGCAGAAAATGCAACTTAGATAATTATGATGTTCTTTAAACTTTAAACTTGTTATTTTGCCTAGGTAAAGGCGCATACATGTACTTTGTAATCTACGTTACACTTTTCAAAGTTTGTTTGCATTGTTGTATGCAGCATACAAAGTATATTTTAAAGTCAAATATTGTCTTATATTAAAATATCGTGCTTAAAGTTTATATAAAATCTACAAAATATACACAGCAATGAGTTTATTTTTGAACCTTGAATATTAAATTGAGGAAAAACGCATCAAATCATTATCTAGCAAATTAAAGTTGGATGTTCATTGTTATAAAGAAGACATAAGATATACATTTTATCAACATAACTTGTATGTCTAAAGTAAATGTAACGCAAATAACGCTTCATAAAAGTATCAAATTGCTTCATTGCTTCAATGCTTCAATGACAGTTTTGCCGATAATAATCGGAGTTTAGAGCTATTACTTTGCACATATTTAAATTATGCCACAAAATACGTTCAATTATTAATATTTGATTAATGTAATTGGATACAAATTATCATTTGGTCAATGCAATTTGGTTATTGTAAGTTAAGTCTATCTTGTAAGAACAGGTGATTATGTCTTTGTATTAAGCATCCAATTAGCTTCCTTGTTGGACAAGCAACGCTAGAGAAAATATTAACTATCGTGATGGTTTGTGCGAGGAAATGCAGTTCCTGTATAATCCATAAAATGTTGCGTTGTGTTTTAATACAGATTGGCGTATTTCATTGTCAATACATACATGAATATGATGAGGACTAAATTGCTTCAAATATTTTCTCCCATACCACTACGGGTTCGAATCCTACCAAGCCTTTGGATTCTTTCATGTTAGCAAATAGCAATCCTAACGGAAGGTCGGTGGTTCTACTGCGGTGCCCACTCATACATGAAATAAAGCTATATGTGGTCTCCCTCCAACAGTAAGACTGAACAGTTGCTACACGAGTATTTATCAGGCTAAATATTTACTGTTATTCAGTGCTGATTGGGTACATGCATAAAAATAAAAAAAGGTTAGACTCTATCACCCCGCTACATGTTCGTATATGCACAAGGAACTCGGATTTACTTACGCAATGAAAAGGATTTTCGTTTCAACCTATGAAGGTTATGCACACTGTGATGCAAAATAACAGACGAGGAGAGATATATTTCAAGAAAATCACAAAGCATATATTAAAGTTCGCGCTTTGCTTCGCTTTGCCGCGCTTGATATAAATCAGATTTAGACAGTCTCTGGTTATTTAAATATGAGCATGTTTCAAAGATGTTTCAAGTGCCTAAACAGTATATCCAAAGAAGCTTTCCGCAGTGGATAGGTTTTTTTAGTTCGGAACATTCAATTTAGGTAGCCTAGTTGTTTTCCGATTTTTTTGTTAGAGTCGTTTCACTTCGTTAAATGTTTGTACAAAAATTTCTGTAACTTTGATTGTTATTTAAATATTTTAATTTTGAATTATTAGTTCAGTTTAATAATAGATAACCAGACTTGTTTGATATTCTCTGTATATCAGAAATAAGATAACATAGGTTAACTTTAAAGGTTGCTATTGTGCTGATAGTCGATTAAAATACAGACCCTCTTTGAACAATGTTTATGACAGTTGACTTTAAAGTACTTGTCCCTCAATGTGGCGAGTTCTGTTTCCGTTATGGACTTTGAATTACATTGTATATCATTTGTAAAGAGTTATCCAGCTAGCCTACATAAGGTCGGTAGTTGTATTAAGTTACCCGCTCGAGTTGATTTTCAACGACATCCGCCGTGTCGCAGTGACTCAAAATTATCCAATAGAATGAATTATAACAAAAATGCACAGTCATTATTTTATCTAAAGCCTACCACTGAAGTGTGGGTTTGCATTTGTACAGACGGTACAAAAAATCATACATTCTTTGTTATCAAAAGGTTACATAATCTAGGTTTTATCGACATTGTGTTGTGCTACATACCCATTAGCTTGTCAAAAGTATCGTTATAAATAGTTTATCTTCTGAATTGTGAAGAGCAATCATAAAACCTTTATCTAAATAATATAATTAGGTTACAGATATTTTATGCTCAAATTTGATACTTGAAAATACTGAAAACTGCTAAATAGTCTTTTTTTAATGTAAATAATCATCATTTGAGTACCCACAGAGAAGATATGTTATGTTTTAAACTTTTCACTCTTAAGGTAAATACAGAATGAATTCATAATGTCATTAAAACACTAGTATTTTTAAAGGACAAAAGTGATTGGTCGGTATTAGGAAATTCAGCTTCCCAACCTTTTTTTTTCAAATTAGAAGTATTCAGTCAGAATTTACTATATTTCAAAACATTTCTACAATAAAAGTATTTTACAGAACGATGAGCATGGTATTTCTTTAAATGTTGATTATGATTGAAAACTTGTAAATAGTCACAAAACTTCCGACATGATCATTTGTAAGGATGAAAAGAAAACGATATAAGGTATGTTTTTCATAAAACATCGACGGTTATTTTTTTACGTGAATATTGTAACAAAGTATAATCCTAAACTATAAACAATGTATCATAATTATTAAGATTAAGGTGGTTTATAAATTAACAAATCTGTAAAATCAAGCAAATATTCTTCTACGGCACACTTACTTAGATGTAGCGTTTATCTTTGGCAAACTCAATAATTAAAAATAAAATGGCGTGACGTGAATTCATGATATAAAAACTGTCAATTCATAACGTTTTTTATCTTATCAAATGTTCTCATAATTTATCTGAATATTTAATGATATGAAACAGATCAGTGCTAAAACACACTATCTAGTCGTAGTTCTGTTAGAGCTTTTAAATGATTTTAATAGTTTCAATTGATATTCATTTTGAAGTTTAGGCATGCAACATGTTGTATAAAAGCCATTTAAGGTTTTGATCTTTTTTATCTTTTAATCTAGCTGCGAGACATGTTGGATAAATTTTGTCTTGATATAGAAATTCATGAAAATAATATAAAGATAGATAACAAAATTGTAATAAAAACATTGAAACTGAAAAAAAATGACAAAAAACTAGGACGGTCTAAAAAATATTGCATTTACAACATGCAATGGATATTGTAATAAAATGTGTGAATAAAGACTTTTATAAAGAAAAGACAACAATTTTGCTGGTCACAGTCCCATATGATCCAACTCTCGGTGCATCTGACACAAGGTACAGAAATAGCAACAGTACAGCGCCATATAATCATTGCATATTGAACCCTGAAATATAAATTAGAATATACATTATGAAAAGGAAACACAGGAAACTATTATCAGACAATGTATTTTATGACACATGCTTAAGTTCTAAATTGTCCCAACAATACTTATTTCTACAAAAAGATTCTATATCTCTCAAGAAAAGTCTTCGAAGTAGGTAGGAAGCTCCTTGTTCACATTTTTAAAATATAGGGGCACAGTTATCAGTTCGCGAAGCAAATATGACCTACCTGTATTTCACCTAAAGCACTCAGTCTAGCTCTAATGGCAACCAGACCTCCAGGGATACATGACCTGCCTGTATTCCACCTAAAGCACTCAGTCTAGCTCTAATGGCAACCAGACCTCCAGGGTTACATGACCTACCTGTATTCCACCTAAAAGCCCTCAGTCTCGCTCTAATGGCAACCAAACCTCCAGGGATACATGACCTACCTGTATTCCACCTAAAGCCCTCAGTCTCGCTCTAATGGCAACCAGACCTCCAGTGTTACATAACCTACTTGTATTCCACCTAAAGCCCTCAGTCTCGCTCTAATGGCAACCAGACCTCCAGGGATACATGACCTACTTGTATTCCACCTAAAGCCCTCAGTCTCGCTCTAATGGCAACCAGACCTCCAGGGATACATAACCTACTTGTATTCACCTAAAGCCCTCAGTCTCGCTCTAATGGCAACCAAACCTCCAGGGATACATGACCTACTTGTATTCCACCTAAAGCCCCCAGTCTAGCTCTAATGGCAACCGAACCTCCAGGGATACATGACCTACCTGTATTCCACCTAAAGCACTCAGTCTAGCTCTAATGGCAACCAAACCTCCAGAGATACATGACCTACCTGTATTCCACCTAAAGCCCTCAGTCTCGCTCTAATGGCAACCAGACCTCCAGGGATACATGACCTACTTGTATTCCACCTAAAGCCCCCAGTCTAGCTCTAATGCAACCAAAACCTCCAGGGATACATGACCTACCTGTATTCCACCTAAAGCACTCAGTCTAGCTCTAATGGCAACCAAACCTCCAGGGATACATGACCTACCTGTATTCCACCTAAAGCCCTCAGTCTAGCTCTAATGGCAACCAAACCTCCAGGGATACAGAACGGTACACAAACACTCTCTCCAGTTCTATGTGCAATGTCTGCCAAAACACATTCAGTGCATACTAGAGCCATGATACCTGTTCAAAAAATAAATTGTATTAAACAAAGATATAGAAACACCGATTAATAGACTATAATGCGTGGCGGCATAGCCGAGTGGTTAACGCGTCGGGCAGCTAAAGTAAGGATCCCTATTATGGGATTAAATCCCGTCAGGGGCAAGCCGTTGTTTACTTGAGATAGAAACTTTACACGCATTGCTCAGTAGTGGTTGGTTCCGGGAACGGATTCGAGAGTGTCTATCAGCTTATAGCTTCCTACACGATCGAACTAAAATACATTCTTTATAAACTAATGAATAATACAAAAAAGCAACAACGTAAAAGAAATATCAAACAAACACACATAGAGAAAAGATTAATAAATAACTCAAATATCAACATAAACACCGTACATTACTCATTCTCTTCCTTTATGTTTATACAATTTCACACTGTGATTTAGGTATGCAAAAAGAGTCTTTAGTGCTACAAGAACAGCAAGTGATTAAAAAAGACTACATTTTAAGCCTTTATTTTAAAGCGGAGACATGAGTTCACATACACTTTTTTCCGTCATCCATACATCCGAACAAGCCGGAACTCCAGTCTCTATGACCATTCATATTACCGACAAGCTTGCCGGTAACTGTCTGGGGTTGTTGTATAATAACGGTGGTATTTCCCTGACTGGGTTGCCCCTGCATGGCCTGACCAGCGGAATCCGCATGTTGAACGCTCATGGTTGTCTTAAAGTTCAAAGTAAATATAAATACATATATAGTGTTTCATTTTGCATATTATTTCTTTTAGCAACTTGATAAATATTTTATTACATGCTTACACATGGTGAAATACAAATACATGTGGTTTATTTATTTGAATGAAAAAAGCAATTCGGAATAAAAATAAATAACCTCAAAATTATATATTATAAATGTACTAGTTAACAACATTAGATATTAAGATTATTAAAAAAGACAGATCGTGATGTGATTTCTAAATAAAGTGTGAGATCAAAATAAAAAAATATTGTTAAAAGAACGTAAATTAGTTTTTGAAAATATTTTTGAAGATGACTTTATTTCCGAACCTACAGATTATTCGATTAGAATAGATAAATGCATATCTATAGACGACAGAAAACACTGTTTCTCGTGTAAATTATACATAAGATGAACGTTATGTTAATATATATTGCATTCATAAGGTGTGCTACAAAAATTAATATATTTTATTTAACACAAAGTATTCTATATTTGACGTGAATAAATTGAGTTAAAAATAAATTTTTACACCTGGCATTATCTCATTACCTTCATTTGAAGTGTTATTGACACATAAAATATGCGATAAGAAGTTTATGTTTTACATTATTTTCACAATTTATGGTCTGTAATAGCTCAGTACTTGAAGAGTAAGATACATGTCTTCGTTTGACACATATTTTCTACCGAAAAAAAAAAAAAAAAAAAAAAAAAAAAACCGATTTTTTTTCTATTGATTCAATACAATAAAAACATACAAGTGTATCTGATATCATAAACTGTTATACTAGTATTATTACCTTATGGTAGCCCCTAGAGAAATAATGCTAGACTGCTGTTTGCCTAAAATACTGGTGCAACCAATATTTTAACCATAGTGTACTTTAATTAAAAAACAGATATCCATTTTGAGTGCATTTTTGAAGATTAGTTCAAAGTGTATGAATATAATTATTATGATGGTCTATCGGCATGAGTGATTACTTACAAAGCATTTGAATTATAAATCGTGCATAATTATACTATAATGCAAAGAAACGATTAATATCTATTTCCATTTTAACATGCATATAAAAAAGAGAATTGATAAAACAATTTTGAACTACATTGAGCGTAGAAGTTATTTTCCTTACGTCATTTGGTTATTGACGTTTTATACTGCACGTTTGTAACGTCGCTTTTCATTGGATAGTCGTGACGTTTATATTATTAGTTATAAAGATTCTTGACAGGTTATATGGCCCTATATAAACGGTTGTTTGTATATATAACCCGAGCCGCAAGGCGAGGGTTATATTGCAAACAACCGTTTATATTCGGCCATATAACCTGTCAACAATCTTTATAACGAATTTATAATACTGCAAACTTCCTTTTTTAGAGAAAAAAGTGAGATTTCTTTATAAATTGACAGCAGCCGTGTATATAAAACTATATAAACGTCACGATTATCCAATGAAAAATGACGTTACAAACGTGCAGTATTATAAAGTTTTTTTTATAATACTGCACGTTTGTAACGTCGCTTTTCATTGGATAATCGTGACGTTTATATAGTTTTATATACACGGCTGTTGTCGATTCATGAAGAACTCTTACTTTTTTTCTAAAAAATGATGTTTGCTGTATTATAAATTCGTTATAAAGATTTTTGATAGGTTATATGGCCCTATATAAACGGCTGTTTGTTAATATAACCCGAGCCGCACTAAAAATTTTTCTCTAAAAATGATGCTTGCTGTATTATAAATTCGTTATAAAGATTGTTATCAGGTTATATGACCGTATATAACCGGCTGTTTGCAATATAACCCTCGCCTAACGGCTCGGGTTATATTTACAAATAGCCGTTTATATAGGGCCATACAACCTGTCAACGATCTTTACAACTAATAATATATGACATCATTCGCTTCCTTGTGTGGATCTCATATATAAAAGATAGGTTCTGGGAAATGCAGAATATAAATTATATTAATTTTTTATACGTTTATTTCTGTTAGCGCTTTCAATGTTTGTATATATCTTCAGACAGTAACGAATAATACATGTATATTCATAACAAATATCAATTGCATCACAATTTGATAACACTTAATTGATTAAATTAACAACAACTTACATATATTGTCATATATCATGTGTTGTTTGTCCTCATGGACATTTGGTCCGATTGATAATACTTGAAACTTATATATGTGTTTAATCCATCTGGGTGAATTCTTACACATCAACGATACATACAGTAAAACAGTTCTATTCTTTGTTTGGACAGTATCAACAGAACATATAGGACAGGAAAAGGTGAGAGAAAAACACTTGTATTTTGGTACATATATCAATATTGTATTATCGAATTTTAGAATCATTCTGATCTATACACATTTCTTACAAAACAAGAAAAAAATAATTCCTCACATTTTTAATGAAGTTATACAGAATATAATAGCACTTTTTCTGTTCATGTACTGCTACTTATTTTTCAGAATTTCCACCAAGAATTAAAATTCATGTCAAACGTTGAATTTTTTGTAACATAGTATTTCAAACCTAGAATAGTGAATTATGGAATAAATTAAAAAAATCGCACAATACTTATATAGGCGGTGATAAAAGAAGAATTAGCTCATATAAATAATCTCCTTCATTTCTTTTCAACATGAATCACAAAAATATCGCACATGTTTTTGTTGAAAAGGGTAGATCTAATATTAATATTTTATAAGAGATCCAATCATTGACAAAACTTTTTTTCATTTTAATCATATTCATTATTTTTGACCAATGATTTTTCTAAACTGCAAAATATTATAATTATTTTTTCAGAAAACAAAAAATCCTAAATGAAAAAGAACATTTCTAAACATCTTACCAGTCCAAGACGTAAATGCCGACTAGACGTTTTAACAATAAAACTGTTTTGTTTACATGTGAAGTAACCATGGACTTGCTATGTTTTCTTATTGGCTCACCTGAGCAAGTTCCTGGTTCCTGATAACGCTGTCGTGATTTTTTTATTACTCGATTTTAAGATAGATTGATATGGTAAGCTATAAAACTGAGATAAAGCTATAATTTTCAGTACTTATATCCAGAATAAATGTTCCTGATCAAACACGATAACAATCAATAATCAAAACAGTCCACATCATTGTCAAACACAAACAGAGACTAATCACTTACATTATTCTAATAAATACTAATAATCTACAAAAATGCTTTCAAAAAAGAAAATCAGCAGTTTTGTTAATTCATTTGCCAAGTATTTTATACATGTTAAGATGCTCCTGTATTTGTCAACACCTATAATAAAGAAATAAGTATTGTGCTTTTCTATAATGGGTTTTATGTCTGACATTAGGGTTTCAACTGTAGTCACTGTCTTCTATGATTATGTGTCAAGTATTCTCGATATTGTTAATGTGTAACTGCAGTAAGCCTCGAATCGGGATAGGTAACAAGGGGATTTATCATATCATTTATAGTCTTCCTTTATTTATAGAACTATTTCTATGTTGTGTATATATAAGGAACTCGATGTTTCAAAGTACACAATGTGAGAAAACTGCAAATTTGCGCCAACAAAAAGGCCAGATTTTATATATCACATGTAGATATGGATACAGTATTATGTTGTATATGTTTTTTAATATTACATATTTAATTTTGTTTTTCACTTGATCTTGGGTATCCAGGTGAGCTATTCACTTAAAATATTGTGTTTTTATCGGTCGTCAAAACATTGCTGATAATCACTAGCCTAGCAGATGGTGCATTGATCTTGTCCTATCAATAAATCTTGATAAATGAGAGTAGATTTCATAAATGCATGTATATTCTTTACAAAAAAATGTCTATCAATTGTATCATGTATGACAATTTGAATGCCTTTTTAACTATCAAATGAGAAGTTTTTCTAGGTTATACTATTCTTGATACTTTGTAAATGGAAGCAGCAATTCGAATATAATGGTAAGTTTTACTTTTTCTCTTTTTACATTCTTGTTGATAAAGTTGTACATGAGTTTTTGTTTCTCTACTGGCACCAAATAAGCAACACGATTTATATACAATAGTACATGTAGATGCTCGGCTAGTTTAAACATATTATTATACTTGCGCACTTTCGAGTCTGCTTCCCGACTCTAACCAGTTCTGGTGTCATATGATGAAACTTGTCATGATTCCAATTGACTTCAAACCCACAATCCTAGCTTGAGAGCCTAACATCTTAAATTCCAGGTCATCTCTTTTTCTCTTAACCGTAAAGTGAAATACTTTTGAGGACAAGGCTTCAGTGACTCAGTCTAATTAAGTTTTACAAAAATAGTCATTCGTCTAAATCCGAAAAAGTAATCAATGATTGCATGAACTCATAATACGTATAATTTATGTCCTTGTTACACATACATAGATATGTTCTAGGTCAATGGTCACAAATACATGACAACAAACTATAAAAAGAACATGCCACGATCTTTACATACGTTATTTTCACCAAACAGACAAGAACGATGGACCTTTCTCAGATGGAGATGACTCATCTAAAGTGATTGTAAAAAAAGAAAACGTCGCTGATTTATGCTTTAATAATACTCAAACTCAATCAACCGGCAAGTCCAGATACTTTGCTTTAATGTGTTATGCTAGCGAACTTGTGAATTTTGTCTTTGGATGAAACATTATATATGTATTAACAGAATACAACAATACATTTTTGTTTAGTAATTTTGTTTAATATGAATTCCTTATGATAAATAAAGAGCACATAGTAATATATACGAATATGACTATTTATATTTATGTTGCTAATTTATAACCAATTATATGTATAAGATATTTCAATGAGCACATGTAAACTATAACAATTAAAATTGTAATACGTCGCCGGCAAATTGTGATACTTCATTTGTCTCCTGTCAACACAGGTTATAAAAGAAAGACCAACTTTCACCTCATTCGTAGGTGGTATTTCATTTATTTTATGGCCTTGATGTAAGTTAGAAGATTGGCACGATTGATTGACTAATTGATATATGTGTAGTAGACTAAAAAAGAGCGTCTTATCCTCGTTGATATAATTTCTGTTTGTTTGTGTGAACAATTTTGAAAGATATCGGCATAAAAATAACATTTATCAGCAAACAAGTGTAATAATGATATTTGTTTAAAATTCTGATTGATATATCCGGGAATATATACATGTATATCACATATATTTTATAATATGATTTGACACATCATCGTTGATTGTGATACATATTTCTTATAGTCCCATATACTCAAGTTCTCGATGGATCTGACACATAGCACAAATGTGACAGCATTCTGTTACCATATAATCTTTACAAATGGATCCCTGAAAATAATATAATTTCTTTGAACATCATCTCAATGTGTACAACTACATCAATTTATAAGAACTTTGCAAGTTCAAATTTGATACTGTTTCCTTTGATATGTTGCTATTTATTGATCAGTATCATTTATTCAGTTATTCGTTAAAGGATAAACAGATGTAATTACAAAGACAATAGCTTTAAAACATGTTGAAATAAAGAGTTCGAGTAAACAGCGTTTGGTTTTGACCTAAAATCACATTAAATCAGTTATAATTAAACCAACTTTTATAACTTGTATAACTTTGTAACATAATTTAACTGTAAAATGGATAGGAATTTCTCCCTTCATCTCTATTAAAAAATAAATAGAAACAGATTCTCTACATGTGATATAACCTCAATCTGGTTTTGATATTCTTATTATTTCTAGTTTTCATTTAAATAAATTCTTGAGATAAATACAGTATCATAAATACCCTGATGCCACCAAGAGTTCGAACACGAGTTCTAACAGTAGCAAGACCACCAGGAACACAACATGTTACGAAAGCACATTCTCCTAGCCTGGCCGATATATCAGCCAACACACAACTTGGACACCACATCGCCCACATGCCTGAATGAATAAAACTTACAGTTATACATTTTTTACGAAAAACAACATAATTTATTATTATTTTGCAATATTTCTTACAGAAATTGTTTCAATGTACATTTGAAGAAGTCAAATATATTTACGTAATGTTTCACTATAGTCTTGTATTAAACTACCCTCATCTTATGAAATAAAGCTTTGCTGAAAGTGGCATTTTAAGTTACAAAGTAGTTTTGGTGACACCTTTTTAGCATATTTAGACATTTATTTGGTTATTTACATGGATTAAAAATGCCGTAAATTACTTTCTCTGTTCACTTGAAAATATTTTACTTTTTACTCAGTGCATGCAAGTTTTGTTTGATATACGTCAGTATGAACATATAGGGTTGCCTAGTATGTACTTTATAGCAGTGTCAAAAACTGGTAACTGTATACTAGATTTATTACAGACTATGAATGCTGATATCAGAAGCCAAAGTGGTAAATATTATTGTTATCTTGTAAATTAACTATTCATGTATATGTTAAACATTGTATATGTTCAGATTGATATCAAATTCATGTCAACTGGTAATAAGCAATCATAATATTCTTAGACACTGAGATATTGAATATATTTTGACTGTGTTTTAGCAAATACCAGTTGTACAACATACAAATATGTATAAATATGAGATATAAATAAACATTCGACTCATTAATTATATTGTATAGTTTTCAACTTTTCAATTACCACTAACGAAAGCAGCAGTCACACAATAGGCATTGAACACAACGACAAAAATGAATTTCTTCGGTGGCAATTATTTTGAAGGCTATATAATTATTCACTACAAATGACATGCTTTTCAATACTTCCTTTATGATTGAATGAGGCATATTTCAGAGAAATGAATGCTTCTATATACAAAGAAAAGAAAATCTACGATTCACAAACTGGTAATATAATTTAATGATTTTTTCCTCTACAATGTATATCATTGAAAATAAACGCAGTCGTAAGGTATTCGACAACGTCTTTCATTTTTCAGTAAAGAACCGAGCGTTAATAATTAGCCAGGAGTTTGCATTGAATGAATCAAATGAATTCGTAATTTTTCAGATAATAATTGAGTCATATAAATTATGACAACTCCGTTAAAATGTGAAGGAAACAACTTGATCATATTTTGAAAGACCTTAAATGTGAAGATTACAATACACCTTTTTATGATAGCATTGCTGGAATGTGAAAAAAGAACAACTCTGCCATACATGATAAAATACTATGAATATGTTAAGATGATAATAAACCTATACATGAAATGAAATTTTAATGTTAAGGTTTAAATAAACACGTTTAAACTATGGAGATTATATAACCAACTATTAAAAATAACTGTGATATTTTGTCACGTGACAACAACAGATTAAAATGAAATGGATTTTACATAACATACATTTTCCAACGTCATCAAAGCAAGAGAATAGCCCAGAGCTCCATTCCCTATGACCGTCCTTGGATCCAAGGATTCGATCATTCTGTACCGATGGTTGCTGATTGATTACAACAGTAGTAGTGTGTTGTGGAGGGGGCATCATATGTCCATGATCGAATGATGGGTTTGAGTGCATTTGACCTTGTGCGTATGGTTGATTGGTAGCTGGAGGTCCGTACATATGTGGGGGCGGACCGCGATCTTGTGGATGGTAACGAGGATCACGTTTATCATAGTCAGGTGGTGGACTACTCATTGTTTAAATCAGTTGTAGAGAGCAGAATCCTGAATAACAGTAACATGATAAATAAACTATGACTGCTCATCTTTGTTTACAGTAAACAATAAGTGAGAATCGTCAAGTTTCCCTTGCAGTCGAAAGAATCATACCATTTTGAGCAATATTATCAAATTTCTGATCATTTGCGCAGAATCGTTAAACATTGTGTTCTATATTTGATCAGTATCATTTAAAGAACAGTTTTTTCTCTGACCTGTTTCTTTTAATATTTAAGGAACTCCACTGATGTCCTAAAGCCTAAAACATAACAGTTGAATTTCTTACAAGATGAAATTAGGCAAAGAAAGATATGAAAAAGATAGATCAGAAATATACCCAGAAACTTTACAGCGCGGTTTGAGTGAAAAGCGTTGTTTTAGGTCATTTTTCTCAATTAGAATAGTTATTCTGGAAAAATAGAATGAGAGAATGAAATGAAATTTTACACACAAGTAATTGGTCTATGGAATATTAATCTCGAAAAATAATTTCAAAAAAAAAAACCTCAGTGGAATCCCTTTAATTAGTATTTGCTTGGTGGTAAAGTTAAAATTCTCAACAATAACTAATACATTTTTGAGGCAATATGTAGTTCTTGTTTGAACAATATGCAGAAGAAATAATTACACGCGGACTGTTCACACATTGAACAAGTATCTTATACTTTTATCTTATCACTTTGGATATCGACGGGCACGACCATGCCTCACTGTAAAAGTACTATTAAAGTGGGTTTATGACAAGATTGACTTCCTTTTTAATGTAAAAAGTTGATTAAAGACTTTACTCTCTTAAATCAATATAAAACTATTTGAACAAATTCCATTTTTTGCCTAAAATTGTAAAACGCCTGTTGAATACAAAGCGTCTGCTCAATAAAATAAACATGCGCATTGAACCTTATAGCCTGTGAGAAAACTGCATAGCGAAATCAATCTGTAGATATGTTGGGTTTAGAAAAAATGGATATCGCTGCCTTCTTAAATCCATATACAATCTGAGTGTTATGTAGTACGTCATTAATCCCCCCGCCCGAGAAAGTAAGTCAGAATCAGAATAAAAGAACAACTCTGATAGAGTTGAATTTTTTTATTCATTTTATTGTATTATTATCTATAAAGATGATAAATCTTCATGTCTGGGTTTCCCTTTTGGATCCCCTCTTCGATAAGGATAACAAAATACTTTATTTTACGTGGAATTATTTTCAGTACAGTTTAAGATCAAGTACTTCCTTATAATCCTTCAAATATAAATATTAATGCTTCCTAAAGGATAATTCTTAAAGTCTACTAAAATCTATTTTAATCATGAATGTTTGCCGTAAATGTTTAAATAATTGTTTTAAACGCGAGGGGTAGGGAAACACTTTTAAACATATTTCAAACATTTTGAGAAGAAAAACACAGTTTGCTTTAGTCGTTTGTTTCTAAACAATTATCAATTTGAAAACTTTTTCTTAAGGATGATATAACCGATTTTAATGTTAACTGATATCATAAAAAGAGCCGTCTAAAATCCAAGCTTTTATACAGATAAGTGTCCATAACTCGTAAATCGTGTGATAAATTTTGTTTAAATATTGCATGCAGGTGTCCACTGACCCATGTTGTCAATTTTTTAGTTCTTTATAGTGCCCGTTAGTGTGGTCATACCTTAGGCTTCCTGCTCAATTCGGAGAATTTATTTAAATGTAATGTATTACATGCATGTATGTATGAAAAGATTACAAATAAAAATATTGTTTAGACAGATCTCATAATGTGTTTATTAATGTAAAAGAAATATTTATAAAAGCAAAACAACGTTTGTCAGTACGTCGAAGTTCCAAACTAATTTTTATGCTAGTTTATACCAAATTGATATAACTCATGTACATAAATAATTTTCAAAATAAATGATAAATACACCATGTTTCACTATAAATCTGCACATAAATTTTACTACGATATATCTGACCTCAATGTGTGTTCCTAAATTCTTTTGAATGAAAACATAATGTGCTGCACAGAAATATCGTTTGAACATATTAATTACACCGCTGAA
The DNA here is from genome assembly GCF_026571515.1 of Ruditapes philippinarum. Taxonomy (NCBI): domain Eukaryota; kingdom Metazoa; phylum Mollusca; class Bivalvia; order Venerida; family Veneridae; genus Ruditapes; species Ruditapes philippinarum. Next base: position 302,529 of record NW_026858164.1, read on the forward strand.
AAATTCATTTGATGATTTATCAAAAATGCTACATTCATTCTAAGAAACAGTGAATTTTTTTTTATTTTTAGTAAGTATCAAGGTAAACAGATATTTACTTACTTAGGGAATGAAGATCAAGTGTTTCCTCGGACAGCAAAGTTTTTGTGCTGTCAAAATCTTATCGTTGATATGATATCGTTTGTTTGCATAATGCGCACGCAGCAAATGCTTCAGTTGCCCCATAAAAGGACTTTTTTCGAGTATAAATTACTACATGAGCTGAGTTTTAAGTTTTACAGTTGCTCTGCGTTTGTTTACCTGACTCAAAAAAATACCAATGAAACTTGCATAAAGTGCATGGTACCTTTGAAAGAACATGCATTTTTCACTAAACCAAACTAATTTTGTTCTAGACAATTTTTTGCAACAGTGGGAATTCGCAATTAAAAGTTATAACATAATTTTTGACATCGGGGTTAACTAGGTTTTGCAAAACGTTTAAAACATCCGGGTGTTGATGGTAATATGAAAAAAAGCCACCTAAAATAGGAAAAAATAAGATCACACAAAGATAAAGGTAACGAAACTTGATTTCTGATGATTGTAAGGACATTTTATCACGTGGTACAAACATCTGCCATAAATTATGAGTACTTAGAGAAAAAAGTATTAAGTTTCGACTTAGACACAAAATGAAATATGATAAATGCGTAATTGGTAAAAAAGTGAAAAACGCCGGAGTACGTCTCATCATAACATAATTTGGCATTATACACGGCTTATGTACATCAAGTTTCAATTACGCATATAACTTTGATACGCTGTCACGAAAACAATGCCATCATCTATGAAATAATTTTAAACATAAATAATAGACAAACAACACTTTTATTTGGTAAGTTACAAAACACTCGAAAGATATTCTCTGGTTATAAGTGACAAAGAAGCGGCGCTAAGTATTTCAATATTCCATTGGACCAAATTGTCCATGCGGATAAACAGACACATGATAAATGACAAGAAAGTGTAAAGCATATACATACAATAATATGTGTAAGTGGAGTAGGAATAAACAAAATTGTAAATCATCATTGAAAACAAATATCATAACAAAAGGACATTCAACTTTAAGCATAATGCTAAATAAACAAAACTTACGGAGAGGTAAACTTTATACTTACTATTGAATTAATTTTACAAGATACACGAATCAAGTGTAATGGAAACTGATGCAAGATCGTGTGTTTTATATAGTTCTTCTTGCTCTTTGGTAAAGCTGGTTTAGTCCATCTCATCTGAATAATTCTATGTGCAATCTATGAGAAGATACTCTTAACCTAGTGAGACTCTTACAAAACCGTTCAACATTGATAATATTTAGATATGGTTGAAACTTAGAAACGTAAGTATGTCTATAAAATAGAACTCTACTAGAGTTGTCTAATCTACTTGACCAGTTTTGTACAAATTGGTCTTTCAATCGTTGTTTCACATGATATAAAAACAGGTCAGTATTACCAACACTTTGCATGAATCATACATCATAAAAACCTAATGTACATAAAAGATTTTTCACTAATGAAACCATTTTGGTTTATTTGGGTAAGTTTCACAATCATTCTTTAATTAATTATAAACTTCGTTGACAAATTTATTCTCACTTGTATGTAATAGTTTAACCCAGTTTTTAATAATGTTATAGTAGTGCATTGTTTGAAAAGATATTCTGAAATATGTCCTGGCATAATCCAGCTATTTGCTTTTAATAATATTTTCATTATGCATTTCAAATTTCAATCAAAGGGGGATAAAGCGTAATGGAAACTTATATAAGGTCGTGTGTTTTATTTAGTTCTTGCTCGTTGAAGCCGGATACATTGAAGAAATATTGACATTTATAAACGTATGTGAGAAGTGAGCAGTGAACAGTGAGCTAAGCAAAAAGCCATTTTAATTTATATAGGGAAATCAATGATCTGCTGTAATACTCAGCTGGCAAGGCAATATAGCAATGCATTCCTAAATGTACTATAAAAATGCTCTTCTGGAATGCTCAACTGGCTTTTTAGTCTAGCAGTGCATTACTAAATATAGTGTTAAAATGCGTTGCTGGAATGCTCAGCTGGCTAAGCAATCTAGCAGAGCAATCCGTAATATAGTGAAAAAATGCTCTGATGGAATGCTAATCTGGCTATTCAATCTAGAAGGGCATTACTAAATATAGTGTAAAAATGCTCTGCTGGAATGCTATGCTGGCTAGGAAATCTAGCAGTGCGTTCAAAAATATGGTGTTAAAATACTGGAATGCTCAGCTGACTAGGCAATCTAGCAGTGCATTTCTAAATATAGTGTTAAAATGCTCTGCTTGAATGCTCAGCTGTCTTGGCAATCTAGCAGGCCATTCCTTGATATAGTTTAAAATGCTTGTTGAAATGATGACCTGGTCATCTCTCTTTCTCTTAACTGTAAAGTGAAATACTTTTGAGGACAAGGCTTGAGTGACTCAGTCTAATTAGGTTGTACAAAAATAGTCCTTCGTCTAAATCTGAGAAGGTCAATCAATGATTGCATGAACGCATAATACGTATAATTTATGTCATTATTACACATACATAGATATGTTCTAGATCAATGATCACAAATACATGACAACAAACTATTGAAAGAACATGCCACGATCTTTACATACGTTATTTTCACCCAAACAGGCAAGAACGATGGACCTTTCTCAAATGGAGATGACTCATCTACAATGATTGTAAAAAAAAGAAAACGTCGCTGATTTATGCTTTAATTATACTCAAAAAATGTTATCAAATGCAAAATGATCATAAATAACGTTACATTATTTTTTCCGCAAATATGTACAGAAATAATAACATTACAAACAGATGTTACATGTTTTAAAGGATTTCTCCTGTCCCCTTAAATGAAATGACTTTTCAACGCAAGTGTTGGACAACAAAATATATTTGTATTAATTTTATATTACAAATGACTTATCAATCTTTTACATTTTCGAGTCGTTTATTGCTATCTTTGCGATAATTTGAATTTGAATAATTGTTATACGATACTGTAAACTAACAATACTGTTTTTTGTAAAGTGTTTATTGGAAAACACATACAGACACACGCACACACGCACAGGCGCACGCGCGCATACACACACATAACAAGCTATCTTAATTATAAAAAATAATTAACATGAATCATTTACAAATAAGGAAATAAACACAACAAGATAAACAACATGTTCCTTGTCGCCGACTGTTCACGTAAGTAAGAAATTCTTACTATCAGCTGACAAGTCCAGATACTTTGTTTTAATGTGTTTTGCTGACGAACATGTAAATTTTGTCTTTGGATGAAACGTAACAAATGTGTTAATACAACAATACATTTTTGTTTAGTAATTTTGTTTAATATGAATTCCTTATGATAAATAAAGTAACACATAGTAATATATACGAATATGACTATTTATATTTATGATTCTATATAATAATCAATTAAAGGTTTAGAATATTTCAATGAGCACATGTAAACTTTTAACAATTAAAATTGTGATAAGGCGTTTTTCAAAAGACGCCGACAAATTGTGATACTTCATTTGTCTCCTGTCAACACAGGTTATTGAGAAAGATCAACTTTCACTTCATTCGTAGGTGGTATTTCATCTATTTTATGGCCTTGATGTAAAACAGGAGATTGGCACGATTGATTGACGAGTTGATATATGTATAGTAGACTACAAAAGAGCGTCTTATCCTCGTTGATATAATTTCTGTTTGTTTGTGTGAACACTTTTGAAAGATATCGGCATAAAAATAACATTTATCAGCAAACAAGTATAATAATGATATTAGTCTAAAATTTTGATTGATATATCCGGGAATATATACATGTATATCACTTATATTTTATAATGTAATTTGACACATCATCGTTGATTGTGATATCTATATCTTATAGTCCCATATACTCCAGTTCTCGATGGATCTGACACATGGCACAAAATGAACAGCATTCTATTACCATACAATCTTTACAAATGGATCCCTGAAAATAAAATAATTTCTTTGAACATCATCTCAATTTGTACAACTACATCAATTTATAAGAACTTTGCAAGTTGAAATTTGATACTTTTTCCTTTGATATGTTGCAATTTTATTGATCAGTATCATTTATTCAGTTATTCGTTAAAAGATAATGAATTACAAAGGCAAACGCTTTAAAACATGAAATAAAGAGTTCAAGTAAACAGCGTTTGATTTTGACCTCAAATCACATTAAAAAAGTTATAATTAAACCAACTCTGTTGTATAACTTTGTAACATAATTTAACTGTAAAATGGATAGGAATTTCTCCCTTCATCTCTATTAAAAAATAATTAGAAACAGATTCTCTACATGTTATATAACCTCAATCTGGTTTTGTTATTTCTTATTATTTCTAGTTTTCATTTAAATTAATTATTGATATAAATACCGTATCATACATACCCTGATGCCACCAAGAGTTCGAACACGAGTTCTAATAGTAACAAGACTACCAGGAACACAGCTTGTTACAAAAGCACATTCTCCTAGCCTAGCCGATATATCAATCAACACACAACTTGGACAACACCATCCCCACATGCCTGAATGAATAAAATTTATAGTATACATTTTCTACGAAAAACAACATATTATTTTACAATATTTCTTATAGAAATTGTTTCAATGTAGTCAAATGTATTACGTAACGTTTCACTATAGTCTTGTATTAAACCACCCTCATCTTGTGAAATAAAGCTTTGCAGAAAGTGGCATTTTAAGTTACAAAGTAGTTTTGGTGACACCTTTTTAGCATATTTAGACATTTATTTGGAAATTCACATGGATTAAAATGCCGTTAATTACTTTCTCTGTTCACTTGAAAATATTTTACTTTTTACTCAGTGCACGCAAGTTTTTGTTTGATATACGTTCAGTAATGAACATACTTGTGGGTTTGCCTTGTATTGTACTTTTTTATAGCTCATTGTTTAAAAAAACTAAACTGGTATACCTAGATTTATTACCAGACTAATGAATGTGATATCAGAAAGCCAAAGTTTAAATATTATGTTATTTTTTGTAAATTAACCCTAAATTCATGTATATGTTAAACATTGTTATGTTTTCAGATTGATATCAAAATTCATTGTCAGCAATCATAATATTCTTTGGACACTGAATCTTGAATATTTTTGAACTCTGTGTTTATTCCAAAATACTTGGTTGTACAACATAACAAATAATGTAATAAATATGAGATAATAGAATAAACATTCGACTCTTTTATTATATTGTATAGTTTTCAACTTTCCAATTACCACTAATGAAAGCAGCAGTCACACAATAGGCATTTAACACACCGTCAGAAATGAATTTCTTCGGTGGCAATTATTTTGAAGGCTATATGATTATTCACTACAAATGACATGCTTTTAAATACTTCTTTTATGATTGAATGAGGCATATTTCAGAGAAATTAAAGCTTCTATAAACAAAGAAAAGAAATTCTACGATTCACAATCTGAAGTATATTTTTATGATTTTTCTTCTACAATGTATATCACTAAAAGATGAACAAGACAGTAAAATAAACGCAGTCGTTACTATTCGTGAACGTCCTGCATTTTTCAGTAAAGATCCGAGCGTAAATAACTAGCCAGGAGTTTTTATTGAATGAAACCGTCAAAAAATTCGTATTTTTTCAGATAATAATCGACCCAAACATGACAACTCCGTTAGAATGTAAAGGAAACAACTTGATCATACATTATGAAAGTTTTTGAATGTGAAGATTACAAAATACATCTATTCATGACAGCACTGCTGGTATGTGAAGAAAAACAAACTCGTCCATACATGATAACATACTTTGAATATGTTAAGATAATAATATACATATAAATGATATGAAATTTTTAATGGTAAGATTTAAATAAAATTGAAAGATAACTGTGATATTTTGTCATGTTCATGTGACAGTATGTAAACAACACACTAAAATGAAATGGTTTTTACATAACATACATTTTCCAACGTCATCAAAGCAAGAGAATAGCCCAGAGCTCCATTCCCTATGACCGTCCTTGGATCCCAGTATCCGATCATTCTGTACCGATGGTTGCTGATTGATTACAACAGTTGTAGAATGTTGTGGAGGGGGCATCATATGTCCATGATCGAATGATGGGTTTGAGTGCATTTGACCTTGTGCGTTATGGTTGATTGGTAGCTGGAGGTCCGTACATATGTTTGGGGGCGGCCCGCGATCTTGTGGATGGTAACGAGGATCACGTCTATCATAGTTAGGTGGTGGACTACTCATTGTTTCAATCAGTTGTAGAGAGCGGAATCCTGAATAACAGTAACATGATAAAATACTAAGACTGCTCATCTTTGTTTACAGTAAGCAATACGTTAGAATCGTCAAGTTTCCCTTGCAGTCGAAAGAATCATACCCTTTTGAGCAATATTATGAAATTTCTGATCATTGCGCAGAATAGTTAAACATTGTGTTCTATATTTGATCAGTATCATTTGAAAAACAGTTTTTTTTCTCTGACCTGTTTCTTTAAATATTTAAGGAACTCCGTTGGTGTCCTAAAGCCTAAAACATAACAGTTGAATTTTTTACTTAGATAAAATTAGGCACAGAAGGATATGCAAAAGATAGTTCAGAAATATACCCAGAAATTACAAAGCACGGTTTGAGTGAAAAGCGTTGTTTTAGGTCATTTTTCTCAATTAGAAAAGTTATTCTGGAAAAATAGAGTGAGAGAATGAACTGAAATTTTACACACAAGTAATAAGTCTAGGGAATATTTATCAATATCATTTTAATATTTTATGGTCGGAGGACCATCTTAGTGTTATGCAGTTCTTCGTTAATCCCCATGCCCGAGAAAGTCACAATAAAAGAACAACTTTGATAGAGTTGAATCTATTGATTCATTTTATGGTATTATCATCTATAAAGATATCAAATTTTCATTTCTGGGTCTCCCATTTAGACCCCCTCTTGGGTAAGGATATCAAAATACCTTTATACGTGGAAAATTTTCCATATAGTTTAAGATCAAGTATCTCGCATGGATAAATATAAATGCTTCCAAATCTATTTTAATTATGAGTGTTTGTCATACAATTCCTGTGTAATAATTATAAATTCATTTAATAAACATGTAAATTGATGAATTGAAGTTTTAGTATTTAACTTATTGTGATAAACTGTACTGTTGTTGTTGCTTTTATACTTTGTTTTACAATTAATGTTATTATCGTGATCAATTATTACTGTTTACTTCATTGGAAGAATATATAGAAAAAAAGAGAAAAAAGAGAATAGATAGATAGATAGATAGATAGATAGATAGATAGATAGATAGATAGATAGATAGATAGATAGATAGATAGAGAGATAGATAGAGAGATAGATAGATAGATATAAGATTTAGGGATACAAGTATTTTGAATTAGGCTCTCTTGGCAAGTAATTGCTCAAATAATTGTTTAAAACGGGATGGGTAGGGAAACATTTTTTGAGAAAAGAAACACATTTTGCATTCTAAACAATTATTAATTTGAAAACCGTTTTTCATAAGGATGATGTATTCGATTTTAGAGTTATCTTATTTGACTAATATCCAAGCTTTTTTCAAGAAAAAGTGTCCATAACTCGTAAATGTTGTCAATGTTTTAGTTATTTATTGTGCCCATTAAGGTAGTCATACCTAAAGCTTACTACTATATTCATAGAATTAATTTAAATGTAGTTTGTTATATATGAAATATTACAAATAAAAATATTGTTTAAACTGATCTCATAATGGGTTTATTTATGTAAAAGAAACATTATAAAAGCAAAACAACGTTTGTCAGTAGGTCGAAGTTCCAAACTAATTTTTTATGCTAGTTTATACCAATTTGATATAACTCCTGTACATAAAAAATTTTTCAAAATAAATGAAAAGTACACTACGTTACACTATAAATCCCCACATAAATTTAACTACGACATATTTGACTTCAATGTGTGTTCCAAAATTCTTTTGAATGAAAACATAATGTGCTGCACAGAAATATCGTTTGAGCATATTAAAATTGTATTCTAAATTACATCGCTGAAAAATTCATTTGATGATTTATCAAACATGTTACATTCATTCTAAGAAACAGTGAATTCATTTTTCTTTTAATTATCAAGGTAAACAGATATTTACTTACTTAGGGAATGTAGAGCAAGTGTTTCCTCGGACAGCAAAGTTTTTGTGCAGTCAAATTTTTATCGTTGATATGATATCGTTTGTTTGCAAAATGCGCACGCAGCATATGCTTCAGTTGCCCCGTAAAAGGACTTTGTTCGAGTATAAATTACTGCATGAGCTGAGTTTTAAGTTTTATAGTTGCGTTTGTTTACCTGACTCAAAAAATACCACTAAAACTTGCATATAGTACATGGCACCTTTGAAAAAATAAGCATTTTTCAACCAAAATTAGAACTAAACTGAACTAATTTTGTTCCAGACAATTGTTGCAACAGTGTGAAATCGCAATTAAGAGATATAACATAATTTTGAAATTTTGACATGTTGATTAACTAGGTTTTGCAAAAAGTTTTAACATCTTGGTGGTTATATGGAAAAAAATAGGAAAAAATACGATCACACAGAGATAAAGGTAACCAAATTTGATTGTTGATGAATGTAAGGACATTTCATCTCGTGGAAAAAAATATCCGTCAAATTATGACGACTACGACGCAACATCGAGTTTTTTAACATTTATCTCAAAAAGCTAAAGAATTTACTTACTGAATTACGCCGAAGTTCGCCTCATCATAACTTTTAATTTGTCATAATACACGGCTTATGTACATCAAGTTTCATTTACGCATATAACTTTTATACGCTGTCACGAAAACAATGTCATCATCTATGCTATGATTTTAAACATAAATAATAAAAACTCAAACAGCACTTTTATTTGGTGAGTTACATAAAAACTCGAAAGGTAATCTCTGGTTATAAGTGACAAAGAAGCGGCACTAAGTCTTTCAATATTCCATTGGACCAAATTGTCCACGAGGATAAACAGACACATGATAAATGACACATGATAATGAAGTGTAAAGCATATACATATAATAATATGTGTAAGTGGAGTAAGAATACACAAAATTGTAAACCATCATTGAAAATAAATATTAGAACAAAAAGACATTCAACTTTAAGCATAATGCTAAATAAACAAAACTTACAGAGAGGTAAACTTTATACTTAATATTGAATTAATTTGACAAGATACACGAATCTTGCGTAATGGAAACTGTTGCAAGGTCGTGTGTTTTATATAGTTCTTCTTGCTCTTTGGTGGTTTAGTCAATCTCATCTAAATGATTCTATGTATAATCTATGAGAAGATACTCTTAACCTAGTAAGATCCTTTCATCTTTGATAATATTTAGATATGGTTGAAATATGTCTATAAAATAGAGCGCTACTAGAGTTATCTAATCTACTTGACAAGTTTTGTACAAGTTGGTCTTTCAATCGTTGTTTCACATGATATAAAAACAGGTCAGTATTACCAACACTTTGCATGAATCATACATCATAAAAACCTAATGTACATAAAAGATTTTTCACTAATGAAACTATTTTGGTTTATTTGGGTTAGTTTCACAATCATTCTTTAATAAATTATAAACTTCGTTGATAAATTTAATCATTAATAATGTCAATAATATTTTCATTATGCATTGCAAATTTCAATCAAGGGGGATAAAGCGTAATGGAAACTAATGTAAGGCCGCATGTTTTATATGCATGTAGTTCTTGCTCTTTGAAGCTGGATACATTGAATAATTATTGACATTTATAAACAATGGTTCATACTACAGTAGAAGTCTAAACGTGCTGACATTTTGTGGTTTCCTCTTATCTTCCTCAATTGCAATTCTATTGAATAATTATATGTTCTGTGTAAATTAAACGTATGATTAAAGAATTTTGATTTAAAGCGTCATTTTTTACATCCGCTGGCGATACTTAAACGTATTGACTTTCAATGGGTAAATTATTAAGAGGAACATGGAAATCTTTTATTTAAATTTAGTTCATACTTATATATTTTAGTTCGATTGCGTTGGAAGCTAAAAGCTTATTGAAACACTTTTGAATCCGTTTTGGAACCAGCTATAATACTAAACAATAATTGTAAAGTTTCCTGCTCAGGGAAACAATGCCTTTCCTTTGACGGGGTTTGAACCAACGCGGCCAGCAATCCTTAGACTGCTAGTTAACCACTCGGCAATGCTGCTACCTATTTCTTTTAATTTAAGTGACATTTGAACAAGAGGCGTTGAGCTAGTATATCTATACGATCAAGTAAGTAAACTAAGCAACAAAGGTAAAAGTTGCAATTTGAAAGACAGACTATAGACCGTTAAAGCTGCATTTTATAAATTTTACAAAAACAGAAATAGCGATATTTCGTTAATAAAATGGGTTTTATATTGACTCCCGTTTTTATTTTGGTGTACAGACAACCAAAATGAGTTTAATAAGCAAAGCAATCTGCAACCTCATTATGGCGAAATCGGAAGTAAAATTTCTGTTTGCATGAGAAACTCCGCCTTCGGGTCATTCATACATTAATAGAAACATGGCTATAAGTAGCCATCCGAATTTAACGGTATATTTCTGCATTATATAACTGATGTTTTTATACAAATGTAATCTTTTTTATGAGATGATTAGTTTTTTGTGAACGCCAGGCTTAATGCAACGTGAAGCTAAAACGGTAAAAGTTTGTTTGCACAAAAACATCTCACAGATAGCAACTATTGATTATATGTCTAGGTTTTAAACTGTGACGTAACGCACATACGAGCAGATTATAGTCTTCATTTGCATTTTAAATCTTGTATACGAACTTTAATGTTACCGTGGCGTTTTCTTTTATAAAATCAATTTATGAACAATATTTAATGAGATTTAACACGATACTGTTAAAAAGGTTCTTGAAACTGTAGAATGCTTGTTTTTAAGCCGACGGATATTTTTCCATTTTATAAAATGCAGCTTTAAGACGTTTACAAATGACACATTGAAAATCAAAATGTTATCTTTAGACAAAAAATGTACGGCATTACACATATGGGAATTAGCATAATTATGCCTTTAAAATATTTTGACATGTTTTCTAATTCGAAATAAAAATGTTCTTGTCTCGGTAAATGGATTTCAAGATTTATCGAAGTTTAACTATGTAAATGCATGTTTTATCAAAATTGCAATAAATAATGATGAACCGATCTAAACAGGCTTAGATCTATATGCATCAAGTAAAATTTCGTCAAATACATCAAGAAGTCTATAATGACAGTATTTATTATTTAAAAGACAAATTAAAAAAGTTAAGTTGCCGACATATACCACTCAGTCAAATAGGTTCGAATGAAGAAATACATTTTCAAATAACTGACTCATTAATTAATTGAAATTACAATCAGTAGATATCTATACGATCTATTTTTATCGACGTACCAATACATGAACAGAAACCTCATCTACACTCTAGCAAATATTTATTTTGGCTCAATATTGCAATTAAACCGAAAATAATATGAGATAAACTTTAACGACATTCCATTTTCTGATAACTAGAGAACAATTTTAAATTAACTTGGATTGATTTTATGAAATTTGATGGCTCCTGTTGTTGTGTTTTATTTTTTTTTTTAAATCACCATGCTCTTTTAAACCTATTTATCATCCATGTAAATTTAACTTGTTTGTGTCTTAGTTTATTAAACTTCTCTTCACGTAATGTATTTGGTATTCTATCCATAACCATAATTTCAGACGATCGATATTAAGTCTGTGTTATCAGTCGTTGATTGGACAACTTAAACGTATATTTTCTTCCTCTATCGATATTTATATAAACATTTTAGACACTGTTAAACATGAACATATAGATCAAGGATTATAACTATTTGAAACAATTGAAATTTGGCTACGGTAGATAGTTGATAGGTTGATAAATCTTATTTTGAGTTTTTTTTATGGTGGATTTCAGATTTCTCAATTATGGTAAGTAAATGTTTTTAATTTGAAATAATTATGTTGTAAAAGAAAACATGTTGTACTAAACCATTTATATAGAATGAAATTAACATCAGTGAAACGTTATTAGCGGTTTAAATATTATAAACAATAAAACAGTAAACATAATCACAATTTGATCATTTTAAATCGATGGAATAAAACTACGGGCACACGTTACTGCGTTGTAAATATGTATCTTTTAAAATCTGTCGGCACGACAAAATTGACAATATTGTAGATTGGGGTTGTTAATAGAAGGCAGTTTTTTTATGAATGCTGGACTTCCCAGCACCTGCTTTAAGCAGAATTCAAAATTCAACAAAAATATTAAAAAACATAGCTATTTGTGTAAATTTGCTCATATGCCTGTAATCTTGGAACCGCAAATGTGACACTTCTTTGTGATTCTATAAAAAAGGTACAGTATCACGCATAAAACAATATATCAAGGGTCATTATTATCTGTAAATATATTTAATTAACGCCTTGAAAAAAAGTTAACGAAATGTAGTGTTTAAAATCAATCAATACACATGTGTTCAATGACAGTGCTCTTAATGTCCTTATTTTAGAATTTATTTCTATCATTCGCTAAGGCTTCGGCATTTAAACTCGTAGTATTGACATCTATAAGTGTACTATCACTTTGGATGTACGCCTGGTATTTGTACATTGTTTTAAATATATTTTAAATCATGTCATTGTATAAGAACTATGAGCTACTAACGCATTTTTTCCAGCCTCCTGGTGCCCGAAGTTCAAACGTGGACGATGCTATTATGGAAAAAGTTGTAGAAGCTATAAGAGAAAGCGATGAGAAGACACTAAGAAATATTCTTGATTCAAATGCTGATATCGACCTTGACGATCAATATGTAAGGAACATGAAATTAAATGCAATCATATTTAAATTTTATTTACTATTTTACACGTTAATTTTGTTGTTCATTCATCTAGATGCCCACATTGTAGAGCAATTTTATGGTGATTTTGTAGATACTCAATGTAAAAATGGATTTTCAATTTTACAATATTGTTTTTCAATTTCAAACACAGAGATATTTAGACAAAATTAACTTTTGTAATATAAAAGGTATCAGAGTTGAAATAACATTTATGGGGAAGTTTTATTTTTCACAGGATGGTGCATATCCTTTGCATATGTGTGTAGGACAATTAAATTGTGTCAAAGTGCTTCTAGAACATGGTGCCAGTCCGGACATTCAGGATCTGGTACAAAATGCTTTAAAACTTGTTTTTATCCCCGTTAAATGTTAATTTTATATGCTGATCATTTCAGTATTGTTAGAAAATGTAATTCTCGTTTGAATTTTCCTTTTGTCATAATATTAAGAAGTGAACTTATGGCTAATCAGATTTATTATTTTTATTATTCTAACTTTTTCTATTCTACCAAAAAACATATCCTTTACATCATCACGCTCTGTTTAATTATCTTAATGGACATGACGAAAATAACTTACTTATATTACTAAATATACGATCAATGTGCCTTTCTTTATGAATTAAGATTAAAAATTAAGTTTGATTGAACTTTTGATATTTTTTTATAATAAACAGTCATCATTAGTCGCCGGTAGAAACCGGCGACTATATTTGTAACAGTTTAATATTATACCTATGGTAGGAGAAGGCATTAATTTCTGTAAATAAAAGCATTATAATTACTGAACAATTAAAGACTACAATTGTTTTCAGTAATCACAAAAATTCAAACATACAATAACGTTGCTAAATGAAATGAAATATTCAAATATTGACATCGTAAAAAGCAACATTACAATTTTTATAAAATGAATTAACGACGTATCCCTATGGACCAGTCATTGAATTTAGGGATGCTTTTACTTTTTTTTTAAAGTGTCAAGCGTTGATATTTTATAATAAATAAATCATGCATGATATTTGAAATGGCACTTTTAAATTATCTGGTTGTTTGTATCTTTTGAGACCTATTCTATTTTTTATCTTATTTATTATAAACAGTTTCTCCCAGCATCACGTGACTACACGTTGTATGTTATTGTTATAAAATCTATTAATAGTAACAAATTGCTGATAAGACAGACAAACAGATGGTTGGCAGCTGATAAAGTGCAAAAGTAGTTTTGAATGAAAAATCGGGTCGGAATCGTATTGGATACAAAGAGAAAACTAATAAACCATCTTTGTGTTGATAGTTTATCGCACTGAAAGGCAATTAAACGTTAACTATATCGTATGTAACGGCAGGAATATTGATTTCAGCCAAATAATATATTTTTTCGATAGTGCATATTAAGAATAATTTTTTTATGCAGACACCACTTTTACAGTAGAATTGCATTGTTTTATAAATGCAGTAATTAATCATATATATTTTCATAGTCACTTTGCAAATATACGATGATCGGTAATAATTTGTCGGTAATTATCGGATGCTGAAGAAAACCATACGGAGTTCAAATATATGGTACAGCGGTATATGTATAAAGTAGAATTATAATCATATCATTTGCTTTACAAGCATCGATGACAAGGTGTTAGATTTTAAGTTAGTTTCAAATTGAAGACTGTATAGGTTCGATAAAGTGATTTTTTATGTTTTCTTTTTATAATAATTTTTGTATTTTGCAAAAACTTGACCGTTTATCAAAATTATGAAATAAAAAGTGCTAGAAATGAAACACACGATTTATCAACTTATGTTTCATAAAGTTAAACGATATAATAAAAATCAATTTATGAAAACTACACACAGGATTTGTCCGAGTTTCGAACTTGCGCCTACTTCATGTAGGTTACAACTTCGTCATACTTACCACTAGGCCATCGAGCAGTATTAATTGATATAATTATACATGTAATTATACTAAAAAATAAAATCGTTAACATTAACCATAATAAATTATGTAAGCAAACGGAACAGCTCCCGAAAATTATTGAGTCTCGGGTAAATATTGCCAAACAATAATTGCTTATTTAATAATGATAACAGTTTTTTGACAAAATTGCTAAGCCAGTTTGTTTCAAATATGATGTTTTATTATAACATATATAACATAAATTTATTGCATAAAACTCTCAGCAAGAAAGATATAATTGTGACAAGTAAATGAAAACGTGTTTATGAATAAACATTACTAAACTTATTGTTCCTCTTTTCTTTATACTCGAACCATTAAACTGATATTTTCTTTTATTTATGATAATACAATCATATTTCTATCCGGCGACTTGATGCTTTAGCATCAAAATCTCTACTTGTATTTTTATTTACCTGTTTTTATATATGTAATTATGTAGGAAGGGAAACGTCCTATTCATTATGCTGCAGAGCGAGATTTTGTTGAAACTTTGTTGTACCTAGTATTAAATGGAGCTGACTATGACACACCAGTAGCATCTGGGAGCTCTGATGTAAGTTGATCAGCATTATCGTATGTCTGTTTATACTTGTTAATAAGAAGAACCAAAACTATCAACTTCAAAAACAATTTATATTGTAATATCATAAATCGGTGCTATAAATTCACTTACATATAAAACATCAGCTGTACATGAGCGGATGTGTACACACTAACTGCAGAGATGGAGTAGAACCTTTAATCGTTTTTTGAAGCCTTCATTTTTTTTATTTTAAAGATAAATTTTGAAGGAAACACTATTGTTTAGATAACTTTAATGTTTCCAACTCCAGATGAACGGTATGACACCACTTGATATAGCATTTGAAAATGACGCATTTGCATGCCAAGACTTCCTTCATTTTCTAGGAGCAAAGGTAAAAATGAATGTTTATATGCTTCTTAAAGTTGTTCATTCACTACATATTTGACAGTATTTCTGTGTCTTATTCTGAAATGATGTTTATCTTGAATAAATACTATTGATCTCTTATAGAAATTCTAAAATAGTGAACAAGAGAACAGAATATCATCAAAACTTTGATGTGTAATTTTCATTTTCAGTTAGGCCTTTTGTGTTATTACACACGATTTTATTCAGATAACTAATGTTGGGTTGAAATGAAAAAGAAAAGAAAAAAAAGAAAAAAGGAAAATAAAGTTAAAAAACATTACAAAACAACAGAGCAATATAGTCATACGAAACTTATTTTTCAGATTCATCGTCACACTATTTTAGATGAGGATGCAAAGTCAAAATATGATATTATTCAGAAAGGATATGCGGATGGGTTTGTTTTTATAATATATTATTACTTTAAACGTCTTTAAACATATATATTGTGTGTATTTTACACATGATGAAAGCAATCGAAAAATAGGGAATGTCTGAGGCAATTCGAAAACCATCATTGATTTCGAATTGGCAAAATAATTGCAAATATTTACAAGTGTTTCCTTTTTTAAAAGAAATACTTACCATTTTTAGCAATTTAATCTGGATTTCGAATTTTGGAATTCTTATGCTTTATGTTTGGTAGAATTTAGATTTATGATCATTTCCGTATATAACAACAAAGCTATTACATGATGATAATAATAATATAATATATGGCTATTTTATATTATACACATGTAATCAACAGTCGGTATACTTATTCGCTTTAAACTCTAACATGACAAAGATAATTTGTTTGGATAATACTTAAAAGTCGTTTAAAAGGATATGTAAAAACATCTCAAAACACAACAGATACAAGAAAACATAATCGTGAACGTGAAAATATTATAAACTGTTTATTCAAGGCCACACTATCATATATGCATCTATTTAGTTGTTAATACAAAGAACGTATTTAAATAATATATAAACAATGAAATTATTGTGTTCTTTTATTTTTTAAGTAAAATTATACACGGCGGAATTACAATAAAAGCCAATACTGGACGACCACATGATGTCGTTAGTCGCGATGGTAAGAGTGTTGATATAGGCTTACAAGGATACGGTGACTCGTTTATTGTATATATACGTAGAATGGAAGTGGACTACCAGTCAAGCAGCACAAGAATTCCACTGGTAAGTAACCTTTAAAATAAGTACAAAATGTACTTGTTTCAACGAAATGGTCTTCATTATTATTACAATGAATGACACCTTAATTGTTTCTTTAATTCATATACTTAAACATATTTGGAACAATTTGAATATATCAACGTGTTAATTTAATGCACGTTTTTAAGAATCTACATATTTTAGTAATATCTAAATATTCTAGTAATTATTGACTTTGAAATAATAAAAGTATTACTAAATGTTAAACAAAATTGACAGGTACTTGTCTCAGACATCTTTCATAACATTTTAGTTCATATATTTAATTTAAAACGTAAACCACATTTCATTGATTAGTGTGAATGATGAAATATTGCTCTTTAAGGTATCGATTCAAGACGGAATGGAATTGGTCAGCGACATATATCAATATAAAGTGGACAGAAATGCACAATGTGACTTACATATACCTGTAGTGGAGGGTCTAATGCTTGATAAATATAACAACCTTGTGGTGGTACACATGACCGACTTTGAACAAACCTCAAGTGATGTGTATACAAACGTTGATATTGTAGGCAATAAGGTGCACACTTTAAGAACTTATTATATAATAACACTTTGCATGCTACTTACAAGTTGCATTAATTATATTTGAATAAGAATTTGAGTTAAAATTGAAATATTTTGTTGCTATGTTGAATCATAAATAATAGAAAATCTAACTTTCTTTCTCAGTAAGATAAAATGAGACTAAAACGATATAACAAACTATTTTAAATATTCTTACATTTCTCTCATGCAAAGACATTTCGTGTGTTGCATTTAATAACTTTATAGACAACTGTCAGTTTATTTTTAATTTGCATTGAATAGATGATTATCAAAGGGATGACTTTGTGTTCTTATGGTAGCAGTCCGATTGTGTCATTTGGGATTTTTACGAACATAAAAACTGACAACATATCTCGTGATCCAAATGAAGAACTGAAAGTAAATTCGACGGTAGAAAACCTTTTTGCAGTCACTGTTCCAGCTGGTATTGCACCAACATGTACACAAATACAGCTTCAGGTAAAATGTTTACGAAAATAAGAAAAGAATATCAACGGTATAACGCCAAATAATTATCACTTTTCCGATTTATCTTCAAACTGAAGCAAAGACAAAATAAAGAAATGAAGTTTCTGGTACATCGAAAAATTAACCTTTTATGTCTGTAAACAATTCCAAAGATCTCTTGCCTGTCAATTCAATGAAAATGGTACATTTACATTTCTGTATTAAATAGATTCATGATAGTTATAAGAACCCGAAGGTACTTTCCTTTCCATTATTCGTTTACCTTGATAATGGAAAGTACAACGTGTCATTTAAACAATATTTCATGTATATTTTAATTTATTATCTAACGAAGTGCTGTTATAAGTTTTCGTGAAAGATAATTTTTAAATATAAAGAAAATACTTTCACTGTTACAATGCTCAATCGAATTTAACATACATTGACAATGTATATATCATGAGTTATATAAATCTCTTAAAACGTATGCGCTTATATTGATAGATCCCTACTCTGATCTTTTTTTTTGATTTAACCACAACTATTGACATGTGTTCTTTTCTTAACAAATAGGTTGTGGTGAAATTCTTTTTGCAATGCACTTATCTGGTTATTTGATTTAGATAGGTTAGGGTAATATAGGGATCTATAAATTGTCCTATCCATCAATTATCTTTTAATATTTAAAATGTTAAATAGTAAATAATAGTCTCCAAAATGATAACTTAATGCTTTGCAGTGTATATCGAAACATAAATTCGTGGCCTAATTTATTTCAAAAAGGTGATAAAATCAAGTGTAGAGAACTCCAGTGATAGCATCGACGATAACGACGAAGACTATGGCAATAGTTCTGATTTCCTCTCTGTAGCGAGTGTCAGCACGCAAACAAGTCGCAAAAATTCTATTGTCTCGTCCCACAATCCTCCTCTAGATACAAGGCGTCCAGTATCAGCTGCAAGCAGACAAACACACAGTGAAGAAAACCTTAACATACAACTACCAAAACCAAGAGATGAAAAAGGAAAAATCCAAGTAGTTGTAAAGTGTCAACAAGGTGATTTTTAATCAGCACATTTTTTAAAACATGAAAAGTGAACGCTGGAAGAAAATAGAAATTATATCGAATAGGTTGACATATACCTTGTTATGACTGAAAGAAAACACTTAAAAGTTATAATAAAATATTGTACAGGATAAAGCTTCATTTTATCGAATAAATATTAATCTCATTGCTAAATAATATCATTTTTTGTGACATTGATGAAAATAGTTTCAGGACTGATATCTAAATGATATACATAAATTTAAATCCTTTGATCTAGATCAGTATGATTTTCATTTCATTTTGATTCAAGAAATTATCGTGAAGATATAATTGTTATATGAATATTAATGTTGATTAAACAATTGTATCCTAAAATAGTTTACATGTATGTTTCTTCACAGGGCAAGACGGTACGGAACCTATGAATTGGGTAAAACACGAACAATATGAAGTTTCAGGAAGAGTTGTTAAATGTAAAGAAGCAAGTTTTGCAAAGTAGGTACATTGTATTACGCAATGATTATTATTTTGTAAAACGTGTTAAAATATTCGTTCTCATGAGTCAAATGCTAGAACACGGTACACTGTATAAGTACAAAATAAAACTTATTTTCAAAAACCACACGTTCTTACGCATATATACACCAAAACATTCTTTTCACATCCTTACGTTTATCCTTTACGCATTTCAGTTACATAGTAGTTAATGTGAAGAAATTTGGACACCTCATTAAAGAATTTGTGAGTGAACTGTACACAAGAGCGCTCGGCAATAAAAAAGAAGTTAGATTGTTTGCTATGGTTAAACAGGTTAACAGGCTAGAATATATTGTCAAAATAGTCTTGTGTGAATCAGATGTCTACCCAAATAGACTACAATCATGTTTAAAAGATGGTTTCCAGGAACAAGAATGTGGACCGACTGATTCATTTGAAATCAATACAAAATGTACATTCATGCTTAAACTGCTGTTGAAGAATGCTGAAGTCAGTATTGGTCCGGACACATTACCTATACAATATCAGGGTAATCATCCAAAATCACAAGACTTTCCTGTTGATGCACAAGACTCAGACACAAAAAGCGCATCCGGTCGATGTTTGATGTTCAAGAATGCTGTTCCAAAGAAAGAGGCCTCTTTTTATGGGTAAAAACTTTTTCTTTAAGATAACGTACTGATACATAACTATGACTTATCACATTTGTTAACTTGTACTTATGTTATTGTGATTCTAAATTTTTTCATAATGCATTAAGAGTTAATGTCAAACATCGTTTTGACAATGATTAGATGAATAGAATAAATGTCATCGTTCAATTTTAAAATAATAAATTTCTGTACTTCCTTATATGAATAGAAACATTTAGATATTTTTAATAACTAACACAATTTGTATCAATCATTCCCCTGGTGCCGCCTTTGATAGCATTTGTTTCAACTACATTAAATCTCTTCACTCTCACTGCAAATACAAAGCCAGAATTATACTTGATTGATATGTATCACTATTTGGTATGTTTTTAAAAAGAACTTTATAAAACCTGCTCTTTGGAAAATTGCCCATTTCACTAAAGTGATAATGCTGTAATTATGGACTTATATAGAGAAAAAAACTTTTGAAATCTTCTTCTCTGAAATAATTTCGTACGACCCTTGATTTTTTTTCATTTTTTTGAATAAAAAATACCAATAACATACTAATTCTTGTGACAGATAAACATGAATAGCCCATTTTAATTATTGTAAAAAGCATCAACTGCAAGACCTAGAGAAGATATTGTGTACTTAGATTTGTCCAGTATATAGACTAATGTTTATACAAATCATTCACCATAATACCTACTTTTCCATTTACTTATAAGGATATAATATGTATTTCTGGACTTTATCGCCTAATTTGTTTAATTTTTACTTATTTCCCATCAGTCACATTCATTAAGAACGTATGTTTTGAGTGTAAAAGGACAAATGCCATATCTTTTCTCATTTTCGTTTATAGCAAGAAGTGTATAACAACATTAGCACTTAGGTTTGGGAGTTGTAAGATTGACTGTATACCAAATGGTAAGTAACTTTCACTAGCTCTTTAAAGTAATCATAGTTTATTGACATGAATTTGAATTGAAAACATATTTTATTCCAGTAAATAGTACCATTTAAATTGGAGTAAGCTACTAACATTAGTGCGAAGTTTAAAGTTCGCATGCCCTTTGTTGTGTTTCTAGAATAATGAAATTCCAAAATTGTTAAAAAGGTAAGCCAATAACGTAATAGCGTTTAAAAGCTTTTCACTTGCAAATTGCCTAAGGAAGAAAATCAGAAAATATCATTTAGAAATTTACTTCAAACTATAATTTCTTAACAAAATTGCTTATGAGTTCTGTTTTAAACTGCACAGGCCATTATAAAAATTCAAATGTTATGTTTTTAGGTGTTTAAACCTCAGTGGAGTCCCTTTAAGTAAATAACATAAATATAAACAATGAAGATTAATGAAATTGAAAAAAAAAACATATTTGACCAGTAAAATAGTAAAAACTTTAAATTGGCAGTAAGCTATATACATTATGGTAAGTTGAAAAGTTCGCCAAATGGCCGGTATTGTTGTGTTTTCTTAGATTCCATTAAATGAACATTATGTCTCAGAAACGAATAAATTGTTTTCTAGTCCTAGGGCAAGGGTAGGCATGGTTTTTATAACGTTTAAGTATTGGTTTAGAGCATGTTACTTGCATATTACCTTAAGAAAGAATGTAAAATCATTTGTCATAAAAGTATCAAAATGTTAAGAAAGTAGTATATTTACTCCCATAACTATAATTGTACTTTACAAAATTGCCTTATGAGTATCTGTTTTGGAAACTGCAACAGGAAACCATAAACGTTGAAAAAAAACTTTTGAGAAATTAAAAGGCACTTCTGTGTTATAATGGGCCTTAGATATAAGATTAATCTGTATAAGATGACATTTGTTGTTATCCTGTACGTCTAGTATTAAGTCTTACATTGTCATAACTACATGAGTCTAGCTGTTTCTGACTTTTTTCAGACAAATTTCTGAGTGACAATTTCATTGAAGACGTTGCAAATAAAACAATTGGATTCAAGTGGTTTTCCCTTGGTGTTCATCTTGGATTTAGTTGTGAAGAACTATTTGCACTTCAAGATATTGAGCCGCGAAAAAGGAATGCGATGGTAATATTTGTTTCTATCTTATCATATGTGTATTCTGACAATTGTAAAAGCGTAGCTGTGTTAGATTATTACTTATCCATTGGTATTTGTGTAATTAAACTGTACTTTTGATATTAAATGATAATAAATAAACACATTTGTCTGTTTTTTAACAGATTTTGTACAAATGGAGAGATGAACAAGCAAGCAGTTTGGATGAAAAGTTAGACAACTTAATAATAGCAACAAAAGCAGCTGAATTGCCGAAACTAAAATCAGAATTATGTCAGGCTGTTTCTAAATTGTAAGAATCTTTTTAGTTTTTATAATCAGATATTGAAGTTACAAAAAGGTTGCCGAATAACTTGTTTTTAGATTATTTTGTTTAATAATTAACTTTTATGTATGAGATATACTGATGTTTTTCTGAGTATTATAAAATGTTAAAAATTGTTTGAATCATCTTGTGTACATGCATTGATAACCAAAAATTCTTAAAAATTTGACAAATTCAGGGTAGAAAGATATTGTATTGAACAACTTAGACATTACTCACAATTACAATAGAGTTTTAGGTCGGTGAGATTAAATTGTTATAAAAAAGCACATTAAGACAAAAATCAGGATACATTGTACATGTATTGATTTGTTTATAATTAGTCGTCAAGGAAACAGTATACTTGAAAGTTGGATACAGAAATATCAAGGATCGGACACCAGTTTGGATTTACGCAGTCTTCAACAAAAAACACGTAAGTACAAAAATTGTAGACATTTTACTAACATAAGAATAAAGCCGATAATACGAACTATTAAATGTTAGTAGACGATTCGTAGACCATTAATTTATTGAGATTATTACCCTCCAACCATCTTTTTTAAATATGATGCTAAATCAACTTGTAGCCTCCCCATATAGTGACAAATTCCTTCTGTACATTGCGGAACAACTTGGAGGAATAGACGAAAGATTGTTTATTGAACTAGACTTAACTGTTGCTGAGCGAGAGGAAATGCAGACAGGTACCACTTACCAAAGATGCAAGGTAAACATTTCTACTACTTTTAAACTGCTTCTAAACAATGATTTTGCAATGATTTACCAAGCAATGTACTCCATTGACCAATCACGTGTATTTCAGGATAATTTTACAGACTGTTCTTTTTCGGTTACTCCTAATATACTATTTATCAAAGAATAATGTAGCCTGCACACTCCCGCTGATGTCTTTCTTTTCTAGTTATGTCTTTCTTTTATATATATTTGTGTGTATCTTTACAATGACACTGTTTTAGCCTACTTTTCATAAGTTTAAACTTTCCTAGTAAGCTCTTGCGTTGAATGTTTATGTTTGGATGGCATAATATATTTTCCTTATTAATGTATATTGGTGTGTTGGGGGTCCTTCAAAACCGATTTTACACTATAACTTATTGTTGTATAAAGCATGAAGATAAAGAGCCAGAGAGCCAGAAATCAACGGGCACCAGAAAAACAAGTTTTTTTGTGTCTTTCCATGCTTGCTTAATATAAATTATTAAGTTAAAAGATAGAAAAGATGATAAATTATCTTGATAAATTCAATTCGAAAAGAAGTAAATATTTTCTGGGACACTAGATTCTGTAAACAAAATAGACATACATAGCTTTAATATTAACACTTTCATACAACACTTTCATACATTTATCATGTGCATACGTTGGTATACATGCATGTTTATACAAATCAAACATAATTTATCCTAATCTTGTGAGCCGTTTTAGTATTGACCTTTTCGGTTTTGGACTTTTTATTTACTGTGCCATTCTTGAAGTAAAACATTTCAACCACTAATAAACATAAGCAAGTTTGATTTTATTAAATGTATGTTTATTGAGTCATTGCCAGTTGCTACGTTTTTTTTATATAACTGAAGATCTTGAAAAATACTGTATGTTGATAGAAATATATTTTAGCTGAACTTTTCTACTTTACACTTTTACTCACAGCTTCTTATGTTGGCAAGAGACAAATCATCAAGTGACATAGCGTTTTTGAAGAAGCTTAAAGGAACGCTGTCCAAACAAAACTTAAACTTACAGCTTCTGGAAATATCCGAATGCGCAAATAAATGGTAAGCAAAATCTTCTTTTGATTACTAAATAAACGACGTGGGCAATATCAGGGTTAGTAGCTTTAAAGGCAATGTGACGAGTAAAAATTAAAGGCTTATGTCTGTGTCAGAGCCATAACCTTGTGGTGCCATAAATGTTTTTTAATCTATAATCTATCAGCATAGTGTTATATTGTAGCATCACTGTGTCTTTCACTCACTAATGTGTCCCATATAATATTGCGGGATACGTGATCCTGTCCTCCTGTTTACATTCGCAATATATATTTTTCTTATAGCGTGATGTAGACAATGAGTATCGTTTTAGATTTTTTCTAATGTTAAATTCGAAATTCTTTGTTTACATGAAAGAAAACATTATTTTATGCTAACCTGCTATGGAGAATAGGCAGAGTGGTAAAATAAAAAGAAAACTCACTTTTTCTAACAGGCTCTCGACTGAGGAAGCACAACACGTGGAGAAGAAAAAACGGGATGCAATAAAAGAAGTGTTCAAATGACAAAAACGTGTGTCTGATATTACAACCGTCTCGTAGCTTGCCATTTACAGATACAACTACTACACAACTATGTCAGTTTTAGTATTCATTTATGTATACAGTCTGTGATATAGCTATTTAAAACGTTATTTCATCGACATTTTATAAACTCATATTTGCGATGGTGCATGCATAACATTATACATATGTTTTATCCCTTTACAATAAGAATAACTAACACTTAATGAAACAATTATCAAAATGATTAAAAAGTATAGTAAACGTTTTCCCAGTTTTACTTTTCATTTTGACACTTCTAAAAAAAAAAAAAACAACAAAAAACAACAAAAAAAAAAACCACTACATTTTTAATTGTTTCTGTATGGTCATAAATAATAATGTTTAGGATCTACCTGATAAAAACATTATGGATTAAATTGTAATCCATGTAAAATGTCAAAAATGATACAAGTTATATATGTAAATGTTAAGTCATGTGATAAAAAGGCCAACGGCTTGTCATTCTCAGATTTTTTATGCTCCCCTAAGGGAGACCATATAGTCGCCGATTTATACGACCGTCCGCTTTTCTTGTCCGGAACATAACTCTAAAACAACAAGAGGTATCAACCTGAGACTTTGTTGGTAGATAAATATCATTTAGAAGATGTGCATCGCACAAGAACCGTAACACTGCCTTGCCTAATTTTGGAGTTATTGCCGTTTGTTCATTTTTACACTTTGAACTTTGTCCGGGACATAACTCTTAAGCTATAAGAGATATTAACATGAAACTTTGTAGAAAAATCTCATTGGGTAGAAGAACAGTACAAAAACCGTAACTCTGCTTTGTTTACTGTTGGAGTTATTGCTCTTTGTTCATTTTTACACTTTGAATACTATTGAGGACATAATTCTGACACTATAAGTGATATGAACAAGAAACTTTGTAGGTAGATAAATCTCATTGGGTATATGTGCAGTGCAAAAAACCCATAACTGTGCCTTGCCTTATTTTGGAGTTATTGCCCTTTGTTCATATTTCCCTTTTGATCTTTGCTCGGGTCATAACTGTGAAAATACAAGAGGTAGCAACAAGAAACTAATCCGGAGATATATCTCATTAGTTAAAAGTGCAGTGCAAAGAATAGTAACATTGCCTTGCATTAGTTTGGAATTATTGCACTTTGAACTTTGTCCGGGACATGGATTTAAAACTACAAAAGGTTTACTTTTCTATGTCCAGAACCTTTTCGAGGAACCTTTTCGAGGAGCATTACCAGGTTCAACCGGATCTTGTTTGATGATACTATTGGTGTTAGATAAGGAGGATCTTTATCCCAACTTATGTATAAATGGTTTTATATTGTTTTCGTAATGTACAGTTTTATGGTAGATCAATTTACTTTGTATGAATAAAACGAAATAAATACTACACGATCACATGAATGGTGTAATTCTATAAAGTGTATGTAAGAAAATCTTGGATATGGATTTTTGTATGATATTTTAAAGTAAACAATACTAACTATAGATCTTTTAACTCAAAGATATATTCAAGTTCAATATGTTCAGGAAGAGAATGACCTAATATGTAACTAATACAATATTGATATTATTAACGAATTATTGTGAATCAGATTATCATTTTTACATTGTTATCCAAATACAAGGAACTACGTATAAAAGTCATTCGTATGCTCATTTAAACACACATTTTCAAAACTTCTTCATTTTTTATTTTAGTCCGTGTAATATTTTCACACACACACGTGCATATCACTTTTTCTAAAATGATAATAAGAACAACATAAAATACGAATATCAAAAGCCTTTATTTGAGATTCTTACAGACATTTTTCTCAAAACGACGAAATTACAGATTAGTAAAAAATCTAAAACTAATATTGTTTAAATCAAAGTGTTCATATAAAGCTTTGTTCATTATTGAACTATTTTCATTGAAAACATCACAAGCTTTGAATTTAATATATCCACAGATGTTCAGTTTGAAATATCTTTAGAACACAAATATACAGGACAGTAAAGCAAGCAACAAATGAATCCATTTAAATAATGAGTATTGTTTACAGATCTCATATTTACCCTGCTGTGCATTTATTCATAGTATTTATTATAAATAAAAAACAAAAGATACACATAATATACCAAAACAAATTTCTAAATACATCTTCCTTTCTTTAAACTATCTTTCAAAATACATAGTACATCAATGATAGGCTAAAGAATATAAAATGTCGTTACTACCATATCAATCAAAAGATTTTGTTGAAAATATCAGGCTTTTATATATTGCTAATATCATAGATTTAGTTTATAAAATAATTGAAAAAATAGAACATTTATATATCTTATTTTTATTGCGCCTGAAATTACACTATTTAAGTAAAAAGTATTACATTTTAATGATTTGAATGTACTACGAAATAATTCCAATTTTGTATAAAACGATATGACAGCATATTTTAAGAACTGTTGTTAAAAACACGCAGAAATATAAGTAATTAACGCAAAAACAACATTTTTATACATACAAACTCATACTTTATCATTATGCTAATAATAGAAGAATTTACTGGCATAAAAATTTTTGAAAAACAAAAAAACTCATAAGACAAATTTCAAAATTAAAACGATGCATATATATACAAATCATTTTTATCAAATGCTACCGATACATGTGACATTTTTTACCTATAAAGCATGTAATATTGTAATCGTCATATTGTCTACTGCTCTGTGAAACAATAAAGTTTGTTTGAAAAATCATTACATGCGATTTTACGAATGTTATTGCTTATTATAAAAGTGAACATTATTAATTACACATTACAAACGCTGTTTAATATTCTTGTTATGCAGCTTATTTTGCGATGTCATTAAATATGACATATTCTATACTGGCATATACCGTGGCATTTGTGAAAAACATATACAAGTATATTTATAATATATATATTAAATTAACTGTGTGCAATCTTAAAAGTGAATCAACAAATGAAATGAAATGAGCGTATGTGCATGAACTTAACCTGAAGTGACGCCCATAGGGACCTGATAAATACCTCATCTCCTGTCTACATCTGCAGCTAATCTCACAGAGCAACCTCCTTACAACGATAACACCATAATAAGTTATTTGATATAGTTATTTATTACATAAACTTAAAGTTCAGATAAGAAGAATAAATCTGTCCTTCTTATGTTTATTCATAAATACGACAGAAAACGTTGTACTTTTTACTTTTGTTATGAAAACTTTAAACTATATTATAATCACAATAAGAACTTAAACTAAAAGTTCCAGAATCTATCATTAAAACTTCTATAAACTAAGACAAGTGTTCGTCATAGTGTTAAGGTAATGTAGAATTGCTCTGTCAAATTAGATGCAGGTAGCAGAGATCTTGTGATGAAACTGCTCGAAATTTCTAAATGAAAACTCAAAATCGTAACAAAATACATGCTCATGCACAACAGAAAAATGGAATAAAATATACATGCGCTACTGTAGTGTTTGCAATTGAAAAATGATTTCTTTGTCTATTTCTATCAAGATTCATGCTTGAATACGTTATTCTGTGTGCTAGTATATATTTTACATGCTTGAAAGCATAGCAAAACTATTTCTTAACAACTTTTCGAAATCTCATTTTCAGGCGGCTTTTGCAAATAAAATGTTATTTCTATATTTTAAAGTATGCATTTTCAAAATTGTTGATTTTTTGTAGAAAGACAAGCATTTTTAAGCTTATGACTATTTTAAAATCCAATTACTATTACAATCTTATTATGATAAAAAATCACACGATAACATATACGAGAGTAAATAAACGAATGAAATGTTCATGCAAAGAAACAAAATTCACAATTAAACTTTGAATCCAAACTTGAATACAAAAATTGGGACTCACTGGAACAAAGCATACTATAATAAGCATCATGACATTTGCTACACAATAATAAACTAGTATTAGTCGACACACTACCTAGTATATCTTACAAAAACGAAAAAATAACAAAACATACTGGCCCGTTTTGATTTTATGAGTTTAATATTCTTTTTTTTTTTGCAATTTTGGCAACAAAAAATGGGTTATTTATTTGTTTAGACTCTGTGCATTATTAGTTTATTATTACTTCCGAAAACGTTGTACAGTCTGAAAACAATAGTTGTTTTCTTTTATACTTAAAAGCAGTCGAACAAAGAAATGCTAAGCGAAAATTTGACGGGTCAACATGCTTGGGAAGTAATGAATTAAGCAGGGACATGCGGGCACCTACTGTAATAATGCTGAAACTATATGGAAAAGTAAATGAAAATAAAATGAAAATAAGAAGCATTCAGAATTATCACAAGTCTTTTGATTTGGTTTAATGTAATATCTTTATGGTATGTGATATTTAAGGCCCCTTGACATTACTCCCAGGTAGTCGCACTATCTGTGGTCCTCCTGCTGGTGCAAAATTACAATATTCGCAATATCCCGGAGGTCCCTGCGAACCTGGTGGACCTCTTGGACCATGGGTACCAGGTAATCCTGATGGACCTCTTTCTCCAGGTCTACCTTCTTGACCAACTCCAGGTGGTCCAGGATTACCTGTAAACACACATATATCGATAAAATCAATCATAATGAGGCAAAGATATTAAATAAAAACTTAAATCCGAAAATCTTGTTAAGCAAGAATAATTCGTGAAGTTAATACTGATATCTGAAGTTAAATAACTTATGACTATAATGTTAATCATAACGGATGATTTTCAATATAAAAGGATAGAAAATTCATAACACGCATAATAACATGTATGTCATCAATCAGCAATAGTAAACCAAGTTGATATGTAACTAAATACCTGGCATTCCACGTGGTCCCATAATGCCATCTTTGCCTCTTCCTCTCGGTCCTCGGTCTCCTTTCATTCCTTGTTCACCTGGTGGACCTACTGGTCCCTGGGTTCCTGGAAGTCCTGGAATACCCATGAAACCTCTTTCTCCTGGCTGACCTGGCTCACCACGTTCACCTGTTAACAAAAACATTGTTAAATATAAAAATAGGTTCAAAACGACTGTAACACTGAGAATAACATCGTGATCTCTTCTGATATCAAATATAAGGCCAGTTTAATATGGCTCAGAATGGGCGAAACTTTAGTGCTATTATATTTATGTTGGTCCTTCAAGATAATTGAAACCTAAACATTATTTTGTTGAACATTGACTACGGTTGAGCTGATGTTAGAGCACGCATGAGATATTTCGTTACCTCTCATGAGTAGACTCAATTAAACAAGTCTGCAATTTTCACAATAAAACTTTATTTCCGTGCTCACGAGTGATTTCTTCCAGATTTTGCCACAATCTAGATGATCTTCAGGATAAGATACTGCCCATGAACTAAATGAAACCGAGCCTACGACATTTTGTCGTTTTGGGCATTCTTTTAGGAGGATATAAAGAGAATTTATCTTTTCACTTTATTAAGTACAATTTGTCTATCATATGTCTGTTTCTTCAATAAGTTTAAAGGCAAATTACGCTTCAGTAATCCATATTTTATATTTATTTCTTTAGAAATATCAGACACTTGTTAAATTATGTTTCGATAATAGATTAAGAGCATGTTAGATGTTAATTAACTGAAGAAAGTAGCGCTGAATGTGCAATTACGTGTCAAATGTAAACAAAGAAGTATTTTGACTTCCATACAAAATACTAATTCAATATAATTATACCAATTTCCAACAGAGAAAAAAGTAAAAGATGGCTAATCTTTCTGGCCGAGGAGGTTTTGTTTTAACTAAAACACGATACTATAAATAAAAAAAAGTTTGAGAAATAAAAATGATTTTCTTTATATCTGAGGCATAATGGGCCTTTAATGGGTAAGGGAATTTTGTTTGTAAAGGAAATTCCCCTTTTGCATGAGCCTTCGTTTAAGGTCATATTATTGACTGCTTAACATAGTAAAATGTTAACACGATTTATTGGTTAAAAATAAATTTAGTTTTTAATAATTTGATAATTAATAATTATGGCTTAACCTATTTAACCGTTTTGCATTTTTTTTATTATAACAATTGTATGATATTTATTCATATAATTACCTGGGAAACCCTGCTGTCCAGGAGGTCCGGATTTTCCTGGTTTACCAACACCTGGTGGTCCGGCTGGTCCACGCAAGTCTGCTACTAAATCTTCTAGCTGCTCACGTAATATTTGGAAACAAATTTGTCTAACCTCTTCGTCTGAAACACCCCTACCCTAATTTAAAAGAATATCATTTCCTTATTTTTAATCTGTATTTTACATAAATATAATATCAAATGACATAGAATATATATATATATATAAAGTCCTGACGAGTCGTATAGGTACAGCATGTTTGGTTAATATTAAATGATTAATTTCATTTTCATTTTAAGACAAATTTTCATATATCTAACATTCAATTTTCATGTTCAATGTTGTTACAAACATCTGTATTATTTTTAACCATAAGATTATTTGTAATAGCTTAATATTAGAAGTAAAATTGTTGAATTTAATTCAATTCAGTGGTAGTTCAAAAGTAAAGTATCAGCACACATAAATAGTATCAATAACAAACATACTGGAAGTCCTGGCATGCCAGGAGAACCCGGTTGTCCTCTCTCTCCAGTGGGACCGGGTGGACCTGTAGGCCCCGGTATTCCAGGGGTTCCTGGTGCACCATTACTTCCCTGTGGTCCGCGTTCTCCCGGTGAACCTCTTGGACCCGACTATAAAGTGTTAAAACTCTTTAACATTTTTATCAAATGGCATGCGTTGAAAAAGAAACAATTACTAAATTCAACAGCAACATATTTTTTTCTAGAATAAATTTAAGTAACTGAAAGAAGAGCAAACATTAAATATTAAAAATAAAAATTTGTTATGTTTGTAATTCATGTTGCAAATTAGATTCAGCAGAAGCGTTAAGCACCCGTGTGTATTTAATCGGTTATAATTCACTATCCCTTGAGTTTTTGCTGCTCTCACATGCTTGCTAATTGGCTTAATAGCTTATTTCCTTTTCAAATTCAAGCATCAAAGCAATGTCCGTGTGTGCTATCAAGTTGATGCTTTTGTCTTATCAAAAACGTATAAGACTTCAATTAAACTATGAAATGAAACACACACCATGCGTTTGTAATTAACAGAAAACCAACGCTGGTTCAACATACCCATTTCAAAGCATTCTTTCCATTTTAGATTAAGGGGTTTAATTTTCGGAAGGTATGTCGAGTCAGTTATATAATCCTTTATCTACAAATTAAATAATCAATTTACATGCGAATCTGTTTTTATGTGTGAGAAAAAAACTTTTCAGAAAAATGTGAATCGTTTCCATTTTCACAAAATTTGAAGGGGTAGGAATAGTTTATTCACTTAAGAATTAAATTTTGTGGATAATTGTGCGTATGTCAAACAAAATCTCTTACCAAACCAGCACTCCCAGTGGGCCCAGATGGTCCCTAAAATATAATTTAAGATAAATACTAGTATTATATTGTTTAAATACTTATCTGGTTTTAATAGTTGTATATGAAAATAAATAATATTTTAGGAGTTATTATCAAACAAAATGCATATTTTATATATTAGTATCTGTAATATGAAATATCAAGAAACATTTCCTTCTTGCTAATTTAAGATGTATTAAATACTTATTTATTATGGTCAAATTGACAACAAAATATTTGAATAATTGCTGAACTACAATTTATTACTTATTTAACTTAGTAAAATTATTAAACGAATATAACAAAATCTGAACAACCGGTCTGCATTACAATGTAAATAGCTCTATACAACCATGACGTTTATTTTTTTTAATCTCTTAAAAGGTGACAAATCAAACAAATATGATTATCATGAACATTGTCGGTTTTTCCTTTTCCTGAAATAAATTGAAATGCGGTCAATATTTATTACGCTTTGAAATAAAAATAAAGGCTATCTTTTTACGAATTGCATTTAGTTAGTATATGAAGCAAAACCAAAATCAATATACTTGATGTTGAGAATACTTGAAAGAAAATTATATATATAAAGATTTCAAATAAATTTGACATATTTAATTGAAATTAATAAACTAAATGACAGATCATCCAAAAGAAAACGGGCAAACTGAATGTTTAAACAACACAACTAATAAGGTTTGGCTGTTAGGTAAACTACGCAATGCAAAAATAATAGTCAAGTAGGGAGAAGTAACTTAATGAGAAGAAAGATGGAAGAAAAATAAATTCAGCAGAATGGTCGTGGCGAGCTAAATGCTTACCGGTTGTCCAGGAGGGCCCTCTTTACACAGGGCACTTACCGGCAGCCCAGGGGGACCGCGCTGCTCTTGTCCACCGTTCTGAGCAAGTATATCATACGAACCAAACTCCTAATAAAAAAAATAATTGTTGATTGATATCATAATATATGTGCATTGAAAAGGAATATTTATATTCACATACATTTCATTTATTAATAAAAATGCTTGCTTTGTTTACACTCAAGAAATGTGTATTTGAAAATAGCATTTACCGTATCATTATACCTTATTATAATACTGTTGTCAAACACTACATACATAACATGTTTCTGTGACAGATAAACGCTTGATTATTAAATGATTCTTTTCAAATTTGAATATATCGAAGTTACTTACCAAGCCCGATCCCTTTTCTCCAGCTGGTCCTGGTGGGCCCTATAATGTAATGAATATATTTATTTCTAATGCATCATTCTATTTTCATTTTATCAATTTACGTTCTAATATGTGCGAAAGAGCATCTTCACTATAATTTTTCTTTAACGTACCGTAAAGGTAACTCCTAGTCACATTTCAGTAATCTAATGCAGTGAAATGTTACTTGTTTAAATGTTTAACTTTAAACATCATATGTTTAATCTCAACATATTTGTAAATAACATAAATATAGTTTAAAGTTAAGTGAAAACAAAGGTTTTCACAATTCATATTTAGACATTCAAAAAGAATATAAACAACACACATGTTAATTCCTTACTGACAGACCCATGAAATAAAAATAGAGCAGGAGTAGCCTAAATATTCATGCAGTTTAATTAGATTGTGATAACAACAACATCCAAAGAAAATAACCCATACACTGACAAGTCCAAAACACATAAGCTCCACCGAAATCCTTTCAATTACAAGCAGGACTCAGTCAGTTCTAGATGACGCTTAGTTAGATATGATTCAACTAATGTCGTTCAATGTAAGAAAAAAAACCTTACATGTATCTTTGGAATACTATTTATTCTATTATATAAAAACATAGAATGAAATTAGATTGCTATAAATGAAGATCACCATATGAATAAAATAGAAACAAGAGAAAGAAAAAATCAAAGAACGCCTTAAACGGCGGAAATTCGCACTTATCGAGCATGAATTTGAACCCTTAAATGAACATTTTGAATATCTTACAATTTTAGACATTTTCATATGTTTGTAATCTTTAGTTCTTCATTGTTATCATTTCAAGATTTATCAGCGTCAAAAAGTAAAACTCGAGCATATCTATCATAAGTCTTACCGGTGGTCCAGGTGGACCAGCTTGTCCCATCATGCCCATAGGGCCGGGTTGTCCAGGTTGGCCTGTTGGTCCCTAATTCGTGAACAATCATATCATGCATGGTAAAATGTACTTGCAAAAATATTATTTTATTTAATATTAAAATGTTTCATTTCAACATTTATTTATATGACAAAAAGTTTCTAGTTTCAGGATTTATATTTAACAAAAATATTTCCGTTTGTGCTACGAATTGTTTTATCTGTTTGTTAAATCAAATATTTTAGATTTTTGTTTTGTTTATACATAAATTAAGTTAAATTTCTTTGTATCATATCAACTGATGAATTTTTTCAAAGCAAAAAATGTTTTGTTAAATTGTGTTGGTTTTATCTTTATATCCTATATATAACCTACACATTTCAAATGTTTATAATGTTTATATAAATCTATTTTTTATCTAAAAAAATAAATTTGCATGATGATAATTCACATAAAATTAATTTTGTACCACTCTTCCATCGGTTCCAGGTGATCCACGTGATCCTTGTTCACCCTTTTCACCGGCAAGGCCCTATTTTAAATACAAGGAATGACATGCATGTATAATAAAAGTACTTACATATATCATACAGAAGTGCATTTCTTTTTCCAGACTGAAGTTGGACCTTTTTGCTTTGCATTATAAATGTGTTAGACAAAGAGGGACTTACTGTGAATGTTGTTCCTTTCACTCTAAATTCCTTCAATTTTCTACGTTTATTTTTCCTATTTCTACGTTGTTTTCGTTCTGTTTCCTCTGCATTTAGAGTTGCTACCACTAATAGCACGATTACAATGCAACAAATGCGTTTAATTAACATAATGAGGAATGTCCTTATACACAGATATATCTCCTCTTTTACTCTTAAATAAGCTCACTCTTTCTGAGGTCTGTTAACGTTTGGTCAGGGAATGCAAACAGTAAGGAGACCTGCTGAGCTAGGGGTTTTATATGAAGTCTGATCTCTATAAATCTGTGAAACTAAGTTAATCTAATTTATCAAATAATTGGTATGTGAATGTCTGTTTTTATAGTTTACACGTTGTGGTCTATACAACGCTTTTTCAAATATTACGGTCTCTTGCTTTAATTGGCTTTTAGATACTTCTAACATTCATTGAAAACCTTCAAGTAGGTCAACTTCAGTCAGTTTCGAAAATGCTTGAAAGAAAAAATCAAATTAAACAAACCATATTGAAATGAAAACAGTATAAAGGAATAATTAAGAACAAATATCAAGAAAATCAATAAAATTATCTATAATAATTTTATATATTTAACAGAAACTTTTAACCTAATTAACAGAAACTATTTTTTATACATTACATTAATCCTATCTCAAATGAAATTATCATCATATATTGAATTTTTATTTATTAATTCTCACCCTTGGCCCCTGTGCTCCTGGCTGACCGGGGGTTCCGTTGTCTCCACGCTTTCCCTAAATTTATATGAGATTCTATTTAATATTTTATTACTTTAAATGATAATTTACAAATAGCTGTTGTGCTTAAAAAGATGTTCTATTCAAGGTCTAAGAAAACTATACCGATAGATTTTAACAAAACATTTATAGATAACTAAAGTATAAAATATATCTTGCTATTTCCTAGAAAACAAACGAAACATTTTTCGCTCTGGGTGTTCTTTACAATTATTGTTAAAGTTCTGAAAGGTTATTTTATTTCCTCTAGTTAAAGGATGGGAACGTTTGATGCAATTCGTAACCTCTGAACAGCTTCCAAACGCATTTAAAACTAAAATAATGTAAGTGAATTATTTTTTTTATATCTATCACAATCTACATTGATGTCTACTTATATGAAAAAGGATTTTAAAAGCTAATCAGGTACACAATTAAAATTATGTGCTGTCGAACAAATACTATTCGAGAATACATTCAGGTGTTTATTTATTCAATTTTGGTTTAAACAGTATTTATTTATTATAATACAAACATATACAATTATGATACAACAACATTATATAAACAGGATTGAAAAGGAAGTCAAAGACTTATATTCAATTATATTTATTCAATTTTATTATTCAAGAAAATTCAACAAGATATTTGAGTACCTGCTGAGGCTAATATTCTTAAGTCAACATAAAGTTGAGCAAAATATCGTTTTTTCAGTAATAAAATCGTGAAATATAAGACATTTTATGTTATACATATTAAATATAATACATATTTGATATAATACAGAAACGACTATATTCATACACATCGAGAAATGAAAATTCGTTGACGATATTATATCATCAGGAAATGCTGATATCATTTTGAATATTAAACATACCATGAAAGATTATACTTAACAAATAACTTAAAGAAGAGCTCCCAATTTAGCAAATATTCAGTAAAATAGAACCAGATCTTATGTCGAGACCACTAAATTGCTAATAAAAAGAGAGTGTGTATCTGTTTAACATGAAAGAAAATAGAATTTGTCTGGGTCACGTACACTAACATATTCACACACGCTGTAATCAAATCTTGATCATTGATTAAACGAAAGAAATTTCTAAAGGATTTAAAATCTCTTCTTTATTATCAGGATTGATAGAATGAATTAACTTAATCCGGGGCATTCACTTAATGTACTTCAAATAGCTATTAAAATGTTGTAATTTCAGTAACATGTTGTTGAGAAAAAAAAACGCAGAGCAGATTCATTTCAAAAGTAACTGAGTCAGTTTTCAACTGTTAAATTTCTTGTTAAGCTGACTTTAACATTTGATATAACTTATTTCAAGAGCATTTTTCCATTGATTCCATTGATTATATTGAGGAATAATAATGTTTTAATAATAATAGAAATGCACTCCCTAAAACATTAGAAATTGTTGAAAAGAACAGTACAATGTTTTAAATGTAAAATTGTTATGAATCAAAATTATGCAGAAAAAAACCCAAGAAAGACAAAATTGTCGTACTAAAAGTGTTTAAGAAAGCTATACCAATTTATATATCAGATGTTACAATGGAAAAAGCTTTCTTAAGATTTAAATCTGTTCAACGATCGCATAATAAACTATCCAGTAATGAATCTAGTATACTGTATAGATTGTATTTGTCTGTTTTGGTGTAAGATCAAATGAAAACCAGATGCTATAGGCTTTGTATGAATTGTGAGCCATGAGCTAAATTATAACAACAAATTTTTATTTTCCGTATGATTTTTAATCGTTTTAGTTCATTTTATTGATGTTTTCCATTATTCATGACATCAACAAACCATAATGTCTAACTATTGAAAAATGATTCTCAAAACATTCTGGTATTGTGAACAATTTAACGATAAGTGCAAATGTGTATGTGCTTACATACTTATGTTATTTCTTCTGTCATTTCCATTCATTTATAAAAATATATACTTTTCATCTGCATTAAAATATCGATCGGCTTTGTCAAATTGTAATTTACTACAGTGTATAAAATTTTGGTAAATATACTAAAAGCATATAATAAATACATTTATTACTTTAGACAATCTCTTTTCTATGGATGATATCAAGTGTTTACTCAAGTTGTTTATGCCAAATGAATGATTTACTTACTGATGGACCTCTCGGACCTTCTGGTCCCTGTCGCCCTTCCTCTCCGGGTAATCCCTGAAAAATAGAGCGACAGAAATAGAATATTCAAAAACAGTAACAGAATAAATGTACTTTTATTGATATTAGAATCGTATCAATGCTTCACCTCTTAGATGCGTTTTGATGGTATTACAATTGTTTTGCTTACAAAACATTTTAGCAAAGAATAAACTTAAAGTCCCCTGAAAAATTCATTATCGTCAATCACATCAAAAGCATCAATGACTGGTGCTTCTATGTGTAAAACTTGTATTAAAAGAACTGGAAAGTAACTTTCTTATTATGTTTAAAATATTTCAAAAATATAAAAAGGCACAACTGCTTACTGGTGGACCTTGCTCTCCGTCAGTACCATCTCTTCCTGGGGGACCCTACAAAATAATTTGTTAATATAAATGACTGCATTTCAGGATGAAAATAGTATGAAATTATGATCTCATACATAGTGTTTGCAAGTGATATATGCATCAATAAATATCAAACAGCAAATTTATGTATTTCTTCAAAGTATCATTTTCACATAAAAAGAAAACAAATGAAACAAATTAACCTTTTGTTCATTATATAGTATATTTTTTACTTATCTTGTAAAATATTATTTATTACATTCACATAAACGACAGTTATATACAAAATATAACATAACATAACATATAGTGCATCATACGTACTGGTTCTCCGTTCTTTCCGTTTTCTCCCGGTGGTCCGGCTAAACCAGGTTGTCCCTAAAATGTAATTAATTTGTTTTTAAAATAACAATTACCCCTATCCACTGTTTGTACATGTACTTTGTAGATATTTTAAACTTTCATCAGAATCTGTTGCTAATCGCAAGCCATGTTTGTGGCAATGTTATTTAACAGTAAATACTTTTTGTAATGCTAAATTAAAAACCCAATATAAATATAAATTCAGGTTAATTTAATTTTTATATTCATTTTTTTCCTTAATATACTGTAAAATCTTATATAAAAGTGATAACGATCAAGTTTGTGCACTGTCTGCGGTCAGTTACGTTCATTTCATATTAATTCACATTGATTCGTTGTTTACTTGTTTTGACAGCTGTCATCTGTCAAATTAAAATTCTATTTTTTTATGTTTGTATAATGTTACTTATTTTCATATTTTCTATCTTAAATACAGATATTATTTGATGATCACTTTTCATTGATAGATTAAACCTCATTCAAAATATAAAAAAAATATTTTGCCAACAATTGAACCAATGATGCCAGGATGTAGGGTCGGATTCTGATTAATCGGTTACATTTAAAGTAAAGAAAATATAATTACCGCTTCTCCACGCGAGCCCTGAATACCACGTGGCCCTGGTGCTCCAGCTGGTCCCTGTAAAATTATATATAAATGAGTTTCCGGCTTCGTTTTATGCATAAATGCATTATAAAATAATCTTGTTATATGTAAATTTTCTTTTTGTAGAATAATCACAAACATGTATTTATTCTTTTTAAGAAAATATGTTTTATGTGATATGTTCATTTTCATGAATGTAATATATAATTATAAAAGATACTTGAGAAATTTTTAAAGATATGTCTGTTTACTGGTTGGAAATTTATTGAAATTAATAATGATGATTTTTGTTTTCATATATACAAAACCTAATCAAGCTGCATACATGAAACATTGATAAATAATGTAAACATATTGATGATACGTCTTATAGCATATTCGCAACAGCGTCTTATAGTTTGTCATTGCGCCAAAATTGTTAGTTCGCTCGCTTTGCAACACAAATCGCTGCGTAATTTTGCATGATTCCGTGCTTCTTAAATATAATTTCCAAGGAGCATTTTTCAAGTATTGAAAATTGTTTTTGGTCTTTTTGGTCTTTAATCCATTATAATCTAACGTTATGAAAGATATTTACTAGAATACATTGTTTTAATGATAATTGTTATAAATTTAATATGCTCTAAGACGGATCCTTTCAAAACAACCAAATACTACTCCAAGTAATTACTCACGGGGTATCAAGACAGTAAAAGTTTAATTGGTTAAAATGGAAGGGAACAATGAAATCATTAAAAATATTCTCATCACACATATTTGAATTGGAAAGCGTGTCAGCTAAAATTCTACTTACCCTTTAGGATCAGAATACTTCTGCGTGCATGTTTAAATATAAATAACATTACGTTTTATTGAAATAATAAGTGTAGCAATTGCATGTACCACATAAACAAAACAGACTGAACGCACAACGTGTCAAATTAAAGCCAACATTAGAAAAAAAACATAAACATTTGTTAGATAGAACAGAAACTTGTGTAGTGTAGGCACATTGCTTGTAAAATAGTTTCTAATGTATTAATATTTCAGTATAAATTAATATTTTTAAAGTAAACAATAAACTGAACTTAATATACACTAAGGTGAGCAGCGCTGGTGTAAAAAAGAAATGTACTAAAAAGGCGTTTTCCGTATATAATTGGCTACATGTATTGAAATAGCATATGTATAGTCTATTTCATGCAAGAATTACGATGGAGTAGTACTCGGAATTGCTGCTTGTATTCCTCAAGTACCGATTCTTCTAGATCCCTCAATGTTAAAACCTCTCCAGGTGGGCCTGGTAAACCCTGAAAAAAAATCATTTTTTCTCGTTTATATCTTATATGTAGAACAACTTCTTTTTGCCCGAAGCGTTATTGGAACTTGTTATATCTTTTATGTATACTCGTATAATTTACACAGAAATGCATATAAAAATGTATATAAAAATTGATTTAACTTTGATTGAATTGCGTTCATATTTTGCTCTCCTTTTTTTCTATTAAAGCTATTCCTTGGCTTTAGTCTTTAGTTTAAAGCCAAGTTTTTTAAGTCGATTTTCGTTTTGTATTCAACTGATACTTTTTCCTTTTCTCATTATGTGAATGTAACATTGTCTAGTTCTTCCTACTTTTAGTCTGGTTTAGCTACTAGTATACAGGATAAAGCAACATTTTACACTTCTTCCTATTTTTTGTAGATATGTTTTACAGGCGGTAATTTACCTCGATATCAGACAATAACAGAATGACATCGTAAATAACTTACCCTATCACCCCGGTCCCCTTTTTCTCCAGGTTGACCCGGTTTACCAGGTTCGCCATTTACTCCCTATTGTAACATAAATAAACAATTTTTTCATTATAAAATAAATACAACAGTTTAGATATATTCCATAAAAAGTGAGAACAATATCATATGTATTTACACATAGTTTGCAAATAACAGAATTTGTTATGTATCATATATTTAAATGCATTCAAATGGGCAGACAAAATCCGTAACTAGTTCAGAAATAGTGTATTTACAAGATATCAAATTTTAATGAATTTTAAATGATTAAATGTTTAAATGATTTTGCGAAAAGAAAGTTTAAAAAGTGATTTACCGGAATTCCTTGCAATCCCATCGGCCCAGGTTCTCCCTGTAACAAAACGGAAAAACACGTTTATTTCAGAAAAAAATATCATTGTCATCACAACCTTCATCTTAAGATAAACCCTATGACGATATTAAACTATAGTAAATATAATCAACTTTGAAATAACAAAATAAACCATGAATATTTCTATAAAACTGATTATTGATTCAATTAAGAAACACGATTATAATTGTATATAAAGAATAAGAAACATACTCGTTCTCCATTAATGCCAGCTGGTCCCTCCGGTCCTCGTTCTCCTGGTCGACCCTTCAATATAAATTCAACTCAGAACTCTATAAAAATTTCTAAAATTCTAACAATCATCATGTAATAATAATTTGATTTTTTATAAAGAGTACATAATAGTAAATTTATAAAAAAATAAAGAGGGTTACATCAACAACGTATTACATAATTGTCATAATGTTTTACCGGAAGTCCATCGGTGCCATCTCTGCCCTGTGGTCCTCTCTCTCCCGTCAATCCCTGCAATATATCATTTCATTGTTCAAAAAACCATAGGACTATACAAATTCTTAAACAAGGGAAGTAACACAAGTAACTTTAGAAATTCAATACATATAAAGTTATTTACCCTTTCTCCTGGCGATCCAGGCTCACCTGGAACTCCTGGTTCTCCCTGAAAAATTACAACAATAAATGTCAAAATGATTTTTGTAATTAGAAAAATAATTTTCATGATTATTGAAGGCTTACCTTTTTTATTTTCACTGTATATAACTCTTTAAACAACTAAAATATGTGTAAATCACTATCCTTCTTTATTATTCAACTGACATTTATGTACATGTATCATGAATATTACTAAAAGTAATTTCTACTATATTTTATCCAAGTAAAAAAAGCATTATAAAATAAGTTGGATTAACGTACAGCAATTCCTGAAGGTCCTTGTAATCCCTGTGGTCCTTGTGGT
This sequence comes from Ruditapes philippinarum, assembly GCF_026571515.1. Taxonomy (NCBI): domain Eukaryota; kingdom Metazoa; phylum Mollusca; class Bivalvia; order Venerida; family Veneridae; genus Ruditapes; species Ruditapes philippinarum. Next base: position 345,110 of record NW_026858164.1, read on the forward strand.
CCAGCAGGTCCCTGAAGGTAATTAATATATGAGCGTGCAAGACAAATTCCACATTAATGGGTTCGAACCAGTATGAGATCAGACCATCTGCGCACTAAACGAGTCTTAAATAGGATACATTAGTTCCTAATCAGTTTCTCTACTTGGAAATATAAGTTTGAAGCAACACTTGATTCTGATCAGAAGTGGAATGAGCATGCTAGTTGTATCATGCTTGGTCGCAACCATTATTATGGTTTTGTCACGACACGGTTTATGTTAATATTAGTTATAAAATGTTCTCTTGAATTTCGTAAGAAACAGCCTGTAAATGATAAGACAAATTTATGGCACTGAAACTATCATTTAAATAAGTACATATATTTAACATAATATTATCGCATACTGGTAAATTTAATTTAAGTCAAATCTTTGTATTTTACAAAATGGAATGAAGCATAAAATAGTTGTTCATGTTGGTGAAGCAGTAACAAACAGTAACAGTAATGATAAAATGACTTACTGGGATCTGTTTAATTTCTTCTTGAATTTCGTTAGAGACGACAGCCTGTAAATAATTGGACGTAAATTATTAGACGTTTTTCATGAGACACTCAAAAGTCACAGAAATATAGATTTCTCAATATCTTTAAATCATTAAATAGACAGATTAAATATGCCTCAGAAACGAATAAGTTTTACTTTTTTTTAAAAAGGGGCTGACATGAGTTGAATAACATTTTTAACTAGTAGTTTAAGATCAGATGCTTGTAACCTGAAGAAAAAAGAAATTATATGTCATTAAAGCAGCAAAAAATAAACAAAATACTAAATCACTATTGCTGTACTAATGGCCAAAAAAAAACAACAGACGAAAAAGAGTGGCTCGCTTTAAGGGAAAATAAATTATAAAAGTACACCAAAAATAAATAAAAAGCTTTTGAGAAATAGAACTGAACACATTTCTGTGGCAAAACTGGCTTTTTAAATATGAACAAAAAAAACAACAACAAATTTGTACTTTGAAAATTCGTTTATAAGTTTTAATAATAATAATAATAATAATGATAATAATAATAATAATAATAATAAAAAAAAAGAAATAATAATAAAAATATTATTATTATTATTATTGATAATGATAATAGATAATGAAATAAGATTTATGAATATTCTAGACTCTATAATATTTAAATGATAACATTTCTAATCTTATACAAAATGAACAATTATGAGAGCCAAATAACTTTGAAGTGTTGAGCTTACCTGAGGACCGGGAGGTCCCGGGGGTCCTTGGATACCTTGAATGCCAGCACTGCCATCACGTCCCTGTAAATATAACCGACATTCAGATATCTGAATAATGTACATCATGAACATTCTATAGTAATGATTATAGCAGCATTTAAACAACACTTGGTTTATGACAGAGTAAGTTACTTTAAATCAAATTTTATCTAGTATTTATATATCATTTGCCTATTGAAATGTTTATTCATAACATTAATGTCTGTTAAAAAACCTTTCACAAACTATTATATAAAAATCTGCATTTAACATAGTTAACTTAAACTGGATATTACCGGTGTACCAGGAACACCCCTATCTCCTTTTTGTCCAGAATCTCCCTTCTCGCCCTGAAATGTACATCAAAATGTTAAATATCTTTCATGTTACAAATTTAACACCGATTTCTTTCAATTGTATATTTATTTCTTTATCAAATCATGCTTTGCATTAAAGACGCTGGACTGCTTCTATTATTATTATTGGTAATTTTGTTATGTTAATGCATCAATTTTCAAAGCTTTTTATTGTTTAATTACATTATTATAACGAGGTGGCCAACAACGACTGTATTCCATGATTTGTGACGACCTATATGCTCATTATAGTTCTATAGTGTTCCACCGGGTTACCCCTAATTGTAATATTTTGTGTAAGGGGGACTTCAACATAAACATTAAATTTCTTTGTAGACTTTAACTTTTCGTACATTTGTTTTCAAATAGTGTTATCTATTCGCCTTGTGAGACTTTAAACCCATATCTAAATACATTTTACCATTATGTAGATAATGTTTGTGCCAACCCGATATCCCCTATGGAGAGGACGAATAAAAGATCGGGTTAACTATTTATTTATTGTGTTTTCACCTGACATAGATATCTCAGACATGATGTGCCATCAGAAATTACGACCGTGGGCTTAAATGCAGTTAAATTTATTTGAAAGATATTATAGTTTTACATGACCGATTTTTTTAAAGAACTTCAAGGATTACTTTTTGAAAAAAAAAAATAACAAGAAATGAGAAATTAACTTTTTCTTCGCAATTTTATTAGTACATCAATATTAAATAGCTTTCACGTCTTGTTTTCTTTACATATAACAAAACAATATTATATATATATCGTCAAAGAAATTAATGTTTATTTATATTAGTTATACAAAGATAATTCATTCCCTAAAATGCTCCAATGAAAACAATATTTGTATAATTATATAATCTTTTAATATCAGAATTGATATATACGCGTTTAATACGACAAGTTGTAGGAAATAATCGACAATAATAAAACTCTATTTACAAAATAAATTCTATCTTGTAATCAGTCTACATATTTTTATATGCATCTACTATAACTTTAATCAACAAGAGAAGCTACCAGAATGGTACACATAGATAACTTATGTGCTTGATTTTTCATGACCATATATGAACAACTTCTTCTTTATTAGTAACCAGTTTATTAGACATTTGATATTTCGACGAGTTTACCGTATAATATAATAATTTCAAAGTTAACGCCAGAGAACGTTCAGTGACACACCGATAGACAAAATGAATGCAATTAAAGAAATGGCTAAATGACGTGTGGCCACTTAGGAGGCAATAATGCGTTCAATGATACACAAAAGTGAAACATTTTAAGAAGTTAATGACTGCACGAAGATAATTGTGTAAGATAGAAGACAGATAAAACCTGGTGAAAGATGATAAGGTTAACGTTTAATGTGTGGAATGAAACGATACACCGTTAAAATTGTTTATTTAAGAGAGTCCTCTTTCAACAAAGGAAACTAGTGATTATCTGTTTTTCGCTTAATCATTTAGGCATAATCGTACATACATGATTGCACACTGTCTAGAGATAAAACAGTACGAACTGACAATGTAGGCACAGACTAAGATGAATGAAATGTAAATTGCTGCGCGAATGATGTCAAAATAAGTCAGAATAAACACTGATAATGTAAAATTTACCTTCACTCCCGGTAATCCATCCTGACCATGTTGTCCAGGATTGCCCTGTAATTCAAATTAAGAGTTAATTACTTTATAATAAGATTTTGTTAACTAAATGATATCTTTTTAAAAGTTGTTTAAATATAAAGTGTTTCTACAGGTTAATAAAGAATAACCGAATGATTGTAAGTAATTGGCTAAATTTAAACAACGAATCAGTAAGAATATATGATGTAAATTGTTACGTCATATCCTGGTGTTCCGGGTTCTCCGGCAGGACCACGTGGTCCGGGGGATCCCATCACCTAAAACAAAATAAGAGAACATAAATCAATCATTCTTTATATGTGATATTCTGCCGTAATTCCCTTAACCAAAATTATTCAAAAAATAATTAACCCTTAAAGTGACATTATGCCCATCTAAAGGTACATTGTATATAGTGAGTGAACAGGTGAGAGTCAAAATAAATTTTCATTTTGCCATCATTCCGTTTGATTAAATAATTTACTCCGCATCAACAATAAATAGTGGCCCGATCCAAACGAATTTCTGTAAATATCATTTAGAATTTACCTGTAACGTTCAATTTATAAAAAAAGTGGGGCAGTCTTTTTATATTTTAGCCAGATTTTAAATTCCATCCTAAACCTTTTCCAATATAAACAGTTGGTCAAACATCATTTAAACAGTCAATCTTTTGAAATATAAAGACAAGTAAGCTCAACTTGACTATGAAAATATGAGCATAATCGCACTTTAAGTCTGTTGGCGGCAACTGTTTCTGACCAGAAACCAGTGCAGACCAAAGATCAGCCGGCAAAGCTGCTATTCAAACATGCCAAAATATAATGGTTCAATTTTGTATTTTACATAAATCATTATCAGTACAATTTATGCTTACACTTTCACCAGGAATACCAGGTTCTCCTCGTTCTCCATCCCTACCAGGATCTCCCCTCTCACCCTACAAAACAAAACATAATCAAAGAATTACACAATAACACACTCTGTTTTATGTAATTATTTATTAATTGAGTATTAATAAATCAAGAAAATGATGTGTTAAGGATATAAATACAAGAGAAAAAAAATCTGGAAACAAAGTGATCCCTCCGAATCATTAATCACAATAAAATTACGTAAGAATTGCAGACTCGGTTTGATTGAGTCTGTACAAGAGGGATAATGAATACGTGCAACATCCCTCACGCCCCCTAGCACCGACTTGAGCGGTACTCAATTCTCAACACTTAATAGTGCTGGCATCAATGATCCCGAAGGACATTTACATTATATTTTACATTATATTGTCTAGGCGTTTGAGGATGGTAAAATTCTTAGAGAATAGCTCATTCTTTATTGCAAAATTAACGCTTTGATCTAGTAATGAGAATCATAATAATCAGACACTTATATGAAGTAGGTACAAAATATATTCATAAGATTAATGTAGATGTTGATAAGCATGATAATATATTTAACATGTGTTTGTTTACAAAGTACATCAAGTAAGAAAAAAAGGTGACAATGTTATTGCTGTTTGTGTGTTGTTATTTAAAGCTTATGGAATACATTTGAATTATCTTAGATACATTTTTGTCATTTTAAAAGAGCAAACAATATGGCTGAACATGAAAGTATTTGTTCACTCACTCTTTTCCCTGGAAGACCTTGTTCGCCTGGAATACCAGATTCTCCTTGTGGTCCCTTAGAAATTAAAAATATATTAAATAGATTGCTGACTGAATAATCTAAACAATGAAATAAGTTTACATTGAGCGTTGCATAAATCGACAACTGCATAATTTTGGCAGCATCTACTATGACGCTATCGTCAATAAACATGTAAAAAAAATATTTGTCATGTAAAAGGAAATTTATAATTTGGATTATATATATTTTATGGCTTAGTTGAAACAATAAAATGCATTATGACGGAGATATTTGTCATTCCTTAAATGTGTGATCCGTTGTTATACACTATATAATAATGTGTTTCATCGTTCAATGACTAATTGACATCAAAACACACTCAAATATTAAGGACCAAAATTCAACAATCGTTCTCACCCTTTTCCCCGGAATTCCATCAATACCTGGTAAACCATCTTCACCTTGGTAACCCTTTAGACGAAAAGAACTTTTTGTACATAACAGTATTTTAAGCTTTGTGTATAATTAGAATCTTAATGGATAACACTAAAATATATTTCATATATAAAGCCGACACATACATGAGATTGAACAAACTAATAAATCTGTTTAACTATATAAAAGCATGTTCCTGTACTTTCTTTTCAATCAATTTCATTTTTTAAATGTTTGAAAATTGAAATTTAAAAGCCTAATTATACATTTAGTTAACTTCCAAATATTTGCATGTAGCACATTTTTTATTATACTGCACGTTTTGTAACGTCGCTTCTCATTGGATAATCGTGACGTTTATATAAAAATGATGCTTGCTGTATTATCAATTCGTTATAAATATTTCTGACAGGTTATATGACCGTATATAAACGGTTGTTCGCAATATAACCCGAGATAGTGGCTCGAGTTATATTTATAAACAACCGTTTATATAGGACCATATAACCTGTCGAAAAAATGTATAACTAATAATATAAGTGAATCATCAAATTACCCTCTCTCCGGGAGCTCCTGGCAACCCTGGTTGTCCTGGCTGACCTGGCGTTCCCTGAAACATAATGAATCAGATTACTTATAAAATTAATCAAAAAGTTAGATCGGAATAACAGGCTAAAATCTAAATGAGTACATTTGCAAGAAAAAGATACTAACGTTTTTGATTGTTTACAAATAAGGCATTTGACTTGAAGATTGACAAACTTATACCATAATACAAATGTAATAATAATTAACAGAATTAATATTTTTAGTATTATTAATAGTCGAGACATGAATGATTCAATAAGAAAATATAAACAAAAGACCTTTGTCACTTACATCCTTTCCGCTTTTTCCTGATGTCCCTGGTTTTCCTGGAATTCCGGCTTGTCCATCGGCTCCTGGAAGTCCAGGAGCTCCTTCCGGTCCCTGTGGTCCAATGGGTCCCTGTAAAGTATTTACATTTCTGTCTCACTGTTGTTTTTTGTGATGACTGCAAATTTGTACATTTTTTACTTATAATATATAAAAAATGTTACTGTTTTCTATTACCTCAAAATACAAATTATCATCAAATGTCATTCTTTGATACTACATATGATTCAAAATTGTTCCACACCTTAAAGACTGTACACATTCCAAAGGCAATGATCATAGCTAAATATTAGTTGATTAAATATTCTGAATGAGCTAACGATCTTTTACTAAGAATGTTCTCACCGTTTCCCCTGGAAGACCTGGAGCACCAGCTGGGCATGTTATTGATGAGCATTCACTTTCATTTGGCTGGTCCCCTCGACGTTTACTGCTCTGAAATAGTGGTTATAGTAACTTGCATCAAATTACTTTGTCTCATAAATTGACTGAGGTTAAAGAAACAAACAGCATCGTAACAATTTTTTGTCACTATTGTAATTAAATACTCTAAACAATTCATAATTCTTTTCATTATTTTCATTTAATTTACACTAATTTCATTTTGTTGTTTTATACTTACACATGAAAAACATTGGAATTAATAGTTAAAATTTGAACAGATAACAGACATCTAAATACTTCATCGTGTGCATCGGAAAACATAAAAAGAACAGATGGAGTTATAATAAAGTAATGGGTTGGAACATGCTAACAAAACATCAAAAGCATGCACGCGCATATTGTGAACAGTTGGCAAGCAAAAATAAAATACAACGGTCCAACTGATTAGAAAGGGCATTACATATGTTTGGTTCTGGTATAAAAGAAGATGTCACTAAAACTACCATTTGTAGCCGTCTTTTCTCAAAGTAAAAATATAAAACACAAATATCAAAATATAAATTTCCCCACTTTTTTCACAGTCAGGTGCATGTATATGGCCTACTTATTAAACATTTCTATTTATTTAGAATTGACGGTGACTAGTATTTAAATAAGAAAAAGTGATACAGTTGCATATTGTGGATTCTTTATATGAGGGCAATTAATTAGTTTATAGAAATTCTTTTCAAAATTATTAATAAGTATTATACAGTTCAGTAATTCTGTAAAAGTTATGTTAATCAACCAAAAATATATAATTGGTCAAATGAGATTCCAAAATATACTACGAAATAAAAATATAACAAGATTAAAAGCCATCCTAAAGGTTTTTTATCACTTGCTCATGAGAAGTTTCATTCTCTGGAGAATTTTTATACATTTAGGATGGCTCGATTTGAAGAACAGTATGGTAGCAACTACTTTGAACTGGAGAATAAACGAAAAGTTTCTAATACCTGCTTATCTTTTGGAGGTTTTTCCTAATGTATTAAAGTGTTATGATGAGTATGGTTGCAGATAAATATTGACATTAGTTCGATTGTTTCTTATCAAAATTATTAGTCGAATAAAAGTTGGAACATGGATTATTTAAATATAAAAATGTTTATATCAAAAGTAAGCAAATATATTCTCGGAATAATCCTATTCCATGGACATTTTAACTGTACTAAATGTGTTTTCACTCATCTGTCAGACAAGAGCAATACATGATTTTAAATACACTTGAAATTATCTAAATTCAAACCACACAAACATACCAGTTCTTGCGTTCCCTTGTATTTATTCGCCTAAAACAGACAATGTACACATTTACAAAACATGATATACATTCACTACTTTATAGATTTACATGTATGTGGAAGATGTGTAAATGCGTCTGACTCTTTTGCTTAATGTACCAAAGTACCACTCAAATAAAAATACAACTCAGCAGAACATAGACAGTAGCTGTGCGATAACATTTAGCGCAATACAAAACAACTTCCGACAATGACGCATGCGCAGCAGTAAATTGCAACGCGGTGCAAAAAAGGTGTCCTACAAAAGTACAATAATGTATGATTTAATTTTAGTATAAGTATATAGATAGATTTACGTGATATAAATGATATACACTGTAACATGTAAATATTGTTTTTAATCTGATATATTTCATGAATTTAATATAATAAGAACATATACACAATGTCTCGCAATCTTCCAGTATAGCCAATGTATGCAACTTCTTCACAGTGCGTGATTTGTAAGGCGTGTGATGATAAAAGCATCAACAAATGTATGAATAAAACAAACCGTTTCAAAAATTTTACAAAAAAATACAATATGAGATTAATGTAATATTAATTGTAATACCCTCTTGATTTCCTGACAGTCCCTCTTGATATTTGGATTACAATGAAACAACATCCATGAAATTTTCATCTGAAAGTAATCAATTATTAAATTATTTTTAGCATTATAAACTAGCAAAACTACAGTGTATCTAAAACCGGTTTCCGAAAATGTAAAAAACCTTGTGATCGAAATAATACAAGATGATTATCTTAGAGATTATACTATGAGATGAATTACCAAATATTTGGAAAAAATTGATCCATCGGAAGCATTTAAAACAGAAAAATAACATGAAAATTGCAGACTGGTTTGATTTAACCTGTATATGATGGATAGTGAAAAAGTGCAACATCCCTAACGCCCCTAGCACCGGCTTGAGCGGTTCTCAATTCTCAACACTTAAACGTACTAAACTCAATGATCCTGAAGGACCAGAAAAATATAACAACACTGAAGTGAAGTACGGGGCAACTTTTTACGGCTGCCACACAGCACTTGACATCTGCTGTTGTGATGTAGAAATATCTGGGGGAAAAAGTGATCCATCGGAAACGTTGAAAACAGCAAAATTACATGAAAATTGTAGACCAGGTTTGATTGAATCTGTATATAAAGGATAATGGCTAGTTGCTTAAATATCAGTTATAAATTAAAACAACGCTGAAGTAAATAAGTAAATAATACACATAATTTGTAGCGTTTATGAAATAAATAATAAACTGTTTGTGTTAACCAGAAATTTATATAAAATGGGGCAATATTTGTGTTACACACCCTTTGAGATTTTCCATTAATGTCTTTTGCTATCGATGTATAACCACTTAGATCAATGTATTCCTCTCGGATCCGATCCAGTGTATGTTTGTCCGTGTATTCACAATCAATATTAACTGTAACAACATCGACGTCTTCCATGAACCCTTCATTATTTAAACGTTCAGTCCTCACTAAACTTAGATATATCTTGTGCCAAACTTTTCCCTTTAACGCCTAAAATATAGGAAAAAAGCTATTTAATTACATGTTCTTTCCTATTTAAATATTTCTACTTGCCACAAATTTTTTTAGAGATGCAATTTTAATATGAAAGATAACGTTTATCTCACTTGAATTGATTGCAGTACTTTACATATTTTCGCAGGGAGAAAGAAAATACGATGGTGCAATTTCTTGAAATTTAACAGATGTGTATGTATTTGTGATTTTATTTACTAAAATTTTTCAAAAATGATAACATACTGTATTATTAATAAAACGGTAAAAATATTTTTATAAAATGTAAAACAACAGATATTCCAATATTTCCCGATGATTAGTTAAATAAAAAAAGTTAATATTGAAAATAAATTGACCAAAATCAAAGTTTGTCATTGTATCGATCTTAATCGATCTTACAAAAACACCTGGCAGATTGAATTATCTAATTTAAAAAAAAAAATCACTATTTATTTGTACAATTATCCAAAATAGATTCCGACATGACAAAATGTACCTGTTTTGTAACATTTTTATTGAAGATAACACGTTTTTCTTCTCTGTCCTGGTTTTTATAGACCAATGAAAATTCTTTAGCTTTTCCATTTACTTGTAACGCAAGGTGGGAGAGTCCACCACTGTCGCTAATATTGAATAAGTTCCAGATTCTTTTACGCTGATTGTTCTGATATATTGTTATAAAAACAAAATTGTTCGGAAGCTGATTTGCAAAAAGATTCCTGAAAACAGATAAGAAACCATTGACAGTTAATTCAAGGACATACTATGATATAGTTAAGTTATTGCAAAGCCTATGTTTTCTCTAGATAGTATCATTAATTTCTTTAGTACCTTTAATATGTTATTTTAAGCCCTATATGTCAATGTTAATACCTTTCAATTTTAACGTAATTTTTATTTAAGATGGAATTGTATCTACATGTATTGTATACGTTTCTGTTCTTCTGTCCTATTATATTTCAATACTTTTCAAGTAGCTGCCAGCTAAAAATCCCTAACGACTTAACTTTTTATATATAAGTATAGAAGTGGAAAATTAGCTTACAGCCTCTAGCATGATTATTGCTTTTACTCTATCAAGCAACGTTAATTGACAAAACATGAAAAATAAGATGCTGAATAAGTAAATACCATATGAAAATAACATGCTTTCGTTTTGCAAAGACTCAATAAGAAAGTGTTCTGTAGGAAAGAAAATACTCCATAAAAAATAAATTATTTTCTTTTATGTCATATCCTACAGGGTTTTATTTTGGAGTAATTATCGGTCAGCAGTTTAACGACTGTTCAAGATATCATAAAAGTCATACCAATTTTTCTCATCTTTCAGAATTTGTTTTTTCGTGATAGTATAAGCAGTTCCATATTCTCCATAGCTGCTCTCTTTCTTCAATTTAGGTACATTGAACTTAGATAAGAAGTCAAATTCTGTAAGAATAAAACATAAAAAAAAACATAATAGATCTACGCATGAAAAATTTGGAAAAAAATTGTCAAATGCTTTTTAGTTTAAAAAAAAAATAAATAAACAAATTAATAAATAAATAAATAAAAAAAAATAAATAAATAAACAAATCAACAATATTAAAGAGTAAAAGTCAAATTAATTTTTGAGCGCTAGTTTCCCAGCATTTATTTATGAAAAATGTTTTTCAAAAAAGTATTTCAAAATTTAAATATTAGATCTACGCTCAAAATGTCATTTTGTAAATGATCGTTATTATCATCATTATTGAAATACTTTTCTACAAAAGGGATGTTTTGTGACAGTTTAGCGACTGACTGGGCATTTGGGAAATTTAGGGACAGCTTTCCGTGATCGTTACATCCCCTTGTTGATCTTTTATCTTAAATTATACTACACATCATGACACAAAACGTTTGCCATTATATATGTATTTCGTATTAAGTTTGCCTTTTGCCTAAATAAATAAATATGATAGGGACTTATTCATTTACGTTTGTATCAAAATGTGTACAAATACATATTGCCATTTTGCCTTTATATTTTAGAGTATTCCTCCAACAACATGCTATGCATTTGATAGGTACTTTAGACTTCTGAAAATCCTTTTTACATTTAATTTGGAACACATTTTTACCTCATTTACTTTAACATGCGGGGTTCTTTTTAAGTGATTGCACTATATCATAGTTGCTATTTTGAGTAAATTTCATCGATCTCATTTCTGCTAAAATGTATCCATTCTGCATTACTAGAGTAATGAATCTTCTAATTCAATTAATTTATATCTTTTCCAGATAAAGATGTCATTTATCTTGTCTGAATAACTACGTAAACATTTTCTTCTAGCATTAATAAAGTACATTTCAAACGTGAATAACAGAGAAAATAGGCTAGTTTACATTGTAGAGCGCAAACAAGTGTTTACATTTTTGCTAGAGTGCATAGCCAAATACTAAGATTCCATAGTCTAGTGGGAGGCACAGATGATTATTCTATCTTCATAATTATTTTGTTTTTAGCAGGAGATGTTCTTGTCAGAGAATGCAATTTAGAAAATAATTGGAACTTCTTACAAAATGTTTTCAAAGCAGAATCAACATTTGAAGGGGGTAAATTTTGAGAAGATAATTGGGAGAAGTTTTGGAATCACCAAATTATAGAGTCATCATTTTGAAGTTTATTATGTTGTCTCTCAATTATGATAAACACTTATGCATTGAAAAAAATGCAGCGATTACATTGTGAATTTCACGATCACAATGTCCTAGCTCTAACATTAATATTTAACTTAGTTAATAAGCCTTTTCTTTTAAATTCCTACCTTTGACATCGTAGCTGTGGCTATCTAGGTCACCTTCAGGACATACAAATTTTCCCTCTGAAATTAAAAAAGAAATTCACGAACTGAAAATCTTTTCGAATAAAAATTTTCTATGGTGTTAAATCTATCTTCTTACATCTGTAAAATATCTTTCGTTTCTAAAATAACAATTCTAGGTATCTATTTATAATATTGTACTAGAAAGAACATTGCCTTTGTATACACTTAAAACAAGATCATAGTATTTGATATCACTACTGTAATGTGTAACACGTTTGATATAATGCAAACAGGTGCACGATAAGAGCAGAAAAAATGCCTGCACAAGAATAGATATAGATTTGTGATAGCTCATCGTTGTACAAGTTTAAAAAATGTTTACGCTGAATTATTCTTATTGTCGTAGCATTATCAAACATTTATCTGCGTGTGAGTCCAATGAATCAAAAATTGTCTAATGGTGAATTAGGCAAAGTGCACACGTTGTTTAAATCAAGTGTGAAGCTTTTTGATTAGAAAGCAATACAGCGAAAAATAAGGTGATTTACGTGCATAGTAATCATTTGTACATCAGTGTATATCTTAATGTGTATAATAAAGATATATTCTGCCTTCTCGGATACCACATTAAAGACGTTATAAAATGATTGATACATTCTCTCAGATAAAACTAATTGTGACATAATTAATGCATATAAGCATTGTTTTGATGTAAAGATTCCAACTTTGAAACATTAATATTTGTTTAACCGTGACTTGCTTTGAAGATTACATAGCGATTTAGTAAAAGATTCCTTAAAGGCTTTCAAAGGTTCATTTACAATTTAAGATAAGCAGACAATCAAGGGACGGCGGTTTGGCATGCTTAAGTTAGAATGAGACATCATCGTTCCAGTGCACGAACCTTTTAATAGTCTACAGTCTTAGCCCAAAAAAAAAGAACATTCGTTTATCTTCCTAAAGTAGCTAACCTTTACTAGTACTTTATGACAGCTGTTGTAAAAAGAATACTTGTTTTTGCGATACTTTTAACTTTATGTGCAATGAAATCTTAACTTTCTTTAGGTACTTAAGCTTTCATTACTATATTATGTTCTTTTCTGTGTATTTCATTATTTTCTTCTTTATATCATTATTCTGGTCAAAATAGCCTTTTGGAAAATGTCTAACCTTTGTTAAAATGATCGCTTGTGAAACAACCATAAATCGTCTTCAAACTATGTAAAAGAATATGATAATTTAAACTTGGTTCGTGCACAAACTCAAATGATTTCACTTATTTGTTTGGTATGTTTCAATGGACAGGTATAATTGTGTTCATGTATTTAAAAGGGTGACAGATCGTCAGACAACTCCTCCAAAATACGTGTCGGCTGAGATATGGTGAAGGTATTTAGCATTCAATAATTGTCGCTTTAATTGACTTTCATGGTGGCACGAATAATTGACATGGTAGTTTACGAGCTATTGATAGGTCTAAATATGAATAGGAACTGATATCATTTTCGCTTGACCACCCAATGTCTTTACAGTTTTGATAGACCATAGATATCTGATTTATCTAAAAACTTCGCTTAGAGTGGTAAATTCAAGAGGAAGACAAAAGAAATCAATAAACGATAACATCACATTTGACTTAACAAACAAGGCAGAACACTTATTTCAGTAAAAAAGCGACATGTTTGACATACTTTACTGATCCGAATAAGACAATTTATCGTGATTTATGTCTTTTCCGTAATTAAGCAATCAACATTAAAATTTTGTAAGAAAATCAAAATAATCAGCACGTTACACTCATCTATAATTACAGCAAATTCAGATATCAAAACATGTCCATTTAATTGATCGAATTATTGACTTTCTGTAAAGAATAAACTCGTCCATTAATTTAATCATTTGATAATCTTATCATCTAATTTTCTCTCTTGAAGTCATATTCAATTGTACATTTCATTTACAGTATACATGTCAACGAATGTACAAGATACCTATCACTTGTCAACGTTAGCGTTCCTATGCACTTAAAACAGTCACGTTAATCTATCTTCCTATAAAAGTTGTTTTCAATAATTATGAAGTTGAAATATATATTCACAACATTGTATGCACTCTTTTAGGTTTTCTATACCTGGTAAATATCGTATATATAACTGACGTTTAATAAACTTTTAGCAGACCTATAAGCAATGTACAATATAGTGTCAATATAACAGATGTTTGTTTTCACAAGTGACAATTAAAAATAATAACTCAGTTAAATTTAGTTGACTATGATGCTCACAATTTCATCATTTCAGTCAATTTATAATATAAACATGCTTCTTCATTTAAAACATTTTCATACTAAGAACCATGTGAATCATTTTTTGCACTATTTGTCCTCGAATGAACGTGAGAATTCGATAATCAATAAATTTATAAACGTTTTTACAAACGTATGATATCAAGTATTACTATTTTTAAACCTATTATTACGGTTTGTAACACACTTTCCGTGATATTTCTATTGCTGTGGTGGAAACATAAAATACGAATATGTGTGACTAATGATACTACAAATAGAAATTTATTGTTTTCTGGAGTCATTAAGTCTAATAGAAAAAGCATTAATTGCTTATTATATAACTCCTTTAATTTGGCTAAAGTAAATATGAAAAATACTTACGAGTTATGACAGAAGGTACACATACAGCCACAAGCACACATATAAGCGGTAACAATTTTACTGAAAAAGAAAGAAGACGAAAGTTCAATAAGTATTTTTATCATAAAAATAATAATAGATAAATGTATATGAATATCAATAAAAAAGAATGGGATAGAAAACGATAAAATTAAGATAAAAACAATCTGACACCTATCAATTAATAGCCGACATTTTTCTTATAATGTTAAAATTAATTTGTAATACATATCTGACAGCTTTAGCTTTGCTATCAGTCGGCGGAAATTAAAAGCACCGAACGGATGATAATTTGTTCAGCACGCAAAAGATGTTTGCAGGATAAGTGAAAACAGCAAAATTGTTTTTTAAGTGGATCGGCAAGAATGCAGTTGGAAGTACAAACTACATCTGTGAAAAATCAAATATTTTCAACCAAGGTTTAATGTCAGACATTTTAATGTTTAAGAATAAAAAATGAATGGACTACCTACAACTAACATGATGACATTCCATTACATTGACTTGCTATGTAATATAAAGAGGTATTAGCTATCGCTTTAATGTTTTCGTTTAAATATACATTATCAAACATGATATGTACAAACAACCTCCCAAACATATACACAGCTATTCACTAATTAAGTTTTAAAACATTGACTTTAGAGGGGTGTCGAATACCAAAACATAGGCCTTGTATTTTATCTACAAAACGATCTAGTAAAACTAAATTTGATTGTTTATACAGATTGTATGCGGATTTATCTTATGTCATGATGCATATGCATTTTTGCAAGTAGTGTTTCTACAGCTGATTGATGTGATGTAAAAATTTGTACAGTTCATGTTTTTCAAGTCTTGTCAATAATGCAGATTTTTATTATTTTATTTTAGCGAGGACATTTTAAAAACTACATCAAGATAGAATAACAGGTGTTTTATGCAACATCTGACCTTGTTATAAATATTTAGTAATATCATTGAACTACAAATAAAAATTTACTAACAATAGATCACAGGAATATCATGTCTTGTCTGGGGCATAGAGCGCATATAAATTATTATTTTTGTCCCAATGCAAACCCAATGCAGTTATTGTACAAACATACGACTCCTGACAGTTCTATTGATAACATTTGACTTGTTTTTGGCACTCACTCGAACCGAATCCATTTTTTTTTTATTGAAACAAGAGTAGTATATATTTGGCAAGGCTTCTTAACAGGCCAAAATATGCACAATCAGTGTAAAATGAACACCTGTTTCAACTAAAATGTGTGTAATAATATACATTAATTTTCTTAACAAACTTATCTTGTAACTCAAAATGTTTCAAATCACCATCAAAGTCATTAGAGTCAATTAATTAACATTCCTAGAGGTTGCGATCTTTAATGGTTTGTAAAATGTACCCTTGTGTACACAGACGTACATTGTTTCACTTGATGTAGGTTGCCAAATTGGACAGTTTTCAATCTATGAAAGTGAAGTACACAAAGGTGGTTTCGCAATAATGTGTTTAACCACATACACATAAAACATGAAATGGTTAAGGTTATAGCAAGTTCGTTGAATATCGCTACTATTGCACAATAAAATATTCTTCATTGATTTTAACGCATGTACGAGCGTAATAAATAGGTGCAGAACAATTCTTCTCTAGTGCTATAAAAGCTATGAATTAAAACTTCATTCGTTCACCTGCCTAAACTTCGTTATTTTGAATTTCCATTTTAACAAGCGTAAGATACATTCGACAGAAGTCAGTAGTTTTTAGTTGGATACGGATTTCATAAAAAGTATGGTATAAAACTATTAAACGAATACAAGAATACTTCATATTATACCATTATTTGTATGGAACGTTTAAACGGTCGTCAAATAAATACACTTCACATTTAAAGTGTTGAACATTTAAAGAGATAGAACCAAAGAGAAAACAACAATATCAACTTTGCAAAATGATATTTTTAAACGGAAGTTGTATGAAACGAAACAGTGTTTATTTAAGCAATCTAATTTTGGTACATATTGGTGTCACAACTAACAGTATGACGTGTAAGCAAATATCGCACAATAATGCATTCGACTATCAAATCTGCATGATAGGAGAATAAAATATACCCTTTGTTAAGACGTAATCATATTCAGAGTATTAATTGGTGTGTGTCGAATATCATTATTTATTTGACTAGCCTTAGAAATGCCAATTTCATTTATGTCAAACGACAAGAATAAGAGAGAACAAATTGTTTTGTGCTGAAAACATTTTCTGGACAGAAGAAAACATTGCTTTTTGCTATATTATAATAAAAAGAAATACAAATAATGATAAACATAACCAATCGCAATAAAAAACAATTATAGCTTCATCAAAACCAAGGCAATGTCAAATAAAAGAAAATAACATATGTAAACCGGAAAGTGTGACTGATATATAACAAACTGTTATGCCAAGTGCTTGCACATATTTACAAACATTTTTTTTGTTGCCAACAACAGGTAAGATAACCTCATAGATAAAATGATTAAGGTGATTTGTAGTCTGGCTGAAACAATAACTGTCGTAAATAATCATCTAATGTAGAACATCTTGAAGTCAATTAGCAAAACGAATTTCACTCCAGAGACTTTCTTTTAAATAGCAACCATATCTCAACTCGGTATGGTGCTCTGACGGCTTAATGCAAGAAAAATAACACACACTTAGAAGTTTACACGAACTAATTGAAAAGAAAAATATGAATGATGCAAAATTTCATGATATTATTATTGAAATAAAAAAAAATCCCTAAATTTGATTGACTCTTATATTCTGCGAACGGAAACGCGCACGAGTTACAAGATTTTAACTACCCGTGCGTATAAGAATAATAATGGTTGGGTTTTGTTCATTATGGCACTTTTTCGATTATAAAAATGGTTTATGGTGTAAATGTACTTTAATTACTAATTACTTTCTATTTGCGCAAGATTCACGTAATCTTTGAAGGTCAGTTGTCGCCTTCTTTACGTGCATATATCATTCTTTTTACAGAAGCATCATTATGAATCATTGTATATACCCGAGACTTAAGCATGGCCTATATTACAATTATTGGGTTTATTTGAATTAAACTAACAAATAGTTTACTTGAGCAAACGTTTGATACCAAATAAAACAAATTGAAATGTAGAAAAAATCCTTCTTATTGAATTCCCCTAGTTGCAGTCAATTGATTTGATATATATTCCAGATGAAAAACATGATATTTTGGCGTTTGCAGCGATGAATTAATCCTGCTCAATTGAGACAGCATATGTGCACTTTAAGTAAATATTGGTAGAGAAAAAAGCAGATAAAATGAACAAGATTTTGAGGTCTTGAGAATTCATTGCAACAATTACTGTTTTGTTTATTTCAAGCAACGAATTATTTACATTATAAACTTTCTACTTTTAGAAAGTATAAATTCTAAGGAATTCAGCTGTGTCAGCTGAAATTACTGGAATTGCTTTTCGCAGCAAGACCTTGAAATTAAATCAAATACGATTAAACAAGTGTATTAATTCTACAAATATTTACGTACTGGAATTTTAACTTTGGCCTCGGTTCATTTTCACTTGAAAACAACTCATTTATTACGTTCGGTGGAAACAGGTTTTATATGTTGTTCATTTATGCAAAGAAACCATTGGACATCAGTACCAGACATTGGCAAGTCATGACAACCTGCGCATTTTTTCATTGTTAGAAGAAATTAACTGATTTTCATCTTTAGAAGAAATTAACTGAATATATTCTTCTAAATTACTATTCTAATGTTGTTCTTGAAATTATGAAACATCAATCAAAGTTTTTTTTAGTTACCACTTTGAATAAATGATTACAGTTCAGCAGTTAATGACATGGTGTTTTCTCTCAAAGCAGATTACTTTTCTGATTTGACGTGAACACACACACATACATTTCCAGTAAATAGTTTTCAACATTCTCCGGTTTTCATACATATCGTTAATGATATCCATTTAGATTATGATGGCTTACGTCAGACGGAGAATTGAGGACAAGCTGGAATAAAACAGTAGTAAAATATCCAAAAATCTTCCGGAATTATCTTTCTACATCTTTTATTCGTTTCGGTTTGGCAGACAACACATCTTGCGCTGTATGAATTTTACAGTGGTTTATGATTAAATGTAACAGGTCTTAAATTATGCTTATTTAATATATGTTGATGCACTGAATGTAAAAGTTTGTTCTGAAATGGGTACCTATTTACAGAAAATGTACCTTCAAAATGTCAACATAAATCTTTTTAATGAATATGAGAAAATATAAAATACAAATATATATTTTAATTTTCATTTTACCGGTTTTTCATTTTTAGCTAAACCTTTTTAAAACGTTTTATATATCACCCGTCGGGTTTAAACTAATATTTTTTTTCCTTTTTAGGAAAAAAATAACGTTACGTCCCAAACGGGCACTTGCGCATATAATTAAAAAATCTTCACTTATAATTTAATTTCCCCCTAGTTTGGGGGTCTTTGTGTCCAATGGGGTTTTAACTATCCAGTTCTATTTTACGTCGGTGTAAACAGAAAATTTAACACCCCCTATTTTACACCATCGCAAAACTAACTGCAACTTTCCCCTTTTTGGGAAATGGGTTTTGAAAAAAAAACAAAAGTAAAATTTTTGACAACCCACAAATCTCTTTAAACCCCTTTTTTTAAGTCAAACCACCCAATTTTTTTTGTAATCCTATTGGTTTTTAAAAACCCCGTTTAAAATCGTTTTAAGCTAGCCAAACAAATTTAAACAAAGAAAATTCCCAAAAAAATTAAAAACAAAAAAGGTTTATTGAAAAAATTTTTTTAAAACCCGTGGGAAAACGAAAAAACCCACCAAAAATTAAAAGCTATTTTAAGTAAACGAAATTTAAAAATTATTAAAAAAAAAACCTCTTAGAAAAATCTTTTAGTTCAACACAAACAAAATTAAATAATTTTTCCTGATATAAAAAAACTTGATAGTTTAAAAAAAAAATTGCTTAGATTTCTGTTATTTTAAATTTTTTAAAAAAAGATCTAAAAAAGTAGGTTTCCCCAACCTTTAAAAAAAGTACCTTTTGAAATTTTATATAGGGAAAAACCAGGGGGAACTAAATAAAGCGTTTTCTATGATGAACGAAGTCATTTTCGTAATTAAATTTGTTTTTTTATTATTTTATTTAAACCCTTTATAGAGCATGGGGTTTTTTTAAAAAAATATTTAATTTTAAAAAATTTTCTTTTGAATTTTAAAGCGTGCAAAATAAATATTTACGTATTTACAAATAAATTGTTCCTAAAAGGGTAACCCCGAAATGTTTTAAAAAATTTCACAAACTCTCTATTTATAAAAAAATTTCCAATTTGGGGAAGATCAAAAGAAAGAAACACAGTAAATAAGTGCCAAAATTTTTTTGAAAAAGATAAGGGTTTACTGTTTCGTTTTAAGTTTAATCACATTTAAAAAAAAAGTTTTTTGCAAATAAAATAATCTAAACTACCTTTCATAGTTAAAATAACATTTCAATTTTTTATTGGGGATTTTAAAAATTTTTGGCGTAAAACCCCCAACTCTGAAACATTTTAATTATATTTCGTACACTTTACAAAATTTAATTTTTGAACAAATTTTAAAACAAAATTTTAAAAAATAAATTACAAATGCAAAATATTTTTCTTAAAAATGTTTGGGTTTTGAAATTTTAAAATTCATTGCGGGACAAAAAAAAGAGGAAAATATGCACTTTAAAAAAGGGATATTTTATACCCAAAATCAGCTTATAGTTTTTTAAATTATACTCCTACACTTTATAAAATTTTATTTTAGTCAATTTTTATAGAAACGAAATTTTTCCTTTTCCCTGGTGGGTATATACTTGAAAAAAAAAAATTCCGTATTTTTAAATAAACAAAGGTGTTCTTTTTAAATTTAAAACCCCCCTAAAAATGCCCGGTAAAATACCAAAAAAAATGTTAAAAAAAAGGTTTTTTTTAAAAATCCGGGTAAGGGGTGACCAAAAAGGGGTCAAACCTCGTCAGGGGGAAACCGGGTTTTTTCCCCGGGGAACGGATTCGAAAAGTTTTTACAAATCACGCTTTTGCACAATCGGCAAAAAAAAATTCAAATTTAAAGTAAGTGACATTCAAGCAATTTCAAAGTTTTATAAATCTGCACGTGATATAGTAAAGTTCGACAACACCCTAGGGAAAAGGGGCAAGCAAGAAAAATTGTATATTTAAAATTTTTTAAAATTTTTAAAAGACAAAAAATTTGTTAACTTAAAAAATTAATTCCCGTTTTTTGGGGGGGTTTTTTAAAGCAAAAATGATAATATTTGGGTTTAAAATCCTTTAAAAATTTATTTATGTCGTTAAAAAAAAAGGGAAAGTTTCGACTTTTTTCCTTTTGTTTTAAATTCTTTAAAAAAAAATGGGCCCTCAATAACGGGTATGTATTTGATCTCACTTTTTACCATTTCTACTGGTAACGATATCATATTTTCTTTAAGAAAGTCATTAAACTCATGATAGAAATATTTATAACTCCCGAAATGTCGTAGGTACGTTTTCTCGTATTGATCATTATTCTTTCCATGAAAGTATGATGTATTATTTATTTATTTCATTGATAGCAGCCTTTATGATATTGACCTTAAAAATAATATTATATACTATTAAATACTCGTATATATATGATTACTCTTTCTTTGGTGTTCATTGTAAAGTTTTATGTGTTAAGTTGTATATGTACGCTGCATTGAGTAAAATGTGTTTTAAAATAGGTAATTCTTTAAGAAATGTGATTGTTTTAACAATAGTTTAAAGTTTAATCATACAACAATTGCGAATTATTTCAAATTCATCGAAAGTAAAAATAAAATGTTACAAAATGAATCATTTTTCTAAATTTTCATCGCATACGGATGACTAAAATACATTCATCCAATCATCTTGTTATAGCGGTCTAACATTTTTTAGGTATTAGACATTCTCTTACGCATGATTACATTTCAAAACAAATATTTAAGATAACAGTAACCTCTCCAAACATATGCAACGTTATCAACAACAGGAAATTAAAAAAAAAACGTTGAAATTTATTTCAAAAGCACGTAGGATGAAAACATCTGAGAATTATGTTCATTATTTTCATATTTCCTTGAAACCAGCTTATCTGTTAGCAGATGCACCATCCAAATATTTACACTATCATAGTAACCTCTCTGACTCAACAAGTTACACCAAAATTCCTACAACAACCGTTATGCACAATAAAAGACTGTTTCAGACGATGATAAATGCGCAATGTGATTTTGATCACTGTCATAATGTATAAAAACCACCACCCACGCACAGCC
Source organism: Ruditapes philippinarum (assembly GCF_026571515.1). Lineage (NCBI taxonomy): Eukaryota > Metazoa > Mollusca > Bivalvia > Venerida > Veneridae > Ruditapes > Ruditapes philippinarum. Next base: position 367,451 of record NW_026858164.1, read on the forward strand.
GGTTTTCTAATTATTGAACAAAAACACAAAGATAACACATCCTTTTCTTTTAAATATTTGCCGTGTGTGTCATTTTTGCTACCTTTAATTATTTCAATAATGCTTTAAATATAGCAGAAAGATAGACAGAAAATGTTTTAACACCTAGTACAATAAAGGTTATAATGGAAAAATAAAGAAGTTAATTTATGCATGTAGGAAAAATAAAATAGAGAAAAACTGAATCCCTAAAGAATGTACAAAACGACAAAATTGTAAATATTGCAGGCTCGGTGTAGTACTAATAAACATATTTATTAACATATAGTTTAAAAATATCTTGTCTAGACTTGGGCACTTAGAGTAACAAGCATAATCTTTATGACACATAATAAAAGCAGGACACAAATATTTTCTTGTTCTAGTATCTAATGACTTACCATTTATTATATACACGAATATAGCTGTGAGTTAAATTTAATGACAATGCTACTAACACCATTTTCACCTGAAATGAATTATCTCCACTGACACCAAGAAAAGCATTTTGACTCAATGGTATACCCTTTTCATAAATTTTTTAGATCATTTAAAATCCCTCATTATTTCAATTTTATTTTTCAGCATAATAAAATTCATTCTACTTCCCCTAAATATAGGAATAGTTTATTGTTCATTCTCCACTTTGAACAAAAAGCCATTTCTTACTTATTTTTCAGAAATTACATTTATGTGCAAATAGAATAATATGTAGCGGGCCAAAAATAATGCTTTTTTTGGCACTCCACATGGTACATCCACTAAAATGATTATCTAAGCATTTAATGTTCTAAGTGCAGGTTTCAAGAAATACAGTAATATACCAGTATACGGCATGCCGCTGAGACAGACTCAGTAATAACCGATACTTATGTATAGAATTTTGGTTTTGCAATCGCTTACACTTAAAGTGGACAAATCCAAAGTTTAAGCAGTACACATTCATTACCCAGAACATCAAATGGAAGTAGTTGTAATATTCGATTACTCATTATCAATATCAAAGATTCTAAGCATACAAAATAATACGGAACAATTTCTTTGGGTGACATTTAAATTAGTCTATTATCAGGAAAGAGCAATATCAGGGGTAGATAATATTTTTTTAGACATGTATTTCAGGAAGTAGGAAAATAAATGAGCACGTTTTGTATTTATCAACTTATTAAAACAATCAAAATAATATAAACGTTCGTGCAACTTCAGAAAAATCATTTTACAAAACACAAATGCTCTCATCAAGACATAATTGTCTAGTTATATACTTACAATACAATTACAATACTTGCAAAGTAATTAATGATAGGAAACTTTTTATTATATGTATTTCATTTCTCGGTACTTTGTCATAAAATTGCATTGTAAAGTTACATAAAGATTCTCCAGAAAACCAAATTTTTGTCACCTCTTAGCAATTGCTTAAAATACTAAGTGTTTCAAAATAATAGCAAACATTCTTTGTAGGGTTTACAGGATTAAGGTCATTCAAAATTTATTTTTATTTGATGTAATGCAATTAATCCTGACTATTTTTCATACAAAATCTATCATACGTATTTAACAGGAAAATGAAATAGTTCAATAAAATTCATTTCTCTGATAAATACTGAAAGATAAAAGAAGGTATTCTAGGCATAAGTATCAAATAAAATATTTCAGGAGTTCTAAAACAGAAAATGTACTTAAAATAAAAAAAAACACAGGTGCAGTGATATGATTAATATCAGTTTACCATTTGTGTTTTATAAAGATAAGAATTTATTTCTCTGTATTATACTGTACTATTACGTCATCCACATTTCGAATGATATTTGCAGATATAGTGTATTTTTCCAGAAATCAATTTTGTAAACGTTATACCACACCGATCAAAAACAAAATGCCTTACAATATGTAAATTCGGATTAATTACCTTTAATAAAATAACATTTTTGTGTAACAAATCGCAATGAATTATATACATCGGATTAAAATATGTTTTCACATCTGAGCCTACAATTGAAGGTATCTTTCTATTAAACATATTGGCACCGATGCTTATCCCATCAGCTTAAACACATTTATTGTATAAGTTTATATCTCCTATCAAATACGGGTACAATACTTAATCTCCAATGCTAAGTTTAGAATCATACAAATCTATCCGCCGTTTAAAGTTCACATGCTTGAAAATAATGTAAGTATTTTCACATAAATGTTAAGAGTAATTCTCCTTAAATAATAACTTTCTTGAATAATTATAACATGCCAATAAATATTTTCAAAATAATGTATTTATATAATTGGTATGAAAATTACCAAACAAATCAGTTATTTTATTTCTTATGAAAAGTATAAAGTAAATGTTTATTATTAACATAGTAATTTTGAAATTTGTCACTTTTTTAAACGTGTAACTGCCAGTTTTGCCGTATTTCAACTACTTCTTATTTCTCAATTACTCTTTAATAATAACATGTAGATATATTTTAAACTGATTTTAACATCAGTTAAAGTCTCTTGTAATATGACGTACAGCTTTATTTTCTTGTTTTTAACTTTGATACAGACTGATATAAGGATATCTATAAAAATGATATATTTTTAAAACTTGTTAAACCTTTCAGTCTTTGCACACCAAATGAGATAAAAAGATGTAGTTTTACTGATTTTTTAAGTATTATTTGCTTGAATGTGTAAAACTTAAATGTTAACTTAAATATCTGCTTAATCCATATTTCCATAGAGTTCAACGTTTATATTTCAAGGGAAAAACAGAGTTTAATTTGGCTGCTGCTTAATTTAATTGTACTGTCTCTTTTCCCAAAATTTAAAAATACTGAGATTTGATATTTTCATGCAAATAAGTATCTTTTTTCCCCTAAATTTCCACTAGTTTAAAAATAAAAATTTAAAACTTTTTTTAAAAAAATTTTAAAAAAACATTAAAAAATAATTCATTTTACCTGTAAATACAAGACACGTTTGAAATCAATCATTTATATAAAAGACTGACTTAATATCAACACCCCTGCATTTTAACATGAGCCATGAATCAAGGAATATAAAATATAAAAAATATCAATACATTATGTTATTATTGACTCGACACTATTTCACAAGACGTACTGCGGTATAAAAGTAATTTTTTTATGTTAGAAAAGACTGTAAAGGACTTACTGAGTTGACAAATTTAGTAAACGCACATGTTCATTATAACCTTTTTTGCTCCTCCAATTATTGTACGTGTTGAATTTAATGCTTGTGAGAATCTTTATTATTTTGTCAATAAAAATAAAAATATCCCATAATTATAGTTAGCTCTATATTTGATTATGATGTAACTGATGTTTCAAAGGATCATATCGTTAACTGTTATGGGAAACTATTGCTATAATTGTGTATATGGTATTCCATTTGTATATTAAATGGCCGCTTAGGAGATAATAGGAGTATAAGGGGATTTACATATTATTGCAGTGCGTGAATGTTAAGTTGATCAATTTATAAGCAGTAGGTCCTTGTATTATCTTAGTATGTCTCTTGGTGTAGAGTGACTAGATACCAGTAATAATGACACTTAGATATATTAAAATTTAACTTTTTAATTTGACGTCTACCATTACATGATGTCAACATAGACATTCAAACTATGTTAACACCTAACATTGCCTTCCTGCACAAAGACAATATCATTACAAAGAAAACAAACACAATACAGCTAAATGGAAATAACTTTACAAACAAAATGGAATGAGAATAGCTGTTCTCACACAAAAACCAACATATACAAAAATACGGAAGAATGTAACCCCGTCAGGGGCAAGCCGTTATTTCCTTGAGCAAGAAACTTTACATTCATTGCTTAGTACTGGTTGGTTCCTGGAACGGATTCAGGAGTGTTTCAATAAGCTTATGGCTTCCAACATAATCGAACTAAAATAAATTCGTATCAACTATAATATCACAATATCATACAAACGAAAAGAAAACAGATATTATTCGTCACAATTTCAGGACATAAGTATAGAATAACGCTTTTGTACTGTAATGTTGGGGTTTCGGTGTATATCGATAAAAACTCACCATCAGTCATAACAGATTAAGTGTCAATATATTTAACAAGGACATATCGTTCTTGTGGTAAATAATCAAATATGCTGATTGTTCATTTCGGAACATTGCTTTTTCATTTATCCATTATAAAGAACCGCGGTATTAACACAAACTTCAATTACGATTGTAGCAAGTAGTTAAAAGACAGGTGAAGTGATACCATCAATAGCTGTAGGATGTATCAAAGATAAAACACTTTATACTTTAAGATATTACGAAACAATTCTTGGATATATCTTACAAAATGTAAAGTGTACATGGTGCAAAATATATGTGCATTTAATGTGCATTTAATTTTTAGAAGGAATGATCGTCTGACAACAGTAAACAACGAGCATTGATAAATTATCTGAAATATTGAAACAATATTAAACTCAGACATATTGCATTCCTGTCACAATAGGGACTACGATGGGATACCAGGCCGACCACAATTGCTATCTAAAACAATCAACAACTCAGAACAGAAAAATATATACAAATTTATTTACAGAAATGAATATTTATAAATGAAAAATGACTATATGTGAAAAGTCACTGCGCAAACAAACACTATCAACGTATCTCAGTCTATTTCTCCCGTAAAGTTTCTGTCATGATGCTTCAATAAAGTGGTGGCGTTGTTGAACAAAAGTCGTCACAATGGCGGGCGTCTTGGTATAAATCTGATCAAGCGTAACTGTACTTTTCCTACAGTGTTGGCACAGTTGAATAGGATCCTGAACAAGGCATGCGTCACCCTTTAGCCATGGACATACGTTGTGGAGAGGGCCCGTGTCATCTTCGGGTGTGTCCTCAAATAAGAAAACTACAAAGTATAAAACATGGTAAGTTCCATGATAATCAAACATAAGGAGTAAATAAAGTCCCTTGGAAAAGACTCGACCTTTGTCGGTTCCAATAAAATAACGTGCTTCTTTGAATAAACAAATGTCCACTATAGTACACCATACATTCCGTGGAACAAAAATTCAATCACATCCGCATAATACTGCGTTGCAAATATATCAACATATACGCCACATAATAACCACCAATAAATAAACGTCTTCCAAAATCATGCCACTGAAGATCCTTCTCTAGAGATACGTTAGTTTTTGATACGTTGTATTTACTTATTAAAAACTGTGATAAATGAAAATGAAGTAAGATGATAACGTAAATTAAATTGATTGAACAAATCATTACGATAACGAAAATTAAAATTGATTGAAACAAATCATTACGATACTGCAGCATTTACATAAAGTAAACACAAATACGGGTAGAACCATAATAAATTATTATGAATAGATATATATATATATCTATAAAATATTCATAGCTCCTATACAAATTACAATATAATTAAAACTTCAATTAACATACATCAATTAACATGTCTCGGTATATAATTTGCAAAAGCGAAACACTAGAATAAAAGAGTTTTAAAATTTAATCTTGCAAAAAATTTAGAAAATTTAAAACAAAATTACTGCCAAATAACTAAACCTGAATCAAATAAACGTATATTCTAATACAAATAATAGAAATAGTATTTTACGAAATAGCAAAAATTTATGAAACAAAATCACTAGAAAATTAAATTTACCTTGTACAAGCTGTAATTTTATGACAAATATAATTTGTCTGTCACCCGTCAATAGTGACTGTATAAACGTCCAGTGCATTGCAATATATCACTTAAAATTTAGTCATTAATATAGCAACTACTGAGTTACTGAGGGGGAAAACAGATCGTGCAAAACATGAAAAATCGATTTGCACGAAATAAAGCTTTGACGGCGGGAAAAATAGTTATGTACAAAAAAATAAAGGGCCCGTCCTTCAATACAGACATAATACATATATCTGGTTCATAAAACAAAAATGTAAACTTTCTTAAAATTACTGAAAGGATTTTTTGTGAAATAAAACGGCAAGATGTTTAAATTGAGAATAAAATTTTTATGCAAACCATAAAAATACTCTAAATAATAAATTTACGCCGAAAACTCTAAATTAAACAAAAGATATGGATCTACATCAATGAATATAGAGTAAAATGAGGTTCGGAGTGAAAATATAAAATACAATATTTTACCAAACGTACTTTTCACTTTGTGCAATTCGCCATTTTTCTCTTTTTAAATAACGGTATACAGCAATAGCAGAGTTAATAAAACTCATGGTTTTAAAAGGGATTGGGTAATTCTCAAAACAGTACCAACCAATATTACAAACATTCAATCCCAGTGCTTGATTTTATAGACAGCTTAACACATCTACCTAGATTTAAACAACAAGTTTAAGCAGGACACATTTAATCTTATATATTAAAAAAGGCAATGATGTCACTCCAAACCCACCAACACTCATTTTGTTTAACTTTGTATTTCTTTACAGTAATTGTAAACCCCGGTAAACCATCAAATATTTAAAAATGTTGACTATGTGACATTTGAAATGATCGCCATTTCGATAATGGCGACACAATTTGTTATAGTTTTCAAAATTTCTATTCGCCCATTTAAAATTATCTATACTGCCCTATTCAGGCCTGGTTTATTGATATACAATTATCAGACGCTATAAATGTTTTTAGACTAAATATGTGTACACTTATCAGTTCGTACTAGCCGTTCTTCAGCCGAATGCCCCCTCTTTATTCCAATAACTTGATATATTACACTGATCACGCAAGCAAAACTTCAACATTAACAATAAGATGTTTTAGTGATAAAACATACCCTTTGAAATGACGTATTTAATTAACTCAAAAGTTATATTACCGATTGTAATAGCAGTAGTTAGATAGACATTCTTGTCAGATATATTTTTTGTACAAACGTATTCAAGTTTTGCTTAGACAGCTCATCCCCGTGTCGAGGATGATTGTTATCTTCTGTAAATTATTTTCTGATCTATATTCGCACGAAACAAAATAATATATCATTCTTAAAATACATTTTTAAAAAGTCCCAATAACTGTTCTTTTTGTAAATTTAGACAGCAGCACCTATTTAAGTTAAAGTTTACCATTTCGTTTGCATCATGAATTAAACTACATGTATTACATATATTTTCTTTCCTTATTTAAAGATTAAAAAGGTAAGTTTTGCTAAATATATATATTTGTTTGAAACAGTTTTATAAACGTTGACATAATTATAGTAAAATGTGAGAATATGTTTAATAGAATCTTTAGAAGACAAAAATGACAAAAGCAATCAGCTACTGTTTACAACAATACCACCGATACCGGCCTAGCAATATTTTCCTACGTGTTCTGAATTTATCAATTTTATCAACATATATCTTACTATTCAATGGCACTTTGGTGTGATTTTATGAAAAAGCATTCATGTAACAAATCATACAAGCAAAGTAATTTGTTTCTAATCGAAATGCTTGAAATATGTATTACAGGTTTTCTTTGTTCGTCCATTGTTCTAAGGCCCCAATATAAATTCCCTCAACCAACCCAATATAAGGCTGTTTCAAAGGTTTTCTTAATTTCTCAAAATTATATTGGTGATCTTGTAAAATTGAAAATCTTTAAACCGTTTGTTTGAAAACTTATATGATATAAAATTTCATATGCACAATTAAAAGCAAAATTAAAACCTAAAAAGAATTTAAATAAAATTAAACCCTCCTTGAAGGGGTTTGGGGAGTCATAATTTGTTAAAAGAAAAAAGAAAAATAAAGTTGGCCCTTCTTGGGTTTGAACCTACAACTCTCAGTTGCAATGCAGTTGACAGTAATTCCAGCTTATGCGAATACTCTTTAAAGCGGGGGTTACCTTTGTCGAAGATTAATCGATTTGTTTCGTAACTACGTTTTTACGACATAGTTTTTCAAAATTACGACGTAGTATCTCATAATTACGAGACATAAATCTCGCTATTTCGAGATAATTAAATTCTCGTTAAAGTTCTGTTCTTTTCATTATACATAAGTATTGAAAATATCTGATTTTTGATTTCAAAATCTTATCATACTTTAAAATAAGAGAGCATGCTTATGTGGGGTAAGAATGGTTCCTTATGATATATACATGTAAATCTGTTTTATTTTTTCATTTTGATGTATGTCTGTATCTCTAAACAAAATGAAAAGCCACAGACATGTTCCGCTTATGATTCCACTTTATGATCACTCCTCCCCTGGCTCGTTAACCAGAATAACGTTATGACTATTTAATAGTATAAAAAAACATGCAACGAACTTGTATCACTTTACGAAACCACAATATATGCATGTATTTCATGAACTCAATCGTAAAAAATTCTTACGTTTCCAGTATGTTGCAAATGACTTGTTAAAATTTAGAATTGACTTCGTTGTACCAATTTTGATCTACAATATTACTACTCCCTACACATTTTTATACAAACTTCCAAATGGGAATAACATTTTGGGTCAAACCTCTTTTATTGGAGGCGGCAAGGTTTTGGCTAAATTTCGTATCATTTTCCTTCTAAATGCTTTTCAACAAACAGATTTACTTGTTCACTGAAAACGAGGTAAGCCATAAAAGGGACATCATGACTTTCTTGTTAAATGATATTTTCATAAAAGATTCAATTATAATTATATAGTTATATAGTTAGATTTGTAGTACTTGTTTTCGTCAATTTAGCAAGCAATATCCAGCTGTTATACATGTATCATTTTGTATTATCTTGTTACAACAAAGTCATTTTAACTTGGAACATGCCACATTTATTCAAAGTTTTCCTGACTTACTTCCCTTCTTTACCTACGTGATTATCTTGCAAAAAGTGCCAATACAAGTGTTATTTGTTCTGTTGTTAAACAATCTATGAACAATTTTATAACTGACAACATGCAACATATTAATATTGTGGTTCTATAGAAGAATTACGTGCATATTTACCGACATACATTTATCATTCAAGCATGCACATTTCTCTGGCATTATTCATTGAATATACCTTGTGGCATAACATAATAATACATTCATGATTATACAACATTTAGGTTGATATAAGCGTAATTACAAAAGCGAAAGTCTTAATTAATGAGGGGAAATAAAAAACATAAAAACTTCTGGAGGCACTGAGTTCGGATTAAGATAGACAGACTCATTATAATCTGTGTCTGTTTCCAGAAAGTATCTCTGAATAATTCTGTTATGATTACTTTTGAAAAAAAGCAAAATGAATTAATATATTTTGAGATTAATAAATGCATGTACACGAATATTTTAGAATATTACATGAAGATACATAAAAGCACGTACACGTTTTAATTGAGTTTAAATCTAATTTATATAGTATAGTTCATAATACTAAATTCTAATAATTATTATACTAAAATAATTATGCAATTTGTATGTCATGTCGCCCAGAACTTGAAAGCTCTTCCCTTAAACTTCTTATCATTTTAAGCAAATCTCGTTTTCCCAAAAGGTTGATTGTATTGCTGACTATAATTACATTCTATACAAACACATTGAGTATTTCATATTTTGAATAAAATTTTAGAGAATGAGAAAATAATTCAACATTGAAAATTCTCTTTTTCCTTCAAACATTAGATTATCAGACTGCTTGCAAACTAAATGAAATACCCCAGCAAACTTAACACGAAAAATGCTGACGCCGTCTTACCCCTCACAAACACATTTGTATTCATTGATAAAACATCTTTGCATTGCTGGTGATATCAGATTAACATTTCTATTGTTATAAACTTAATTGCAGTTTTATTGATGTAAATTAATCGTACCGAAAGAAACACGTGGCGTTAAAAAATTACACCGCCTTGCCAAAGAAGCGCACGTTTCTTTTGAAGTAAGCTAAATGTTACAATAGGAATTAAAGGTATGTGCAACTTGAGGTTCACCCTACTGCGATACTGCAAGCCGTGAGTGGTACATAGACTGCATGGGAAAAAGGGTATCTAATTTTTGAACTAATACACGGCGTAAGTATTTCTTATATAAAGTTGAGAATTTCATTGATAGGCGTACTTGTAACATAAGAAATACAAAAGTAGTTTATTGTGTTAATTTCGGGTTAACAAGACTATTTAAGTATATAATGTAGTATGATATCTGCTGTAAAATTCAGGTGTTCATGACAGTGACTTTTTTATCTTGCACAATGTCAAATCAGTGTTATAATAAGAGAACACCAATTATAAGACCAAAAGAGTAACAACTGTCTGTTAATCTGAAATATATCTCTTAACAAGCAGATAAAAGATCATATGGTACAGTTGCATGTAAGGTTTTTGTCAATCATAATCAACATTTAAAGCTTAGAGAAAAAACTTGGAGCGAATAACCGGGCCAGAGATCATATGATAAGACATGAACATTTTCTAAACTGTCAATCATCTTTCAACACAATTAATTCATGCATTAAGACATTTTACCCCTTGTAATTACAAACAATAAGAGATATTTTGTCTCCCATACCACACATTCGATATATTGAATGAAGACAGATAATTGCTCGTCAAGTCAAAGATTATATTCCTGTATAACCAGTCCTTAAAACAAAAGACAGCTATTAATCTTAAGTAACAAAATCGCTTAAGCTAAAGTATTTTAAGTCAACCTAAATACATTATCCACGTCATTCTTCAATTACGACAGAAAGCTAAAATGGTTAATATTCTTTGTAAGGGTCAAGTTTTTAACAAACTTGCCATGAATTCCGACAAAATGCAAACCCAATCATCATTCAAATATTGTAAAGAATTCTTATTCTTTCTCCGCGCTTGTTTATGAAAAAACATTTTCTTTCACACAACAAATAAAGTAGAATAGAAATGTGGCTTGTTTCCGTTGTCACGTAAATGATAGTGCTGTCAAATTTTGCATTAAATGCACTATTTACTTGTCCAATAGAGAAAGGTACAAACACTTAAGATTATATATTTACATTACCTTTCATAAAGAATACTTTTACATTTTCTATTCGATTAAATACAAAAAAGAGTTCTTGTAAGTTGTTTGCAAGCATTTTATGTAACGTTTACTTCTTTAAATGGATATTATATATAATATAGAAATATAACAACTTCTCATTCCTTTTAAGCAAACATGATAATATTGCATTTCAAGGGACTCCACTGAGGTTTAAAAGCCTACTAACATAACATTTGAATTTCTTACATAAATGAGCTGGGACACTTGAAACAGAAAAATATACAAAGAGTGTGAAGAAATATACTTTGAAATAAATTGAAAATCATATTTTTATGCTTTTCTTAGCCCGATTTGAGTGAAAAGCGTTTAAACACTTTTCATTTTTGGTCATTCTTTTACAATTTGAATAATCATTTTGGAAAAAGGAAATGCGCGAATGATCTGAAATTTTGCACAAAGATTAGTGGTCTAAACCTACATCAATTGGTTTACTTATCTGGAAAAAATATGTCCAGTCCAATTATGTCAAATAACCTCAGTGGAGTCCCTTTAATGCTTGATTTAGCATGATATCTCAGATACATGCTTAAATTATTATAAAAATCACATACAATGTACTTTGATGGACGTATTTCGACCAATCTTTAAATTTAAAAAACGGAAGAAATACTCAATTGGTTAACATAAAATGACCTTACGCTTTAAAATGATAATAATTCAAACTTAATAAAAAAATTCCATGAGCTTGTTTTCAAATGTGTAAACTTCTTGTATGATATTGCAAGATTGAATCACACTTCCTTTCATGTGAATTTATTTGTATGTGTTGTAAAAGATTACTTTCACACTATGCCTATCAGCGTAAATTCCTGTTTTCAGCGTCTTTATCTGATAATGCAGTAAGAGAAATGTAACGAGATGTTAAAGCAAGACGAAGATCATACCGCGATTACCAGCTAATTCTTACTTCATTGAAACATCTGAGTCTCATCATTTTATCGGATCCTATTTTAACTGAAAATGAATCATAGCTATTGATGATGCATTATTTTAATACGGATAGCCATTTTATTGTTCTTTTTGTTTTTAATGTACGATTTTTATTCATTACATTAACTGCATTAAAATAAATTCAAATTATTCATCAGTAAAATCATACATAAATTTTTACATCATAACATACTGTTGCATACTGTTAAAAGCTTTACAACTATGTATTGGAAATACAAATGAAATTTAATCAAACTTGATTTTATACACATTTAAATATTTAATACTTTAGTTAATTTTCTTCCACAAACTAATATGAAACTATAATTTATATGAATAATGTTATATTCAAATTCTGCAAGAAAGGAAATTAAGGGTTATTAAAAAGAAAAAAAAGTGCGAGTTTTATGTATCATCCCTTTAAAAGAAATGTATTTATCATCCGCGTTACTACATGATTACCTTTGCTAAGATTCTCAAAAAGGTAATTTTAGATCCGAATCAAATTAAGGAAATTTGATATGAAGTACATACTCATTATTGTATGGTCAACTAACATTGACAAACAGTAAGTTCTGAGAATAACTAACCTTTTATGCCTATAGACAATGACTTCAGGCTTTCGAGCACATAACACTCATTGACAAAATAAATAAAATATATTGAAGCTGTAATTTGTTTTGATGTTGATAAATCTAAGAATTATCGAATACAATCTTAAACGGATAAGTAAAAACCTAAGGATCGCTTGCCGGGTAGGTTCAAATTCTAACTATTGAATACAACTGTTTCGTTTGATTTAACTTCAGTATTCGTACATTGCATTTAGTGCAATAATAATACGGTCTGATTTCCTTTCTTTAGAGTAAAAAATCACAGGCATTTCATTTGCAAATAATAATAAACAAATAAGAGAATAATTTCTACAGAAAACAAAATAATTTAAAATAAATATTTCTTTTTATTGATCAGTCATCAAGAATTGTGCCACTGATTTTAGGGCCGTTTAAAGCTGCTGTTGTATCAGAATTTAAGTTTTGAAAAACTAGTTATGAACTTACTATTTAAAGGAAGAAAGCAATTAAAATAGTCGCGCGATCAGTGAAAATTAAAACAACGCATTCCTTGTAAATTCTAGATACAGAATTCAAGATTATCTTTATCGTAAAATAATATGTTTAAGAAATACATAACATAAAAAATTTATCTTGCAAGATACGTATGGTAAATGTCTTGGAAAAAAAATGAATCAAGATTAAACAACTCTGGGACTGAAACCGGCAATTAATTTGTTCAAACAGGAGAATGTAATAGGTATAATGGCATAAAAACTGTAAGATATTCGAGTTCAGATTCAAGTTTTACTACCAATTAACATGTCAAGGATTTGTAAGTTATGGCAGCAAGAAGTTTAAGAATTTGAAACAAACACATACACCTGACATGTTTCATTACTCACAATTAAACATGCCATACATTTGAGTAACAGATAAAGCAATCGTTTCAAATACTTTTATACATCATTTCAAGAAATAACTCATAAAACTTAGGAACTTATGCTTAAATATTTTCCTCTTTTTTATGAATAGCTGCTTTTGATTAATATTACTTGTGATCGTTTTATGCATAAAACTTGAAAAGGAGATAATCCCCATCTGAAAACATTGAAAAACAACATCAGTATGCAAAATTGGCAACGTGGTCGAATGATGAACGAATTTGTGAATAATTCAAGGATTGTTGGCTGTAAGCCGTTATTCAATTGAGTAAAAACTTTACACTTTTTGCTTATTGTTGGTAAGTTCCAGGAACAATTTCAAAGTTTGTTTATAACCCTTCAACTTTCTACACAATCGAACTAAAGTATTCATAAAATAAATTCTTTCTTACTTTAATGTGATTACAAATTTTGATAATGCTATGTTTCTTGGTTTCTTAAAGCATTTTTTTTAAATAAATATTTTTATATAACATCTCAAATAAAAAGTTACTTAAATAACATAAAATACGTTTTATGAGAAAAATGTTATTCTGACTAAGAATATTTCTGTTAGTTGTGAATTATTTTAGGGTCCATTGCAATCCCCGCAATCAATCAATCTTAATTTCATTAACTGATCAGTTTTCCACAGAATTAATTCGTGAAAATTTGTGTGATTAAAACCATCCTGAATTTAAAGTTATTTTAAACACTTTTAGTTATAAGAAACATGCAATATCCGATAAAAGCTCGCTTGTTTGCCAAACGAACAACTGATGAAAGATTTTTTTCATTTGTATGATGAAAATGATGTTTTATTTGCTTAAATTTCATTAAGCAATGCATTTTGCAATTTACATAGCTAGATCTGCTCTGTCATTTTGAGTCTCTGTCAATTAAGATATAACGTCGTAAATCATGTTCAGCTAATTTAACACATTTAAAGAGACTACTTTGTGTTTATTTATTGTATGATCCTCCACCTTGGGTTCCATAATTACCCTTCTAAATTCAAACACAATGGTATTTAGATGTTCTTTATATTTATCAGTTTTCAAGATCTTCCATGTATCACAGGTCAATCAAAAGCCCAGATGTTTGGTTCAATTAAACTGAAAAGCAGGTTGATAGGCAAATATGTGATTATGACACCAACAAACGCCAGGGCACACATACGCATATTGTTTCATAAGGTTATTAGCTAACCAACAACGGAGACGACTATACTTTGTTGATCTATATCACAAACAGAAAAACACACAAAGGTGAGATTTGACTCCGATTAAATTGATTTATATCTTTAACCTATACCCTTGATATTTATTCCTCATTGACGTTAAGTTATTTGAGTCTCTTCAAATTATCATTTGTTAACAAAATTAATTGTATATACATTACAGAAAATGAACAGATCTTTAGATTGACTGATATTTAAGATACCAAATTTCAACATAAGCTAAAGAGGTATGACCCCTGGAAACCTTAATTGTCACACGATCGGTATTTTAGTCACGCCTTAAAAGATTTTAAAAATCGTCTGTAGTCCGAAAGATATTGGCCATTACTGATCTTTTTAAAATGTCAAGTGGGACATGAGTATAGACACCTAGTTACTTTGATCATGCTAAAGTCCTTTGTTTTCATAGTTGGAGAATGACCAGAGATAAAACTAATTACCAAATATTGCGGGCTAATTAGGTAACCTTGTATAAAAGGTCAAATATCCATTATGTTAAACAGGCTTAAAAAACTTATCTGACAATCCGTTGTCCATGTTCAATTAGCAATTTGTCATTGTTTGAGACATGACTATTAATTGACTTTTAACATGTACAGTACTAGTCTATTATGAGTACGTGAAATAAATTTAAATCAGAATTCCGAATTAAATGATGTCTGCAAATTATCATATTTGCAAAACTTGGTTTATGTTTAAGTCCCAGTAATAAATTAATCGTTTTTTTTTTATAAACTTAGGGTCGAAATTCAATTTGACAAATTTTATTATTAACAATATTGTATATTTTATGAATATAATTATGTGAAATATAACATATTTATTTAGTTTGAGTTTAAACATATATTTATTTCAGTATTTTACATATATTATATTTATATGTATATTATTGTTACTAAAATTGAAAGGGATTAGAACGAAAGTAAACTTATATAGTTCCTCTCCCTTATTTTTATTTATTTGTTAATTCAAATCTCTTTCTCACATTGACAGATACATGTATAATACACAAAATTCATATACATTTAAAATATATGTATGACCAATCAACTGAGATTTATAAGAGACATATGTAACCATTATCACATACAATCTGACTATTTACGTATAAAACAGATAGGAACTAGAATACTCTTGTTAATGTGAGTTATTTTTAAATTACTATAAAGGAAATACTAAGAAAAAAGAAGTGAAATAATTTGGCAATTTTTCCATAATACAAAATGGTTGTAAAATAATGATATGTGTTTGATCGAATCAAACATATTTGGATTAACAAGTGTATTTAAGCAATTAGGTAAAACAGTTTAACCTAATTGTAAAACATGCTTCTGTCGTAAAAATACATTTTTTTACATGCTGTTAATATCAAAATATCATATAATTATATATACACATTTTACATATAAACTTTCTGACTTATTTACATCAAATAATTTTTCAGAAATAAAATATTTAAGAACAGCAAGATTGATGAAACGACACAACTTTTATCGCGATGACTCATAAAAGATAACCAAACGTCTAGATTAGCAAACTATTAATCTATTACACGGATAGCAAATCCCGAGATAGTGTAAAATCTGTGTTTCATGCAATCAAATTCTGTTTTTTTATGTTTATAATACTGTCTTTAATTTTACGTTTTTACCCAATGAACCTTTATTCAGAATGTTCCGAATGTACTTTAAAGTCTTCAGTAATTTTTGACATGCTCTCGGCATACTGATAACATTTATGCTGAGTCAATTTGTCGTATTAATGAAACCTGTGAATTGCAAATCACGCAAAATCTTAACCTAAATGTACTTTTATATGCCAACTTAAATTTGACGAGTAAAATTTATTTTATAAAAATTTAGAAATGAAACTGTTTTATGCCTCAAAATTTGTATATAACCTGCTGAAATGAAAACCCTTTTAAAGTAACATTACAAATGGCTGAATTAAAAGAAATTTTAAACATTGTCCATGTTTTAATGTACTGTAAAGCGGCACACTACTATATTTTTAGATTCTACATAAAAACTCATATGTTGTTCATGTTTTAAGTATCATATATATATATATATATATATATATATACAAGAGAATGGTCTAGTTTAAACTAATAATCAAATCTTTGGACGAACAATTTCATTGGAAATGTTTTATATCCTTCTTGTTTTTCATGATTCTGACAAAAGCTGACTGATGATAACGATTGTAGGAATGTAGGTGAAAGAATAAACGAAGTTGTTGCAATTTTCTTTTTCATGTTAAAGATATGTTGTTATTTTGCAATGGTTGCATGAAGTAGTGTATTTTACGTAGGTTGCTTGCACTGAAACATGATTGCAATTGTGATAATCCCTGAGAACAGCTTAGATCCGATAATTAGACAAAAATTTAGCCTTGAGCGGATTCATGTCATTTTTACCCTAAAAACTGATATTATCATTCTGATATTTCTGTTAAAAGCAAAGTAAGTGCATTGTTGTAAATGTGCCTTCTAAGCGTGAAAGGAATTATCATTAACATTAGAGCAATATAAATTTATTTTCCTCTTTACGAATGATGATGTAATCAGGTGTTGTGCAAACGCCTAGTTATTTTGACTTTAGTTTTTTAAAGCAGTTTTTAAAATGTATTCCAGATCTTATCTGTTATATAAATGTAAATAGACATAGTATATGTGATATTTATTACAGGTTTGTTTGATCGGTTAAACGGCACACCAATACAGTATAAGTGATATGGTTCCGAAACAGGAAAGACGATTTTGGCTAACCTCGATCAAAGCAACTGCATGGGTCAAAACCATATCACCTACTGGAGCAAAGAGATGCATAGACTCCATGAATACAAACCAATTAAGTTGACTCTTACTATCACACAGGGATAAACGGTGGTTCCAATTCTTTTGTCTAAAACATTAAAGGCAACCAGTCGGCGAAATGGTAAGATATTTGTTACAAATGTCTCTTATAAATCATTTTTGGTTGGTTCTACATTCATTGTACATATATATGTTTTTTGTGTAATTAACTATTATATTTGTACATGTGAGAAAAAGACTCGAATAAACTAAAAATAGAGAAAAACAGAATCCTTAAAGAAAGCCCAACAAGGCAAAATTGTAAAATGTTGCAGGCTCGGTTTGATAGAGCCTGTTCATGGACGGTACTGTAAAGTTGTAAGTGGTAAGTTGACTTTACTTTATCCAATATATTAATAACCAATATTACACAAATAAGAACTCAACGTGTTATAAATGCAAATACCATCATTTCTTGCTTATTTTAGAAGAGACAAAAATTTGGGTATTTTATATTTATGTCAATAGGACAAGGATTTCTAGAAATGATAGGTATGAAAATTGTTTCCGGCTCCGGACGTTTTCGTTATTCATAAGATGTTTGATACACGTTCAACGAGACAGGTAATAAGACAATGGTAAAAAAACTCACCTAGTAAGAAAAAAACATACCTAATGTCTGAAATATCAATTTGAGGTTACGTGCGTTTTTAAGCACAGTGATCACTTTTTATTATCAACAAGAATTCTCAAAGTCTGGAATTCATATCACTCGATGAAAAAGTAAAAGTTCACAGTAAGATATATGATGTATTATACCAGAAATAAGTCTTCAAAATAGAACACGTTGACACCTGGGAGCTTACTTTCAAAGCGGACTGAATTTCCTACTGTGTGTTTTCTTTTTAAATTCCATTGAAGTTAATGGGATGTAGGCGTATGACTGACGGATATAAAACGTTTTATTATGAATGAAAGCGCACTTGTCGCCAGCTTGCAGTAATGTTATAAAAATATACGTTCATCAAAAAACTTTAAAGAAATATTTTAATTGGTATGGTACTATAAAATTAATTATCAGGACACGTTTCTCACTGAAAATGCGTTTTTTTGAACTGCAAATAAAGCAGATTATTTTAGTTATTTTGTACATTTTTTTCTTGGTAAATGAGAAGAATGTACTTAAACAATATACATTAAACAACATCTTTTTCTTTATTTAAGAACACTTGCGTTGTGAAAAGTAGATTAAAAAATATGTCATCTTGCTAGTTGGTTAATGCGCAAATCATTTTATTGGCCTTTGATTTCACGAAAAACTGTTAACACTACAATGCATACTACACAAGTTAGATAAAGAAAGAGTAAAACAATGCTCTAAAATAATCAAAAACTAAAACAGGAATACAATAAATTGTTTAATTAAGGGTATCAGATTGAAAGAAGTCAGAGAAGGTTTATCGACGGTTGTAAAAATGATGAATTGGTCAATGATTTTATGTGAAAATATGCATATTGCATAAGTCTGCAATAGTTCTGCACGTTTTTAAGGATTGTTTTTTCTCTGTTTTAGTCATTCACTTTATATAAAAATCTACATATATCTTAATTTGTCTATATCAAGGTATTTACACATAAAAGAACTTGGTGGATTCAAAATTTTACAAGTATTATTTAACTCGGCAGCATTAATTTAAAAAGATACGTAGCTAGCCAAAACACAATACCCCATGTACTTTGTAATCATGTAGACAATTATGTTTAGTACATTTGTTAATTACCTTATCTAAAGATAAGCCTAAGAGTAATTAAACTGATTAAGCAAAACTACTTGCAATTAATCATTTCCGGTATGTCGGCAGGAACAGCGCCAAAGTCATAATATTTAATGGCACGCTTAACTGTTTTAAGATAAACTCAGATATATTTTATAAATAAAATAAAAATATTATTTGAAAAGGTAAGCTAACTCGACAACACAGAACCATTGATAAAAGAATATTTCCTGTTGAACACTGCTAGGAAATACTTACCTAGTATCAACAATTTATAAAGATCATAACATTTATATGAATGGAGTATATGATACTATAACATCAGATTATTTAGAGATATACGGTTCTTAAGTGACAGAAATGTTTCAAAACAGTGGTTCTGATAGTAACCAAAAAAGTTCGTTTTGATTAACAATTTGAATACGAACCTTTTGCACTGAAAATCGCATTTAAGAGGAATCCTTTTATCCGAAAAGAAAATGTGAAAAAAGGTTATAAAATTAAGATGACTAACAAGTAAAGTGCAAAAGTGAATGGGGTACAAGACAGCGACTATGGGCGTACATAAAATGCTTGAAAGTAATACAAGTACTGATGAAAGGCGATTTTTTTATTATGATATATTTAGCAATAAAGCAATAATATGTTTACAATGAACACGATGTCGAATTGTTTGCTAAATGCAAAGTTTCTTGTTTTCAAAAACACCCTGAACATTCAAAAAGATACATACGTCTCGAATGATTTTGATGTAAATTAGTTTTTATATATTATCATTTATTGACTGTAACGTTAAGTTATCATTTGAGGTAGTCTAGTAACTAATATTGAGCAGTCATTAATTTGAATTTTGAACAGTTACCTGTCAGGATAAGGTAACTTGGTAAACGGAGGAGTTCAATGACACTACATATGTGTGAACCATATTATACTTGCGTCACATTTTGGAGAGATTTTTAAGATTCACAGTAAATTCAATAACAATTTATATTAGTAACTTTGGTTAAATTTTAAAATTCAAAAACCATTAATAAATGATATAAAATTCAATGTCACGATTTACGTGCTGGATTTGTGGGTGTGTTCATTGAATGTCGCCCATCCTTGTTGATCTTTGTTTTCTTATTTAACAAGGAAACGGAACAAGAACTAGCAGGTTTTTAATGTTGCTCTTGGTATCATATAATACTGAAAAAACTGTAATGTTATACTTAAAGACTCAAGTATATAAAGGTATACTAATATGCTTAACAATTAAAAATCATTAAGTTGTCAACTGAGTATTATCCGAAACAAAAAAGTCTGAATAGACATTTTTTAACCCACAAATTTATTATTTTTGTTTATAATGGCAAGTTTTAGACTAACTTGAATGAATCTTATTGGTCAATGTAATGTTATAATCAGTATATTGTAAAGTAAAAAATGCTTATTAGTCAGAGAGTAATAAAGTGGAACATTTACGCAGAAAATACCTTTGGTAGCAAAGTGTTATATTCATGTTAAAATAACTTGAATAGTAAAAACACATTCTGACAAGTTTTTATTTAATTATCGTGGTCTAATTAACAAGATTAAGTGGTTTGACATACAATATTCCTTTTAAAAATATATGAAGGATTCCGTTGAGATTCTGAACTGAACTGGGAGCCTCCAATTTGTGTCATTTATCTCGCTGCCTTGTGTTCACTGAAAGCAATGAAGCACAACCCTTGAGACAATATTAAAAACGACTATCAATATAAATTCAAGATGATAAACAAGCGAACAAGGGTTCCGATTTAACGTGTATATTATAACTTTCACAATATGTTAACATGATATAAAGATACAAGTGGAAAAATGGAATTTCTTTTGAAGTTAAGATTGGTTAGAATGTCAGGGTTGAGAGTAATGAAAGACAACATTTCACATTTACATAAGATTAAACTGAAACCATTTTTTTCCTTATTTAGTTACTTTATTATTTCAACTTATGTTATGTACTACCTCCAGACATTTCCATTTCAGAAAATGCCATCCATAAGACAGAGTTAAATATCAATAAATAGAGGAAAGATTTCTAGAAATGGTAGGTATGAAAATTGTTTCCGGTATTGTTCTGTTACATGAATTATTATATGTCAAATATATCATCAACATAATATGCGATAATGACATATGCACAATCATTCTTGATAAACCATTCATTCAGCCTGTTAAAGCAAATCATAACCGTTTGTTAATTAAGCTTTTTGATCAATGTTCGACAACTTTTCAAAAGCAAGAAATGTATTGTTTCACCGCCAGGTAATTTATAATACGAGTAACGGACAAATTACATTTTTAAAAGGATAAGATAATGTTTGTAAGCTATGAACATCTATAAAGCGAGAGTAATATTTGCTACAATTAATGATAATCCTAAGCTCTTATAACTAATATTTTGCAATGTCATAAATTGAAGAACTGATCAAGGAGATAAGTAAATCCGGATGCGTTGAACACAAATAATAGCTTTTCCTCGTAAAATTACTTACAGTATGAAAGAATGATATTGTTGCTGATATGAAAATTCTTTTATCATAACAAACCAAATGTTAACCGAAATGCGAGACATTCTAAACCACTGATCAAAATTACTTAATATTTAAAACAGTGAAGCGTTAAGAACTATTTTAGTGTTAAACAGCCAGGCAATTACTTGATGAGAGCATACTACAATCACTTTCAATTTCAATATGTCAACTATATAAATAAATATCGAGGAGCTCCGATAGCGATCAAAATGAAGAAAAAAGTCTTGTTCGCCAGTTTTGAAATGTTTTAACTAAAAGCAGCTGCTGGTTAATATTAGTCATAATTGAAAAGTGGTTATAATTTATAGTGGATGGTGAATCAAACTTATAAAACAATTAATAAAAGGGGATGTTGTTAACCGTATTTTAAAATAAGAAATCGACCCTGAGAATATACACGTTTATGGATACTATAAAACTTTTATCAGTTGATTTATCAGATGCGTTGGCAATTATGGTTTTGAAAGATTCATGTCATTAAAGATAAAACTTTAGCAAAATAAACGTCAAGACATCACTGTTTTCATCTCTCAGCAGCAAAGTCTAGACTATTGAAAAGATAAATTTAAGCTAGCTCTGTCAGCAAAATCCTATCATAAGATAAACGCTTAACAGCCAAACTTAAATATTAATAACTTCCTTCAATGAAAACAAACAATGTTCAATTCTACATCCAGGTATTGTTTCAAATAAATCGAGATACCTTGAAGATAAATTATGTAGGCAAAGAAATCATTATAAAATAATGTATTTGTACGTGCTGTTTACGCAAGGCCATCCATATATCATTCGTAGTGATAAAAGTCAAGTTGCCAACATTTCCAGACTGATATCTATTTGCAGAACAATAATGTGTTATATAAATGAGTATCAAACCGAATTGTCTTGCAGGAAGATTGATAGGTTTTACAGGTGAAACACTTAATTTCTTACAGGTGTTTGCAAATGGCAAATAACGGAATATTTTGAATGTTGCTTCAAAGTAAACTTGTTTATTTCATGATGCACAACCTTATGTTTTTGTTAGTACGTTATAATTCATTTGAACAGATATTATAGTTACGAAATCAGTTAAAAACAGAATACATGTAAATAATATCTGATTTAAATGTTTATGATTCTTTGACTGCTTTATACAAGGATATTTTAAAACTACTTTACAGTCTAAGTAATCGTAACAAGTAAAATGTAAAGACACAAAAATGTGTAACATGTACGTTGATAAAACAAGAGCGAGGCATTTTTACCTAAGTGCATGATTAATAAAACATTTATAGAGGTCTACATGGCAACGCGATGTGCCAAATATAGAGTATTTATCCACAATGTTCCTAAAACTATGTCTTCTTAAAGAAAGTGAGTGAGTTCCAGGACAGAACCAATTTTGACCTGAGGGTCATGATTAATTTAACTTTTATATAATGATACAAAATGATAATACACGCAAGAATCAGGGCTTCTCAATCCAAATTTTGATACGTTTAAGTGGTTTACTTGTAGGAAGGAAAAAACACGCTAATGTTGATATAAAAAGTAAATATCAGATTTGATTTGTGAAAACTAGCCCTTGTAGCTCGGTCGGTTAGAGCGCGTGACATGGAATCTCGACGTTGTGGGTATGATTCCCAGGCTGGCCAGCTTAAGTTACTAAACAGTCTTTCGGGTTATACTTTAAATCGAGTTCCCGTGTAAGAATGATTTAAACACTTGGCACACTAAAGAACTAGGAGAAGATTATGGAATTTTGACTTTTTTCTGTCCTCCAAAATCCCAAAATGACTTGCACTCTTCTGGAAGACTCGCCCCTGTGGTCAGGTCGGCAAGTATAAATAAACTCAATAGACATACATGACTTGTGTAACATATGCAAAACAAAAAAAATGATAAGTTTGATACAATTAATAGAGGATGGGGTATAATTTTTTAAAATATTATTTACCTTTCGGTAAACGACATAATCAAGTAAGTTCTCTCAATTTAACCACTTTTACAAAATACTTGCAAAAAATGTTATCCTTATTAAGTAATTCCCTGTTACAGGTCATGTATTTTGGTCCTTTCTTTTAATGTCACTGTATATAAATATAGTTTTTTTGATATTTTAACATGGAAAAAATCACAAAGACTAAATTGTGGTAGTCATTACATCTTTTGAGGCAAATGATATTAACCAAATAATTTACACAACAAATGAACTGAAACATTTGTCAATGAAGTCTAGACGCTAAGAAATCAACGAACTACAATGCTTTGGAAAGGTAAGAAATAGAAATCCTTCATACGTATTAGACATGCATCAATTAAAAATGTAATTGTAGGAATCAAAACCAGACTCGGCAATTATAACCATTGGTTATGTATGCCTTTAATTGATTAATGCTTCCGAGGGATCACTTTGTTTCTAGATTTTTAAGTATAATTCAGTATAATTTCACATCCCTTGCATATCAGACTGGACCTTTTTATTATGAACTGGTGTAAAAAGTCCCGTGCTTTAAATGACATACGTTCACTACATTTACGAAAACGATGCGTGCTTAGGATGACGTTTGTTTGTTTGTTTCATTTTACGCCTTTTTCCAACAGTATTTCAGTCATATAGGTATTTTCCTAACCATCGTTCTAGACTAGACTACCTCCCTCCGTGCTAAACTACCAAAGCATCTCCCAGGGATCGAACCCACACCAGAGAGGCAACTGGATTAGAAGTCATCGACTCTAACCCCTCGACCACGGAGGCGGTTTTAGGATGACGTAATTCCGCGATTAGTTGCAATAAGAAAAGTGTTAAATAAATATATAAGTTTTTGCAGTACATTTTGAAATGCAATTAACACTTATAAAGGATCATGTATACTTAAACAAAATTAAGAATGAATAAAAAAGACTAAACCTCACAAAATTCTAAGTAAAGCGAACGTCAAAAATTCAGTGTTTATTTGTATATCCATCTTTTTCAAGAATTAGGGATTAAGCGATGATCGAGAATAATCGAAAATTGATCGTTTATAGGAAATGATCTCGAATAATTCTCATGAACGTTATGATCTATTTGCGTTAGTATCCTCTTCAATACATATTAATATAGAATGAAATCATAAGTCGATATATGGTTATACTCATATTTGCTTTGATGTCTATTTGCCATCGTTTTCATTTATCTTATGTTATTAAAAGAATAGATGCAATACTTATCTGACATACGAGGGCTGTTCGAAATGTATTGCTTATTTCTATCTGGAGACTTCAAATTTCAAGTTAGCTCAAAAGTGTTCATTTCAAGTACTCCCCGTGGCTAGAAAAGCAAAGTTTCAGCCGATATATTCACTTCTTGAAGGCGTCACGGTACGCTGATTTGGGCACAGTAATAAGGTACTGATGAATGGCAGATGCAAGTGCCTGTCGGGACTTCTATTTCCGCCCAGCAAGAAAGGATTTCAATTTCGGAAACAAAAAGAAATCACATGGGGCAAGATCTGGAGAATACGGGGGTGAGGCAAAACAGTTACTTTTTCTTTTTTCAAAAACGCCGAAACTATTGAGGAGGTATGAGCGGGGGAATTGTCATGTATTTTTTTTTTAAAACCAGTGACAGGGCGTCGTTTCTTATAATACTTTTTCAGTTTCTTAAGTACTACGTCTTTGTAGTACTTCCCAGTGATACTTTTGCCCTTTTTCACGGGCACTTTTATTGGGACTTCTTCACCAGAGAAGAAAATTGCATACAAAACCTTCTTTGCACTCAAAGACCGTTTGGCAATTATTGGGCGTTTGTTGTGTTTAGTGGCCTAGATTTGTTCTAATTTTTCTGACGGACTCAAAATAATGGACCCAAGTTTCATCACCTGTGACGACATTTGCAAACTGTTTTTTCTCATATTTTGGAAACATTTGAAGCAGCATTTGGCCATCTTAACCCGTTGCCTCTTTCGCTCATCGGTCAACAGATGGGACAACCATCTAGCAGAAATCTTTCTGACTTTCAAATGCTTCTTCAAAATAAAGTGAACCGTTTATAGTGATATGCCTACCTTTTCGTGCAATATCACGAACTGTAAATCTGGCATCTCCTTCAATGATATCCTTTATTTTGAAACGATTTCGTTACGAGATGCACATGTTGGCCTACCTGATTTTGGTACGTTTTGATGCACTCTATACCAGACTCAAATTTCTTTTTCCATCGCCTAACTGTGTCATAAGACACTTCAAAGAGCAATCCAGTTTTGAGCAAGGTTTGATGTAAAATAGATAAATACAGAATCCCTAAAGAAAGCCCAACACGGCAAAATTGAAAATGTTGCAGGCTCGGTTTGATTGAGCCTGTTCATGGACGGTACTGGAAAGTGCAAGTTACCGTCCACGCCCCCTAGCACCGGCTTAAGCAGAATTCAACATTTAAACATGAAACAGTAAAATTTTGAATTTAGAAACATCCGCAGATGTGTTCATACGGCGGTTATCATGGAACCTTCAATGTGACACTTCCGTGCCATTCCATGAAAAGCGGCGTATGGTCCCCAAGCAACAAAAAGCGTGTGCCCTAAACGAGAAAACAATGGGCGGAACTAAATAAATAATGTAAGCCCGTATTTCATCTTTTTTTGTCGACGCTTCTACCAACCATTTACTAAAGTGGTCAATGACTGCGTTTATTCAAATGGCAAATTGTATGTCTTACACTTAGTCTAACATGTCGTTTATACACCGTTGTGTAGGTATTGAAATACCCTTTTCAGGTATGTATTGGTTTTTATCGTAAAACAAAATTATTTAACTTGTTTTTGTCTGTCACATAGTAAATCTATTCCAACCGTTTCAAAATATTTTGTAAACCAGACAGCAGAAATGCACAGCTAAAATGAAGAAGTATTGATATATAAACGGTAGAAACACACAGAGCGAGTGTCTTATGATTACAAATTATTTATCATTTAGTGATTAACCTGTCCGTGCTCTGTCTTTGCCCTGTCCTGTTTTTGTTGGGGGTCCGACTGGGCTCCTTGCCACTGGTTCTTGTTGCTGGGTCATGTGGGGGTTGCGTTCATTGAACGCCGCCTTTCTTTGTTGATCTTGTTTATCATATTTTATGATAACAACATGTCTGTTAGTTAAAAATATATGTAAGTAAAGATGATATTTTACTAAAGTTTTTTCCAATCCGTCATTATTTTATGATAAAGCAATCCTGATTGTAAAAATCCATGCTAAAATGTATCAAAATATTTTAAGTAGGTAGCATAGGCAGCATGTAATGTATATGCTGATTACCTCTTGTTTCTAGAGTCTAAATAAATTATTCTATTAAGTAATTGATGGCTTTTTAATGCATCTGATTGTATTTCTTTGATATTGTTTATGTACCTTTGATTTGTTTATGATAGTTCTTGATTGAAAACATACTGCACAGGTTACCTTAAACACAAGTAACACAGTGCAGTCATGGTTATTTTTAAATTTAATATACAGTCGAAGTGATTAAATTACTGTTACTTTGATAAAAAATGGTTTTTAACATTTACACATTTAAAAACAACTTGTCGTTTTATAACCTCTAATCCCTTCTCAAAATTCTATTATGTTTAGTTTAGCGTTCGTTTACATTCGTTCTTTTTTGTCATAGTTCAAAATAACAAATATAAATTGACCGAGACAGCAAATTATATAATTCTTGATATCTGATACATAAAAAAACTCACACGAAGTTTTATTATTTGGCTTGTCTTGAAAATGCATCAAATCTAACAATATTTCATTATCATGAACAGACCAGCTGGCATTATAATTAGAATTGCTATTATTAATGACAATAATGAACACATATTCCATTAATCTAGCTAGCAAAATTCTTCAGGGAAATTAGAAAATGTTTACGATTTCCTCTGAGATTTAATCAACATAATATATTTCTGCTAGTGACGATAGGGATCTACATTTTAAAATACCTGTTTCAATTTTGTTATCAAATATGACCAGGTCAATTAAGAGCGACATGTACGAAACACTACTCGCGATAAAATTGAGAAAATAGGAATCCTTAAAGAAAGACCAAAACGGCTAAATTGAAAATGTTGCAGGCTCGGATTGAGCCTGTTAATGGACGGTACTGTCAAGTGCAAACTACCGTCCACGCCCCGTAGCACCGGTTTAAGCAGTTTTCAACATAAAAAATATGTAATGGTAAAAACATCCGCAAATGTGTTCATACGGCGGTAATCATGGAACCTTCGATGTGACATTTTCGTGCCATTCCATGAAAAGCGGCATATGGTCCCCAAGGAAGAAGAAGGTGTTTGAAGAAAACAATGGGCGGAACTAAATACAATGGAATAAGCCTGCAAATCACAGATAAGATGTCAAAAGACAGATTTGAAAT
This sequence comes from Ruditapes philippinarum, assembly GCF_026571515.1. NCBI lineage: Eukaryota > Metazoa > Mollusca > Bivalvia > Venerida > Veneridae > Ruditapes > Ruditapes philippinarum. Next base: position 395,663 of record NW_026858164.1, read on the forward strand.
AGAGGAAACATATCCTAAGGGTGATTCAATATTATTTAAGTAGGAAAATTGGAACCACCCAACTAGAAAAATGCCTAAAAGTGCAAATTAAAAGTACCACAAACACAACAATCATGTCGTGCTGAACGATCTTTAAGGATCGGAAATATAACAGCTCTGATTAAATGTGGGCACTTACTGCTCAAACGCACAAACTTCTACTGTATTAGCTCCACACTACTTAACGGCGACACAAACTTAGGACGACATAACATCAGCAAGTTTATATATCGTGGCAATTAGTACAAATTATTGAATTTTTAAGAAGACATCCGCAGATGTGTTCATACGGCGGTCATATGGAACTTCAATGTGCACTGTCCGTGCCACTTACTTCATGAATTAGCGCGTATGTCCCATATAATTTTTAAGTCAAAGCGTGTTGCCTTATTAACGAGAAATATTCAATTTGGGCAGAACTAAATAAAATCCCTGTCTACTCTTTCGTTAACACATAATATGTTTTGTCTATCTATCTTTTTACTTTTAGTACGTTTACTACTAGTATTAATAATTGTCTCTCTATCAATATTTAAACTATAAACGCTTTTTCAGTAATTAATTCTATGTTAGGAAAAGCTTATATAAGCATTTTATGCTTTCGGATCTGATCCTTTTTCAGCATTGTAATTTGTTATTCAATATTGTATGATAATTTTGTTTGTACAAAATGTTCGAAATAAAATATGTTTAAACCAAACAACGCTGATGTGGCGATAAAATTGAGAAAATAGGAATCCCTAAAGAAAGTCGAAAAAGGCAAAATTGAAAATGTTGCAGGCTCGGTTTGATTCAGTCATAGATGATCACTGGAAAAACCGCTTAAGAAGTTTACTTGTTGTAAGATCGTTACTTGCTGAATATTATGAATTTAATCGACATTTTAGATATGTTTTATCAATTTTGGTATTACTCAAGAAATCGACTCTATGAACAATATACGAAATGCTTTAAAGGGATGCTTTAATTCAGACGTTTATATGCATATATATGCTCCTAATATCATAAAATGATATTTAATTTCAACGCACAATATCTGGTTAAAAAGCAATATATGATTATAGGAAATGAAGTATAAACAATGATAATTTTGGTCCACAGTTTAAAACATCATACGAAGTAAATGAGTATTTAAGTTACAGAAATGACGATGATGAATTGTCTTTATGTATCTGCAACTCCTTTAGACAAATTAAAACTCCCTAATTCGTGTAAATAGTCGGGTAATATTCATAAATATCTGAGTCAATGTCTTGACGAGAAAACTATTTCAGACATTTTAAAAAGGGAAAATGCGCGGATATTTTACACGCATTACCGTGCTTAAATGACTATATACAATTAAAATCTTCCTTCATCTTATATGCATTCATCACTGACGCTACCAATATATCTGTATTTAACATATTTATATCATTTTCGCGAAACAAAAACTGAGCAAAAATTAAAATAGCTTTTGCTAACATGGATCAAAGAATAATTTTTATTCTGGTTGAAATATTATCAACATTAACACCTCATTAATGCCAGATATGTTACAGAAAAAGAAAAAAACAAGCTCAAAATATGCTTTGGCAATTGGTTGATTTGGAACTGAAACCTCCACATAAGTTTTATAAAGGTATGACCACATCCGCGGATGTTTCTAAATTCAAAATTTTACTACTTCATGTTTAAATGTTGAATTCTGCTTAAGCCGGTGCTAGGGAGCGTGGACGGTAACTTGCACTTTCCAGTACCGTCCATGAACAGGCTCAATCAAACCGAGCCTGCAACATTTTCAATTTTGCCGTGTTGGTCTTTCTTTAGGGATTCTGTATTTATCTATTCTATTAAGCAGCAAAATTAAAGAAGGTACGACAATACTTAAACACTTCTGTTTTTCATGGGAATGTCAAAATTAATCGTATATTTTTCCCCCTTTTCTACCTTCGTTGACATTAATGTCAACGTCATAAAGAAGGGTTCGAGACCATTATTAAATGGACATCAAGTTTCAAAAGAACATGTGACCAGTACGATAGTATGTATGTAACGGGACGGTAATATGGTAAAGGGTTACGCCCAATAAGCTTTGTATAGCATACGTTGAGAGAGAGAGCTAGATACTTGAGAAAATAGTGTAATTTAGTAAAAAGTCGTAATACAGACAGACTGGTTCCATGTCGCTTCATGTGTCACACAGTCCATTTAACATACATTCCTTTTGACAAATATATTACATTAAATAATCTTTTAATTCATATTCAAATCCGATTATTTTAAATATTTTATATTTATTATTCATTTTGCAGCAAAAAGGAATGGCGCTGTATATAAAATGCCTTACGCACCAGCTTTATTATTTCTCTAATTTAGTGGTATGCAAATATATATTCCCACCAAACATCACAAACGTGTTCTTTCAATATTCAAACCATGGCATTTGTCAACAAAAATACTGTATTACATTTGAATTAAAATATCAAATGAAAATGTGATTTTTACGTAACATTCTATTTCCTGATATATCCACCAAAATAAACATATTGACACAATAAATGATTCAAAGAATGTAATCAGTGCAGCTGATTCTAAAAGAAAGATTCACTCAGGATGGTATTTTTTTAATATTTATTATATGTGTGGTAAATCATCAACATGATATGTGATAATGACATATGTACATTCACTCTTAATACATAAAATATTAAAAAGATCACATTTTCTTAATTATTTTGCATGTCTGCTGCATATTGAAAGGAACTAATCAAAGGAAACTAAGTTAATCCCGAACTGCTTTGAACAATAAATAAGTTAGCGTTTTTCTTACTGAAATCTTATTAGCCAGTATGAACGAATGCGCCCTGTCTTTAGTTTGCACTTATATCAACATGCCTGTTGGATATAAAAATCTACTTTGTATCATAAACAAACACAACATTTAATAAAGTGTTTAACCAAAAAGTTAGACATTCTAAACCACTGATCAAAATTACTCAATGTTTAAAACAGAGAAGCGTTAAGAACTATTTGAGTGTTAATCAGCCAGACAATTACTTGATATAAGAAAACAACAATCAGTTTCAATTGCAATATTTTTAATTTTTTAAGCACGTGCATACATACCGAGGAGCTACGATAGCGATTAAAAAAATGCCTAGCTTTAACTAAAAGCAGCTGCTCTTAGGTTAAGCTGGTTTAAATTTGTCATAATTGAAAAGTGGTTATAATTTATAGTTGATGGTGAATCAAACTTATAAAACAATCGAGAAAAGTGTATAATGTTAATCGTATTTCAAAATAAGAAATCGACCTTGAGAATATAGACGATTTTGAACACAATAATTTTTTTATCGGTTGATTTATCAGATGCGCCGGCAATTTTGATTTTGAAAGATTCATGTCATTAAATTAAAAACTTTTCTCAAAACGTATTCCAAAATAAACGTCAAATCATCACAGTTTTCATCTCTCAGCAGCAAAGTCTAGACTATTGAAAAGTTAATTTTAAGCTCGCTCTGTCAGCAAAATCCTATCAAAAGATAAACGCTAAACAGCCTGATATAAAACTTTTTTCTGACAGCAGGATTCTTTGAAATATTTACAAATCTGGCATAAACCCATAATCTGCTCAATTGTATAATGAATCTGTCTTGCTTTAAACATTCCATTCAGAGATTGCAAGGACATTTCACTATCGAGCCGCCAACAGTAGAGCTTGTTCCAGCACGGTAAGACTTATTAAATTAATAACTTCCTTCAATTAAAAATCAATGTTCAATTTTTCATTCAGGTCGGATATCAAATAAATTTAGATACCTTGAAAATAAATAATGTAGCCTAAAGAAATCATTTTAAAATAATGAAATTTGTACGGGCTGTTTACGCAAGGCCATTCCCATATCATTCATAGTGATAAAAGTCAAATTGCCAACATTTCCAGACTGATATCTATTTGCAGAACAATAATGTGTAATAAAAATGACTATCAAACCGAATTGTCTCGCAGAAAAATTGATAAGTTTTACAGGTGAAACACTTAATTTCTTACAGGTGTTTGCAAATGGCAAATAACTGAAAAGTCTGACTGTTGCTTCAAAGTAAACTTGTTTATTACATGATAAACAGCCCTATGTTGTCAGTACGTTATAATTCATTTGAACAGATATCATAATTAAATCACTTAAAAAACACATACATGTAAATAATATCTTATTGAGATGTTTGATATTCTTTGAATGATTTATACAAGGATATGTCGATACTACTTTACAGTCTAATTAATATGAAACAGTGAAATGTAAAGACAAACACAAATGTGTACTTTGTACGTTGTGAGAAAATCATAAAGTATGAAACATGAGATAAAACAAGAGCGAGACATTTTAACCCTAAGTGCATGATTTATAAAACGTTTGTACTGGTCTAAAAGGCAATGCGATATGCCAAATATAGAGTATAGTATTTTCCACAAAAAGGTAAGATGTGTTTTCCTAAAACTTATTCTAGTTTAAGAAAGTGAGCTACATGACATGACCAATTTTGACCTTAGGGTCATGATTAATATATTTTCTCTAGAAATCTACAAAATGACACTACCCGCTTCTAAATCTAAATTTTGATATGTTTTTATGGTTTTCTTGTCAGAAGGAAAATGGCATAGTTATGCCGATTTAAAAAGTAAATAGATTAGTCCAAGTTTTTTTTAATGACACTATACATGTACATAAATATTGAGACCACTTATAGTGTCATAACATATCTTTTTTGTGTAAAGTAAAACAACATGTTTTATTTTTATAGTTACAAAGAGACTGTGCGGTAATTATCAATATTTTCTAATATAAAACTGTAGTGTACATCTTTATAGGATGGTGATAAAAGATAAAATTTAAGTTTCTGTATTTGATAACAATATTTTACTGTAAAGATTAGTGTTTTGGTTATTGAGTTATTATTTGACGAGTTAAAATATCTTGTTCGGACAAAACTATGCATAACTTATAGTATTCGATATACGAGATATAAGGTGACAGGAAGACTGTAGACAATATATTTATATCATTTTACTGTTTAAATGAGTGGTTAGTCACAACAGACAACCTTGATGATTATTAAATGAATTGCATGCGCTCTATTTTCGAAATCGATATAAACTGATATTTTATATATATTATTTCATTTAATGAGTTATATGATGATTTCTATATTTTAAAATGCACGATGAAAACATTTTAGTACCACCTTGAACACAATCAAAAACTAATTAAAGTTGCTGTTTATATTCAAACATTGTAACTGTAGACAGTTGACTTTGTTTCTACGGCAGGCACATAGATGAACATCGATTAATCTTTATTTATATCTTAAATTTCATGAGTTGAACATAACAGATCAAAACAAACAGTTTATTCAAGATTTGTACAATAAGGACATTATCATTATATATATTCATAAACAGTACATACATTGTATAATAAAAATCACAATGGAAAAACAAGCACATTATCACAAATTCATATTTTGAGAGGATGAACTGTATTTTATTAAATATAATAGTACGTAGTTCTATGAGAAGGTGCATGAGCACCAGAGGCAACGTCAAAGCCTCAGCTTTACACGCGTTTACGTTATGTTTTCGCTTCCTAAAACAAGCTAAAAGAAAGAAAAATGATGACACATTCATATTTATGAAGCAATTCAATAATTTTATGCATTACCTATCTTCATAAATATAATTTTTATCAACTTAGAATTCAGAAACATGTAAATGAGTTTAATTATTTTTAATTTTAACATGGAGAAAAACACAAATAGACAAAAATATGATCGTCATTTTTGAGGCAAATGATATTAACAGAAAAGGTGAACTAAAGGTGAAGTCTAAACGCTAGGAAATCAATGAATTACAATACTTTGAAATGGTTAAAAATAGAAATCCTTCATCATTATTAGACATGCATCAAATAAAAATGTAATTGTAGGAATCAAACTCAGACTCAGCAATTATCACTCATACCATTGGTTATGTAGGATGACGTAATTCTGCGTTAAGTTGCAATAAGAACAAGTGTTTATATGAGTTTTCGTAGTATATTTTGACATACAATTAAAGAAAAGAATAAAAGTGACAATGGTGCATTAGTATAGCGAGCTTCGTAAATTTAATTAAATTTGTATTTCATATCTTTCAAAAACAGAAATTAAATAGTGTTGAGTATTACTTTTCACACGAAGGATTTAACCGATAGCACAATATGAAATCGATTGGTGACTATACTCATAATTGCTTTTATGTCTAATAGCCATCGTTTTCATTTATTCATTTATAGAATAGATGCTGACATAAGAATATCCACATATTATTACCAGATACGTAAGGACGTATGAAGGTGATAATAATAATATCATCTTGTTATACAGAATTATTTTTACTTGATTCTATTTTGTCAAATATTAAAACTATACAATCTGTTTCAAACAAGTTTACGATTCGGGGAAACTAAGACTGTAGTAATGCAGAGCTAAAATGTAAAAATATTGATATATATAAACGGTAGAAACACACAGAGTGACTGTCTTATGAAAACAGCATTATTGCAAACTAAACATATATTTTAGTAAAAGAGATATTTTACTTAAACTTTTTCCAATCCGTCATTTTTTCTAAGATAAAGCAAACTTTACTGTAAATATCCATGCTTAAATGTATCAAGATATTTCAAGTAGCATAGGCAGCTAGTAATGTATCTGTTATATTGATTACCTCTTGTTTCTTGAGCCTGAATAAAATATTGTATTGAGTAATTGATGGCTTTTTAATGCATCTGATTGTATTTCTTTGATATTGTTTATATCCTTTTGATTTGTTTAAGATAATTCTTAATTGAAAACATACTACACATGTTACTCAATTACACAACTTATTTTGTTTAGTTAAGCTTTATCTTTTCTTTGTTATAGTTCAAAACAACAAATATAAATTGACCGGGACAGCAAATTATATAATTCTAGATATCGCATATAAAAACTCACACGAGGTTTTTTAATTTGGCTTGTCTTGAGAATGCATCATCTCTAACAATATTTCATTATCATGGACAGACCAGCTGGCATTATAATTAGCATTGCTATTATAATTGACAATAATAAACACATATTCCATTAATCTAGCTAGCAAAATTCTTCAGGGAATTAATAAGAAAATGTTTACTATTTAATCTGAGATTTTATCAACATAATTTTTTTCTGCTAGTGACGATAGGGATGTACTTTTTAAAATACCTGTTTACATATTTTGATTATATTATGTTATCAAATATGAATAGGACGATTAACAAAGGAGGGCGACATATACGGAACACGACACACGATTAAGCTCAGTTATACACGATCACTGGAAAAACCATTTAAGACGAAGAGTGTTACGTACTAAATATTATGAATGTTATTGACATTTAAAATATGTTTTAATCAAGTTTTCATTACTCAAGAATATACTTAATGAACAGTATAAGGAATGCTTTAATGGGATGCTTTAACTCAGACATTCATATTCATATATATGCTCCTTAATATCATTAAATGATATTTAATTTCAACACACAATATCTGGTTAAAAAGCAATATATGATTATAGGAAACGAAGTATAAACAATGATATTTTTGGTTCACAGTCTAAAACATAATACGAAATAAATGAGTATTTAAGTTACTAAAATGTCAATGAAGCATTTTACACACATAATCGTGCTTAAATGACTATATACAACTAAATTCTTTTTCATCTATGCATTCATCACTGACGCTGCAAATTTATATGTATTTAACCTACTTATATCATTTCCTCGAGAGTTAAAAACTTAGCAAAAATGAAACCAGCTTGTGCTAACATTAATTAAAGAATAAACCTTATTTTGGTTGAAATATTATCAACATCAGCACCTAATTAATGCCAGATATTTTACAGAAAAAAACAACCTCAAACTATGCTTTGGCAATGGGTTGATATGAAACTGAAAACCTCCTCAGAAGTTTTATAATGGTCTATATTAAGAAGGAAAATTAAAGAAGGTACGACAATAGTTATACACATCTGGTTTTTTTTCATGGGAATGTCAAAATAAGCGTATAGTTTTCCCTATTTTTTACCTAAATTGTCATAAAATGTCGGCGTCTTAAAGAAGGGCTAAAAACAAACTAGGTTCTTAAAAGAACACGTGACCAGTACGATAGTATATATGTTAAAGGACTGTAATATGGTAAACGGTAACGCCCAAAAAGCTTTGTATAAAGCAGACAGAGCTAGATACTTTAGACAGACAGTCAGGTTCCATGTCGCTTAATGTGTCACACAGTCCATTTAACATTCATTCATTTTGACCTTTTGACAAATATATTACATTAAATGTGGTTCTAATTCATATTCAAGTCCTTATTTTAGATATTTTACTTCTACGTAATTCAAATCACTTTCCATTTGTTTTGCAAAGAAATGAATGTCACAGCATATAAAATGCCTTACGAACCAGCTTTATTATTTTGTCTATTTTAGTGGAATGCAAATATTAACTGCCACCACACAACATAAACGTGCTGTTTCAATATTTAAAAACGTTGCTGTTGTTAACAAAAACGCTGTATTACATTTAATTGAAAATATCAAACGAATGTGATTTATACATAAGATTCTATTTCCTGATATGTCCACCAAAATAAACATGTTGAAACAATAAATGATTGGAAGAATGTAATCAGTGCAGCTAATTCTATAAGCACTCAACATGTGATATATCTAAACTGCACAATGTGAAAAATGAACGGTGAAAGAAGCTGGAAAAAATATTGTGATAATATTAGATTAAATCTAGCTCAAATCCGTATAAATCATCTCGTGTCGTGATTCACTGAGGATTGTATTTTTTTTATATTTATTATATGTGAGATAAATCATCAACATAACATGCGATACATTCATTCTTGATAAACCATACATATAGCATGAAATAGCAATTCATAACTGTTTGTTATGTTAAGCTTTTAGATCAATGTTCGACAAAATTATTAAAGCAAGAAATGAATAGTTTAACCACCAGGTACTTTATATGAGTAACCAGCAAAGGAAATTTTTACTTACTGAAATCTAATAAGCAAGTATGAACGAATGCGCCGTGCCTTTAGTTTGCACTTATATCAACATGCCTGCTGGATATAAAAATCTATTTTGTATCATAAACAAACACAACATTTAATAAAGTGTTGCGACATTCTAAACCACTGATCAAAATTACTTAATGTTTGTAAACAGCGAAGCGTTAAGAACTATTTGAGTGTTAATCAGCCAGACAATTACTTGATGAGCAAGCAACAATTAATTTCATTGCAATATGTCAACTATATTAAACGGAGTGATCAAAATGAAAAAAAGGCCTAACTTTAACTAAAAGCTGCTGCTCTTAGGTTTCGGTGGTTAAAATTAGTCATTATTGAAAAGTGGTTATAATTCATAGTGAATAGTGAAACAATCGAGAACTGTTTTTATCTCTCAGCGGCAAAGTCTAGACAATTGAAAAGATTAATTTATGCTAGCTCTGTCAGCAAAATCCTATCATAAGATAAACGCTAAACAGCCTGGTATAAAACTTTTTTATACAGCAGGATTCTTTGAAATATTTACAAATCTGGCATTAAAATAGAAAAAAACAGAATCCCTAAAGAAAATCCAACACGACAAAATTGAAAATGTTGCAGGCTCGGTTTGAATGAGCCTGTTCATGGACGGTACTAGAAAGTGAAAGTTACAGTCCACGCCCCTAGCACCGGCTTAAACAGAATTCAACATTTTACACGAAAATGGTGAAATTTTGAATTTAGAAACATCCGCAGATGTGTTTCTACGGCGGTTATTAACCCATAATCTGTTCAATTTGTATAATGAATCTGTCTTGCTTTTAACAGCATATTCAGATATTGTAAGAAATTTCACTATGAACACAATTATGAGCCACCAACAGAAGAGCCTGTCCCAGCACGGTAAGAGTAAAAATAGCAACAACTTCCATCAATTTAAAAGCAATGTTCAATTCTTCATTAAGGTCGGACATCAAATAAATTTAGATACCTTGAAAATAAGTTATGTAGCCTAAAGAAATCATTTTAAAATAATGGAATTGTATGTGCTGTTAAAGCAAAGCCATCTCTATATCATTCATAGTGATAAAAGTCAAATTGCTGACATTTCCAGACTGATATCTATTTGCAGAACAATAATGTGTAATAAAAATGAGTATCAAACCGAATTGTCTTGCAGACAGATTGATAGGTTTTACAGGTGAAAAACTTAATTTCTTACAGGTGTTTGCAAATGGCAAATTACTGAATATTCCGACTGTTGCTGCAAATGACATGATGCACAATCCTATGTTGTCAGTACGATATAATTTATTTGAACAGATATCATAGTTAAGAAATCAATTAAAAACAACATACATGTAAATAATCTTATTCAAATGTTTATTATTCTTCTGCTTTATACAAGGATATTTTGATACAACTTTACAGTCTTATTAAATCTCAAACAGTGAAATGTAAAAATAAAAATGTGGAACTTTCACGTTGCAAGTAAATGTAACTCATAAAATATGAAACATATATATAAAACAAGAGTGAGTTACCCTAAGTGCACGATTAATAAAACATTTATAGAGGTCTAAAAGACAACGCGATATGCCAAATATAGAATATAGTATTTAACCAGAAACTAAAACTTAGTCTAGTTAAAGAAGGTGACTTCCGGGACAGGACCATTTTTGACCAGATGGTCCTGAGTTATATACAGAACAAATTTTGACTCGAGGGTCATGATTAATATAACTTTTGTAGAAATCTACAAAATGATACTACACGCCAAGAATCTTTGATCATGCTAAAGTCCTTTGTTTTCATAGTTGGAGAATGACCAGAGATAAAACTAATTACCAAATATTGCGGGCTAATTAGGTAACCTTGTATAAAAGGTCAACTATCCATTATGTTAAACAGGCTTAAAAAACTTATTTGACAATCCGTTGTCCATGTTCAATTAGCATATTTGTCATTGTTTGAGACATGTCTATTAATTGACTTTTAACATGTACAGCTCTAGTCTATTATGTGTACGTGAAATTAATTAAAGTCAGAATTCAGAATTGAATGATTTCTGCAAATTATCATAATTGCAAAACTTGGGTTATGTAAAAGTCGCAGTAATGTATTAATATTTTTTTTATAAACTTAGGGTCGAAATGCAATTTGACAAATTGTAGTTATTAATAATATTGTATATTTTATGAATATAATTATGTGAAATATATCATATTTATTTACTTATTTAGTTTAAACATATATTTATTTCAATAGTTTACATATATTGCATTTTATATGTATATTATTGTTACATAAAATTGAAAGGGATTAGAACGAAAGAAAACTTATATAGTTCCTATCCCTTATTTATTTATTTGTTAATTCAAGTCTCTTTCTCACATTGACAGATACATGTATAATACACAAAATTCATATACATTGAAAATACATGTATGACCAATCAACTGAGATTTATAAGAGACATATGTAACCATTATCACATATAATCAGACTATTTACGTATAAAACAGATAAGAACTAGAATACTCTTGTCAATTTGATTTATTTTTAAATTGCTATAAAAGAAATACTAAGACAAAGAAGTGAAATAATTTGGCATTTTTTTCCATAATACAAAATGGTTGTAAAATAATGATATGTTTTTTGATCGAATTTTAATCATATTTAGAATTTTAACCCAAATGTTTTTTTAGAAATAGGTAAAAAAAGTTTAACCTTTAATTTTTTAAAAAAATTTCTTCTGGGCCCTAAAAAAAAACAATTTTTTTAACCCCCTTTTTTTAATATAAAAAAAATCTCATAATTTTTAAAATAACATTTTTTCTTAAAAAAACCCCTTTTTGCTTTTTTCGACCCCCTTCCCGTGGGCGAAGGGGGTTTAAGGGCAAAGGGCCTTTTTATTTCCCGTTACCTCCTGGCGGGGGTTTCCCCGGGTCCCGGGGGGATCTTTTGGGAGTTTAGCAAAGGGGGGAAGGGTAGTCCCGTTGGGGGGTAAATCTCCCCGGAACGATTTTAAAAGGGTATGACTGGGGGTACTGTTTTAAAAAAAAGGGGGGTTAAAAAAAGAAAACCCAACCAAAAAAACTTTTTTTACATTAAATAAATTTTTTCCCGAAAAAAAAATAATTTTTTAAAAAAAGCAAGTTGAAAGAAAAAGACACAACCTTTTTTTTTTTATCGCGTGCTCCCTAAAAAATTTTAAACCCAAAAGTCTTTGTTAAAAAAACTATTAATCTTTTTTACACGGGTAGTTTTTAAACCCCCGGAATTTGTTTTAAAAAATGTTTGGGTTCCCTTTTTAAACCCAAAATTTTGGGTTTTTTTATGTTTTATAATACCCGGGCTTTTTTAAATTTTTCGTTTTTTTTCCCAATTTAACCCCTTTTTTCCAAAAAAAGTTCCGAAAGTACCTTTTTTAAAATCTTTTATTTAATTTTTTTACATGCCCCTCGGGGAAAATTTATAGCCAAATTTACTGAAAATCCCCAATTTTTTTCCCTATTAATGAAAACCCCCGGGGGGGAAAATTGGGAAAACCCGCAAAAAACTTAAAATTTAAAAAGCAACCCTTTTTTTATTTTTTAAAATTTAAAAATTTTAAAAAAGTTAAAAAATTTAATTTTTTTTTAAAAAATTTTTGGAAAAAGAAACCCGGTTTTTTTTTTCCTCCCAAAAAATGGTTTTTATTACAAAATGGGAAAACCCCCCCAATTAAAAGAAAACAAATGGGGTTTAATTTAAAAAAAATTTTTTTAAAAATTTGGGGCCCCCTGTTTTTTAATTTTAAATTTAAAAGGGGACAACCCCTACTATTTTTTTAGATCGGGGGCTTTTTTTGCTTTCATAAAAATCAAATTGGGTTTGGTTTTTTTTAAACTAAAATAAAAAGCACGAAGGGGAAAGGCCCCTTTTATAATTCCCCAATAATCCCCAAATTTTTTTTGGACGAACCAAATTTTTTAAAACAAAAAATGTTTTTTTAAACTTTTTTTGTTTTTTCCAAAGATTCCCGAAAAAAAGCTGACCGGAAAAGATAACGATGGTTTTGGGAAAAAGAAGGTAAACAAATAAAACCCTTTTATTTTTAATTTTTTTTTTCCTTTTTTTGTTTTCAAGCATTTTAAATTTTTTATTTTTTTTTATTTTTTCAATGCCTTTTCATGAATTTTTGGGGTAAATTTTTCGAGGTTTGGGTTTTCACTAAACCCCCATTGCAATTTAAAAGAAAAAATCCCCCAGAAAGCCCAGATTCCCAAAAATTTAGAAAACAAAATTAAAACCTTTAGCGGGGTTTTTATGTTCCCCTTTTTTAACCCCCAAAATGATTTTTTATCCCTTCTAAAAGTTTTTTGTTTTAAAGCAAAATTTTGTTTCATTGGGTTTTAAATGTGCCCCCCCTAAGCGTGGGAAAGGGGGTTTTTTCATTTTTAAAATTAGAAACAACAAAAATTCCCTTTTTCCCCCCCCTTTAAAAGAAATTTAAAATGGGAAATTAGGTGTTGTTTTAAAAAGCCCCAATTAATTTAAATTTCAGTTTTTTAAAAAGCCAAATTTTTTTTAAAAAGTTATTCCAGATTTTTTTTATCAGTTTTTAAAAAAAGGTTTAAATTTGAAAAATAGGAAAAATGTGAAAAAATTTTTTTTTACAGGGTTTTTTTTTTGATTGGGTTTTAAAAGGGAAAAACCAAAACAGGTTTTTAGGTTTAAATGGTTCCCCAAACAAAAAAAGAAAGAATTTTTTTTTTGAACCCCCGAATTCCCAAAGGGAACCCGCCAAAAGGGGGCCAAAAACCAAAAAATCACCCCGCTTGGGGAACCCAAGGGGGATGCATTTTAAACCCCCCATCCCTTTTCAAACCCAATTTTAAATTGAACTTTCCTTTCTTTTCACAAAAGGGGGTAAAAAAGGGGCCTTTCCCAAAACCCTTAAAAGGCCCCCTGTCCCCGGGGAAAAAGGGGGAAAAATATTGACGTATTTTTCTTTTTAAATTTAAAATTTGTTTTTTTTCATGGTCCCCAACCAAACCCTTAAAAAATATTTTATGGCTTTTTTTTGTATTTTTTTTTCAATTTTGAGGGAAAAAAGGGCTTGAAAATTTTCTTTAAAAAATAGAAAAAAAAACCCGGAAAAACCCCTTAAAAAAAAGGGCCCAACCCCGGCCCCAAAATTGGGGTTTAAAAGGTTTTCCCCTCAAAAGCCCCCGTTTTTCCCTGGGCGGACCTTTGGAAAAAATTTAATGGTAAGGGTTGGGCTTACCTTTATCCAAAAATTTTGATTTTTTGGTGGGGTTAAAAAATTTTTTTTTCGTGAAATTAAAAATTTTAAAACCCCGGCCCAAATTTTTGGATAAACCCCCCCCTTTTTCAAAATTTTTTAAAAAGAACCCCCTTAAAAAAAAGCTGGGCCTGCTAAAAGGTCTTTAAACCAAATATTAAAAAAAATTAAAAAAATCAAAAGTGTATTTTAAAAAAAAAATTTCCAAAAACCATCATTTTTTTGCTTATGTTAAAAAAGACAAAAAAATTGGGATTTTTTTTATTTAGGGTTTAATAGAACAAAGGAAAAATTTTTAGGGAAAAGATAGGGGTTTTAAAAAAAATTTTCCCGGGCCTTCCCCCGGAAAAGTTTTGTTATTCATAGGATGTTTTTATACCGGGTTTAACGGGGGAACCCCCGGGAATTTAAAACAATGGGTAAAAAACCCCAAAACCCAGGGAAAAAAAAATACCCCACCTTTAAAGGGCCCGAAATTTTCAAAATTTTAAAGGTTTTTCGTCGGGGTTTTTAAAACAAAAGGGGGATCCCCTTTTTATTATCCTTTTTTAATAAAAAACCCAAAATTTTTCAAAAGGGCCCGAAAATTTTTAAAAACACTTCCCATTAAAAAAATAAAAATTCACAGTAAAAAATTTTAAAGAAAAGGTTTTTTTAAACCCAAAAAAAGGGCTCAAAATAGAAAAAACCCTTTTTTACACCCGGGAGCTTACTTTCAAAGCGGACTGAATTTCCTACTGTTAGTTTTCTTTTTAAATTCCATTGAAGTTAATGGGATGTAGGCGTATGACTGACGGATATAAAACGTTTTATTATGAATAAAATGGCACGTGTCCCCAGCTTGCAGTAATGTTATAAAAATATACGTTCATCAAAAAACTTTAAAGAAGTGTTTTAATTGGTATGGTACTATTAAAATTAATTATCAGGACACGTTTCTAACTGAAAATGCGTTTTCTTGAACTTCAAATAAAACAGATGATTTTAGTTTTTTTTTACAATCTTTTCTTTGTAAATGAGAAGAAGTACTTAAACAATATACATTAAACAACATCTTTTTCTTTATTTAAGAACACTTGCGTTGTGAAAAGTAGATTAAAAAATATGTCATCTTGCTAGTTGGTTAATTAGCAAATCATTTTATTTGCCGATGATTCACAAAAAAAAAACTGTTAACACTACAATACATACTACACAATTAAGATAAAGAAAGAGTAAAATAATCAAAAAATAAAACAGGAATACAATAAATTGTTATATTAGGGGTATCAGATTGAACAAAGTCAGAGAAGTATTTATCGAAGGTTGTAAAAATGATGAATTGGTCAATGATTTTATGTGAAAATATGCTATATGCATTAAGTCTGCAACAGTTCTGCACGTTTTTAAGGATTGTTTATTTTCTGTTTTAGTCATTCACTTTATATCAAAGCCTACATATATCTTAGTTTGTCTATATCAAGGTATTTACACACACAAATGCACTTGGTGAATTCAAAATTTTACAAGTATTATTTAACTTAGCAAGATACGTAGCGAGCCAAAAACACAATACTCTATGTACTTTGGGGGAAATTTTGTTTTTGGAAAAAAAATGTTTTTTGCACATTTTTTTTTTAAAAATTTTCTTTTTCTAAAAATTAACCAAGAGTTTAAATTTAAAATGATGAAGCCCCGAAAATACTTGCAATTTTTAAATTTTTTTCCCCGGTTTGGGCGGGAAAAAACAGCCCCCAAAGGTTTTTTTATTTAAAATTTTTAAAGGCACCCCCTTTAAAAGTTTTTAAAAAAAAAAACTTTAGGGTATATTTTTAAAAATATTTAAAATAAAAATTTTTATTGAAAAAGGGTAAGCCCCAAATCGACAACAAAAAGAACCATTTTATAAAGGAAAAAATTTTTTGTTTTAACAATGCCCCCAAGGGAAATTTTTTAAACCTTTTTACAAAAAAATTTTTTTAAAGAAAATTTTAAAAATTTTTATATGAATGGAGTAAAAGTGATTTCTAAAAAAACATCAAAATTAAATTTAAAAAATATTTCGGGGTTTTTTTTAAGTGGGCAGAAATTTTTCCCAAAAAAAATGGTTCTTTATATAAAAACCCAAAAAAATTTCCGGGGTTTTTGATTTAAAAAAATTTTTTAAAAACGAACCTTTTGCACTGAAAATCGCATTTAAGAGGAACCTCCTTATCCGAAAAGCAAAATTGCAAAAAAGGTTTTAAAATTCAGAAGACTAGCAAGTACAGTGCAAAAGTGAATGGGGTATACAAGACAGCGACTATGGGCATACATAAAAATGCTTGAAAGTAATACAAGTACTAATGAAAGGCGATTTTTGAATTTTGATATATTTAGTTGTATAAGTATCATAAGGGTGAATCAATTAAGCAAAGCAATAACAAATATTTTAACACTACTGCTATTTAGTAATATAGCAATAATATGTTTACAATGAACACAAAGTCGAATTGTTTGCTAAATGCAAAGTTTCTTATTTTCCAAAACATCCTGAACATTAAAAAAGATACATACGTCTCGAATGATTTTGATGTTGTTTCCAGATTTTTATATACTTTCATTTATTGACTGTAACGTAAAGTTATCATTTGAGGTAGTCTAGGAACTAATATTGAGCAGTCATTAATTTGAATTTTGAACAGATACCCGTCAGGATAAGGTAGCTTGGTAAAGAGTTCAATGACACTTCATATGTGTAAACCATCTTATACTTGCGTCACATTTTGGGGGATATTTTTAAGATTCACAGTAAATTCAATAACAATTTATATTAGTCACTTTGGTTAAATTTTAAAATTTATAAACCATTAATAAATTATATAAAAATTCAATGTCACGATTTACGTGCTGGATTTGTTAGAAGGGTGTGTTCATTGAATGTCGTCCATCGTTGTTGATCTTTGTTTTCTTATTTAACAAGGAAAGGGAAGAAGAACAAGCAGGTTTTTAATGTTGCTCTTGGTATCATATAATACTTAAAGAACTGTGATGTTATACTTAAAGACTAAAGAATATAAAGGAATACTAATATGCTTAACAATTAAAATCATTAACTTGTCAACTGAGTATTATCCGAAACTAAAAAGTCTGAATAGACATTTTTTATTTAACCCACAAATTTATTATTTTTGTTTATTGTGGCAAGTTTTAGATTGACATGAATGGATTTAAGAATGTATGCTGTGGAATACAGCTATTGGCCAATGTAATGTTACAATCACTATATTGTAAAATATAAAAAATGCTTATTAGTCAGAGAGTAATAAAGTGCAACATTTACGCAGAAAATACCTTTGTTAGCAAAGTGTTATATTCATGTCAAAATAACTTGAATAGTAAAAACACATTCTCACAAGTTTTTATTTAATTCTAATGGTCTAATGAACAAGATTAAGTGGTTTGACATACAATATTCCTTTTAAAAATATATGAAGGATTCCGTTTAAATCAGATTCTGAACTGAACTGGGAGCCCCCAATTTGTGACTTTTATCTCGCTGCCTTGTGTTCACTGAAAGCAATGAAACACAATCCATGAGACAAGATTAAAAACGTCTATCAATATAAATTCAAGATGATAAACAAGAGAACAAGGGTTCCGATTAATGTGTATATTATGACTTTCACAATATGTTAAAATGATATAAAGATACAAGTGGAAAAATGGAATTTCTTTTGAAGTTAAGATTGCTTAGAATGTCAGGGTTGACGGTAATGAAAGACAACATTTCACATTTACATAAGATTAAACTGAAACCATTTTTTTCCTTATTTAGTTACTTTATTATTTCCACTTATGTTATGTACTACCTCCAGACATTTCCATTTCAGAAAATGCCATTCATAAGACAGAGTTAAATATCAATAAATAGAGGAAAGATTTCTAGAAATGGTAGGTATGAAAATTGTTTCCGGTATTGCTTTGTTACATGAATTATTATATGTCAGATATATCATCAACATAATATGCGATAATGATATATGCACAATCATTCTTGATAAACCATTCATTCAGCCTGTTAAAGCAAATAATAATCGTTCGTTAATTAAGCTTTTTGATCAATGTTCGACAACATTTCAAAAGCAAGAAATATATTGTTTCACCGCCAGGTAATTTATAATACGAGTAACGGACAAATTACATTTTTAAAAGGATAAGATAATGTTTGTAAGCTATGAACATCTATAAAGCGAGAGTAATATTTGCTACAATTAATGATAATCCAGTGAACAGCTCTTATTAACTTAATTATTTTGCATGTCTGATTAAAATTGAAAGGAACTGATCAAAGGAGACTAAGTAAATCCCGGATTGCGTTGAACTACAAATAAGTAGGCGTTTTCCTTCGTGAAATCTACTTAGCCAGTATGAAAGAATGATCATGTCTGCTGGATATGAAAATCTACTTTGTATCATAAACAAACACAAAATGTTTAACCGAAATGCGAGACATTCTAAACCACTGATCAAAATTACTTAATATTTAAAACAGTGAAGCGTTAAGAACTATTTTAGTGTTAATCAGCCAGGCAATTTCTTGATGAGAGCATACTACAATTACTTTCAATTTCAATATGCCAATTTAATTAAGCAGGTGTATCGAGGAGCTCCGATAGCAATCAAAATGAAGAAAAAAGTCTTAGTCGCCAGTTTTGAAATGCTTTAACTAAAAGCAGCTGCTGGTTCATATTAGTCATAATTGAAGAGTGCTTATAATTTACAGTGGATGGTGACTCAAACTTATAAAACAATTAAGAAAAGGGGATTTTGTTAACCGTATTTCAAAATAAGAAATCGACCCAGAGAATAAAGACGTTTATGGATACTATAAAACTTTTTTCAGCTGATTTATCAGATGCGTTGGCAATTATGATTTTGAAAGATTCATGTCATTAAAGATAAAACTTTAGCAAAATAAACGTCAAGACATCACTGTTTTCATCTCTCAGCAGCAAAATCTAGACTATTGAAAAGATAAATTTAAGCTAGCTCTGTCAGCAAAATCCTATCATAAGATAAACGCTTAACAGCCTGATATAAAACTTTTTCAGACAGCAGGATTCCTTGAAATATTTACAAATCTGGCATTAACCCGTAATCTGCTCAATTTATATAATGAAACTGTCTTTCTTTAAACATTCCATTCAGATATTGTTAGAAATTTCACTATGGCCACCAGCAGCAGAGTCTGTTCAAGTTAAAAATATCAACAACTTCATTCAATAAAAAATGTTCTTTTCTTCATTCAGGTCGGGTTTAAATAAATCGTGATCACTTGATAATAAATAATGTAGCCTTTTAAAATAATGTAATTGTACATGCTGTTTACGCAAGGCCATCCATTAATCATTCATAGTGATAAAAGTCAAGTTCCCAACATTTCCAGACTGGTATCTATTTGCAGAACAATAAAGTGTAACAAACCGAATTGTCTTGCAGAAAGATTGATAGGTTTTACAGGTGAAACACTTGATTTCTTACAGCTGTTTGAAAATGGCAAATTACTGAAAATTCTGAATTTTGCATCAAAGTAAACTTGCTGATAACACGGTACACAACCCTATGTTGTCAGTACGTTAATTAATTTGAACAAATAGCAGAGTTAAACCACTAAAACGATATACATATAAATAATATGTGATTTAAATGTTTGTTATTCTTTGAATGCTTTGTATCAGGATATTTTGATACTACTTTACAGCCTAATTAATCTGAAACATTGAAATGTAAAGACAAACAAAATGTGTACTTTGTACGTTATGAGAAAATCATAAAGTATGAAGCATGAGATAAAACAAGGGCTAGACATTTTACCCTCAGTGCATGTGTAGAGCTCTACAAGGCAACGCGATATGCCAAGTTTCGTATTTTTCCACAAAAAGATAAGATGTGTTTTCTTAAAACTTATTCTAGTTCAAGTAAGTGAGTTCCATGAAATGACCAATTTTGACCTGCGGGTCATGATTCATATATTTTGTAGAAATCTACAGGATGACACTACCCGCTTCTAAATCTAAATCTAAATTTTGATATATTTTAATGTTTTCTTGTATGAAGGAAAATGGCATTGTAATGCTGAAATAAAAAGTAAGTATCAGATTAGTCCCAGTTTTCTTAATGACACTATACATGTATATAAATATTGAGACCACTTATTGTATGCAGAATTTTAAACATAACATGTCTATTTTTGTCTAAAGTAAAGAAAAACGTTTTATTTTTATTGTTACATAGAGACTGTGTGGCAATTATCAATATTTTCTATCATACAACTTGAGCAGAGTGCACTTTTAAAGGATGGTAATAAATGTTAAAAAAATTATAGATTTGATAATTCATAATTTACTGTAAAGATTTGTGCTTTGTTCATTGAGTTATTTTATCTGACATGTTAAAATATCTTGTTTGGACAAACCTATCATTCGATATACGAGATATAAGGTGACAGAGAGCCTGTAGACAGTATGTTTATATCCTTGTACTGTTTAAATGATGAGTAGTTAGTCACAACAGACAGCATTGTAGCGTAGACAATTGATGATTTCTTAATATATTGCATGCGCTCCATTTTCGAAATTGATATAAACTAATATTTATAGTATGTATTAATTCATTTAATGAGTTACATGATAATTTCTATTTTTAAAATGCAAGATGAATTCATTTGAGTACCACCTTGAACAAAACTAATAAAAAACTAATTAAAGTTGCTGTTGATATTCAAACATTGTAACTGTAGACTGTTGACTTTGTTTTTATGACAGGCACGTAGTTGAACATA
This sequence comes from Ruditapes philippinarum, assembly GCF_026571515.1. NCBI lineage: Eukaryota > Metazoa > Mollusca > Bivalvia > Venerida > Veneridae > Ruditapes > Ruditapes philippinarum. The sequence continues at coordinate 416,905 of NW_026858164.1, forward strand.
GTTTAGGTAGTTCTTCATTTATTTCTTAAATTTATGAACAGAACATAATAGGTCAGAACAAACAGTGTATTCTAGACTTGTACAATAAGTACATTATCATTTTACATATACATAAATAGTACATATATTGTATAATAAAAGTCACAATGGAAAATAAGCACATTATCACAAATTCATATTTTGAGATGATTAAAATGCAAAAGTACGTAGTTTTATAAGAAAGTGTATGAGCACCAGAGGCAACGTCAAAGCCTCAGCTTAACAGGCATTAAGACATATGTTCGCACCTTAAACAGGCTTTTGTTTTCTTTAGAAAAATGAAAATGATGTCACATTCCTATTTATGAAGGAATTAAATAATTCTATATATCACCTATCTTCATATATATAATATTTATCAATTAAGAATTCAGAAACATGCAAATGAGTTTAATTATTTTACATTATAACATAGAGAAAAAGACAAAAAGACTAAAATATGATAATCATTTTTGAGGGAAATGATATTAACACAAAAAGTGAACTAAAACATGTGTTGATGAAGTCTAAACGCTAGGAAATCAATGAATTACAAAGCTTTGAAATGGTTAAAAATAGAAATCCTTCATAATTATTAGACATGCATCATTAAAAATGCAATTCAGACTCAGCAATTACCACTCCTACCATGTAAGATGACGTAATTCCGCGGTAAGAAAAAGTGTTGAATAAATATATGAGTTTTCGTATGGCATTTTGAAATACAAATAAAGAAAGGGATAAAAGTGACAATGGTGCATTAGTATAACGAACTTCATAAATTTAATTTAATTTGTATTTCATATCTTTCAAAAACAGAAATAACATTGTGTTGTGTATTACATTTTACACGAAGGATATAACCGAAAGCACAAATATGTAATCGATTGGTGATTATACTCATATTTGCTTTGATGTCTAATTGCCATCGTTTTCATTTATAGAATAGATGCTAACATAAGAATATACACAGATTATTACCAGATACGAAAGGACTTATGAGGGTGATAATAATAATATCATCTTGTTATATAGAATCATTTTACTTGATTCCTGTCTGTCAAATAGAAAATCTATAAAAACTGTTTCAAAATATTTTACGATTCTGAGAAACACGCAGAGAGACTGTCTTATGAAAACAGCATGAGTGTAAGCTAAACATATATTTAAGTAAAAGAGATATTTTACTTAAGCTGTTTCGAATCCCTCATTTTTTTTAGATAAAGCAAACTTTATTGTAAAAATCCATGCTTGAATGTATCAAGATATTTCAAGTAGCATAGGCAGCTTGTTATGTATATGTAATGTTGATTACCTCTTGTTCTCTGAGCCTGGATAAAATATTTTATTGAGTAATAGATGGCTTTTTAATGCATCTGATTGTATTTCTTGATATTGTTTATATCCCTTTGATTTGTTTAAGATATTTCTTTATTAAAAACAAACTACACAGGTTACTCAAAACAATAGTAACACAATGCGATCACGTTTATTCTCAAATTTGATAAAAATAGTGTTCAGCATTTACACATTTAAAACCAATATTTATTAGTCCTTATATAACCTATAATGCCTTCTCAAAATTATATTTTGTTTAGTTAGCGTTCGTTTCTATTCTATCTTTTCTTTTTTAAAGTTCGAAACAACAAATATAAATCGACAATTGATAATCGAGCAAATTATATAATTCTAAATATCTGATATAAAAAAACTCACACGAAGTTTGATTATTTGGCTTGTCTTGGAAATACATCAAATCTAATAATATTTCATTAGCGGGCATTATAATTAGAATTGCTATTATTAATGACAATAATATTAATCTAGCTAGCAAAATTCTGCAGGGAATAAGAAAATGTTTACTATTTCCTCTGAGATTTTATTGACATAATATATTTCTTCGATGTACTTTCTAAAAAACCTGTATAAATACTTTGATTATATAATGAATAGGATGATTAAGTGTGACATATACGGAATGACTCACGATAAGTCCAGTTATACATGATCACATGAAAAACCATTTTAGACGTTTCTTCGTTGAAAGAGTGTTACTTACTGAATATTATGAATTTTATTGACATTAAAGATATGTGTTAATCAAGTTTTCATTATTCAAGAATATACCTCATGAACAGTATAAGGAATGCTTTAATGGGAGGCTTGACTCAGATGTTCAAATTCATATATATGCTCTTTATTACTATCATTAAATGATATTCAATTTCAACACACAATATCTGGTTAAAAAGCAATTTTATATGATTGTAGGAAACGAAGTATAAACAATGATATTTTGGTCCACAGTCTAAAACATAATACGAAGTAAATGAGTATTTAAGTTACTGAAATGACAATGAAGAATTTTATACTCATAACCGTGCTTAAATGACTATATATAACTAAATTCTTTATCATTTATGCATTCATCACTGACGCTGCAAGTTTATATGTATAAAACCTACTTATATCATTTCCTCGCGAGAGGGAAACTTAGCAAAAATTAAATCAGCTTGTGCTATCATTGATTAAAGAATAATACTTATTCTGGTTGAAATATTATCAACATCATTAGCTTATTTATACCAGATATTTGACAGAAAAAAAACAGCCTCAAAATATGCCTTGGCAATGGATTGATTTGAAACTGAAAACCTCCACAGAAGTTTTATAATGATCTCTATTAAGAAGATAAATTAAAGAAGATACGACAATAGTTATACACATCTGTTTTTTCATCGATATGCGTATATTTTTCCCAATTTTTTACCTTCGTTGTCGTTGAAAGTAAGGGTTCGAAACAAACTAAGTTTATTCATCAAGTTTCAAATGAACAGGTGACCAGTACGATAGCATGTATGTTAAAGGACTGTAATATTGTAAAAGGTAATGCCCGAAAAGCTTTGTATAAAGCAGACAGAGCTAGATACTTAAGACAGACAGTCAGGTTTCATGTCGTTTAATGTGTCACACAGTCGATTTAACATTCATTCCTTTTGACTTTTTAACAAAAAATATTACATTAAATGTGCTTTTAATTCATATTCAAGTCCTTCTTTTAAATATTTTATATCTACGTAATTCAACTCACTTTCAATTTGTTTTGCATAGAAAGGAATGCCACAGCATATAAAATGCTTTACGAAACAGCTTTATTATTTTCTCCATTTTAATGGAATGTAAATATCAACTGCCACCAAACAACATAAACGTGCTGTTTTAATATTTAAAACGTTGCTGTTGTTAACAAAAATGCTGTATTTCATTTAATTGAAAATATCGAACGAATATGATTTATACATAAGATTCTATTTCCTGATATGTCCACCAAATAAACATGTTGAAACAATAAATAATTGAAAGAATGTAATTAGTGCAGCTAATTCTATAAGCACTCAACATGTGATATAGCTAAACTGCACAATGTGAAAATGAACGGCGAAAGATGCTGGAAGAAAAAATATTGTGATAATATTAGATTAAATCTAGCTCAAACCCGTATAAATCCTTTCGTGTTGTGATTCACTCAGGATGGTATTGTTTTATATTAATTATATTTATTATATGTGAGATAAATCATCAACATAACATGCGATACATTTATTCTTGATAAACCATACATGAAGCAGGAAATGGCAAATCATAACTATTTGTTATTTTAAGCTTTTGATCAATATTTGACAAAATTACAAAAGCAAGAAATGTTTAGTTTCACCGCTAGATATTTTATATATATGAGTAACGAACAAAATACATTTTTAAAAGGATAAGATAATGTTTGTAAGCTATGAACATTTAAAAAGCGAAAGTAATATTTGCTACAATTAATATTTATCCAATGAACAGCTCACATAAACTTAATTATTTTGCATGTCTGCTGCAAATTCAAAGGAACTATTCAACGGAGACTTAAGTAAATCCCGAACTGTTTTGAACAATAAATAAGTAAGCGTTTTCCTTACTGAAATCTAATTAGCCAGTATGAACGAATGCGCCCTGTCTTTAGTTTGCTCTTATATCAATATGCCTGCTGGATATGAAAATCTACTTTGTATAATAAACAAACACAACATTTAATAAAGTGTTTAACCGAAAAGTTAGACATTCTAAACCACTGATCAAAATTACTTAATGTTTAAAACAGCGAAGCGTTGAGAACTATTTGAGTGTTAATCAGCCAGACAATTACTTGATGAAAGCAAAATATTAAAATAATAAAGTCACAGCAATAACACGTATAATATCATTTTTTATTTTTCCAACGTTTCGGCAAATGTATGCCTTTTTCAAGGTAAATAAATAATAATAATATCAACGGACGTGACGTCGTAATTTTAAAATTAACGTCACGCCCACTTTAGCGGAAAAACGAACAAATACGAACAATTCCAATTCATGATAAAAGAGATAAGTGCACCAAACAAAGCATCAAAATATAAAAACGACACAATAGATATCGGATTAATAAATACGAATATTTCCTATAGGGTTTAATTATAAAAAATGATAATAGGAAAAAACGAATATCTATGTGGCGTAATTTTAGCATTTGTAGCGTGGATTGATATTTTATGAATTATTTAATTGAGTATAACAACTTTGTGTTCATTCCTTCTGGAAAATGAGTTTTTAGCTTATGAATCCAAAATGTTTCTTTGCACAAACGATCTAAAGTATTGTAAACAACATCTATGGGCATAAATGAAAAGTCGGTAAAATTATGATCGTCCTTATTAAAATGATTTGCAACATTAGTGGAGAATGCAGGATCTACAAAATTGCATATATCAAATTTATGGCTATTCATTCGTTTAGACACAGGTTGTTTGGTTTGACCAACATACTGCATGCTACATTTTTTACATGTTATCAAATATATACAATTCTTGGTTTGACAGTTAGTATGTTGACGTAAGTCAAATATCTCTCCTGTATTTGAACTGTAAAATGACGTACCACTATTAATACGAACACAATGAGAACAGCGTTTTCTACAACAACCTCCAGAATGTGATGTAAAGTCACTGTCAGTATCAAATCTAGATCTAACTAAAGTCTTGTAAGTTTCTTGGACGTTTATAGGCAATTATGGGTGTGTAGTTATTGTGAATATTTTTAACACCTTCGTTTTTTGACAGATTTAGTAGGTCCCAATATTTATGAATAGTATTTCCAATATTAGGTAAGGACGGATTATATGTCACAATAAATGGAAGAACGTTTTTCTTTTCTTTATCTTGTGGCCGTAAGGCATCCTCTTGTGACATCTGTGACACGTGAAGAAACGCTGAATCTATAACCGTCTCAGGGAAATTTCTACTTACGAAGAATTCTCGTAGTTTGCTCAGTGAAGTAGAGAACACGTCGTCGTCGGATATAATTCTCCTGTAACGCTTAGCCTGACTGTGGGGTATTCCGTCTTTACACCGTTTTGGATGACAGGATGTATAATCAAGATATTGGTGGTTGTTAGTTTCCTTTACATAAACATTAGTTTGAAGTTCGTACGATTTTCCTTTTGATACTTGAACATCAAGAAACGAAACAGATTGTTGAGATATGGTGTGGGTGAATTTAATGCTTGGGTGAACATTGTTGATTTTGTCAATAAATGTGTTAAGTTCTTCAAGAGAATGATCCCAAAGCATAAAAATATCGTCTAGAAAACGAAGCCACAATGACGGTTTAAGCTGACTATCTTTCAAAAACTCCTCTTCGAATTTCCCCATAAAAAGTGCTGCGTACGCGGGGGCGACTGGGCTTCCCATAGCGGTACCCATTTTTTTAAATTTTTTTTTTGTTTTTTTTTTTTTGATGAAAGCAAGCAACAATTAATTCCATTACAAATGTCAACTATATTAAGCAGGTACATAAATTCTGAGGAGCTCCGAGAGCGATCAAAATGACAAAAAGGCCTTACTTTAACTAAAAGCAGCTGCCCTTAGTTTTCGGTGGTTAAAATTAGTCATTGAAAAGTGGTTATAATTTATAGTGGATGGTGAATCAAACATATAAAACAATCGAGAAAAGGGGAGTTTGTTAACCGTTTTTCAAAATAAGAAATCGACCTTGAGAATTTAGACGTTATCGGCTGATTTATCAGATGCGCTGGCAATTTTGATTTTGAAGCATTCATGTCATTAAATCAAAATTTTCCCCAAAACGTTTTCCAAAATAAACGTGAAGACATCACTGTTTTCATCTCTCCCCAGCAAAGTCTAGACTATTGAAACCATAATTTTAAACTCACTCTGTCAGCAAAATCCTATATAAGATAAACATTGCAGGCTGATATAAAACTTTTTCATACAGCAGGATTCTTTGAAATATATACAAATCTGGCATTAACCCATAATCTGCTCAATTGTATTATGAATCTGTATTGTTTTAAACAGTCCATTCAGAGATTGTAAGGACATTTCATTATCACAATAATTACGAGCCACCAACAGTAGAGCATGTTCCAGCACGGTAAGAGTTAAAAATAGCAACAACTTCCTTCAATTAAAAAACGATGTTCAATTCTTCATTCAGGTCCGGTTTCAAATAAATCAAGATACCTTGAAAATAAGTTATGTAGCCTAAAGAAATCATTTTTAGATAATGGAATTGTACGTGCTGTTTACGCAAGGCCATCCCTATATCACTCATAGTGAGAAAAGTCAAATTACCACCATTTCCAGACTGATATCTATTTTCAGAACAATAATGTGTAATATAAATGAGTATCAAACCGAATTGTCTTGCAGAAAGATTGATAGGTTTTACAGGTGAAATACTTAATATCTTACAGGTGTTTGCAAATGGCAAATAACGAATATTCTGAATGTTGCTTCAAACTTGTTTATTACATGATGCACAAACCTATGTTGTCAGTACGTTATAATCCATTTGAACAAATATCATAGTTAAGAAATCAGTCAAAAGCAACATGCATGTAAATGATTTCTGATTCAAATGTTTATGATTCTTTGACTGCTTTATACAAGGATATTTTGAAACTTCTTCACAGTGTAAGTAATCTAAAACATTGAACTGTAGAGACACAAACATGTGTAACTTGTACGTTGTGAGTAAATCATAAGATAAAACAAGAGCAAGATATTTTTACCGAAGTGCATGATTCATAAAACATTTATAGAAATCTACAAGGCAACGCCATGTGCCAAATATAGATTATATATATCCGCAATATTCCTAAAACTTAGTCTTCTTAAATAAAGTGAGTTACGGGACACGACCAATTTTGACCTTAGGGTCATGATTAATATAACTTTTGTAGAAATCTACAAAATGATACTACATGCCAAGAATAAAAGCTTCTAAATCCAAATTTTGATATGTTTAATGGTTTTCTTGTAGGAAGGAAAATAACACGCTAATGCTGATATAAAAAGTAAATATCAGATTTGCTTTGTGAAAACTAGCCCTTGTAGCTAAGTCGGTTAGAGCAAAAGACTCGACGTTCTGGTTAGATATCCAGACTGGCCTACTTAAATTACTAAACAGTTTTTCTTATTATACTTTTAATCGAGTTCTCGTGTATGAATGCTTAACACTAAATAACTAGAAGATAATGGAATTTTGACATTTTTTGTCCTCCAAAATCCCAAAATGACTTACAATATTCTGGAATACTTGCCCATATTGGCAACCGTCGGCGAGTATAAATACATATGTAAACTCAATACACATACATGATTTGTGTTACATTTTCAAAATAAAAAATAAATTATTGATAAATTTGATATAATTAATAGAGGATGGGGTATATTTTTTTTAAATATTATATACCTTTCGGAAAACGACATATTCAAGTAAGTTCTCTCAATTTAACCACTTTTACACAATACTCGCAAAAATGTAATTCCTATAAAGTAATTCCCTATTACAGGTCATGTATGTTGGTCCTTTCTTTTAATGACACTAAATATAAATATTGAGACCACCTATAGTGAGTAGAATTTTAAACATAATATATCTATTTTGAGATAAGTCAAAGCATGTTTAATTTTTATAGTTACAAAGAGACTGTGTGGCAATTATCAATTTTTTTTAATATAATAAATTTTGAGCATAGTTTTTCTTTAGTTGTTCATATTCAAACATTGAAACTGTAGACTTTAGACTTTGTTTTTCATGATCAGAACAAACTGTTTATTCTAGACTTGTACAATAAGTTCATAATAATTTTAATGTACATTGTATAATAAAAGTAACAATGGGAAAATAAGCACATTATCACCAATTCATATTTAGAGAGGATGTACTGTATTTTATTAAATATAATACATGTATTACGTAGTTCTATGAGAAAGTGCATGAGCACCAGAGACAGGACCTAAGTCTCAGCTTTACATGCATTTAAGATTTAATTTCGCCCCTTAAACAAACTTTTATTCCTATATAAAAATAACTATGATGACACATTCATATTTATGGAGCAATTGGAGAATTTTATATACATGTATTACCTACCTTAATAAATATAATACTTATCAATTTAGAATTCAGAAACATGTAAATGAGTTTAATTATTTCATATTCTAACATGGTGAAAATCACAAACAGACAAAAATATGTTATTCATTTTTGAGGGAAATGATATTAAGCAATTATTAACACACAAAGTGAACTTAAGCATAATTATGTTGATAAAATCAATAAATAACAATGCTTACAATGATTAAACATAGAAATACTTCATAATTATTAGACATGCATCAAATAAAAATGTAACTGTATCAAAACCAGACTCAGCAATTATCACTCATACCATTGGTAATGTAGGATGACGTAATTCCGCGTTAAGTTGCAATAGGAAAATGTGTTAAATAAATATATGAGTTTTTGTATCACATTTCGAAATACAATTAAAAAAAAGGTTAAAAAGGTTACAATGGTGCATTAGTATATCGAACGTCATAAATTAAATGTTTATTTGTATGCCAAATTTTTCAAGAACAGAAATTACATAGTGTTTTCTTGTTTTCTTTAATATTACTTTTCACAAGAAAGATTTTACCGATAGTACAAATATGTAATCGATTTGTGACTATACTTATATTTGCTTTGATGACTACCGCCATCATTTTCATTTATCTTATATTATTCATCATGAACAGACCAGCTGGTATTATAATTAGAATTGCTATTATTTATGACAATAATGAACATATATTCCATTAATCTAGCTAGAAAAATTCTTCAGGGAAATTAGAAAATGTTTACGATTTCCTCTGAGATTTTATCAACATAATATATTTCTGCTAGTGACGATAATGATCTACTATTTAGAATACCTGTTATCAAATATGAGCAGGACGATTAAGAGCGACATGTACGAAACACTACTCGCGATAAAATTGAGAAAATAGGAATCCCTAAAGAAAATGTTGCAGGCTTCGTTTGATTGAGCCTGTTAATGAACGGAACTGTCAAGTGCAAACTACCGTCAACGCCCCTTGCACCAACTTAAGCGGTATACAACATTTAAAACATGTAATAGTAAAAATTTGAATTTAGAAACATCCACAGATGTGTTCATACGGCGGTAATCATGGAACCTTCAATGTGACACTTTCGAGCCATTCCATGAAAAGTGGCGCATGGTCCAAAAGTAAAAAAAGTGTTTTCCCTAAACGAGAAAACAATGGGTAAAACTAAATTAAATGGAAATTAGGAAGGGGATCAGAGGTTATGAAGCCTGCAAATCACAGATTGGATGCCAAATGACAGATTGTAAAAGCAGGCAACATATCCTAAGGGTGATTCAACATTATTCAAGTAGGAATATTAAACCACCCAACTAGAAAAATGCCGAAAAGTGAAAACTGAAAGTACCATAAACACAACAATAATGTCGTGCCATACGATCTTTAGGAATCGGAGATTGAATGTACGGGGCGACTTTTTACAGCCTCCACACGGAACAAACAACACTACTGTGGCGATAAAAATGAGAAAACAGGACTCCTTAAAGAAAGTTTTAAAACGGCAAAATTGAAAATGTTGCAGACTCTGTTTGATTCAGTCATACATGATCACTAGAAAAAACCCTTCAGAAGTTAACTTGTTGAAAGAGTATTACTTGCTGAATAATATGAATTTTATGATATTTTAGATTTGTTTTAATCAATTTTTCATTACTCAAAGAATCGATTTTATGAACAATATAAGGAATGCTTTAATGGGATGCTTTAATTCAGACGTTCATTTGCATATATTATTTCCAGTGAATACGCATGCCATCTCTACTTCTTGTCACGTATTGCTATGTTTCTGCTTTTTGTATATGTAAATATTGATGCTTTGTCAATGGCTCTTTTTAGGGCTTAAGTGTTGAGAATTGAGTACCGCTCAGTCGGTGCTAGGGGGCGTGAGGGATGTTGCACTTATTCAGTATCCCTCATGTACAGACTCAATTAAACCGAGTCTGCAATTCTCTTGTAATTTTGTTGTAATTAATGCTTCCGAGGGATCACTTTGTTTCCAGATTTTTAAGTACAAAATAAAATTTCTTCTTCTATGCTCGTTAATATCATAAAATTATATTGAATTTCAACACACAATATCTGGTTAAAAAGCAATATATTATGGAAACGAAGTATAAACAATGATAATTGTGGTCCACAGTCTAAAACATCATACGAAATAAATAAGTATTCAAGTTAATGAAATGACAATGATGAATTGTCTTTATGTATCTGCAACTCCTTTAGACAAATTAAAATTTCCTAGTTTTTATAAATCGTTGAGCAATATTAATAAACATGTGAGTCATGTGTTAACGAGAAAACCATTTCCGACATTTTAAACAATCAGTTTGCCATTTGCCACCGGCTGTGCATAAAAAGGGAAAATGCGCGGACATTTTACACAAATAATCGTGATTAAATGACTAATTAAAATCTGTATCATTTATGCATTCATCACTGACGCTGCAAATTTATCTGTATTTAACCTACTTGTATCAATTCCCTACGGAATTCCATAAACGACAGCCTACTTCTCACTGCCTTCTGCTTACTGGACAGCCTGCTGCTCACTGCCTACTGCTAATTGCTTATTGACAGTCTAAGTCTATGTATGGATCAAATAGAAGTATTCCGAATGTACACACATGTGCACCTGCCATTTTGTTGGAAAAAATTTGCTGGGAAAACAATGGTAAGTAAATTAAAAAGGATTATTTTATAATTAAGCCTAATAATTTGTAATTTCGAATTCATTGCAAGGGCTTGTGTATGTCCCACCATTGTACACTGCATTGATTATGTTATGAAATGGTTCCACGTGCCTCTTGCACAGGTGATTGATAAATTGTCAAATATAGGACTCATTTTAGGGTAAATCAACTTAATAATAACTTATTCACAAAGAATCTATGTTCAACAATCAACATGGACGGGCTTGAGTCCACCACTATTCCTCGGTTGAGAGGCGGAGATCTGGACCATTATTTTATTTAGAATTTCATAGTTTATTAAAACTTTCATTTGACAATGTAATACATTTTTAGAAGAATATCTGTAATCACTGGTGAACTTTAGGCTAAACATTCTCTCATAATCAAAAATGTGTGAGTTCATTTACGAGATCATTTAGGTTAAGTTTTCATTGGCTGTTAGTTATAGCTTATAATTGTGTAATTCCTTATTAGATGTTATGTAATGCATTTTTGTTAAGTTGATTGCACTCTTGATAGTTTATGTTGCAAAGATATGTGCTTTGAAGGTTAATAATACAATTGTAGAATCAATTTTATTCTAGAACAGAGGATGATAAATCTGACAGAAACATTTCAATGGAGGAACAGCCTATACTTTCATTGACTTCACAGACAAGTAACAGAACCAATACACCTGTATAAAAATATTGAAATTACAGTGGAAGAGGAAAAGGACAACATAAATGTATTCGATCTTGAAGGCGAATTTAACTCGGCTTCCTTCTGAAAGCATAAACAAAGACAAACTTGGCTGTATTCAAATTGTTTCAAAAACGTTCAATATTTCAATGACATAAACAGTGGAAACATGAAGACTTAGTGATAAATTACAGTTTGGACCAGCTTATTTTACTTTTATGAACAGCCATCGTTATTCTTTTGTTTAAATTCAATTGTGCTATTGAAAAACTATGAGAAATAATAGATTCTTAACTATTTAAATTTACTTAAAAATTTCTGATAGACAAAATGATCATGTTAATGTTACAATATATTTTTTGACGTGTTTGTTCAAAATCCATCTTTTATATAATTTTTGTAATTATCTTGTTAACAAACACACTTAAAAGTGAATTTTTAGGTTGGTAATTTTTCTATTTCTTTTTGCAATTACCGCAAGTAAAACCAATGAGCAAATCTGCCTTCGTATTTGCCAGAATCATCCAATGAAAGTCATTTCTATCAGGGTTCTAGAGGTTTGACAAGTTCAACTGACAAGACAATTCTAAACAGTTCTAAGACATCGTGATAGTGTAGAGCTTCTATGATATGATATGAAGCATTTTAAGTTACCTTTCTTACAACGTGTATATCACTTTACATTGCAGAGTATACACTGTATTTACATTATTATAATTTCATAACAACTACATGTATATAATTCATAACAGAACTTTTAATTATAATTCTGCTTTTATATTAATTGCTTTCCCCGAAACTTTACAAATATTTTATATAAATTTTGATATTTTACAGGCGTGTCATAATTTTTATTTTAAATAACGGTGTATACAAGAAAATATTAGCTTACTGGTCTCATTATTTGGACTAAACATACTTTTTATGTGGTGTTATAATCAATAAGTGTATTTCGTTTTGTTTTCGTTTTAATTGTAAATAAAAAAGTTCTTTAAAAATAAAATATCATAATTTTCTTGTAATTTTGTTTATGTTTAGCTCTCCCGAAAACAAAATTATGACAAAATGAATTGAAAATGGTTATATATATGTTAACCATAAAGCAAAGTTTGTTTGTTGAATGTTGTAACAGGACCAATTTGAAAAAAAAAAACAATATTCAACATTGTCCGCATTTAACCCATTACTTCATGAGCATTTTGTTAGAAATGGCTGTTTTCATTGAAAAGTCTCCCTTAACAAGTTCAAATTGCTACAAAACTATAAAAACTGCTTCAATACTAATCAAACTTGGCACAAATGTTGACTGGACCATTGCCTTTGTAACAACATGCCCAGGCTTTAATTTCCTGTTACCATGGCAACGAGGGGACATCTCAAAATTGCCAGAAATCACTATTTTTGCGTTAATTTTTTTCCATCAAAATTGATTTCAAAATGCTGCAACTTCTAAATGGATTGAGATAGAGTCAAATGCTTTTCAGCGTTGGTTACACGTTACCTTATATCAATCTGGGGTCATTTTTAGCCTCTCAAAAGTCCAAAATTTTCTTGTGCCTCCTTCTGGCAACCCCCCGATGTATCTTTTGGTTGGGGGCCGCGCCGAAAATGTGGTCACTTTTTTAAATAGCATTTCTCAAACAAAAACAAGTGTTGGGGGCCTAAATAAGGCATTTTTCACCATTTGAGGCAACAAAAAAGGGGGTGAAAAACGCGTTAAAAGGCGTGTATATTGGGTAATGGGTTAAACAGTGTCTTAGTCCATCAATTTTAAATGGAATGGATCACGAAAAGTATGTATTAGGAAGATGAAGATTACGTTATATCATTAGCTCGTGGCCGAGTGGTTAAGGTCGTTGACTTCAAACCACTTGCCCCTCACCTCTGTGGGTTCGAACCCCGACAGGGACTTTGGATTCTTTCATGTGAGGAAGCTATCCAGCTAGCTTACGGAACGTTGGTGGTTCTATTCAGGTGCCCGTTCGTGCCTGAAATAATGCACGGAAGGGCACCTGAGGTCTTCCTCCACCAGTAAAGCTGGAACGTCGCGATATGACCTATACTGTGTCGATGTGACGTAAAACCCAAAACAAACAAAAAAAACATAAGAAATACATCTGAAGCTCCAATATCTGGCAAGTTAACTGAATATATTTCTTCAAAACAGCTTTACAAGTTAACCTAAACACTCTTCTCTTAAGACAATGAAATAAAAAGACGGATGCCCAACAATATATTGATTCATCTGTTTTCTATCCTGTGGTTTTAATGCCTTTATCATAAATTATAAAAATCAGAATTTAACACAGGCAATACTGCAAAAACTAAGAAATTACATGCGGAAGGCATTACAGTGACTCAAATTTAGGATACCGCAGTTCATCATATCGATAAACAAATACTAACAACACTTTGTATGAATAATGCCCAAGTAACTCAAAGATCTTTCAATGATTTTATTATGCATCGACTTTCCAATTATAACACAATAATTGACATGTTACTCATCATGCTTTTTTAACATCTACTAAAATAACATTTTCTTGAGTCAAATCTAAAGGCTTTGTAGAATTAAGGTATAAATGTACGGTCTCCTGTCACCAGGACAATTAAGTACTAACTTTGCTTTAGCTAGAACTAAAAATTAAACGGTTCCATGTATGATTTGGAGCATGAAGTGTGTATACTCTTCCAGTACGTTTAACGTTTATCAGAATAAACTACTGGTAAACCGAGACGTGACTGGCATATATATTTTTTCTGAAAATCTATATATCTATGTTTTGAGAACCATTACCTAGATTATTTTTTAACAAAACATTATAGCATATTTTTCAAAATTCGAACTTAAAACTGACCATTGTGATTTAAATGTAAAAACAAAGACGTTCATTACAAGGCCTCCGTTTAAAATACCATTAAGTTCTATAGTTGTAGGGTAGGGTCAATATCATTTAATGAACAAATATAATAATATACATGTTATATGGTAGATGTATCTAAGCTTGAACAGGGATATACATGTATATATAATTAAGCAAGCAGTTATATCTGGTAGCTCAAAATTACCGAACAAGATTTAATGACAGAAAAAATTGTAATATTTGGTTAGTTTAACATTTCTATAAAGTTCACAGGTCTATGATTTGGAAAAGTTCCAGATGCCTGCAAAAATATATACTTATTTTTCTGCTTAGTAAAACGAGAATTATACATGTACATGTATAAATGTAACAAGTTCCAAGGTTTCAGTCAAAGTCTTCATAAATGATACTGAGTAATTCCTTGACGAATACTGTTTCAAACGGCCTCGTTGTAACATATAAACACATTGGAAGAAGGACATAAAAAGTCAACATTTACTCTCAGGCAATTAATCGGCTATTAGACAGGTGTAGCAGTAGGCATTTATCAATTAACAGTAAGCATTAAACAGTCGCTGTAAGCATTAAGCAGTTTAAAGTAAGCAGTTGACAGTAGGCAGTTGACAGTAAGCAGTTGACAGTAGGCAGTTGACAGTAAACAGTAGACTGTCGTTTATGGAATTCCGTAATTCCCCGAGAGAGAAAACTAAGTAAAAATTAAAATAGATTATGCTAATATTGATCAAAGTATAATACTTATTTTTGTTGAAATATTATTAACATCAGCACCTCATTAATGCAAGATATGTTACAAAAAAAAACAGCCTCAAAATATGCTTTGGCAATGGGTTGATTTGGAACTGAAAACCTCCACAGAAGTTTTTAAAGGTCTCTATTAAGTAGAAAAACTAAAAAAGATACGACAACAGTTATACACATCTGTTTTTCATGGAAATGTCAAAATCAAGTTTATATTTTCCCAAACTTTTTTCCATATATTGTCATAAAATGTCGGCGTCGTATAGAAGGGTTCGAAACAATCATTGAAATGGCTGCTCAGTTAATTTATCAAGTTTTTAAAGAACACGTGACCAGTACGATAATATGTATGTTAAATGAAGTAATATGGTAAAGGGTAACGTCCAATGAGCTTTGTATAGTATATTTTGACAGACAGACCTAGATACTTGACAAGATAGTATAATTTAGAAAAAAGTCGTTAGACAGACAGACAGGTTCCATGTCGTTTCATGTGTCACACAGTCCATTTAACATACATTCCTTACGACAAATATATTACATCAAATGTACTTTTAATTCATTTTCAAATTCGATTATTTTAGACATTTTACTTCTAGTAATTCAAATCACTTTTCATTTGTTTTGCAAAGAAAGGAATGCTACATCATATAAAATGCCTAACGTAACAGCTTTATTATTTTCTCTATTTTAGTGGTATGCAAATATTTACTGCCACCTACCAACACAAACGTAATGTTTCTATATTTTAAATGTGGCTCTTGTCCACAAAGAAATACTGTATTACATTAGAATTAAAATTTAAACGAATATGTGATTCGTACATAAGATTCAATTTCCTCCAAAATAAACATGTTAAAACAATAAATGATTTATGTAAAGAATGTAATCAGCTTTAAGCACTCAACATGTGATATCTAAACTGCACAATGTGAAAAGAATAAACGGTGAAAGATGCTGGAAGAGAAATATTGTGATAATATTAGATTAAATCTAGCTCAAACCCGTATAAACCGTTTCGTGTTGTGATTCAGGATGGTATTTTTATATTTAGCATGTGAGATAAATCATCAATATAATATGCGATAATGACATATGTACATTTATTGTTGATACATGAAGTATGAAATAGCAAATCATAACTGTTTGCTAATTAAGCTTTTCGATCAATGTCCGACAAGAAATGTATAGTTTCACCGCCAGGTATTTTATATAGGTAACGAGCAAACATTTTTCAAAAGATAAGATAATGTTTGTAAGCTGTGAATGATTATAAAGCGAAAGTAATATTTGCTACAATTAATATCCAGTAAACAGCTCATATTAACTTATAAAAGGAGACTAAGTAAATCCCGAACGAACTGTTTAGAACAATTAATATACTGAAATCTAATTAGCAAGTATGAACGAATGCGCCGTGCTTTTAGTTTGCACTTTTATCAACATGCCTGCTGGATATGAAATCTACTTTGTATCATAAACAAACACAACACTTAATTAAGTGTTAAACCGAAAGGTTAGACGTTCTAATCCACTGATCAAAATTGCTTAATATTTAAAATAGCGAAGCGTGAAGAAATATTTGAGTGTAAATTACTTGACGAGAGCAAACAACAATCAATTTTAACAGCAATATGTTAACTTTATTAAGCACGTGCATACATACTGAGAAGCTCCTATAACGATTTAAATGAACAAATACTTAGGTATAAATAAAAGCAGCTGCTCATAGGTTTCGCTGGATAAAATAAGTCATAATTGAAAAGTGGTTATAATTAATATTGCATTGTGAATCAAACTTATTGAACAATCGAGAAAATTGGTTTTTTGTTAACCGTATTTCAAAATAAGAAATCGACTTTGAGAATATAGACGGTTATGAATACAATAACTTTTTATTGGTTGATTTATCAGATGCGCCGGCAATTTTGTTTTGGAAAGATTCATGTCATTAAAAGTAAAAAGTATTAAAATCTTTTCTCAAAACGTATTCCAAAATAAACGTCAAGTCATCACTGTTTTCATATCTTAGCATTAGAGTCTAGACTATTGAAAAGATAAATTTAAGCTAGCTCTGTCAGCAAAATCCTATCATAAGATAAACGCTAAACAGCTTGATATAAAACTTTTTCAGCCAGCAGGATTCTTTGGAATATTTACAAATCTGGCATTAACCCATAATCTGCTCAATTTATATAATGAAACTGTCTTTCTTTAAACATTCCATTCAGATATTGTAAGAAATTTCACTATAGCCACCAGCAGCAGAACCTGTTCAAGCACGGTAAAAGTTAAAAGTATCAACAACTTCCTTCAATGATAAAACAATTCTTCATTCAGGTCGGGTTTCCAATAAATCGAGATACCTTGAAAATAAATTATGTAGCCTAAAGAAATATTTTTAAAAGAATGGATTACGTATTGGCATCCCTATATCATTCATAGTGATAGACTGATATCTATTTGCAGAACAATAATGTGTAATAAAAATGAGAATCAAACCGAATTGTCTTGCAGAAAGATTGATAGGTTTTACAGGTGAAACACTTAATTTCTTACAGGTGGTTGTATAACGAAATATTCTAAATAATGCTGCAAAAAATCACTTGTTTATTATATGATACACAATCTATGTTGTCAGTACGTTATAATTCATTTAAACATATGTCATAGTTAAGACATCAGTTTAAATCACAACAAACATGTTAATAATATCTGATTTGTTATTCTTCTGACTTCTTTATACCATTTTGATACTACTTTACAGTCTAATCATTCATAAACAGTGAAATTTTAAGACAAACAAAAATGTGTATCTTGTACGTTGTGAGTAAATCATAAAAAGTTCATAAATCAGTGCTTAAACACTTGACACACATAAAGAACGAGGAGAAGATTCTGGCATTTTGACATTTTTCTGTCCTCCAAAATTCCAAATGATTTACACTTTTCAGAATAAACTTGCCCATGTGGGCAACAATCGGCGAGTATACATAAACCCTCATACATACATGGTTTGTGTAACCTATTTAAAATTAAAAACTATTATTGATAAATTTTATAGAATTGATAGAGTATGGGGTATACAGGTAAACGACACATTCACGTAAGTTTTCTCAATTGAACCACTTTTACACATTACTTGCAAAAGTGTTATCTCTATTTAGTAATTCCCTATTGAAAGTCATGTAGGTTGGTTGTTTCTTTTAAAAAAATCCCAGTGTTTTAAATGACACTAAATTTAAATAATGTGACCACCTATAGTGTTAAGAATTTGAAACATAACATATCTATTTTGTGTGAAGTCAAAAAACGTTTTATCTAATAGTTACAAAGAGACTGTGTGGCAATTATAAATATTTTCCTATATAAAATTTGAGCATAGCCTCTCGTTAAAGGATGGCGATAAGAGATACAATTGATGGTTTTGTATTTGACAATAATTATTTACTGTAAAAGTTTGTGCTTTGATCATTGAGTTTTTATCTGACATTTGAAAATATCTTTTACGGACAAAACTCTCGCTTAACTTATAGTACTCGATATACGAGATATAAGGTGACAGGGAGACTGTTGGCAGTATATGTATATCCTTGTTCTGTTTAAATGATGACTGGTTAGTCACAACAGACGGTCTTGTAGCATAGACAATTGATGATTTTTTAATGAATTGCATGCGCTCCATTTTTGAAATTGATATAACTGATATTTAATGTTATATATTATTTCATTTAATGAGTTATATGATAATTTCTATATTTTACAGTGCACGATGAAATTATTTTAGTACCACCTTGAGTACAACTAATCAAAAACTAATTTAAAGTTGCTGTTTATATTCAAACATTGTAACTGTAGACTGTTGACTTTGTTTTTATTACAGGCACGTAGTTGAACATTGAATAAGTAGTTCTTTAATTATATCTTACATTTCATGATCAGAACAAACAGTGTATTCTAGACTTGTACAATAAGTTCATAATAATCTTAATGTACATTGTATAATTAAAGTCACAATGGGAAAATAAGCACATTAGCACGAATTCATATTTTGAGAGGATATACTGTATTTTATTAAATATAATACAAGTAGTACGTAGTTCTATGAGAAAGTGCATGAGCAACAGAGACAGGGCCTTAGTCTCAGCTTTACATGCATTTAAGATTTAATTTCGCGCCTTAAACAAGCTTTTTTCCTATATAAAAATTACTTTGATGACACATTTATATATATATATATTGAGCAATTGGATAATTTTATATACATGTATTACCTGTCTTAGTAAACACTTATCAATTTAGAATTCAGAAACATGTAAAAGAGTTTAATTATTTCATATTTTAACATGGTGAAAATCACAAACAGACTAAAATATGTTAGTCATTTTTGAGGGAAATGATATTAAGCAAATAATTAACACACAAAGTGAACTAAAGCATATGTTGAGAAAGCAATAAATTACAATGCTTTGAAATGATTAAAAATAGAAATCCTTCATAATTATTAGACATGCATCAAATAAAAATGTAATTGTAGGAATCAAAACCATACTCAGCAACTATCACTCATACCATTGGTTATGTAGGATGACGTAATTCCGTTTGTAATAGGAAGAAGCGTTAAATAAATATATGAGTTTTCGTATCACATTTTGAAATGCAATTAAAGAAAAGAATAAATGTTACAATGGTGCATTAGTATAGCGAACGTCATAAATAAAATGTTTATTTGTATGCCAAATTTTTCAAGAACAGAAATTACATAGTGTTTTCTTTAATATTACTTTCCACACGAAAACTTTACCGATAACACAAATTAGTAATCGATTTGTGACTATACTCATATTTCCTTTGATGTCTAATTGCCACCGTTTTCATTTATCTTAAATTATTCAAAGAATAGATGCAATAAATGATTATTTGACATAAGAGTATACACATATTATTACCAGATACGATAGAACTTATGAAGGTGATAATAATAATATCATCTTGTTATACAGAATTGTTTTACTTGATTCTTTTTTGTCGAATAGTAAAACTATACAATCTGTTACAAAATATTGTAAGACTATAGTAATGCATAGCTAAAATGTAGAAATATTCATATATAAACGGTAGAAACACACAGCGTGAGTCACTTATGATAACAGCATGATTGTAAGCTAAGCATATATTTTAGTAAAAGAGATATTTTAAGATAAAGATAATTTTACGGTAAAAACATCCATGCTTAAATGTATCAAGATATTTCAAGTAGCATAGGCAGCTTGTAATGTATCAGTTATGGAATAAAATATTTTATGGAGTAGTTGATGGCTTTTTAATGCATCTTATTCTATTTCTTTGATATTGTTTATATCCCCTTGATTTGTTTTAGATAGTTTTTAATTGAAAACATACTGCACAGGTTACTTACAACACTAGTAACACAGTGCAGTCACGGTTATTTTCAAATTTAATATACAGTCGAAGTGATTGAATTACAGTTTCTTTGATAAAAAATGGTGTTCAACATTTACACGATTAAAAACACTTTGTCGTTTTATAATCTCTAATCCCTTCTCAAAATCTCATTTTTTTTTAGTTTTAGTTCAAAACAATAAAGGTAAATTGGCCGGGACAGCAAATTATATAATTCTAGATATCTCATATAAAAACTCACACGAAGTTTAATTATTTTGCTTGTCTTGGAAATATATCGAATCTAACAATATTTCATCACCATGAACAGAACAGCTGTCATTATGGTTAGCATTGCTTTTATAAATGACAATAATATACACATATTCCATTAATCTAGCAAAAGTCTTCAGGGAAATAAGAAAATGTTTACGAATTTTTCTCAGATTTTATCATAATGATATATTTCTGCTAGTGAATATAAGAATGTACTTTCTAAAATACCTAGAGTAAATGTTTTGATTTTTATTTTGTTATCAAATATGATGGCGCGCGACATATACGGAACACAATGTTCAGTCATACACGTCCACTTGAAAAAACGCCCAAGCCGTGAGTGTTACTTGCTGAATATTATGAATTTTATTGACAATTTAGATATGTTTTAATCAATTGCTCATTACTCAAGGAATCGACTCTATGAACTATATAAGAAATGCTTTAATGGTATATTTTAATCCAGACGTTCATATGCATATATATGCTGCTTGATATCATAGAATAATATTTAATTTCAACACACAATATCTGGTTAAAAAGCTTTATGATTATAGGAAACGAAATATAAACAATTATTATTTTGGTCCGCAGTATAAAACATCATACTAAATAAATGAACTTACTGAAATGACAATGAAGAATTGTCTTTATGTATCTGCAACTCCTTTGAACAATTTTTAACTTCCTATTTTTGTACTTGGGGACCATATGCCGCTTTTCATGGAATGGCACTTACGTGTCACATTGAAGGTTCCATGATAACCGACATATGAACACATCTGCGGATGTTCCAAAATTCTAAAATTGTACCATTTCGTGTTAAATGTTGAATTCTGCTTAAGCCGGTGCTAGGGGGCGTGGATGGTAGTTTTCACTTGACAGTACCGTCCATGAACAGGCTCAATCAAACTGAGCCTGCAACATTTTCAATTTTGTCGTGTTGGGCTTTCTTTAGGGATTCTGTTTTTCTCTTTTTTCTAGTTCGTATAAATAGTCGGGTAATATTCATTAATATGTCAGTCAATGTGTTGACCAGAAAACCAATTAAGACATCAATTTGATATTTGCCACCGGGCGTGCATAAAAAGGGAAAATGCGCGGACATTTTACACGCATTACCGTTCTTACATGACTATATGCAACTGAAATCTTTATCATTAATGCATTCATCACTGACGCTGCAAATTTATATGTAATTAACCTACTTATATAATTTTCTCGAGAGAAATAACAGCTTGTACTAACATTGATAAAAAATAGTACTTATTCTGGTTGAAATATTATTTACATCAGCACCTCATTAATGCCAGATATGTTACAGAAAAAAACAGCATCAAAATATGCTTTGGCAATGGGTTGCTTTGGAAATGAAACCTCGGCAGAAGTTTTACAATGATCTCTATTAAGTAGAAAAATTAAAGAAGGTACGACAATAGTTATACACATCTGTTTTTCATGGGAATGTCAAAATTAAGCGTATATTCCCCCCATTTTTTACCTACATTGCCATAAAATTTCAGCGTCGTAAGTAAGGGTTCGAAACAATCTAAGTTTAAGTATCAAGTTTCAAAAGAACACGTGACCAGTACGATAGAATATGTAAAAGGTAAGGACAACGCCCAATGAGTTTTGTATAAAGCAGACAGAGCTAGATACTTGACAAGATAGTGTAATTAAGCAAAACGTCTTTAGACAGACAGACAGGTTTCATGTCGCTTCATGTGTCACACGGTCCATTAAACATACTTTCCTTTTGACAAATATATTACATTAAATGTGCTATTATTCATATTCAAGTCTGATTATTTTTAAATAGTTTACTTCTACGTAATTAAGATCACCATTTGTTTTGCAAAGAAAGGAATGCCACAGTATATAAAATGCTTAACGAACCTGCTTTATTATTTTCTCTTTTTTAGTGGTATGCAAATATTAACTGCCACCAAACAACACAAATGTGCTGTTTCAATATTCAAAAACTTGCTCTTGTTAACAAAAATACTGTTTTACATTTGAAAGAAAATATCAAACGAACATTCGATTTATACATAAGATTCTATTTCCTGATATGTCCACCAAAATAAACATGTTGAAACAAAAAATGATTGGAAGAATGTAATCAGTGCAGCTAATACTAAAATATATGATAAAAAAGATCAACAAGGAAGGAGGCGTCCAATTAACGCAACCCCCATACGATCCAGCAACAAGAACCAGTGGCAAGGAGCCCAGGCGGACCCCAAACAAAAACAGGACATTGCAAAAGACAGAGCACGGACAGGCCAATCACTAAAATGAAAAATAATTTGTAACTGATAAAGAATTTAAAGAAAACAAATAAATGATTGAATAATAAGAAATAATTTGTAACTGATAAGTACTCAAAATGTGATATCTAATCTGCACAATGTGAAAAAATGAACGGTGAAAGATGCTGGAAGAGAAATATTGTGATAATATTAGATTAAATCTAACTCAAACCCGTATAAACCGTTTCGTGAGGATGGTATTTTTATATTGATCATATGTGAGATAAAACATCAATATAATATGCGATAATGACATATGTACATTTATTGTTGATACATGAAGTATGAAATAGAAAATCATAACTGTTTGTTAATTAAGCTTTTCGATCAATGTTCGACAAATTACAAAAGCAAGAAATGTATAGTTTCAACGCCAGGTATTTTATATAGGTACGAGCAAATTACATTTTTAAAAAGATAAGATAATGTTTGTAAGTCATGAATGATTATAAAGCGAAAGTAATATTTGCTACAGGACAGCTCACATTAACAATTAATTTGCATGTCTGCTGCAAATTGAAAGGAACTTGTAAAAGGATACTAAGTAAATCCCGAACGAACTGTTTTGAACAATTAATAAAAAGCGTTTTCCTTACTGAAATCCCATTAGCATGCACCGTGCCTTTATTTTGCACTTATATCAACATGCCTGCTGGATATGAAAATCTACTTTGTATCATAAACAAACACAACATTTAATCAAGTGTTTAACAGAAAAGTTAGATGTTCTAAACCACTGATGAAAATTGCTTCATATTTAAAACAGCGAAGCGTGAAGAAATATTTGAGTGTTAATTATTTGACGAGAGCAAACAACAATCAATTTCAACTGCAATATGTTAACTTTATTAAGCACGTGCATACATACCGAGGAGCTCCGATAGCGATTTAAATGAAAAAAAAAACCTAGCTTAACTAAAAGCAGCTGCGCTTCGGTTTCGCTGGTTAAAATTAGTCATAATTGAAAAGTGGTTATGGTGAATCAAACTTATAGAACAATCGAGAAAAGTGGTTTTTGTTAAACGTATTTCAAAATTGAGAATATAGACGGTTATGAATACAATAAATTTTTATCGGTTGATTTATCAGATGCGCCGGAAATTTCGATTTTGAAAGATTCATGTCATTAAATCAAATTTCCCCCCATAACCTTTTCCAAAATAAACGCCAAGTCATCACTGTTTTCATCTCTCAGCAGCAAAGTCTAGACTATTGAAAATAAAAATTTAAGCTAGCTCTGTCAGCCAAATCTTATCGTAAGATAAACCCTAAACAGCCTGATATAAAACTTTTTTAGCCAGCAGGATTCTTTGAAATATTTACAAATCTTGCATTAACCCATAATCTGTTCAATTTATATAATGAAACTGTCTTTCTTTAAACATTCCATTCAGATATTGTAAGAAGTTATACTATAGCCACCAGCAGCAAAACCTGTTCAAGCACGGTAAAAGTTAAAAGTATCAACAACTTCCTTCAATGATAAAACAATTCTTCATTCAGGTCGGGTTTCAAATAAATCGAGATACTTTGAAAATAAATTATGTAGCCTAAAGAAATATTTTAAAAGAATGAATTACGTATTGGCATCCCTATATCATTCATAGTGATAAAAGTCAATTTGCCAAAATTTTCAGACTGATATCTATTTGCAGAACAATAATGTGTAATAAAAATGAGAATCAAACCGAATTGTCTTGCAGAAAGATTGATAGGTTTTACAAGTGAAACACTTAATTTCTTACAGATGGTTGTATAACGAAATATTCTAACTGTTGCTGCAAAAAATCACTTGTTTATTTTATGATGCACAACCTTATGTTGTCAGTACGTTATAATACATTTGGACATATATCATAGTCAAGAAATCAGTTAAAATCACAACAAACATGTTAATAATATCTGATTTAAATATTTGTTATTCTTTGACTTCTTTATATCATTTTGATACTACTTTACAGTCTAATCATTCTTAAACAGTGTAATGTAAAGACAAACAAAAATGTGTATCTTGTACGTTGTGAGTAAAGCATATAAAAGTTCATAAATCAGTGCACACATAAAGAACGAGGAGAAGATTCAGGCATTTTGACATTTTTCTGTCCTCCAAAATTCCAAATGATTTACACTTTTCAGAATAAACTTGCCCATGTGGGCAACAATCGGCCAGTATACATAAACTCAAATACACATACATGGTTTGTGTAACCTATTTAAAATTAAAAAAATATTGAAAAATTTTATAGAATTAATAGAGTATGGGGTATATATGTAAACGACACATTCACGTAAGTTCTCTAAACCACTTTTACACAATACTTGCAAAAATGTAATTCCCTATTGAAAGTCATGTAGGTTGGTTGTTTCTTTAAAAAATCTCAGTGTTTTAAATGACACTAAATTTAAATAATGTGACAACCTATAGTGCACAGGATTTGAAACATAACATATCTATTTTGTGCGAAGTCAAAATATGTTTTATTTCTATATTTACAAAGAGACTGTGTGGCAATTATCAATATTTTCTTATATAAAATTTGAGCATAGCCTATCTTACATATTGATGGTTTTTTGTATTTGATAATAATTATTTTACTGTTAAGGTTTGTGCTTTGATCATTGAGTTTTTTTTTATCTGACATGTTAAAATATCTGGTTCGGACAAAACTATCCCTAAATTTATAGTATTCGATATACGAGATATAAGGTGACAGGGAGACTGTTGGCTGTATATTTATATCATTTTACTATTTAAATGACGAGTGGTTAGTCACAATAGACAACTTTGTAGCATAGACAATTGATGATTATTTAATGCATTGCATGCGCTCTTTTTTCGAAATTGATATAAACTGATATTTGATGGTATATATTATTTCATTTTAATTAGTTATATGATAATTTCTATATTTTAAAGTACACGATGAAATCATTTTATTACCACCTTGAGTACAACTAATCAAAAACGAATTAAAGTTGCTGTTTATATTCAAACATTGTAACTGTAGACTGTTGACTTTGTTTTTATGGCAGGCACGTAGTTGAACATTGAATAAGTAGTTCTTTAATTATATCTTACATTTCATGATCAGAACAAACTGTTTTTTCTAGACTTGTACAATAAGTTCATAATAATTTTTATATACATTGTATAATTAAAGTCACAATGGGAAAATAAGCACATTATCACCAATTCATATTTTGAGAGGATGTTCTGTATGTTTTTAAATATAATAAATGTAATACGTAGTTCTATGAGAAAGTGCATAAGCACCAGAGACAGGGCCTAAGTCGCAGCTTAACATGCATTTAAAATTTAATTTCGCTCATTAAACAAGCCCTTATTCCTATATAAAGATAACTCTGATGACACATTCATATTTATGGAGCAATTGGATGACTTTATATACATGTATTACCTATCTTAATAAATATAATACTTATCAATTTAGAATTCAGAAACATGTAAATGAGTTTAATTATTTTATATTTTAACATTGTGAAAATCACAAACAGACTAAAATATGTTAGTCATTTTTTTAGGGAAATAATAAATAATAAACACACAAAATACACTAAAGCATATGTTAATGAAATCAATGAATTACAATGCTTTGAAATGATTAAAAATAGAAATCCTTCATCATTATTAGACATGCATCAAATAAAAATGTAATTGTAGGAATCAAAACCATACTCAGCAATTATTTCTCATACCATTGGTTTTGTAGGATGACGTAATTCCGCGTTGAGTTGCAATAGGCAAAAGTGTTAAATAAATATATGAGTTTTCGTATCACATTTTGAAATGCAATTAAAGAAAAGAATAAATGTTACAATGGTGCAATAGCGAACGTCATAAATAAAATGTTTATTTGTATGCCAAATTTTCAAGAACAGAAAATACATAGTGTTTTCTTTAATATTACTTTTCACACGAATTTTTACCGATAGCACATATATGTAATCGATTTGTGACTATACTCATATTTGCTTTTATGTCTAATTGCCACCGTTTTCATTTATCTTATATTATTCAAAGAATAGATGCAATAAATAATTATCTGACATAAGAATATACACAGATTATTACCAGATACGATAGGACTTATGAAGGTGATAATAATAATATCATCTTGTTATACAGAATTATTTTTACTCGATTCTTGTTTGTCAAATAGTAAAACAATACAATCTGTTCCAAAATATTTTACGATTCGGAAACTAAGACTATAGTAATGCATAGCTAAAATGTAGAAATATTGATATATAAACGGTAGAAACACACAGAACGAGTGGCTTATCAAAACAGCATGATTGTAAGCTAAACATATATTTTAGTAAAAGAGATATTTTACTTAAGCTTTTTCCAATCCGTTAGTTTTTAAGATAAAGCAAAATTTATTGTAAAAATCAATGCTTAAATGTATCAAGATATTTCAAGTAGGTAGCATAGGAAGCTTGAAATGTATCTGTTATGTTGATTACCTTTTGTTTCTTGAGCCTGAATAAAATATTGTATTGAGTAATTGATGGCTTTTTAATGCATCTGATTGTATTCCTTTGATATTGTTTATATCCCTTTGATTTGTTTAAGATAGTTCTTAATTGAAAACATACTGCACAGGTTACTTAAAACAATAGTTACACAATGCAGTCACGGTTATTTTCAAATTTAATATACAGTCGAAGTGATTGAATTACTGTTACTTTGATAAAAATGGTGTTCAACATTTACACAATTAAAAACAATTTGTCGTTTTATAACCTCTAATTTTTTCTCAAAATTCTATTTTGTTCAGTTAAGCGTTCACTTCCAGTTTATCTTTTTGTTATAGTTCAAAACAACAAATATAAATCGACCGGGACAGCAAATTATATAATTCTAGATATCTCATATAAAAACTCACACGAAGTTTTATTATGTGGCTTGTCTTGGAAATGCATCAAATCTAACAATATTTCATTATCATGAACAGACCAGCTGGGATTATAATTAGAATTGCTTTTATTAATGACAATAATAAACCCATATTCCATTAATCTAGCTAGCAAAATTCTTCAGGGAAATAAGAAAATGTTTACGATTTCCACTGAGATTTTATCAAAATCATATATTTCTGCTAGTGACGATAGAGATGTACTTTCTAAAATATCTATATAAATATTATGATTTTATTCTGTTATCACATATGAATAGGACGTTTAACAAGGAAGAGCGACATGTACGGAACACGACTCGCGATAAAATCCAGTGGAAAACCCGCTTGTTGAAAGTGAGAAACTTGCTAAATATATTACAAATTTTATTGATATTTTAGATATGTTTTAAACAATTTGTCATTACTTAATGAAGAATATAAGGAATGATTAATGGGATGCGTTAATTCAGACGTTCATATGCATATATATATACTCCTAAATATCATAAAATGAAATAAAATTTCAACACACAATATGCAATATATGATTATAGGAATCCAAGTATAAACAATGATAATTTTGGTCCACAGTCTGAACATACATAAGTATCAATATGCCATTTGCCACCGAGTGTGCATAAAAAGGGAAAATGCACGGACATTTTACACGCATTACCGTGCTTACATGACTATATATTCAACTAAAATCTTTATCTTATATGCATTCATCACTGACGCTATTTAACCTAGCTATGTAATTTTCTCGCAAAAATTAAATCAGCTTGTATTAACAATGATTAAAGAATAATACTTATTCTGGTTGAAATATAATCATTAATGCCAGATATTTTACGGAAAAAAGCAGCATCAAAATATGCTTTGGAAACGGGTTGATTTGGAACTGAAAACCCCCCACAGAATATTTATAAAGGTCTCTATTTAGCAGAAAAATTAAAGTAGGCACGATATATAAGAATCCAACACTGATATCTAGCTCGAGGTTTACTGTTTTGAAGTGTTTTCGGCGGTTACGAGGCTCTGCCGAGTTTCCGTTAAATAGTTACCCAAGAGCTAGATATTCCCGTCTGTGCCGACACTCTTTCTTGCATATTACATGTCAATTATTTTCGGAACATAAATAATGAAAACTGATATTCTCATTAGGCACTTTTTTAGTAGCGCATAAACTTACAACTTCATTCATAACGGTAAAATAATGACGTCATCATAAGAACGCAATTTATTCATAAAAGGCGCGAGGCAATGACATCATTTAAAGCACGGGACCTGTCTTTACAGGGGGGGGGGGGGGGGGTGATATAGTTTCCTAGCATCGGGTGTAAACAGTAGATAATCCTGTCTGATATGCAAGAAATAGTTATACACATCTGTTTTCATGGGAATGCCAAAATTAAGCGTATACTTTTTCCCATTTTTCAACCTTCGTTGTCATAAAATGTCGGCGTCATAAAGAAGGGTTCGAAACCATTATCAAATTGACTGTTTAGTTAATGTTCCAAGTTTCAAAAGAACACGTGACTATTACGATAGTATGTTTGTATGTAAAAGGACAGTAATATAGTAAAGGGCAACGCCCAATGAGCTGTGTATAAAGACAAGCAGAGCTAGATACTTGACAAGACAGTGTAATTGAGCAAAACGTCGTTAGACAGACAGACAGGTTCCATGTCGTTTTATGTGTCACACTGTCCATTTAACATACATTCCTTGTAACAAATATATCACATTAATTATGCTTTTAATTCATATTTAAGTCCGATTATTTTTCATTTGTTTTGCAAAGAATATAATATGCTCAACGTACCATTTTATTATTTTCTCTATTTTAGTGGTATGCAGCAGTAGAAAAGCAAATCTTGACAGTCACCAAACAACGCGAACGTCTGTTTCAATATTTGAAACGTGGCTGTTGTTCAGAAAAATGGTGTAATACATTTGAATTTTATTAAGGGGACAGGGGACATATTCGAATGATGGCTCCGGTCAAATTTTTTAATAACTCAGACTTGGTGTTTTGAAGGTACTGGAAACTTCTGATATTTCTCTGTCATTGTAATTCTTTCTTGTTTGTGTGTAGGAAATGAGAAGTATTTATGGGTTTTTACCCAAAACTAAGCATTTTGGTAGCTTTGTATGTATTTCTGACTCTCCGAATGGAGGTGAAAAAGTTAAAAATCAAGCTTTGACAGTTGGCGCCAAACAAGTAAGAAATTTCGGATAAATTTTGTGAAAAATCTAAACGTATGACAAACACTTTATTGGTTATTTTTTGAAAATGCCATAGCTTGCACAGCGTGTTAGTGATATTTCTTAAAGGAATCAGGCGGATTCTGGAGTATTCTGCACCTTCATGAAGATTGCTCATATTGGTATATTTGAGGTGTGATTTTGGCTGTGTGGGGGTGAATATAAATTGCTGTCAGTCATTTTTTTAAGGAGCAATGCATGCAAACTATTATTTTCTTCAATGTATGTCATATATCATTGAATAAAGCTGTGCATCTGGTTATCTGCCTGTGAAACAGAGTTTGAAATATTTGGAATGGTGTTTCTGGCCACACTGAAATACACACTGAAATACAAAATTGTTCACTTTTAGGTCCCCTGCCCCTTAGTTCATACAAAGTTCATATGAGACTTTTACTGATAATACTTCTTGATATGTTCACCAAAGTAAACATGTTAAAACAATAAATGGTCAAAAGAATGTAATAAGTGCACATAATTCTATGAGCACTCCACGCGTGATAGATCTAAACTGCATAATGTGAAAATGGAGGCTGGAAAAAATATTGTTATAAGATTAGTTTAAAATATGAAAAACAAGATTAACAAGGAAGAGCGGCGTACATGTATTGTATACGTTAATCAAAATTCTGTTCTGTTCTTCTGTTCTGTTCAATGGACGCAACCCCTACACCACCAAGCAACACAGAACCACCGACATTAAGTCTAGGTCATAACACGTATAAATCGTTTCGTGATTTACTCAGGACGGTATTTTTCCTTATAAAACTAACTACGTTATTTATTAATTATCTATTTATATAAATTGCTTTGGAGATGGCATGATAATTGCACGTTTGCTGATTCAATGTACCTGATAAGATGAAAAAAAGTTTAATGATAATTATAGAAGATAGATATAACACACAAGAGCTTCTCATTCAAAAAGAAAAAAAACTGCAATTGAATCCCTTAAAACGTCCAAAACGATAAAATTGAAAATGTTGCAGGCTCGGTTTGATTAAGCCTATTCACGGACTGTACTAGAACGTGCAAGTAACCGTCCGTGCCCCGTGGCACCGACTTAAGCAGAATTAAACATTTCAACATGAAAATGAAGAAATTTTGATACTTGAAACATCCGCAGCGGTCATCGTGCAACCTTCAATGTGACATTTTCGTGCTGTTTCATAAAAAAGCGGTGTATGGTCCCAATATGATGTATACGAAGGATATTTATTCTTTTCTTCAGTGGTCTAAGAATTGGTAATTTTACTTGTAAGCTCATTGTCGCGAGTCCGAATCCCAGCCAAGGCGTTATATTATACATTTGTATCATAGTTTGGGGACCATTGTGTCAGAGTTAAATCGTATACATATACATGCACAGTGCGTTAACTCATTCCACAAAAAGTTATAATCATAAAGCGAGGATTGTTTACCTTTACACATTGTTTACAAGGATATAGCAACACCTTCAAAAATGTTTACGTTAAATGACGATGTATACGGACTTATCATTTGTTAATGTTATGTAGACTGTTGCTAGTTTTAGGTGCTTTTTCATGTTTGCCGGTGCATTTAGAAAATGTTCCATGTAAGATACAATACACTTGTAAACAATATATCAACGTCATTAATGTTTTTTTTTCTTCAAATAAACAAGGATGAAAATTCTTGTACCGATGCTTTTATCATTATTTTCTGTGACCACGCTTCACTGTTTGCTTTGGCTGGATTGCCAATTATGTGTATATCACAGTCTATAATTTATAGATTGAATTTTTTTTATTCTACCATTTAAACGTTTTTAACATAGATGGTCTAAATAGAAACACTACTTCACTGAGTAACTGATTACTTTTTTATGCGTATGTTATCTTTGTTTGAATTTCTCTTAAAGGCATCGAATAACTTCAAATAACGATGGTTATTTTATATTGCATACGTATTTATTAAGGTACCTCTAATTGAAACAGAAATAACAAAATCAAACAATTTACATAAATAGAAATAGAAACAAGCAAAGAAATACTATTTGCAAATCTGCGCGTACCTTACGTTGTCCAAACACTTACAAATTAAAGAAATATTTCGTGTTGTATCATATTTGGACAAATGATATACCTTTAACAACGTCACTGTTGTTTGAAGTTAATTAACCAATGCTTTACATTTAATCCATCTCAAAGTTGACATAAATATTTTAATTTTTTATATCTATGTTTACGAAATGTTCTTTTAAGTATGATCGTTTGTACTGTCGGATAAATAATAGAAATTACTCACACTGAGACTCAATTTCCTTCTTTATATTGTAACATAACATTGCTTATTCTTTTAATTTTGTACATAGCAAGAATATAATAATAATGGTTACAAGACTGGTATTTGTAGAAATTGTATTTGTTATCAAAAGTGATATCACTTATATATGATAAATACAAATGCATGTAATATTTGATACAACGTGAATTTTTTTTTATTTCATTCGGATATAATTGATCATTTGATATTCAGTAACTTCCACCTGTTTAACTCGCAAAACCTCAGTAAAGAAAATCTTAGTGTATAAAGTTTATGTCTGAATCGTTTGCTTTTAAATTTCAGATTTATATCTTTAATATCCCGCTTTGGAGAGGTTGATATAATCTATATCCTTTCTATGTTTTGAAGTTTAATGCTGAGAAAAATGCGATAAAGTTTGCTGATGCATGCAATTTAACATAATAAACGATACATCAATAAAATCTAGACATAATGAACAGAAATGCTGTTGTCCCTAGGTATGAATGTAGTCAACACGAGCATTTGTATATTTATGTATCAACGCAAGGGAAAATAGTAATGCAAACAATTTGATGCGT
The DNA here is from genome assembly GCF_026571515.1 of Ruditapes philippinarum. Classification (NCBI taxonomy): domain Eukaryota; kingdom Metazoa; phylum Mollusca; class Bivalvia; order Venerida; family Veneridae; genus Ruditapes; species Ruditapes philippinarum. The sequence continues at coordinate 450,442 of NW_026858164.1, forward strand.
TCTCAATACAAATTGAGAAATCGAACAGAGATAATATCAGTTAAATGACCCATTACGCTATTTTACTTTTGTTCCATTTCAAACTTGAACATCTTAACTTGGCTAAATCAGAACATTTCAGGTTTGTAACTATTACATTATTTATCACAATGTTACAAATATGTAATTGTAATTTTGATGGTGTTTTGTAAGTGTTCTTAAAAGTGTCTGGCAGGGACAAATATAGACATTTGGATTGGATTTTCCCAATCTAAAAATAGATTGAGGCACATATTCAATGACCATGCATCGTGGACTTTTAATTACTTGTGCGTATAAAGAATGGTTGCATTCTGTTCTTTATCGCATATTTCTCAATTAAAATATCATTACTTAACTATAATAGTTAAAGTAACACCGCAATGATGAGTATAAACTTGACTTGCGCAGCGTTTGCGTAGACGTCATCTTGTTAACGTCTTTTTCCCTACGCTTCAATGAAAACAGGCACAATTTGTATAAGGCTGTTTTTGTGATTTTTATTTTAAATCTTAGCCTATTCATATAATAAAACAACTACTGCCTGGTAAGCCATTGAATATGATCTGATATTCACCGGCAGATAGTCATATTGACCGAGGCGATGATATGCCACATCACATATCACATTAATATTGAATATCACATCATATTCAATTGCTTACTTGTCAATAATTGCATTATATTTGTTTACATTAGAATGCGTTTTAAATCTGATTTTAAAGTAAAAAGATTAACAATGTGAATGTATCTGTCTTACATTAGTAGCCTTGATATGAAACAACGTGATTTAGAAATATGATTAAAGTCGCTTAGATGCGAATTAAGTACACGCCACATTTAATATTATTATTGTTTATTTTCATTGATGTTTTTATCGTATCAGGGAACCAATGTCATATGTAAAATTACTGAAAGTATTATCGAAATCATGACGAAATCTGATCAGTCCAAGTACACAGAGGAGTATTAAATGATTTATTTAATTAAGAAACTGTTACTCAATATGTTTGAAGTTAAAATGACTTTACGTGATCTTTTATTCTCACGAAAATTAAAAAACACTTATAAATAGTTTGAGGAAAGTTGAGGATTAATTGAATATTTTAAATTTGCGGGGCTTAACACCAGCCAGACACAAATCGATCAGGGAAAGACGACGTAACTTGACTACAGACATAATCGGTACAAAATTGCCTTTCAGGGCATGTTTATCATTCTGTACCAAGCGTTTGTAAGAATTTAATCCCTTCCATTCATACAGACTAAAATACACTTAATTATCTGTGTCTCCTTTTGTCATCCTAACACCTGGATATGAAAGGCGACATTGACTTATCTATAATCAATGGTATTAAAGGCATCAACTTATGTTCAGAAGCAACTTAATACTTATATACTACCGTGAAATAATTCAAGCCCATCAAAGGTTGTCTTAAATGGTAGGTATGCCTTGTAGCTATTCATTTAAAAGATTTATTACAACATGTATTTTAATTAAGATACAAAATCCTTACACAAAACTTATCAATAAGAAATATAACAGAAAATATACATAAACATTAATATGGTAAATACAAACAATATAAACAAACAAATATCGACTAACAACAACAATAACAACCTCTAAAACAACAACAAAAGCACCACCGTCAACAAAAAAAACAACAACAAAAAACAACAAAAAAAAACAAAAACAAAAAAACAACAGCAACAACCAAGCATATTTATTTCGGTCCTGATGTCATCAGTTTTAGTGACTAATTATAACGACTGTATTAATATGGGCATTTATTCTTAACATATACATGTACAAATACTTTTTTAAATTAATTGTAAATTTGAAAGGTCATGACGAATAAATCTTTATAAATACTTTCATTTGTTTTTTCTATAAACAGCACAAGTATATAACACATCATCTATGTTCTTTCAGGCTCTCTAGTCAATATTCTCACATGTCACTCCGTCTATGTATAAAATACCGCGGTGCAAGTAAAATTGTTAAACTTAGATTACACATAAGTTACGACAATGTTTTGGTCGGTAAGGGAAAAAACCCAGTTAATTTTTTTATCAATTGACATGTATATTTGTCACCCTTTCAAATCACGTCGAGTACTTGAATGGCTTATATATGATAAATATTGACAAGAATAAAAGAAAGATATAAAATGATTACCTGAACTTAAATAGAGTATGTACTTGTTTTACTGCCTAGTTCAGCAAGTCTGACAATCAAACATTGCCTGAAAAATCAAGAAAAAGATATATTAGTGAAACACATGACAGAAATGAGTGAACTATTGTAATAGGTATTTTACTTTTTATTTACAATTCTAATAAAATAATATTACATTCTAGTATTTCTGTCTTTAAGACAAAGGTATGCAACGTTTAAAGGATGACATTATTCATTCAACTGAATAATGAAACAACCAAACAAGATGATTAATTTACTGACTATTGCAAGAAATGCTGATATTAATCCATATAGCATAGCTTATTTACTGACTTTGGCGTGAAGTGCTGAAATTAGTTCAAACAACAATGTTAATTTACTGACTTTGACATGGAATGCCGATGTTATATCAAATAATAGTGCCAGTCTTTTTAATAAAAACATGAAATGCCAAACAACAGGACTAATTTACTGACTTTTGTGCAATGCTTAAATAAGTCCTAACAACACGGCTTATCCGCTAAATAAGGGCGTAAAATGCTGGAATTAGTCCAAATATTATGGGTAATCATCTCAATTATTGTATGATATTATCAATGGTTTGCAAGAGTACTGGCTGTGTTTTCTACTCATTTCATATCTGTAGGCTAAAGTATATTATTTCTGATTATTTTAAATTTACGGACACCTGCTTAATTGTCTGACAAAATCTAGTAATAAAAATGATAAGCTGGATATACATCGACAGCGATAGGAAATTGAAATCAGCGAAATTAAACTATAGATACACATAAAACTTTGATAATCATTAACAAAAGCACACTGAGATATATTGCCTACAACTGATTACACGTATCTGATGAAAGACTAAGGATGCTGAGTCTACTCATATGTTTTAGGAAAATAGGTTAGTAACTCTTTCACGGAAAGTATAATTGTAAAAAGACTTCCGACTGTAATATTTGTTTTTCTCTGCGTGGGAGGAGATTCATTAAACATTTCATCGAATGATAATTTTAAGAAAAAAAAACTATTTATTTAAAGATATACTATGGTCACAATAGGGTATATATGCTAAAATCATTTTTATTCACTTTACTGACCCGATTATTACTATCAACCACACAAAAAAGAAGCAGAACAAAACAATTTCTGACAAACGCAATCAGGTAAGGTTGGATTTGGGGTTTTAATAGTGGAGAAATATTTTAAGAAACACGTTTTTGAAGATCACGTGATCTTGAAAATATATCAAGCTCCAGGTAATAATCCTGTACTGATTATGATTCGATTAACAAATAAAAGGAACAGCCTAGCTATATTATGACTTCATTCGATTAACTTTAAAATCTTTTCATATTTGTTCACGTGTTAGGAAAATATTGGAAGCCCTCTCTTTACAGTTACATTAATATACTAGTATGAAATACTCTTTAAAAAATCATTTACATCTATTCGTTTTGTGCAATACAAAGCAGTTACTCTCGTAATGTTCATTCGTACTATATGTTTAAATAACCTGCTGCAGTGAATCGGGCAAAAGCATAAACGATTTGTAGCATCCCTGTTTTGCGTTACATACGCAAATCGTAAAAACATACACTATTTACATGTACATACACAATTTATTACGACAATAATTTTAATTCGACTGTGCAAAATGCACAGAAGTTTAATACCCCTGATTGTCAAGATATATACGTACTTATATCATTCTTAAAGCATATTTACGTACATATGAATACCCGTTTATCTTTTAACAAATACATTTAGTTTTTGTTTTTGTTCTACCCCGAAGCTTTGTTTTGCGTTAACGATGTAAACTGCATTTCCTTTTAAAAAGAAAGTAATAACAATATCGTTATTATCATTAAAATTGAACCCCTCTACAATACCTTTACACGTGGTCTACAGCGAAGAAATTAGTTTTTGCATCATATCATATTTAAGAGATATACTAGTATTCTGTTTAAAGAAAGTATCACATCAAAGTGTTCAAACATCAACAAAACGCACTAAGCAGGTCATTGCTCATCCATTCTTAAATTGATAAATGATATATCAAATGTTACAAAAAACCATTACCTGTCAGAATTTATGTTGATATCTGAATCCCTTTGATATATGATCCAGTCGTTAGGAACATTAACCGTATTTTGTTGTACTTCCACTAATATTCGTAAAGTTAACATCCAAAAATAGTAAAACAATTCATTTTGTTCATGTGTTATTTTGATACTAAATCTTTGAGTAAAGTATTCTAGACACACTGGCAACCTTAAAACATTTCTCCCCAAGCGGTGGTATGAAATAGTTGATAAAGCTAAATCTTCATCTAAAATCAGTAATAAATGGTCCAAAAAATGTACGAAGCAAAATAATGGTTTGTTTCTTAAGTCCATAGTTTTTACCGTTAATATTTTTTTCGCAACCAAACATGCATAACATACATACTTTTTTAGTCAATTTTAAATGTATTGCATTTCTTAAATACATAGAATATCTGTTTAATTAATAATTTACATAACTTTATGTAATACAACTTAAAAGTAAAATTATTGTATCACATTTAGTTAAATTTGGCCGATGAAGGCATTTTATTGTATATATACATATATACGAAAATAACTTTTTACAACATTTTACGCATTACGACAAACAACGGCATGGGAATCAAACATATCTTTAATCTTATAAAATCTTCTTCACATGAGCGCATGGTTTTATTGATCCGTTAACATGCAGACATGATTAAGCAAGTGGCATTTTGTGAGGCAACTCCACATGTTGAAATTTGTGGCACTGACATGTATATAAACGAATATAAATATTTGGAGTGCTAAGCATCCAAAAGCTAATGGATATGTTATTCAAAAAGATGACATAGAGTTATATTCTTTGATTTCCCAAAACGGAATAATTCTGCATGCAGTTAGAAGAATGATGCCGGGTAATCAACTGAAAACACTGCAAACGTCATTTAACAGTATCTTTACACCATTTGTTTAGCCAAGACCATTCAATACTGTTAATAACTTTATACAAGCGGGTGAGATTTCATACTAAATGTAACAAGTTGAATCCTTCCCAAGTTTTCTCTAAAGATCTAGTTCTTTTTACCTCTTAACAATAAAATCGTTTCGTTACAATCGATGCAAAAATAACGGGACATTTCTGTTTTGTAATCAGAACATAACTTTTATAAATGATAAATGTAATCTTTATTACATTGTATCTGTTTTTATCATTCGATGCGTACCAATAGCAGTTATTACAAATGTATCATAAATATCATGTAAAATGCACAATGTAAATAAAACCTATTTCCCTCCCAATCACTTTCCCGTGCAGCTATTATCATTCAATTTCCTTATAATAAGTGTTGCATCTAAATAAAAAATAAAGAAAAAGATGTTGTCTAAGCTTCTAGAAGTTTAAAACACGATATATGACATATTGTTAAAGTTTACAGACGTAAGGGTACACACAAGTATGTAAAGGTAAATTAGTACGGTACATTTATTGCCAGGTTTAAACAAACTGAGCACCTGTTGATCTACTTACACTATTTAATGACCCAATTACAACCTCCATAGTACAATAATGATGTGTTTTTGCCAGACAAAAAAGTCGATCGGGTACGTATAGGTTAACTTTATCTCTTAAAGAAGAACGATTGTATGTAGAAACTCCGTTATAAAGCGATAAATTGATGCAACGTACATTTATGTATTTTACTCTTTGCTATAATTGTGTAATTAAAATCCTTTGAAAATATGTTAAATCCGAGATGCATTTAAAAAAACGTACGAAAAACCATACTGACTGACATTGTAATTCGACATCAATTTTAGAGGGGTTTTTAAAAAACAAAAATATAGACCTGATTAACGAGTACAATAATATTACAAACGTGAGAGCAAACACTTGTATCTAAAATACTATATATATACATTTGCTTTTTATTCTTTGATCGTTCGTGTCAACATGTCTACGAATTTTTTTCGCTCTTTAATTCGTGTGTTTTTTTTTCGTTGATGAGATGCTATAAAAGATAGATAACTTTGACATATCGCTATAATCAAAATGGTTTATCAGGATATTAACATCTATACTAATCTACAACTAAAAGCTTGAACAGCATATCAAATGCATGCATGTTATCAGGAGTATTTTATTCTATGATATGTTTGTTTGATGTTTACTCTGGTTTCATAGTAATGCTTGTAGTAATCAAATGAGGCATCTATCATAATGTTTTATCACTCCAATCTCTATTTAATCCTACACTGTTTGCAATGGGAAATAATGTCTTGCATTCACCCCCTTCATTTCAGTGTTTGAAAGTAGGGCTATTGAATAATTACATTACTATCAATATTATTATTACTATCATTTTATTTTCATCATTGTTACACTTGTTACAATTATTTTTATTATTGTCATTATTGCTATCAATATTATTATCATAAGTGATAGTTATGCTCAAATTATGTTTTTTATAATAATATGTTGCGCTCAGTTATCTGATTGGTAAATAAAGGAATGCGTTGAAAGGGCTTTTAAATTAAACAATATTAAATGTGACGAGAAGTTCCAAAGCCTTGAACCTCGACCGTGAAGCTCTCATTAATGTCAATAAGTAAAAGTAATGAAATATTAGAAATATACCTTTAATTAATCTTCTTTCTTTCCTTAATATACATAACAACATTACTGTAAGTAAAACAACCAAATATTTTTATTTATTATGCTATGCAGTTGAGAAAAAGAACAGAGAAAACGGAATCCCTAAGAAGGTCCAAAACAACAAAGTTGAAAATGCTGCAGATTGTTCATGTCCTGGTGGTATAAGAAAGAAAGTGCGAGTTTTCGTCCACACTCACTTGCAGAAAGACTAGCTGATATTGCTACTTCTTTTATATACTGCTTTTCTGGTATTATTGTATTTGTGATACTGTTGAATGTGTCATGTGATATCTTTGCAATCCTTTTTGGTATGTTGAAAATGACCAAAGTTATACTAGTATTGTATATGTCGATATAACCTGAAACTTTAATCAAATTGTCTTATTGATAGGTTATTAAGGTTATTAATAATACATTCATCTGTAGTGTTTTTTCTATAGCATACGATAAAATAAACAAATAAACATCCATCAAAAATAGCCAAAAATATCAATAACATTGCTTACAAGATACAACATGTTGTTCCCATTACATATTGTAAATCATTGTATATATAACAATAAAGAAATATCGTCACGTATTATGCAGTGGCACATTCCCTTTCTTTTTTCTCTATCTTTAGTTTATACAGAATTTATTTTAGTTCGATTGTGTAGGAAGCTATAAGCTTATAGACACACTTTCGAATCTGTTCCTGGAACCAACCAGTACTGAGCAATGAGTGTAAAGTTTCTTGCTAAAGGAAACAATACTTGCCCCTGACGGGGTTTGAACCAATGCGGCTAGCGATCATGAGGTTACTAGTCCGACGCGTTAACCCCTAGGCCATGCCGCCACTTTCTTCATCTTTGATAACTTATTTTGACTTGTCATCCATTTTATGTTAGAATTCCATGAAGATTACAATTCACTACACGACTTCATTCTAAGAAACTCTAACTTGATATTTTTTATGATTTTTGTTTTCTTTTTTATCATATTGACATCACCATATAAATATAATATACAAGGTTTCCTAAATGCAATGTAGGATCATTTGATCACTTATTTTATGTTTGCTTATTTGTTTGATTGATTGATTGATTGGGTTTTACGTCACAATGACACAGTACATGTCATATGACGATGTTCCAGCCTTATAGTACTGGTTGAGGAAGACCTTGAGTGCCCTTCCGTGCATTATATCAGGCACGAACGGGTACTCGAGTAGAATCACCGACGTTCCGTAAGCTAGCTGGACAGCTTCTTCACATGAAAAAATTCAAAGTCCCTGTTGGGATTTCAACCCACAGCGGTAAGGGGTAGGAATTTTGCAGTTAACGACCTTAACCACTCGGCACCGGACGCTCCTACCTATTTTATGAATAAACTAAGCAAGTACATGTAATTGTTATCATTTATGTTAAATATTATCTGACATCAAAAATATAAAAATGTAATAATTATATTTCTTCAAATATTGATATTATCACGAAGATTCAATAGTTTGACCTAAATATTTTTTATATTCGGATGCATATTCAAAATACTCTCCCTTATTAATATGTATTCTAATGACATATGAAGTATGTGAAATAAATAGATATGTTGATGCAAAATGCTTGACTGACGCGCTTGAAGCTTCCGGTAATTATTGTTGTTTTAAGTGTTCTCTAAGTGCATCAGCGTGTGCAAATTTGTTATTATAGCTGAATTTGTATCCACACAATATATTATTATGATGTAAAGGGTGATACAATTCAAATATCGGATAAAAAGATCAAAGGTTATTCTGCTAAAAGTGTTTTCCAATCTAGTGTGTTTTATGTTTCAAAAATATTCCTTTTGTTGTTATTTTTTGTATATCCGTAATCATTGTTGTTTATCTCAGAACATTGTTTTCCTGCACCAAGTAATTTGTCAATATGTCTATAAAATATTCCCATCATAAAAAATGAAGAAGGTGATATTGAATTAATATGACATGGAATGTTCCTCTTTTCTTCATGTTCGCAAGATTATAAATGATTTGTGACTAATACTTTATGTACCTTACAAATAAACGTCAAGATTTCTGGAGTAAAAGAACGTAGTGGCTTTTTGTTCAAGCTGCATTCGTGACAATAGCTTTTCTCACATAAACGATAATGCAAATCACTAGCACATTCTTATATATTTGTGAGTGATACATATGCATACATTTCACGGACTTTAAAATTCACTGAAGGCACACCATGCTTATACGACCTTCATTTCATTTGCATGAACCAATAAAGATGAATAATTGCAATCATGAACATTATCAAAACGCATAATTGTGCACACTTGTTTGTTTGAAAATGCATAATCACATGTTTTTGTGCCTTCTTAAAAAGCCTCCACTGAGGTTTATTTGACATGACCGGACTGGGAATAATTTTGAGATAAGCGTTCCATTTGATGTAGATCTAGACCCTGATAAGTTGTGTGCAAAGTTTTAGATTATTTACTCACTCCGTTTTTCAAAAATAATTATTCTAATTGTGGTCAATGATCCAAAACTGAAAAGCGTTGAAACGCTTTTCACTGAAATATGCTAAGAATAGCATAAACATACGATTTGCAATTTATTTCTCTGTATTTTTCTTAATTAACGTTTGCAAATAAGTGTCCAAGCTGATCTAAATAAGATTGGGAAATCTCATGTTATTATTATGCTTTTAGATCTCAGTCGAGTTCCTTTAAAGCAGCATACCTCAAGATAACAAAAATTAATTCGAACTTAAAAAACTATATTTATAATTTTAGAATTGTCGATATCAGTGGTACGATTTCTGTAGAACTGGAAAGAAATCTGACACTAAAATTATTGCATTGTCCAAGTAATGGAATCATTTTGATCAACCGGCTCAATTACGATACATTTTGAGTCATAAACATTGCATTTGTATCTTATTTAAACCATTGGCAAATAACTTTGATAATTCAATCAATTTGAATAGCTGAGAAATTTTCAATTAAAATCTAAAGTTAAAGAACATATTGGTTTTGTTTCTAAAAAAGTATATAAAGACGTCTCGAATATAAATCTGGGCAGAATAAAGTCACCAAAAAAAACTTAAGTAATCAAAAATATAGACGAATCAATTCTAAAAATGCGTAACCACAGTATTGCCGTTTGATGAAGTTAAATAAGAAGCGCTTTCCAATTTTGTTAAGGAATGTTAAGTACATTATACAACAGACATCGATCCATATCTATCTAGACAAATATATATGCAAAATATAGAAATATCTTACATTTGGTAGCATATTTCAAACTGAAAATAGAAATAATGCAGCTTTAAAACCTATTTGTTTTACCATTGAAAAGAGATAAAACAATTTATTTTCTTTCGTATATCATTATAGAGAAATAAATCATAATATACTTTTCGTGTACTGTTTATAAGTAAAATAGAGAAAAACAGAAACCCTAAAGAAAGCCCAACACGGCAAAATTGTAAAATGTTGCAGGCTCGGTTTGATTGAGCCTGTTCATGGACGGTACTGGAAAGTGCAAGTTACCGTCCACGCCCCCTAGCACCGGCTTAAGCAGAATTCAACATTTAAACATGAAATGGTAAAATTTTGAATTTAGAAACATCCGCAGATGTGTTCATACGGCGGTTATCATGGAACCTTCAATGTGACACTTCCGTGCCATTCCATGAAAAGCGGCGTATGGTCCCCAAGTAATAAAAAGCGTGTGCTCTAAGGGCAGAACTAAATAAAATGGAATTTTGAAAGGGGATCAGAGGTATTGTAGGTTTATTGTTAATGAACTTTTGATATCAAAGCTAGCTTATAAATTATTTTAAATGCATTCAAAGCCTTAAATATTCTGCCAAAATACTCTCTTTCTTCCAATCTCTCACATACATTAAACAATTAATGTCTAGACTTATCGGATTGAGTAAACAATGTTTCAGTAACATTAAAAAGTCAGAACTGGTCGTCACGTGACGTCTGAATAGTTGAAAATAAACGTTGTAATAAACATTCTTGCGTTATCAGATATCTTGGCCTCTATTATGAAAGAATTCAGAAATGGTGTTCATGAATAGTGCAATAATTTCAAGATGATATTTAAAGCCTGTTATTTAACGTTCTTTTATCTATTTTAAGTACCCATTTAAAGATAACATTTTAAGTAACATTCTCTGTTCAGAAAAGTTTATATAAACATAACAATGTAAAGAAGAATATTCAAATTTCCGTTTTATTGCCAATACATAACGTAATAACAAAATGAGGAAAACACAGATATTTCTTCTTTTTTGTCTTAATTTATAGTATTGAAAATAAATTTATGAAGACATCAGAATAATTATGTCGACTAACATACTTGAACTATATATTAAATACATTAAAAAAATCGACCATGAAGTTATTTCTAAATATCACGCAGATTGTTTAAAAAAGCCCGAGCTGCTAGCTATTCTTGCATATACGCTCGCGGTTTGTTACTTGGTTTTCTTATAAAGAAATCTGGATTACGCGAGTGTGATGTTACTTGACAGTGAAATTACCGTACTGTCTTTTTAAATTGCAATTTGAGTGACATGCAAATAAACCTCATGATTCAATCTGTTAATGCATGTTTTTTCCTCCGCTATTGTACACCTGCGTGCACAGTTTTTATGACGAATATTTGATAATGAAAGTAACAATGAAATATTAAGAGATGATGTTATTAGTAGTTTACCATCTACTCTTCCAGTATACAATGCAACAATGTAAAGATGCTGATGGCTGAATGTGTGTTGTTTCCAAACTGCAATCAAAACAGACTGATCATCCGGCTGTAGATTATTTAAACATTTATCTTTTCTCTACATAAATTGAAATATAATACTGTTGTATGAAATTTAGTAATCTGCCATTGTGAGACGATTAAGGTTTTACTAGCACGTAGCACGTATTTTGGTGACTAAAACTTATTTCAGTGACAAATACGTGACTCATTGGTGTAAAATGTTTTTCTCTCGATCTTATTCTAGTGTTACAGCATGTATCTTTTACCTTTTCGAAAGGAATACACGAAACAATCTTTGATAATAAATAGCATTTTCTAAATGATTTTAAATGAGAAACGTATATATGGTGCTTTCAAACAAATACTTCTTTGATCCTCAGTACATCATATTCATTTTGTAAATGTGATTTGAAGATGAAATAAAAATAATGGTAGGAAAAACAAAATTACTTCAGTGCATAAATCATAAATTCATTAAATGTAACAGCCACATTGGAACTTCCCGGAGAACATTAAAAAAACTATACTTAATAGTTTGCTTTTTATGTACACATTCTTTTATATGCTCCAGATATATATTTTCCAAAAAATTCGAGGCATTTTCATTGCAAGCACTAGAGGCAATTCTAAAATTTATCTTATATGCATTTTTTAGTTTCGCATACATTAGATCTTTTTGACAAGTTAATAACACATAAGCTATTGATGTGAGGAATGGGGTTTCATTGAAACAAGAAAGGTTATCAAATATCAATATTAGAAGAAAGGTCACAAATTCAAAGTAACTTCGTTTGAGGACAATAAGACTGAGAACAATTAATATAGCTTAGAATGATAAGAATCTTAAAAGTTTGGCTTAAAATATTAAAGTATTATTAATATTAAACAAAATTTGTACATCAAAAAGGTTCACAATATGATGATCTAAATATAGAACTTTAATATAGACTTATAGTCTTTTTTATCATGTCTGGGTTAATAAGGGAGTGGGAAACAGAGACTCAGAGATAATTACATACAAAACTGGACAGTCCTTATGCAATTCATCAAGAGCTTCCCTTTACATTCTTTTTTCACATTTTAATTTTAGATTTTATCTTGAAAAACTTAACAATCAGAAATCTATAATAGCATTACCAAGGTCTAGAGTTTCGTTTAGGTTATTAATAGAAACAGGAAGATGGCATAAACAGGAAGATGGCATAAACCAAACAAAATTCCAAGAAACGAAATAAAATGTATAATGTGTAATAAGCTCTAAGATGAATTCCATTTCCCTTTAGAATGTACTTTATATAATGAAATAAAAACTAAGTATTTACTAACGTACTACTGGAAAAGACCAAACATAACAAAATTTATCGAATTAATATCAAACGAATCGACTTCTTTGATTAGAAAACCTTTCAATTTTTTTATAAATCTTTTCAATTTTGTACATCGATTTACTTTCTTTAAATATTTCCTTCACACTTTCCTCCAGTAACGTCATTTTTGCAGAGACATATTTATTACTTAGTTTGTTTAATAATTCAATAATTAAAAATATATATTTTTGTCAAAAGATTTTAGGTAATATTGTGAAATAATAAGTTACTTCTGGTAAAACCTTAATGCAATATAATCTCACTGTATAAAGACTATATACATGTATATGCAACATAATTTATTCATGACTTATTACATAAAATGTGTTCCTAAAACTAAAATACATTGTGACTTTATAAGGGACTGTTTTATATCAGTACTGACCTATGATTATTTGTAAAATGATTTATTGTATACAATGAGACACATTGGTAACCCTTTGTGAATAAAGCTATTATAATTATTCCGTTTCTATCAATCTGATAACCAACATCTTGATAAAGATGAATAATATGAAAAGAGTACGATAAATCAACATGAAACAATGTCGTCCGTTATTTTTAGTTTTAAATTACACAAAACAATCTAGAATCATTATACATAGTGAAGATAACCTTTGCAAATATAAATTAGATAATAACAAGACGTACTTGCAGCATCCGGTAATTACTGTTGCTGAAAGATTGTTTAGAACAGAAACACTTGTCATCATAGTGTGTTATCAGTAAATATTTGTTTTATTTATTGCATGTTAGTTGAAACAATGCCTTTAATGAGGGTTGTTATTAAACTTTGATAATATACTTATTTGTCCACTCAAAGATATGGTTTATTATCGCCGCTGTGTCCGTCTGTCCGTCTATCTGTCGCACGCTTTCCCGGAACATAACTTGAAACGTTATCGAGGAAATTAATTAAAATTTTAGAGTTACAGAGACCAGTGACAGGGTGTGCATTGTTTAAGAAATATAACTCTCTTTTAGTTGTGTATATATCCCTTTATTATACTTATAGATGCTTAATTACTTTTATCCGGAGTATATATCCTAATCTTTCAATGTTTATTTTTAACTTCGCAAAATTGTAGAGACCATAAAGAGGAATGCAGTGTCCCATTTACATATTTAATTTTTGAACTTTCTCACTCAATAATTCTAAATTCTTAATTAATAATGGTTACCCAGAGACTAACTCAATATGCATTGAAGAAAATTGATTAAAATTGTTATTTAAACGTGCTATGTCTTTTCAAAAAGTAAGTGAAACAAACATTGAGACTATTGTTTTCATTTCCATTTCAGAAAATAATCGTTTATATCTAGAGAAATGGTCTCGGATCGTTTTCTTTATTTTTGTCAAAAAGGTTATTGTTTCTATATACACGATACATACAACTTAATATATAAAAAAGACGGATAATTTTATATCAGTTATTGCATATTATTACCCCTCACTTTTTTCGTAATGTTAATTTCCCATAGGCCTCTGGGACTTATTCTTACTGTTAATGCAAGTGTACCACGTGACTACGAATTTTGTACTGTTACATAGGTAACAGTATTTTTTAACAGTATAAAATCTGGTCACGTGGTCTATTTTCTAAATAAAATGAAATAAAATGGCCGCCATTTTTTTCTCGACTCATTCTTATTTTCGACGATAGGGCAACGCCGAAGTAACTATTACTCGGATAAAATTTAGTTCTTTGCACCCTAGAGTCCCTTTCGCGTATTAAATATCTTTTTGTTGAATAGTCAACAGGAAACATCCGTTTTCAACGGAAGTAATTGTAATGTAAATAATTTTGTGTCAAACTGGAACATGCAGACAATTATAGATGCAACAAAGGATAATTTAACAATTTTAACCAGTAAAACGTTACAGATAGAGTTGGTGGACAGACATCTGTAGGATATCATCGTTATTTTCTAAATGCACTTTGTTAAAAACCATGCGAAGAATATTCTGGATGCAGAAGGATCAGATTTAACAGATCATAACCTTATAAATGGGTTAGTGTTTTGTTTTCTGAATAAAACACAGCTTATTTTATGTTTATGACTGGTAAATATCATCACTTGCCTAAAGAATAAAAGAAAAACAGCTTCTCAAGTAGGCCTTCAGTGCACTTAAAACTTGCAAGGTAAGGACAGTTTAGTTATTGCTTCTCTTGGCTTATTTTTGTTAGATTTAGTTGACAAATTCAGATCATCACAGTATTTGTTCGGGGTAATAAAATAAATAACACATGGGTTTGTGGGTAACAGTAAAAATATCATCCCTCGTATAAATACTGTTACCCTCGGCTACGCCTCGGGTAACAGTATTTTCCTCGGGATGATATTTTTACTGTTACCCAAAAACCCATGTGTTATTTATAATTATACTATCATAAGCTATTCCCTATTTCCTTTGAGAGTTGTTACTATTGTTTATGACATCAGAGGGTATACTTGGTACTTTACATCAAAACTGTAACATAACCGTTTTTTGAAGATTCAAAAGAAATATCAGGTCAAGTGTTGTCTTTTTTTAATTTTCTTTAAGTAATACCAATAGAGACATAAGAGTACTTAATTAGTTCTAATGATATTAAAAAAGTGTTAAATGACTAAAACTATTGATAGTCTACTTCAAAGTGGGTGTAAACTACCATCTTACAAAAAAGTCAAATACTTGCCATGTACTTGACATAATCATGACATAAGTATTAGTGTAGATGTTTTATATACAAATAGAAGACAATAATTATGTATAATTGCATTTAACGTCATCGTACAATACAAACACATAATAACATTCACTTACACTAATTAAACAAATACATTATCTTTAGATTATTTGATTGAATCAAGTATTTGATTTTTATCAATTAATATTAATACAAGTTTCCCAAAACTTAAATAGAGTTCTTCATTTGTCTTCTTTGTGTAACTTAATGCTGAACCACAACCAAAACTTTTTGAAGGCCATTATAAAATTCTGATGATGTTTATAATAAATGTTTGTAGTGGGTAAATCAGTTAATGCAGATGACGATGAACGTCACACTTTCTTGTTCTACATTTCAAATTTGTAACGGATAATATACCGTTTGAGGATTATTTTCAATGCTGCACATTCTATACATAACTGTCAAGATGAATTTCTTAAAGGCCCACTAGCCTATGCCTCATTAATGCTATCATTTCTATTTTTCAAAAAAAAATTAAATTTGGTATATTGCTACAGTTTCGAAAAAAAACTCATTTGCTATACACATGAAATATCTTTAGTCTTTTTGGCTCTGTTTTCAATTAGTAAATAAGTATAATTATAGTGAATAAGTAATTTGTTTGAAAGTCAAAATACTAATTTGTTTACATTTTTGCTACATTTATAACACATTAATGCACATTTAGCGCTACTTTCTTAAGTTACTAAAAATCTGACATGCTCTTATTACATTATTAGAACATATATTTTATTTGTTTGATATTTCTAAAGAATTAAGAATAATTTGATATCTGAAGCATAATGTGCCTTTTAGCATTTTAAGTCTTACAAAAATAATATATACCGCATATTATATATTGCTCGACTAATGTAAGGCAGTTTTTCTCTCTCTCTCTTAAAACTGATTACCTGAAACAATAATTGTCTAGAAACGGATGAAAAAACAACAACTTAACAGCACACAATAATGTTTTCAACAACAGTATATCAACGTTCTCTCTTTAGTGGTTAGAAATAAACACTGCTGTGTTCACCTTTGTGAAACAATGGTTTTAAAATACATTGCAACTACTGCAAATTGGATTTTTGTTGATCATAAATTTTAAATTTTCATTACAATTTAATCTTTTAAATGTTTGGTGCTGTATACTTTCTTGATAATAATAGGTTAATTGTATAATTAAAAGTTATTTTTTTATTTAGAGATTTGGACGTAGAATCTTTAAAATGGTTATTAAAGATGAATACATCAGATTTTGTACAAATATATTGAACTGTTTGTATCCTTTAAATCATCCTCTGACCTACTATACCATTGTGGCTGAGGTATTTACCTTTAATGGTTGAGGCATAATTATTGCAGCCACTATTTAGCCTTGCGTGAACAAATCGGTGCGAATAACTGGAGTCTTTTAGCTCCAGCAGGTGGGTCTGTTGACCCCTGGTGTTGCTTTGAAGTTTGTAACACCCTAGGGTAGCCAAAACCACCTCTCCTGTTCCGGCGTCATATGACTTTTACTGTTTTGGAGCGCCGTAAAATCAACCAAACAAGCAAACAAACAGATTCGAACTATATATTAAGGTAAAGAATGAGCTTGGAACCTGACCGCTACCTGGAGCACTGTCGGATACAAATACTTAGACGTTTGCACATCGTTCTAGTGTTTTATTACGGAGTAATTGTCATGTTATTGCATCCGAAAAAAAATCGTTAAATCAATATAAAAATAATTATTATTACCTTAAAGTCACCAAATTAAGTAATTTCGTGCTATTTTAGACTAGCCTACAAGTATGCAATGTTTTCTTTTGCTTCAAAAAACATTTTTGGGACTTTTTACAATAATCCAAACAACTTCGGGAAAATATCGCCTCACATCATATATATTAAATGCTTCAGACTTACCGACGGTTACATTAAATGGAAATAAAGGAGACAATTTCCTATTTCAAGGATTGTTTTTCGAGATTTGATGTAATTTAGGGAAATGATTGCTGAAATGCATCGCACTTTTAATAAATTTATATTTTGATAATGTCTTGTGAATAAGTACATTAATGAAAAGGCAAATATGTAGTCATAGCTGTTCCCTTTTTACTTTTCTCTTAAAAATTTATGAGCATGTCGGAGTGTAAAAAATGGTATCACAAAAACGTTCATTATCATTGAAAACCCTGTTGAAATATTTTTATCATCGCAAAAATATCAAAATGTTAAACAAGATCAACAAGGAAAGGCGGCGTTCAATGAACGTTTTACGATATCGGAAACAAACCAATATGATATCATGACGGATAAAATCTCATAATCAACTCAACTATTATAATGTAGCTAAGGTGTTAACATGGCATACAATTATGGAAAACAAGAAAATAGACAAATAATATAGAGAAAAACGGAAATCCAAAAGAACGCCCAACAAAATTGATAATGTTACAGACTCGGTTTAATTGAGTCTGTTCATGGGCAGAAGGGAAACGTAAGTTACCGCAAACGCCCCTAGGACCGGCTAAATAAGACCTCAACATTTAAAAATGAAAATGGTGAAATTGTGAATTTGAAACAACAGCAGATGTATTTTATAAGGCGGTTCATTTAACTTTTTAAAGAGACATGTGCATTGCATGCCATTTCATGAAAAGTCTCGTATGTGTCCTACGTGTTCCCTAAACGAGAAAATAGTGAGCCAAACTAAAACAATGGAATTTTGAAAGGGGATCAAAGGTTATGCCTGTATATCACCGACAAGACGTCAAAAGGCAACATATCCTAACGGTGATTATGCAGTATTCAAGTAGAATTACTGGAACCGCCAAGTTGAAAAGGTCAAAAAGAAGGAAATAAAAAGACCACAAACATGTACACACGTGCTGAATGACCTTCAAGGATCGCATTTATAACATCTTTAATTGTAGTTTACGGCCTTCACACGGCACATGTTACACTTATGTGGCAATAAAATAGATGAAAGAGAAAAGTAGAAATTCCTTAAATAGAGAAAAATAGAATCTCTATTAGGAAGCCAAAAACAACAATATTCAAAATGTTGCAAGCTCGGCCAAAGTTTTCTCAAAGGAAATGTGGTATATTCATATACATGTAACTAGGTAACGAAGCAATAGTAAATTAAAGAGCATGACAGATTTACTTCACTTCAAACATAAGAACTTAGATGAGTAATTCAAAGAAATATATCCATGATAAAACAAAACAAAAAAAAACAATAAAAGGTGATTGACAGTAGTTGCTGAAATATCCGGCCTTTTCAGTTTGTTTTAGCATAGCACATCTGCGAATAAGTAAAGTAGGCGATCTGTCAGTTTAAAGATTTATGTTTTGTTTATCTTGCATTATACATCATGCGTACTTAAATCATTCATTCGTATTAACAATGACTTTTATTTGAACTTCCGCTGATTTTACCTGAATTTATTACAAATTGTTGTGATATATTTAAAGTAGAGAAAATAAGATTCCCTAAAGAAAGTCAAACACGGTAAAATTTAACATTTTACAAGCAAAGTTACCGCCACTTATCATTTTACAAAAGTTTTATCCTAAATTTTATTTGAAGATTAGATAAATTGATTGCATTTGATTTTACATGTATATAAAAATATGGTATGATGATGATATGCATATCCAAAGTTTTGGACCCGGTTAATGTGATATTCACCGAGGCCAATTTAGGTCATTTGATTCGGCCATTTGCTGAAATTTTCATATAATAACTGTTTTATTATATAACTAAATTATACTATTTATTTAGTAATTTACAAAATTGTCCGATTTCTCTTTTTATGCATTTCAGTCCTATACAAGAAGACGAAAAGAAGTATAATATTTTTATACAAAAAAAAAAACATTTTCAAGAAATTGCAAGTAGTGTTTGGTGGTTGTAGATGAACAACCAATCAATTTAGATATGTCTTCCTTTGGTCAAGTAGATCTAAACCTAGTTTTATAATTGATAGGAACGTAGATAAGGACTCAGATTTCATCAGTATAAAAACATACTTAATACACTTAGTAATAATAAAAGTGAAAATAATGTCCCAAAATGGTAATCATTTGGTGTAAAGACTGACATGGAATAATGAGTTTTGCATATTTTCATTAAGTAAATGAGTTTTGTATATTTTCATTAAGTAACTTATTTTTACTAAAAATGCTAATAAGAATGTTGATCAAAAAACTTTTACTTCATAGATGTATTTTGGCAGAAAGAACGCTGTCTGAGTATATAATTTATATATAATGGTTGTTTTATATAAACATTGTTTTGATTGCTCGGCTAGTATCTTATTATTAAGTTAGCGTCATGCTTTGCGTGTCAATATCACCTATAGTTAAAATCAATATCATTTTCTAACGCAACACGGGGATATCGTTAGTCATTTAAGAAAGAAATTAATTGTATCATTTAATTGTAAAATGATATTTTCGCTTAACACCAAAATTGTTCTTACATTTGACAACAAAACACTTTTCATTTGTTTTATTAAGAGATAATGTGCAAATATGAAAATGGGATTTCTCTTAACTCTTTAATTCTTTTTTATGAGTGTGTATGTAAACTGTGTCAAGTACGTTCTATATTATTAAAGAAAACATTTATTTAAAATTTATGTAATGTGAATAATTATGTACTTAACAAATATTTTGATTAACCTAAAAGTATTATACGTTGTAACGTAATGAGAATCCGTCAACAGTAATATTTTGTGCATTTAGGCAAAAGGAACATTGGTGCACAATTGATGAAACGACAACCATGTATCATGATAAAAAATCTCTAAAGTACACCAAAAACGCCAAAACTGAACATGCTCGGTTCGAGTCTGTTCATGGACGGTACTGGAAAGCGCACTCTACCGTCCACGCTCCAAGCACAAGTTTCAGCAGAATTCAAAATTTAACATGAATTTTATAGTTTAGAAACATCTAAAGACTGAATCCATTTGAGACAAAAAAAGACAACTGTTTTAGGTATAATAGTAAATGCAAATCATTATTAACCGACATAATTTATTGCCGTTTTACAAAAGGAAAAAACAATTGTGACTAAAAAACTAAACACGTTTCATTTGCATTTTATTAGCTAAGCAGCTAATGGCTAAAAAATAACGGATGACTAGACACTTTGTTGCACCATAAACAAATCACAAGGAAGTTTGAAATTTCCAGAAATATATACTGTAATGAAATTACTTTTCTGGTACTTTGAATTCCAACTTTTTAAGTCACATAATGAGGTTTTGGCTGTTTTATTGCATCTTGCCCAACAAAACCTCAAATAATGTTTACAGAGAGGGAAAATGTATAACTAGAAAATAATTTCAACAAAAGTTAATTTCTAAGAGGATCTTTCCAACAAGACACACAGCAATCCATAAGCAATATATTTGGATATGGCTAAAATATGTTTGTCTGTTTTATTGATATGCATGTTTAATCTCTTAACCATTCGCAAAGCTTCAATGATGCCCATTACTGCAATTTAAACCAAGCTGAATAAATCATATATATACAATCATTACAAAATCTCACATTATTATACTATGTATTGGGATTTATGTTCCATGCAACCATCACATTAAAAGATAACCTTGCGTTGCAGTTTAATGTCATTGTTGATAAATGTAACATAAGAAATCTGGGAAAGATGTGATTTTGTCGGAATTTAATTAAAAAAGAAAATCAAACAAGCTTTTATAAAAGTGTATTTCATACAATCGTAATCTACAATCCTAAATGAATATCATGTCGTCCAAAATTATCTAAGTCACTTTTGATTACTTTCCACCATTTATAATTATAAATATAAATGACATGTTTGCCAATAAAATGACTAAATGTGTCGGAAAAGCAAATTATATTTTAAGGAAAGGCATCTTTTCATCAAGATAAAAAGTCACATGACGTCTGATTATTGTATATAGACGATGTAATATACATTTGTATTTATTGTTACCGATGATTTTTCCTTTTATTAGAAAAAAAGAATTGTTTTACAAGTATTGCTGTACTATTTACATGACTAGAAATATACTTGAGCTTGTTGTTAAAAACTGTAAGATTATATTATCACTTTTCTCCTGAACGTATAAATCCAAGCAGAAATGATAAAAAAAATTTCATAATACTGTAAAAAAGATTATGCTAAATTTTACAATGGTATGATTGAATGAAAACCCGACAGAACGTGTGTTTGCCATTTTATCTCCATTAAGTGAGAAACTTGACTTAAAATACAAGCACTTCCGGAAAGTTCACTGTTGGCATAATTGACAAAACTGCACCTTTTCACCATTAAAGGAAAATTTAACAAAATGAACAGATAAGACTTTGATAAACATGGAGGAAAATATGTTGTTTCTGGAAAGGTTTTACTTTACTGAACTGTAATCTGTTATGCAACATGCAAAAGTCTTTCGTGGTTTGCCCTGTCCTGTTTAGTGTCGTGCTGGGCCCTTTGCTGGTGGTCCTAGGTTGGGTTGCGTTCCTTGTTGATCTTGTTCACGTTACATGGCCTTATATAAAATGCTGTTTTCAACGATTTATACTGGGCTATTTAACCTGTCGAAATTGTTACGTCTAATTCTATTGTAATAATATCATCATCATTGTATGACAATTATCATAATTGTATGATTTATTGTTATGTTGTGTATGGAATGCACTGATAGGATTTATGTTGATAAGTTAATCAATTTCGGCTGAATACTTGAATGGCAGACAAAGGCTATACATTATGATTTAAGAACAATGCAAGGAACAAGTTCAATGTTTCATTTTTGTGCTAAATGTTTGCGTATTCAAACATTTTGCAACAACAAATACGTGTTTTGAGTACTTGTAACGTTACAAGTTGCATTCAGAGATAAAAATCAATTTCTGATAAAAGTTACGGACGATTTATTTTTAAACATATCTCTTTGCCAGACATTTATATGAGCTTAAAGTGTTAAAAATGGTCGACACAATATATCTGACTAAATAATGTAACTGTATATTTAAAAAGTTATGTATAAAAATATATATATAACTGAAACCTAAACTCACCTAATACCACAAATATAAATGCTCATGGACGGTCATGGTAATTATATTAACTATCGTAAGCACCGGATTAAATAGAACTGAACATAAAACATTTAAATGACGTTATTGAAATTATTAAGGTTATGGAATAATCAAACATCATCCCAAAAGTTTGTTATAACTTAACAAATTTTCTTGATTAAAATTGTGTTCTATTTTTCGTTATTTTCTAAGGGTTACAACAACACTTTTTTGTCCAACAACAAACGTAAATCATGCAGTAAATTATCAAACTTAAACCTAAAGTCCCAGCAGCGTGTATTTCATCAGTTTTATTTAGTGGCAATCATACTGGCATGTTTATTTTGCTTTAAATGAAAGAAGAATGCTTATAACTAAGCATGATATTATTATGTAGTTATTAAATGCCTTCTCGTGGTTTATTTTACATTTTGTTTTTAGTTTTTTATCCAATCTGAATAATAAGGCGTTCTACGACATAAACTGTACGTGAAAAGCGGTAACAACGGATTGAAATTATTTGACCAGTACGGAATAAAAATCGACCCAAAATAAGAATACAGTAGGACGTCATTTACGACGTCACGTCATTAAGTTGGTTTCCAGTTCTATGCACGCTGGTAATTCACTGAAACAAGGTAACGGGCTTAAATTCAAGATAGTAAATAATATCAAATTGATAATTTCGCTGTTTCAAAATAGTGAAATATCAGTTTTATATTTCACTGATATATTTCTATAAACCACTGAAAAGCATATTATCGAATAAACGGTAGAAATTCATTGACACATTACTCAACACTGAGACATAGTTTATCTGTCAAAGAACAAAAGCATTAGATCTATAAAAAAACAACAAAAAAAGGAGTTTTTTAAAAAAGATTCTTGGGCGAAGTAAAACAAATTAACTTGCATATGTTAGTTTTGATTTTCCATGCAAAGTCGTATAGAAATGTAAGCATAGCTTGCATGACAATGACATTATTAGATATAAAGATTTTTGACAGGTTATATGGCCCTTTATAAACGATTGTTTGTAAATATTACCCGAGCCGCAAGGCCATATACGGTCATATAACCTGTCAGAAATATTTATAACGAATTTATAATACAGCAAGCAATTTTTTAAAGCGAAAGAAGTGAGATTTTTTCATAAATTGACAGCAGCCGTGTATATAAAACTATATAAACGTCACAATATCAAATAGAAAGTGACGTTACAAACGTCCAGTATTATAAAATATTTTTTGTACGGTTATTACATTTGAAAAAATGGAACACTTTATGATGTATGCGTTTCTAAACAAACTGTCGTGTTTCGGTAAGTGAACTCAGGAAATGATTTTTAATTCGGTGATATGCATAGAACATTTTCAAACTTCGTAATTTCCGTTTTTTCTATCTGCTTACTGCGTTCTTTCACAGATTTTGGACATAAATGCCAGAGAATTTTAATATAAAAAAGTTCGGAAATGCGGTAAGCAATAAACATAGTGCATGAATATAATTATGTATATATCTTTGTAGAAAAACTGAAGTGTTATATTCTACTTTTTTAAGAAAAAAATTGTTTACGTCATATATTCAAGTACCTAGTATGCTAATATGATAAAAATAATGGAAAAGTGTTATGGTTATTGAAGAGGAAACTATTCAGACGTACACGACTTCGATACAGGGCTAATTGCAAAATATCTTAGTCATGTAATCGTTTAGCAGCTGGTGACGTTGATTTAAGAAGCTTATCATATTTTTAAGAATGTTGGAAGTTGTTCTTATCTCAAGATATTTTCAATAATTTCGTTTCAAAATGGCAAACATTTATGAATGCAAAAATGATGACATGCTATTAAAGAGGTACAACTTTATGTTTAAGAGCACAAAAAATGATACGTAAAACAGTAATAACCGATATATACTACCCAACGTTAAAATATAATAAATGTATACTGCCATATTATCCCTGTCAAACGGTAATATACGATTTATGAACCATCCTATTTCTGTCAAACATTTAAAAATATAACTCCCTTGTCAAAGTTGAAACAAGATATATTCGTAGATATATGTAGATTGATTTTCATTTTAGTTGCATTACATATGATTCCCAAAGGATTTGGTGGTTACCTGGCTGTCCATTTAAGGCATAATCGTTGAAACATTTCTTGTGTACTAGAAAATAACATAACTGGATAATAACTTTGCATTACAACTTGCTTCATCTCTAATTAGTTATTGTATTTACAGTTATATATAAGTATAATTCTGAATAATTTGTGTCTATAGCATAAGCATAATTCACTTCATTTTAACCCTAATGTAACAGTAACATTTCATAACTATTGCACTGTAAGGAGTAAATTATAACTAGTCTACATTGTTAAGTAGCTGGCACTTTGTTAACAACAATTGAACAATATTCTTAAAAAACGTTCAATGCGTCACTAAAAAATCCTCAAAACCACAACATAGTATTAGATCTATAGGATATAGTATTTTAAAAGTGCAAAATAACTTTGCTTTGTCTGTGAAAAAGTGCTGTTTTTGTGGGTTTCTTTTGCAAATCGTTATAACATTAAGAGACACTAAACCATTTAATATAGTTCAGCCACTTTGCTTGTATAAAATATGAAAGGCTCTTAGTTTGCAGTTATGTAAGAGTAAAACGAGTGGGACGGTGCCACAAGTCCCTCAAAACATACAGAATAAAATGTATATAAATAGCTACTATTCTGCAACTCTACATGGCTATCCGGACGAGATTCTAGCAGTGTGAATATCATTTGAGATAAATACAGCCATAACACTTCTTAGGCGTAAAATATCACAGAGCGAGAAAATGTGGGGCCTGACCGGAACTCAAACCACATAATACTATTCTGCAGCTCTATTGACAAATTATCGAGCCGCTCAAACATTTTCTTCATATGACAGTTCTGTACCGTGACATTTGTCTTCTAACAAAAGAAGTGTCAAAACCAGCAAACCCTTTGTTTGATATATGCTCTAAGTCTCTAAGTGTACAGTATATCATAAATGTCTGTGGGGTTTTTGTTGTTGTTTTTTTCCTACAGAAAAAAAGAATACTTTCTATAAAAAAATTTGTCTAGTCATTTAGCAACTTATTGTTAACAATTGACAATTTCGTTACAATAAAGGTAAAACGTATAACTGGAGCTTTAAACATTCAAATACGAAAAATAGCGAGATAAAGATTTCATAACCGTCCAACGACGTATACATTGAACCTTCAAATTCATACATCAAAGTCGTGTGTGCTATCCGCCGAAAAGTAATCTTTGATTCCATTATATTTATTTTAAGTGGCCTTAAGGAGAAAATATTTGGCACAGCTAAGTAAAATGGAATATTGAGATCGATTTGGACGCTTCGAATTCTACCTACGTATAACAGTCAACTGTAAAAAGAAATATTAAAAACTCAGGCACGATATCCTTATGGTGTAAATACAGTTTTCAAGCAATAATACTCGACTCGATCCCAAGCCACCTGAAGAAAAAATAAATCAAATTGATGGAACTAAAATACCAAAGTTACAACAACAATGCGATTAGTAGAACAGCTTGTATAATTCTTGACCTTTCACCAACCATGACCTTGATTTTGTGCCATGCATATCATAAGCACATAGTCAAACTAGTCATAGTAAATTAAAATGATGGTGATTATATGTGCCAAGTTATTTAAAATATTCCATAAAGTCAAAAAGTTATGGAGAACATACAACCTTGACCTTGGGGTAGCAACCTTCTTTAGGGATTCTGTTTTCTCTATTTTGAGGGTAGCAACCTGGACTTTGCAAATTGTTTCATGGTGGGGAGTATTTATGCCAAGTAATTTTAACCCTTTGAATTGTCAATAAGTTATAGAGCGGACATAAAAAATAGATGTTGGACCTTTGAAAGTGACTCTGATCTTGGGGGCAGTAACTTGATTGTTGTGTTATACTCATGGTGTCATAATGGTGATCATTTCTGCCAAGTTATCTTAAAAATTAAAACATTGCAGCGGTTTAAATATTATGGAGAGGAAAAGAAATGTACACATTTTAACACTTAACCTTTAAGTGTGACCTTGGCCTTGGGGGTACCAACCTAATTATTGCGCTCTGCACATTGTCTCATAATGGTGATCACTTGTGCAAAGATATTTCTTCTTTTGTCAGCAGTTTCAAAGTTATGGAGCGAACACGAACTGTAGCCTTTTGAACAATTGACATTTAAGTAAGACCTTGCTCTTGGAGGCAACCCAATAACTGCGCTCAGCACATCGTCTCATAATGGTAATCATTTTTCAAAATTTTCTAGTAGTGTCTGGTGGTCGTAGATGAACAACCAATCAATTTAGATGTGTCTTCTTTTTGTCAAGTAGATCTAAAGCTAGTTTTATTATTGATAAGCACGTGGATAAAAACTCAGATTTCATCAGACTGAGTATAAAAGCATACTGAATAAACGTAGTAATAATAAAAGCGAAAATAATGTCCCAAAATGGTAATCATTTGGTGTACAGACTGACATGGAATTATGAGTTTTGTATATTTTCATTAAGTAAATGAGTTTTGTATATTTCCATTAAGTAACTAATTTATTAACTACAAATTTTAATAAGAATGTTAATGAAAATGCCTTTATTTTATAGATGTATTTGTGGCAGAAAGAACGCTGTCTGAATATATAAATTATATACTAGTATCATGATTGTTTTACTTAAACATTGTTTTTGATGGTTCGGCTTGTACCTTATTATTTAGTTAGCGTCACGCTTTCTGAGTCAATACCATCTACAGTTAAAGTCAACATCATTTTCTAACGCAACACGATTGATTATCCTAAAAGTATTATACGTTGTAACACATTGAGAATCCATCAAAAATTAGATTCTGTGCATTTACGGAAAAGGAACATTGGTGAATAAATGATGAAACGACAGTCTCAGGCTCGGTTCGAATCTGTTCACGGACGGTACTGGAAGGCGCACTCTACTGTCCGCGCTCCTATCACAAGCTTCAGCAGAATTTAAAATTTCACATGCATTTTAAAAGTTTAGAAACATCTAAAGACTGAATCCATTTGAGACAAATCAGAAAACTGTTTGAGGTATAATAGTAAATGCCAGTCATTATTAACAGACATAATTTATTGCAGCTTTATAAAAGGAAAAACCATTGTGACTAAAAAAACTAAACACATTTCGTTTACATTTTATTAGCTAAGCTGCTTATAGCTTAAAAATAACGGAAGACTAGACATTAGCAAAACCTCACTTGATTGCACCATAAACAAATCACAAGGAAGTTTAAAATAAGTTCCAGAAATGAATACTGTAATGAAATTACTTTTCTGGTACTTTAAATTCCAACGTTTTAAGTCACATAATGGTTTTGGCTGTTTTATTGCATCTTGCCCAGCAAAACCTCGAATAATATTTCCAGATAGGGAAAATATATAATTAGAAAATCCTTCCATCTAAGAAGAAGATCTTTCCAACAAGACATCCATAAGCAATATATTTGGAATTGGCTAAAATATTTTTTTCATCTTAAATGATATGCATTTTTAATCTCTTAACTATTCGCTTAAAACTTGTTTAAATGTCAGACAAAGGCTATAAATCATAATTAAAGAACAGTGCCAGATTGCAAGTTCGTGTAGAGTTTCAATGTTTCAATTTTGGGTTATTCGTGCGTATTCAAACATTTTGCAACAACAGATACAATTTGTATCAAAAGATACGGGCGATTTATTTGTAAACATATCTTTTGGCCAGACATTGATATGAGCTTAAAGTGTTTAAAACGACCAACAAAAATATATCTGACTTAATAATGTAACTGTATATTTAAAAGTTATGATGTATGAAAATATATAAAATTAAAACCTAAAATCAACACCACAAATTTAAATGCTCATGGACGGTAGTGGTAATTATATAAACTATCGTTAGCACCGGGAACATTATAACGTTTTTTTAGATTATTAAGGTTTATGAAATAACCAAACGTCATTCCAAAAGTTCCAAATTGTCTTTCATTTAAGTAGGGTTCTATTTCTTTTCTATTTTCTGAGGTAAACAACTAAACACTTTTTGTTCAACAACAAACATAAATCATGCAGTTAAGTATTATACTTAAATCTGCGAAAAGTCCTAGCAGCGTGTACTTTATTTAGTGGTAATCATACTGGCATGTTTATTTTGCTTTAAATGAAAGAATTATGCATGCAACTAGGCATTATAGAATAATGTGGTTATTAAATGCCTTCTCGTGGTTTACTTTACTGACTTGTTTTTTTAGGTTTTACCTAATCTGATAACGAGGATCCATACCACTCTCTTCCATGTCTATAGCAAATGAATAAAAAAAGATACGAAAGAAAAATAAGATATATAAACATACAAATACGTTAAATAAATCGGAATATCTCGGCTATTATTCATAAATAGCCTCGGACTTTAGGAGGCAGGGGACGTATTAGAACTATGGCTCCAGTCAAAATTATTAATAACACAGACATAATGTGTAGAAAGTACTGAAACGTTTTCATATTTCTCTTTAATTGAAATTATTTCTTGTTTGTTTATTGGAAATGATCAGTATTTTTGAGTATTTACCCGAAACTAAACATTTTGGTAGCTCTGTATGAATTTGTGACTCTCCGAATGAAAAATCAAGCATTGATAGTTTGCGCCAATCAAGTAAAAAAAGCAAACTTTGAATAAATTTTATGAAAATTCTAAATGTATGACTGATAGTTAATTCGGCATTTTTGAAATTGCCATTGATTGCACTGTGTGTTAGAGATATTTTTTTAATTATTCGGGCGAATTCTTGAAAATCTTGCACCTTTAAGAAGATGTCTCATATTAGTATATTTCAGGTGTGATTTCTGGTGGGTGTGGTAAATAAATTGCTGTCAGTCTTTTTAGAAGCAATGTATGCAAACTTTATTTTCCGTCAACGTATTTCATATATCCTTGAATAATGCTGTGCAACTGGTTATCTGCCTGTGTGATAAAATTTGTAAAATTTGAATTGTGTATTTGGCTACACTGAATTTCAAAATTGCTAATTTCTAGGTCCCCCGTCTGTAATGTGGAATAAAAGTAGTTCTACATCGTGGTTTTAGATTTAATAAAAACAGAGTGTAATCTTTGATTATGTATAACGAATGTTTATATTTGACATTCAAAGGAAATTAAAGTCTATTTCAGTAAAACTATTTTTGAAAAAAAGTCTGAGAATCAGAATCAATTTACAAATGCCAAATGATGTACAATTATAACCAATTCCGAATTTATTTCAACAGGTAAAGACTTTGTACTTTTTTGTCTACAACCAAAAGTATATAAATAGTGTACTGTTTACTTATATATCTGTAAATTTACATAACCAAGATCGACCTTTACTCCAAATATTGGAATAAACTTAATCAATTACTCCCATCATTCAACTAGTATTTTTATATGTTTAGTTTCTTAGCGTAGGTAAGATCAAAATATCGTATACATTTAGTGTATTTTCAAGATTGTGTTCGAGGTCTTTATTCGAAGTATGACGGAAAAAGCCGAGAAAATGCGATGTTATCAAATGTTATCATATATTTATTTCAAGCGAATAACTAAGCACAAACAAGATAAAATATTTGATATTGAGATGAGATATACACTTATAATTACACTTCCCATTATCTCTGATGATGAGACTGAATCACACTAGGTCTACCATCATTGCTCTTGAGTGATTTCATTCAGGCGTTTTACGACATTAACTGTACGTGAAAAACGGTCAAAACGGATTGAAATTACTTGATCAACACGGAATGGCGGGTTAGCCTTTATTTAAGCAATTAAAGGGAAAATGAACAAAAAACAAATTAAAGTTTTATCAAAATGCCTGTGAGATAGTAACACTGTCATATACTAGTTATAAAACTGAATTTAATAAATAAATTCAGTTTTGGTACTAAATGACTCAATTCATTAAACAGTTGTATTTGAGTGATATTATCGAATAATCTGTAGAATGTCATTGATACATTATCTCAACACTGAGACAAAAATTATCTATTAAATAACAAAACTATAAAAAAGGCAAAAAATGAAAGAAAAAAAAACGAAAAGAAGTAAAAGATACTAGACCGAAGTAAAACAGGTTAACTTGCATGTTAGTTCTCAGTTTCCCATGCAAAGTCGTATAGAAATGTAAGCATAGCTTGCATGACAATGGCATTATAATTTCTTGTAGGGTTATTAAGCTTGAAAAAATGGAACACTTTAAGATGTATGCATGTCTAAACAAACTGTCGTGTTTTTGTAAGTGAACCCAGGAAATGATTGTAAATTTGGTGGTATGCATAGAAAATTTGCAAAACTTCGTAATTTCCGTTTTCAGTTAGGCATTCATTTTTCTATCTGCCTAATGTGTTCTTTCACAGATTTTGGACATAAATGACAGAGAATTTTTATATAAATAAAAAGGTTCGAAAATGTGGTAAGCAATAAACATAGTGAATGAATATATTTATTATGTATATATATAAATCCTCTAAGAAAGTACAAAATATATCTATGTAGAAAAACTGAGATGTTATATTCTATATTTTTTTCTTTAAGAAAAGAATTCTTTACGTCATATATTCTTTATCTAATGCACTTCCATGATAAAAAATACTTGGAAAAATGCTAAGTTTATTGAAGAGGGAACTATTCAGACGTACACGACTTCGATAGAGGACTAATTGCAAAATATCTTAGTGAAGAAAGCGTTTAGCAGCTGGTGACGTTGATATAAGAAGCGTATCATATTTTTAAATAATTTTAAGAGTTTTGGAAGTTGTTCTTATCTCACATATTTGTAATATGTTCGTTTAAAAATGGCAAACATTTATGAATACAAAAATGATGACATGCTATTAAAGAGGAAAAACTTTATGTTTAGGAGCACAAAAAATGATACGTAAAACAGCAATAACTGATATATACTACACAATTCACTTTGTCAAACGTTAAAATATAATTAATATATACTACCATATTATCCCTGTCAAACAGTTATATCCGAAAAATGAACCATCCTATTTTCGCATTCAAACAGAAAAATACAACTGATATATACTTTCCCATCATTCTTTGTCGAACGGTAAAACATAAATGTTTTTTATGTACATGTAAAATCAATATTAAGTTGAAACAAGATATATTCATAGATACATGCAGATTGTTTTTCATTTTAGTTGCATTTAATATGATTCCCAAAGGATTTGGTGGTTACCTGACTGTCCATTTAAGGCATAAAAGTTGAAGAAATTCTTGTCTAATAGGTAGTAACATGACAGGAATACAGCTTGCTTTATTATTATTAGATTTTGTATTGATAGTTATATATAAGTATAATTCTAGGTAAGTTGTGTCTCTAGCATAAGCACAGTCCACTTCATTTTAACCCTAATGTAACAGTTACATTTCATAAATATTGCACTGTAAGGAGTAAATTATAACTAGTCTACATTGTTAAGTAGCTGGTACTTTCAGTTTGTTAACCGCATATGAACAATATTCTTTAAAACCTTACATGCCGTTCTAAGAAAATCCTCAAAACCACAACATAGTACATGTATTAGATCTTTAAGATATACTATTTTAAAAGTCCAAAATCATTTTGGTTTGTCTGTGAATAAAGTGTTGTTTTATGCAAATCGTCATTATATTAAAGAACTAAACCATTTAATATAGTTCAGCCACTTTACTTAAAATATAAAAGGATCTTTGTGTGCAGTTATATAAGTGTAAAACGAGCGCTACAGTGCCACAAAGCCCTCTACAACAATGATAAAAACATATAGAATAAAACGTAAATAAAAAACTACTTTTCTGCGACTCTACCTGGCTATCAAGACTAGATTCTAGCGTTAGCAGTGTGAACATCATTTGAGTTAAATACAGCCATAACACTTGTTAGGCGCAGAATATCACATAGTGAGAAAAATGTGGGGCCTGACCGGAACTCAAACCACAGAATACTATACTGCAGCTCTATTGACAAAGCATCGAGCCGCTCAAACATATTCTTCATTAGAAAGCTCTGTACCGTGACATTTGTCTTCCAACAAAAGAAGTGTCAAAACCAGCAGACCCTTTGTTTGACATATGCTCTAAGTCTATAGCATCAATGTCTTTGTTTTGTTGTTGTTGTTTTTTTCTCAAGAAATAAGAATACCTTCTATAAAAATTTTGTTCAGTCATTTAGCAACTTATTGTTGTTTCATATCATAACAATTGACAATTTCGTTACAGCAAAGGTAAAACGTAAAACTGGAGCTTTCATCATATCATTTTAAATATTCAAATACGAAAAATAGCGAGATAAAGATTTCATAACCATCAAACGACGTAAACATTGACCCTTCAAATTTTTACATCAAAGGCGTGTGTGCTTTTCGCCGAAAAGTAATCTTTGACTCCATTATATTTTTTTCAAGTGGCTTAAGGAGAAAACAGTGGGGACAACTAAGTCAGATGGACTATTTGGATCGGTTTGGACGTTTTGAATTCTACCTACGTATTACAGTCAGCTGTAAAAAGAAATATTAAAAAATCAGGCACGATATCCTTATGGTGTAAATACAGTTTTCAAGCAATAATACTCGGCTCGATCCCCAGCCACGTGAAAAAAATAAACTTGATGAAACTAAAATACCAAAGTTACCACAACAATGCAATCTGTAGAACAGCTTAATCCCCTTGAATGTATGCTTATTGACCTTTCACCAACAATGACCTTCATTTTGTGCCATGCATATCATAAGCACAGAGTTTTATGATGGTGATTTTATTTGTGCCAAGTTATTTAAAATCTTCCATAAAGTAAAAAAAGTTATGGAGAACATACAACCTTGACCTTGGGGTAGCAACCTTGGTGTAACTTGGGGGTAGCAACCTGGACTTTGCAGATTGTTTCATGGTGGGGATTATTTATGCAAAGTAATTTAACCCTTTGAATTGTCAATAAGTTATAGAGCGGACATGAAAAATAAATGTTGGACCTTTGAGAGTGGCCCTGATCTTGGGGCAGTGACTTGATTGTTGTGTTATGCACATGGTGTCATAATGGTGATCATTTTTGCCAAGTTATCTTAAAAAAATAAAGCATTGCAGCGGTTTAAATATTATGGAGCGGAAAAGAAATGTATACATTTTAACACTTAACCTTTAAGTGTGACCTCACCTTTAAGTGTGACCTTGGCCTTGGGGGTACCAACCTAATCATTGCGCACTGCACATTGTCTCATAATGGTGATAACGTGTGTAAATATATTTCTTTTTTTTCCAGCAGTTTAAAAGTTATGGAGCGAACACGAACTATACCCTTTTTCACAATTGACATTTAAGTAAGACCTTGCTCTTGGAGGCAACCCAATAATTGCGCTTAGCACATCGTCTCATAATGGCAATCATTTTTTCAAAATTTTGATAGTAGTGTCTGGTGGTCGTAGATGAACAACCAATCAATTTAGATATGTCTTCTGTTTGTCAAGTAGATCTAAACCTAGTTTTATAATTGATGAGAACGTGGATAAGAGTACAAAAACATACTAAATAAACGTAGTAATGATAAAAGTGAAAATAATGTCCCAAAATGGTGATCATTTGATGTTAGATGATAGAAACGACAATCATGTATCATGATAGAGAATCCCTAAAGAACGCACGAAACGCCAAAATTGAAAATGCTGCAGGGTCAGTTCGAATCTGATCTGTTCATGGACGGTACTGGAAAGCGCACTCTACCGTCCACGCTCCTATCACCAGTTTCAGCAGAATTCAAAATTTCATATGCTTTTTAAAAGTTTAGAAACATGTAAAGAATGAATCCATTTCAGACAAAACAGACAACTGTTTGAAGTATATTAGTAAATGCAAGTCATTATTAACCAACATAATTTATTGCAGCTTTACAAAAGGAAAAAAACAATTGTGACTAAAAAACTTAACACATTTCGTTAACATTTTGGCTGCCTTCGATTGCCTAACCCGTGTAAGTAGTGTCGATACCGGAAAAGCTCATATGCGCATGCGTACCTTTAATAGCAATCGAACAAGCACGAGTTGATCGGGTTGTAAACAAATATGGCTGCGCCCAGGGAATTACTTGCACCTTTGGGCAGAGGAAATAATGCTTGAATTACTTTAACTATTTTATATAAATAAATAAAGTAAAGATAAATTCAAAGGCTATATTAGATTCTATTAACAAACAAAAGCAGAAAAACTATAAAAATCCTCTCATTTACTCCTTTTCAACGTTGTTGGCTGTCATTTTAACACTTGTGACCCAGCTGATAGGCAGTGTCCAACCCGCGTAACTCAGGTACGCAAAACTGATGACGTATTACTCAACTCTACCTTGTTCGATTGTTACCCGTGTCGAAAGTGTTAAACCCGCGTTAGCAATCGAAGGCAGCCAATTATTAACTAAGCTGCTAATGGCTTAAAAAAGGATGACTAGACACTAGCAAAACCTTACTTTATTGCACCATAAACAAATCACAAGGAAGTTTAAAATAAGTCCCAGAAATGAATACTGTAATGAAATTACATTTCTGGTACTTTAAATTCCAACTATTTAAGTCGAATAATGTGGTTTGGGCTGTTTTATTGCATCTTGCCCAGCAAAACCTCGAATAATGTTTACAGATAGGTTTATTTTCAAATTTGCATTCAGGCCACCGGCCCATACACATGTATACATGAAATATATATATATATATAAACACAATAGCATAATGACATGACAGCTAGTTAGGATAATATAACATCGCATAATATACAGATTTACATAGAGTTGTATAAAGTACAATGACATGTTGCCAGAGCAGCATTTTAGCCAATTTTCAAAAAACATATAATTATGTAATAAGATTTAGCAACTGACATAAAGACATTTAAGATAAAAATTCATTTCGCAGTTTAAATGCATAATATAAAAACATTGATAAGTTTCGTATTGTCTTTACACTTTTGCATGACATTAATAAGTTAAATTTATGATTATTTGGATGTTCCCAATACTTATTTGGTATAAATTGTTGACGTAGATTATTATATAAAGGACATTTTAACAGAAAATGAAATTCACATTCAATTACATATGGACAGTGTATACAAAAACGGATTTCCCTTGGAATACCAATATGTCTTCCTTTCTCTATCATCAATCGATGAGAAGATGACCTAAAAGCAGCAAGACTACTCCTAAATTTCAATATATCTATACAGTCCAGATATTTTTCAAAATTAATATTACATTTAAAATTTCTATAAAATACTAGCTTTCTGTTTTCTAAACACTCACTGTTCCAATTTTGCATGTACTGATCTTTTAATCTATTTACATAAAGGGTAAGGAATAAGTTTGCATTTTCAACCTTTTGTTGTTCCCAAATATAGCCAAAACCATTCTTATAGAGATTTAATAGTAGAGTTGTCACCCAATTTTTATAACCTAGTTCATCTAACCGTTTAAGCATAAAATAACTTTTTTTTAACATATCTCTCATCATCCATATATAAAATCCGTATCCAAAATTTAATACATCTTTTTGTTGCATATATATACATTGGGTATCTTCCACAATCTCCCATTACAACTGCATTACACGACTTTAAAGAAATATTCATAAATCTCTTACATGCATATATTTGAACACGTTCTATACAATCCCTAACTTCAAGTCCCCATATTTCTGACCCATATAACAAAACAGGACATATTTTTGAGTCAAAAATTTTGAAATAAGATTTACCTGACATTGGTAAAAGATTATACATATTTTTTAAAAGGATAACTAATACTTTTTTTGCTTTTATAGCTAAATTTTCAGACATTTTATACAATGATAATTTACTTGTGAAATTTAAACCCACATAGGTAAAGGCATTTACTGTTTCAATAAGGTTATCATTATAAAACCATTTTTCTCGTTTAGATAGGTGACCTCCGTTTTTAAATACAACAATTTTCGTTTTTTCAACATTTACATTAAGTTTCCATTCTAAACAATATTTTTGAAGACCGTTGAGTTGATTTTGTAAACCTACGATGGTATCTGAAATCAAACCTACATCATCTGCAAACATTAAAAGAAAAATTTCAATATCTCCAGGTGATAACTGCACTGATAGGGAAAAATATATAAGTAGAAAATCCTTCCATCTAAGACAACAAGACATACAGTAATCCATAAGCAATATATTTGGAATTGGCTAAAATATGTTTTTCTGCTTAAATGATATGCATATTTAATCTCTTAACCAAAAAAGTAACATGACGTCACAAATTGTGTCATTGCTTTAAAAATCTCGAAAAGATGTCATTGAATTGTACTAATCAACCTTGAAAATGGTCGAAATTTAATTTAAAGATCCTGTATGTTGTGATCAAAATGGTAAACCACACTTAGTGAATATTATATATATGTACAGAATTATGCAAGTAAAACAATTTTCAAACATCGAAGAATATGTAAAATACGTACTGCAAATATTTGTGCATATCATATGTAATCATTAAAATATATGCATTCATTTCTTATTGTAAAATTTGACTTTAACTTTATAGAAAATAAATTGTTTATTACCTCTCTTTATTTACATGAAATGTCAAATTCGGTACTATCTTTATAAATAATGCTTTTTGGAACCTAAAATATTGATAAATCTTAATTTGAGCATCATCTTTATGTTTTAAAACCATAAAAAGATTCTGTAACAGGATCTTTAAAGAAAAAAGCTTTTATAAAAGTGTATTTGATACAATCGTAATCTACAATCCTAAATGAATATCATGTAGTCCAAAAATATCTGAGTCACTTTTGATTACATTCCACCATTGTTTAGAAATATAAATGACATGTTTGCAAATCAAATTGCTAAAATTGTCGGAATATTACAGTTTAAAGGATTTTTTATCAAGATAAATGGCATGACGTTTGATTATAGTACTGTAATATACATTCTTGTTACCGATGCTTTTGCCCTTTATTAGAAAAATACTTAGAATTGTTTTACAGATATTGCTGTACTATTTACATGACTAGAAATATGCTTGATATGATTGTAAGTCACTGATTATTTTGCTATAACTTTAAGGTTGTATTATCCCCTTTCTCCTTAACGTGTATGTTCAAGCAGCACACAATACTGTAAAAACTTTATTACTAATTTATTCAATGGTATCTTTAATCATGCCTTAAAGAGCGGATGTAAGACTGTCATTTTAACGTCTTTGAGAAAGAAACTTGACTTAAAAAGCAAACACTGCCAGAAATTTCACTGGTATGTTTGACAAAACTTGATTCTTTTCACCATTAAAGGATAATTAAACAAAGTGAACAGATAAGAAAGTTGTTGGATGTACATGGAGGAAAAGATGTCTGGGAAGGTTTTATTTTGGTAAAAAGGATCTGAAATGTAATCTGTTATGCAGCATACAAAAGCCTTCCGTTGTTTGTCCGTGTGTCCTTTCTTGTTTGGTGTCCTGCTTGTCTC
The DNA here is from genome assembly GCF_026571515.1 of Ruditapes philippinarum. Taxonomy (NCBI): domain Eukaryota; kingdom Metazoa; phylum Mollusca; class Bivalvia; order Venerida; family Veneridae; genus Ruditapes; species Ruditapes philippinarum. The sequence continues at coordinate 488,803 of NW_026858164.1, forward strand.
ATTCAGGTGGTCCTAAGTTGGGGTTGCGTTCATTAAATTCTGCTTGTTAAAGTTACATGGCCGTGTATAAAAAGTTGTTTTGGATCATTTAACCTGTTACGTCTAACTCTATAGTAATTATATCCTCAACAGAATGTATGATGTATGAATGTATTATCATAATTGTATGATTTACAGTTATGTTGTGTATGGAATGCACTGATAGAAGGATTTATGTTGATAAGTTAATCAATCTCGGCTGAAAACTTGTTTGAATGGCAGACAAAGGCTATTTATAAAGATTAAAGATCAATGTAAGGTACAGTTTCAATTTTTCATTTTTTGGTTATAGATGCGTATTCAAATATTTGCAACAACAAATACGTTTTTGAGTAACGTTACAAGTTGCGTTCAGAGACAGAAATCAATTTCAGATGAAAGTTACGGACGGTTTATTTGTAAACATATCTCTTTACCATGTAAAATGTATACACAACAATTATGTCGTGCTGAACTATCTTCAAGGATCGAAAATATAACATCGATTAAATCCGATGGGCGTTTTTAGATTATTAGGTTTATGAAATAACCAAGATTGTCTTAATTTAAAAAAATTCTTTGATTTAAACAGTGTTCCGTTTCTTTGTTATTTTCTTAGGTTTACAACAAAACACTTTTTGTCCAACAACAAACATAAATCACGCAGGGAAGTATCATACTTAAACCTCCGAGAAAGTCCTAGCAGCGTGTATTTCATCAGTTTTATTTAGTGGTAATCATACTGGCATGTTTATTTTGCTTTAAGTGAAAGAATTATGCATACAACTAAGCATGATATAATAATGTGGTTATTTAATGACTTTTCGTGGTTTATGTAACTGTCTTTTTGTTTTTAGTTTTTACCTAATCTGATAACACTCTCGTTCATGACTATAGCAGGTGAATACAAAAAGATACGAAAGAAAAAAATATATAAACATATCAATAAATTAAATACTATAGTTTGGATCACCTCTGTTATTATTCACAAATAATCTCAGACTTTAGGGGGCAGGGGACATATTCGAACTATGGCTCCAGTCAAAATTATTAATAACACAAACATACTTTTATGTAAATTGTAATTCTTTCTTGTTTGTGCATTGGGAATGATCAGTTTTTTGAGCATTTACCCGAAACTAAACATTTTGGTAGCTCTGTATGATTTTGTGACTCTCCGAATGACAAATCAAGCATTGATAGTTTGCACCAATCAATTAAAAAAAACTTTGAATAAATTTTGTGAAAAATCTAAAACACATGACTGATAGTTAATTTGATTGCACTGTGTGTTAAAGATATTTTTGAATTATTCGGGTGAATTCTGGAGAATTTTGCACCTTCATGTAGATGGTCCATATAAGTATATTTCAGGTGTGATTTCTGGTGGTTGTGGGTAAAAAAATTGCTGTCAGGGTGTTGGAAAATAAATTGCTGTCAGTCTTATTTAGAAGCAATGTATGCAAACTGTATTTTTCTTCAACGTATGTCATATATCCTTGAATAATGCTGTACAACTGGTTATCTGCCTGAGTGATAAATTTTGACATATTTTGAATTGTGTTTTACCTTTAAGGCGATTGAAAAAAGTTCTACCACGTGGTTTAGATTAAACAAAAACAAAGTGTAATCTTTGATTATGTATCACGAATGTTTGTATTTGACATTAAAAGGAAAATAAAGCTTATTTCAGTAAAATTATTTTTGAAAAAAAAGTCTGACAATCAGAATCAATTTACAAATGTCCAATGATGTTCAATTATAACCAAATTCGAATTAATATCAACCGGTAAACATTTTGACCTTTTTATGTCTACAACCATAATAATAAGTATATAAATAGTGTACCGTTTACTTCTGTAAATTCACATAACTAAAGTGAACCTTTACTCGAAATATTGGAATAAACTTAATAAAAAACTCCCATCATTAAATAAGTATTTTATATGTTTATTTTTTTAGCGTAGGTAAGACTGAAATCCCGTATCCATTCTGTGTATTTTTATAATTGTGTTCGAGGTCCTTATCCGAAGAATGGCGGAAAGACCCGAGAATATGTGATGTTATCAAATGTTATATATTTATTTCAAGCGAACAAGATAAAATATTTGATCAGCACGGAATAGCGGATTAGCCTATATTTTAGCAATCGAATAGAAAATGAAGAAGAAAAACAAATTACGTTTCAAAATGCCTGTGAAATAGTAACACTATAATATAGCAGTAATAAAACTACACTTTAACCTTTACCCCATGAGCATATTGCGAAAAATGGCCATTTTTTTATTGAAAGGCCTCCTGTAACAAGTTCAAACTGCTATGAAAATATGAAAAATGCACATCCCCCTTCTGGCAACCCCCTGATGTAACATTTGGATGAGGAACGGCGCCGAAAAAGTGGTCACATTTTTATTAACAACATTTCTAAAACGAAAAACAGTGTTTGGGGCCTAAATAGGGCATTTTTTGTTTGAGGCCTCAAAAAAAAGAGGAGGGCAAAAAGCCGTCGAAACTCGCTTATATAAGGGAAAAGGTTAATAAATAAATTTAGTTTTGGTACTAAATATGACTCAATTTATTAAACAGATTTTTTTGTGAGATATTATCGAATAAACGGTAGAATGTCATTGATACATTATCTCAACACTGAGACAAAATTTATGTATCAAATAACAAAACCATTAAAAAGGCAACAAAAAAAAACAACAAGAAGTATCTTTAAAAAAGATACTCGCCGAAGTAAAACAGATTAACTTGCATGTTAGTTCTCAGTTTTTCATGCAAAGTCGTATAGAAATGTAAGCATAGCTTGCTTGCGTGACAATGGCATTATAATTTCTTGTAGGGTTATTAAGCTTGAAAAAATGGAACACTTTAAGATGTACTTATGCGTTTCTAAACAAACTGTCGTGTTTCGGTAGGTGAACTCAGGAAATGATTTTAAATTTGGTGGTATGCATAGAAATTTTTCAAAACTTCGTAATTTCCGTTTTCCGTTATGCATTCTTTTTTCTATCTGCTTAATGCGTTCTTTCACAGATTTTGGACATAAATGCCAAAGAATTTTTATATAAATAAAAAATAGGTTCGAAAATGTGGAAAGCAATAAAAATATTGCATGAATATCATTATGTATATATATCCTCTAAGAAGGTACCGGATAAATCTATGTAGAAAAACTGAAACGTTATATTTTAATTTTTTTTCTTTAAGAAAAGCATTCTTTACGTCATATATTCTTGTATCTAATGCGCTAATATGATAAAAAAAATACTTGGAAAAGTGTTATGGTTATTGAAGAGGAAACTTTTCAGACGTACAAAACTTCGATAGAGGACTTATTGCAAAATATCTTAGTGAAGAAAGCGTGCAACTGGTGACGTTGATATAAGAAGCGTATCATTTTTTAAATTAGTTTTTAGACTGTTGGAAGTTGTTCTTATCTCAACATATTTGTAATATGTTCGTTTCAAAATGGCAAACATTTATGAATACAAAAATGATGACATGCTATTAAAGAGGAAAAACTTTATGTTTAGGAGCACAAAAAACGATATGTAAAACACTTATAACTGATATATACTACCCAATTCACTTTGTTAAACGTTGAAATATAATTGATGTATACTACCATAGTACCCCTGTCAAACGGTTTATGAACCATCCTATTTTTTCTGTCAAACAGTATATAAATTACACATGGGTTTGTAGGTAACAGTAAAAAATCATCCCGAGGAAAATACTATTACCCGAGGCGTAATATTTTTACTGTTACTCACAAACCTATGTGTTATTTATTTTATTACCACGAACAAAATACTGTGATGGTCTGAAATTCTCAACTAAATCTAACTGTAACAAAAATAAACCAAAAGTAACAATTTCTAAACTGTCCTTACCTTTTAAGTTTTAAGTGTACTGTAGGCCTACAGAGGAGTCTTCCTTTTCTTTTATTCTTTAAGCAAGCAATGATATCTACATATCATAAGCATACAATAAGCTGTGTTTTATTTTGAAAACAAAACACTAACCCAAATTTACGGTTATGATCAGTGATTCACAGTGAAATCTGATCCTTCTGTATCCAGAATATTCTTGGCATGGTTTTTGACCTATGTGTTTTCAAAATAACGATGATATCCTATGTCTGTCCAGCATATCTGTGATGTTTCACTGATTTAATTTGTTAAATATTTCTTTACATGTCTGCATGTTCCAGTTTGACACATAATTATTCACATTGCAATAACGTCCGGTGAAAACGGATGTTTACTTTTAGACTATTCAACTAAAAGATATTTTATACGCGAAAAGCACTCCAGAGTGCAAGCAACTAAATTTTATGGGTGGTCATAGTAACTCTAGTGATGCGCTATTGTGGTAAACTTCGAAAATAACAATGAATCGAGAGAAAAATGGCGGCCATTTTTTTTTTTAGAAAATAGACCAGATTTTATACTGTTAAAAAGTACTGTTACCCCTGTAACAGTATTAATTTCTTGGTCACGTGGTACACTTGCATTAACAGTAACAATAACTCCCAGAGGCCTATGGGAAATTAACCTTACGAAAAAAGTGAGGGGTAATAATAAAATATACTCCCTTGTCAAAGTTGAAACAAGATATATTCATAGATATATGCAGATTGTTTTTCATTTAGTTGCATTTCAATTATTCTAAACGGATTTTTTTCCATTTAGGGCATAATTGTTGTAAAATTTCTTGTGTACTAGGTAGTAACATGACAGGATAATAACATTGCATTACAACTTGCTGTATTTATAATTAGTTATTGTATTCATAGTTATATATAAGTACAATTCAGTAAACTTCATTTATAGCGAACACGGTTATAGCGAACTTCCGGTTATAAGGAACAAATTATTTTGGCCCGAATTCTGCCCTTCTTTATTTCATATAAAAAATTACGGTAATAGCGAACACGGTTATAAGGAATTATCGCTTATAAGGAACTTATTTCTTAGTCCCAATTTAGTTAAAAATTGCACTTTTATAACGAAAATCAATAAATCGGCTACCTTTAAATATTCAAATTTCGTTTCCATTGGCACGGATTAAAACTCGGCCGAATGTACCGTTTATTGGTGTATGTACTTCAATACATCAATGAAAATGAATTTGTATAGAAGTACGTAATAATTTTCTTTTTAGGATATTTTGAGTACGAGTTCTTGTCACCAAAATATAAAACGGTTATTCGTTTTATTCTATTAATTTTTTGCCTAAATGGTAAAATAATAATGACCATTTATAATCGGTTTCAACATTATCACGCATGATTGCAAGCATAATCAATTGAAAACTACAACGTTCGCTTGATTGAAATGAAATGAAATCTATATCTTTCATAAGTAAAAGTCACCCTTAAGATATAATAGAAGATATTCAATATAAAAGGAAAAATCGAAAATTTTGTATATTTTTATTTAAAGCTACATTAAATAAATATGTAAAAATGTTTTGCCGTTGGCTACAAAATCAAACATTCTACAGTGTCATTAACCTGTTTATTGGTATTGTTGTAAATCTCATCAAATATTGTATTTTAAACGGGAAACCCTACGGTAACACTAAAGTTCGTATACGAATTTTAACATGCAAATGAAGACTATAATGAGCTCGTGTATGCGCTATGTCACAGTTTTATAGTTGCTATCCGGAACACAGCAAATGTGATATTTTCTTGTGCAAACACACTTTAACCGTTAAAGCTTCACGGTGCACTTAACCTGGGGTTCAGTAAAAGTAATTATCTCGTAAAAAGATAAAATTTGTATGAAAACATCCGTTACAATGCAGAAATATACCGTTTAATTAGGACTGCCACTTAAAGTCATTTGTTGTTGATTTAATATCGATGTACGGATGATCCGAAGGCGGAGTTTTACATGCACACAAAAATTGTACTTCCCATTTCGCCACAATGAGGTTACCTATTTTTATGCTAATAAAACTCATTTTGGTTGTCTGGTCACCAAAATAAGACATGGAGTCGATATAAAACCCAATTTATTAATGAAATGTCGCTATTTAGTCTTTTTATGAAATTTATTAAATGTAACTAGCACAGAGTTTAGAAACAAAATATGATATTTTATGCTCTTTAAAATGGCGGACAATGGTTCGTTATATGTAAATCTGTTTGCTATACAAACTCCTGATACAAGGAACTAATTCGCTATATGTCCGGATATGAGGAACATATTTTGAATGTCCCGATGAGTTCGTTATAAGCAAAGTTTACTGTAATTTGTGATAACATAAGACCAGTTCACTACATGTTAACCCTAATGTAACAATTACATTTCATAAATATTGCAGTGTAAGGATATAATTATAGCTAGTCTACATTGTTAAGTAGCTGGCACTTTGTTAACCACATATGAACTACTTTCTTAAAAATCTTACATGCGTCACTAAAGAAATCCTCAAAACCACATTATAGTATTAGATCTATAGGATATAGTATTTTAAAAGTCAAAATTTGTTTTGCTTTGTCAGTGAATAAAGTGCTGGTTTTTGCAAATTCTATTTTTAGAGACACTAAACCATTTAATGTAGTTCAGCCACTTTACTTGTCTAAAATATGAAAGGCTCTCTGTGTGCAGTTATATAAGTGTAAAACGAGTGCGACAGTGCCACGAATCCCTCTACAACAATGATAAAAACATAAAGAATAAAATGTATATAAAAAGCTACTTAACCAATGTCATTTCAAATCATATAAGAGGAAAAGAATTCCATAAGACACGTTGTATTTCATTCTAATCCTGTTTTTGTTAAGAATATTTGAACTGCTTTGTAAATTGTAACATGTATTCTGAGAAATAAAATATGTTTTAACTAAATCATTTGATGAGAATGGCTTTTATTTTCTTGTGTCGAATTTAATCTTACTTTTAAATGTATTTAGTCATTTAAGAAACATTGGCTATTCATATACCGTTCCAGACATACATATAAGTGTCACTGGGTTAAAACAGTGCAGCCTGACCTGGACCACCGAAACTTTATTTTTCGACTCTACCGATCAATCTGGCCGTCCCTTATTAGAAAAAAAGAAAAACAGAATCCCTAAAGAAACCCAAACACGGCAATTTTGAAAATGTTGCAGGCTCGGTTTGATTGAGCCTGTTCATGGATGGTACTGGAAGTGCAAGTTACCGCCCACACCCCTAACACCGGCGAAAGCAGAATTCAACATTTAAACACGACAATGGTAAAGTTTTGAATTTAATCTTGAGATTCTAGCGTAAGCAGTATGAATTACATTGGAGTTCAATACAGCTATGTCCCCTGTTAGGCGCAGAATATCAGAGAGTGAGAAAAATGTGGAGTCTGACCGGAACTCAAACCACAGAATACTGTTTTGCAGCTCTGTCAACATAGCATCGGGCCGCTCACACATTATCTTCATAAGACAGTTTTGTACCGTGGCATTTGTCTTCTGACAAAAGAAGTGTCAAAACCAGCAAAACCTTTGTTTTACATATGCTCTAAGTGTCCAGTCATTTTGCAAATTGTTGTTGTTGCATATCATGACAATAGATAATATCGTTACAACAAAGGTGAAACGTATAACTTGAACTTTTATTATATTATTTCAAACATTCAATGACGAAAATAGCGAGATAAAGATTTCATTACCATCCAACGAAATATCAATAAGGCGGTGACCATTGAACCTTCAAATTTATACATCAGTTTCGCATGTGCTATTCGTCGAAAAGTAATATTTGATTACAATTAAGACAATTAAGTGGCCTAAAGGAGAAAATAGTAGGCACAACTTAACAAAATGTAATATTGAGATCGATTTGGACGCTTTGAATTCTACCTACGTATTTCAGACAACTTTAAAAAAGAAATATTTAAAAATCAGGCACCATATCCTTATGGTGAAAATACAGTTTTCAAGCAATAATACTCGACCCTCAGCCACATCAAGAAAAGATCAAATTGATGGAACTAAAATACCAAAGTTACAACAAAAATGTCGTATTAAACGTTCTTATAGAATCGGAAATATAATATCAATGTTGGTGTGAAATAAGGTCATTTTACATTGCTAAAAACTGGGCAAGTAAAAAGCTACAAAACCTATTAGACTCGGCTAGCACCTCGTCCGATATAGGTTTCACTGCTATGTACTCGTCCAATAGAATTCAGTATAGTACTCAATTGTATATAATAAACTCATAATAAATCAAACTATAGTATAGTTGATTTCGATTTGTAATGTTCCTTTTTCTGGTGTCGTTGTTTAATTTAGACTGTGCTATTTAAGTTCTGCATTAATTTCAAGATCTATTAACATTTAAAATCGAACTACTTAAAATTAAGCAATATAAAATGAAAATCGTTCTTTAGATATTCATTCTTCTTTAATTTCCAAAGCAAACAACGCACACAGAACACGAATCCTGACGATAATTTACACTATTATTTAAAACAAAACCTGTTATGTAAACTACATAACTAAAATGATGCATTTTACTACTTGTAGATGCCAGAAAAATATTGACTGTAATTACACTGCAAGATATATTTAAGAAACTTTGATTCAACTATTTTTATTGTCTTAAACGATTTAACGCTCCAAGTTTAAACACACATGGCAAAACACCGGACACTATACAAATAAAACTGCTTTTCCATACATGTTTATTTTGCATGCCCCTTTTTATCGAATAGAAAATATTATTATAACATACCTGTCAGTACCTTAGAACGTGCAGTCTAACTAAGTATATTAAAATGCTTCACAACTGAACAGTAACAATCCAGCACAGTGCATTGCGATGAAAGAGATATATTCATCGATTATATAATATTCATATCATTAAGTAGGTGGCAATTATTTAGCCGCTGAAGTAGTATAATGACATATACCATACAGGCGATATCGACTTCCACAACATAGTAGTGGTTTCATATGATAATGTTTTCTTTATTTTATATAAAATTCAAAGAATGTTATATAAAATGTATAAAAATAAATGTGAAGGCGTTAAATGAATAACCTTTTGTCATCCGTGTCTATTCTTGGTACAGAGTGAGAATATGATAAAGATGTGAATTTTATGACTAGTTACATTGTATTTATAATTAAAAGCACTTTGTATACTAGACACAGCGTACTTTAAGGGATCCAGATATATTCTCCGACCAAAGAAAAAGAGTCAAAATATTTACTGCATCAATACAATTAACAAGTCTCAATTCTTTGAAATAATACAAAATTTCAAAAGAAAAAAATTATTTGTGTAATAATTTGTGCCTATAATCAATTAATCAATCAATCGATCTTTATTCTGCAGTCGGCCTATATATGCCTTTGGTCATTTACTTATATATTTTATAGAATATTTTCAAGACACATTAACATATACATGTAGATCTATACAAGATAATAATTCAAACAATGGAATCACACATAGAGCACACACATATTAAAATAAAAAGTGAATAAAAGAACATACAAAACATCAAATTAAACGTTTCTGCATTAAACATTGTTTAACTAGTATGCAAATTCATTTGTTCAAATTTCAGTGTTTCAATGCTTAAAATATAAAAGGTACATTGGCAGCTTTATCAACGTTAACGCATAATTTTGAACACACACTTTAATAAAGAGAAAAATGTTTTCAATATTAATATATATTTGATTAATTACTATTCTGTACCATAAGTCATGTGCAGCTTAAATTAGATATTATCACATATCAGTGTCCCAGATCAATTCTAATGACCTGTTCATTATGCAACAATAAAGCGCTCTCAGTCTCTGTATACCTAATGAAAAATAACGTGACAATTTGATAAATAGTTTAACTAATTACGGTAGCATAGACAGCCTAATTAGCAGTGGCCGAAACGTGGATGAGACAGGTTCATCAGTAATGATAAGATACATACATTTTTTTTTCTATTTTTGTTACACTTAAAAGCACGAATGTAAAGTTTGACCGGATCTACTTTATTAATGCAAATCTAAAACATTGCGTTTAGAATGTTTGAATGGCTGGCAGTATCAAATATAAAGTTGATTTTATGGCATACTCTATATCAAAGACATATACTATGATACATTAATGTCAGAACAATATACAAACACTGCCAAAATTCACATATGTATCGTGTGCACCGTTGATAAACTAGACGGCTGTTTTCGGTTTAAAAAACTAAATAATAAATCAGAACGGTGTATATTTCGTACTCATTATAATACAAAAATCAATTCTCGCGTGTTCGGTAATTGACGTGCTCCCTTATAAATACCGTGGAAAAATTATAAAAACCGCCAAAGACTTTATCTTCTCAAGAATAACCGTACTAAAACCAATCTGCTCAAGCGCCATACTTTGACAAGAATTTAATATTTAACTTGATGTCCTAAAATGATTAACAGTTAAATGGTTAGCAACGTAATGGTCCACACGCCGCAATTCTAATCAAGCAATTACAATTTCGTTTTTTTTTCTTAATCATTTTGTGATATTAATTTTTTGTGATTTAATTATTTTATTTAAAAAATTATACTTTTATTATTTATTCATATCGTGTTTCATTTGTTTATTCATTTATCTATTGCAACATATACTAATTTGAGTTCTAGGCGATGATGAATTTATTGACAGGCATTCATCTATCAAATTATTTGAAATGCTGTCATTAAATAAAGGTACTAAACATAAGAATTCATTCTCTTTCACGCGAGTGATACAGTTTTTATAAGATGCACTTAGATGGTGGAATATGTAGTGAATATTTCCTCATCATTTTCATTTTTTTTGGTCTTAAAAAGTAAATAAAAAATTAATATATAATAAATTTGTCGCTTTGTTGACGGGATATACCGTCATTCGTCTCTAAGTAGACCTAATTCCAGAAATATACTAGTATATCTCGATAGAGTACCATTTGTTGCTTTTTAAATGAAAATGCAAAATAATTTCACATTTCAGAAAATCTTGTTTAATTTATTGTGTGATAGACTCTTATATTATAAAATAAGTTCCTTTGCAATCTGTAATTACGCTTCATATCAACAGTTTATCTAGATATTACTAGCTAATTGCAATTTTTAAGGATATTCAAACATTATTCTCTTGACTTTTTATAGCAGTACTAAAACACCGATACGTCTGTACGAAATACAGATTGTATCATGGCTTGTTTAGGTGTATTCTGTCCTCTTACTTTCTTTTTTTATACCGTTTATTGAATCGCTAATGGCACACATTTTTATGTCTAGACATGAGCAAAACACACGTCCTAATGACAACGTATATAAATTATGGCGACGTTTGAAATAATTACCAATTATGAATGATGTAATAAAATAACTGTGCTGATTCTTTACATTCCAACAATTTAAGTAGAATAATGTGCTTTTGGCTGTTTTATTGTCCAGCAAAAACTTTCATATTGCTAACAGAAAGGAAAACAATAAATTCAAATGAAAGTTCCATTTATCAAAACATCAGGCAATCAGCAAGTTCCTCCGAATTGGCATAAATGATTTAGGTATAAAATTAATTAATGTGTGCAACATCTCCTCCCTGCTAGCCGTACACTTCTTTCAGTCAGTCATATGATACAAAAATATCTGACAACATTAAAACTATGTATAACTTTATTATATGGCATTATACGAACGACCATCACACATACGTTATTAACTTTTTGTAAATGTATACTTTATTTTTGAATTGGTTATTTAATAAACGATGGAGTTTGCAATAAAATTCGGAAATTCAATGAATGAGAAGTTTCAGCCAACTTTTGATATTATTTCTTTTGATAATGTGAATTTAATACATTCATTTTACACAAGTTATAAAAATTGAAGCATTACCATTGTCCGTTTCATTGTGAAACATTAACTATATTGGATTTATAAAGGGTAGATCTAGTTTTTGATATTATAAGTTTATCGACTGCCTTTTATTTAACACTTATTAAAGAGGTCTAGAGCCTTGCCAGCAAATTTATTTTAGAATGCATTTTTATCACACAAAAACAGTTATTCAGGGAAAGATGCTTGATATATACATGTATATATATCTTTAATGTTGCAAAAACGTGAAAGATTCAAGAAAAAAATTCTAAAAAGGTTAAGTTCATGTTGTTTATTTCTTCCAATTCATCATTAAATATAAATGTATTGTGAGTATAAAAACTTCATTTATTTTGAATGTTTTACTTTTTCCCACTCTTTTGAAAAGTAAATCAAAGAAACACATTATATTAAACCCTTTTGGTCAAACTGACATATTTCTGATTGCATGTTTGATCGTCTAAGTCAATTTTTATTTTAAATACCTTACTTCGTTCATCAATTGTATTTGTTTAAATAACATATTCATTTATTACAACCACAAACTTACTTAAGGTATCAGAAAATCAGACTTAATAACGACATGTTAAGATTCGCAAGACATTCATTTTGCTCGGCGTTTGGTTTTATTCCAATATTCTATCTTTAATATGCTTAATCTAACTAACCTTTTGTTGTCTATAATTTAAACTTATCTTATTTTATTCTAAGTGCTTTTTTGTTCAGATGTATGTTGTATGGTCTAAACCATTTAGAGTATATTGATATTAAATAAATAAATATGTCAAAATGAATGGTCTATGAACGTCATAAAATGAGCACTACCGTGAATGTTAAAAATAAATACTTCAGTGACGTTATTAAATGCAAAAACAACAACAACAAAATATAGTAAATGCTTAAGACTTATTATAAACATTTTAGTAAAGGAATAAGTACGCTTTAATGTGACGCTACTTAACATTTATGTGTTTATTTAGGATATAGAATTGTAAGTCACAAGTACTTGACAACTCAGTATTACACCTTTAAGTTAATTATTTCTGTAGTACTAGTAATCTATTTATATTTCGTGATTTCCGGCAGTTACCATTGTCTAAGTATGCATTGTAAGTGTTTAATGACTGATACTTAACAAAACAGTCGTTATAAAACAATAACAACTTTTCATAAACGCAGGACTGCAAGATTTCATATGTGTACAAATAAAACTTCTTTTTCCTAAACAAATACAACTTCTTTTTCTTATAAGTCTTTATGTACCATGCTTTTGTTTTTTTATCACAAAATTATGTTTATCGAATGGAATATTATTATAACATACCTGTCAGTACATTAGAACGTGCAGTCTAACAAAGTGTATCACAGAACAGTAACAATCCAGCACAATGCATTGCGATGATAGAGATATATTCAGCGATTATATAATATTTATATCATTAAGTAGGTGGCAGTTTATTAGCCGCTGCAGTAGTATACTTACATATACCATACAGGCGATATCGACTTCCACAACATTGTGTGGTTTCATATCATAATGTTTTCTTTATTTTATATGAAATTCAAAGAATGTTATATTAAGTGTATAAAAATAAATGTGAAGGCGTTAAATGAATAACCTTTTGTCATCCGTGTCTATTCTTGGTACAGAGTGAGAATATGATAAAGATGTGAATTTTCTGACTAGTTACATTGTGTTTATAATTAAAAGCACTTTGTATACTAGACACAGCGTACTGAATGGGATCCAGATATATTCTCCGACCAAAGAAAAAGAGTCAACATATTTACTGCATCAATACAATTAACAAGTCTCAATTCTTTGAAATAATACAAAACTAACAAAAAAATAGGTTATTTAATTGACGACAAAACTTACATTTATTTCAAACAAAAATAATAATTTGTGTCATGATGCCTATAATCCATCGATCAATCAATCAATCAATCAATCGATCTTTATTCTGCAGTCGGCCTTTATATGCCTTTGGTCATTTACTTATATATTTTATAGAATACTTTCAAGACACATTAACATGCACATGTAGATCTATACAAGATAATAATTTAAACAATGAAATCAAACATATAGCACACACAAATTAAAATAAAAAGTGAATAAAAGAACATACAACACATCAAATTAAACGTTTCTGCATTAAACATTGTTTGACTAAAATGCAAATTCATTTGTTCAAAACTCAGTGTTTCAATGGTTAAAATATAAAAAGTACATTGTCAGCTTTATTAACGTTAAAGCATAATTTTGAACACATCCTTCAATTAAGAGAAAAATGTTTTCAATATTAATATATTATATTTGATTAATTACTATTCTGTAACATAAGTCATGTTCAGCTAAAATTAGATATTATCACATATCAGTGTGATTATTATTATTTTAATTTATTATTGATTAAAAATGTTTTGTGACTATAAAAATTTCTTTTATTTTCAATGTGTACTGTTTTTGTCTCGTTTGAAATGTAAATGAAAGAAACAAATTATATGAAACCCTTTTGGTCCAAATGACATATTTCTTATTGCATGTTGCATCGTGTATGCCAATTTTTATATATTATTTCATTTTAAAATACCTTACTTCGTACATCCATTGTATTTGTTTAAATATCATATTCATTTATTACAACCACGAGCTTACTTAAGGTATCAGACGTAATAACGACATGTTAAGATTCGCAAGACATTCATTTTGTTAAGGCTTTTGGTTTGATTTCAATATTATATCTTCAAATATGTTGAATCGTTTTCTATAGTTTAAATATATATTTCAACAAACTGTGATAACAACTATTTTTTTTCTATTCTAAGTGCTATTTTGCCCAGGTGATGGTGTTTGCCTAAACCATTTAGAGTATATTGGTATTAAATGAATAAATATGTCGAAGTGAAGGGTCTATGAAAGTCATAATATAAGCACTACCGTGAATGTTTAAAAAAATAAATACTCCATTGACGTTATTAAATGCAACAACAACAACAACAATCATATAATAAATGCTTAAGACTTATTATAAACGGTTTAGTAAAGAAATAAGTACGCTTTTATGTGACGCTACTTAACATTAATATGTTTATTTAGGATATAGAATTGTAAGTCACAAGTACTTGACAACTCATTATTACACCTTTAAGTTAATTATTTCTGTAGTACTAGTAATCTATTTATATTTCGTGATTTCCGGCAGTTACCATTGTCTAAGTGTGCATTGTAAGTGTTTAATGACTGATACTTAACAAAACAGTCGTTATAAAACAATAACAACTTTTCATAAACGCAGGACTGCAAGATTTCATATGTGTACGTTGGTACTTCTAACACATTATTTTTACATCAAGTGTCGTTTGGTATTGTCAAAACCGTTTTCCTTTCTACTAGCTATTATACCGATAAAGTGACACTAAATATTGCTCCTGTTTTGACGAACAAGTAATACATTATTATACGAAATTACCTATTCTAACACGACCCGCATTTTTCCCTATTGAACATAGAGGAACAGAAAGTGTGTGTTATTATGCAACAGATGCACAGTTTGACGTTCTATATTTAGACATGTGACGTATTCATTATACACGTGACGTAACCACTAAAAATCCGACGCGCTGAAATTAAGTACGGAAACAAATCAGGCGCAATGTTGCTTAACTATCGAGTACGGAAACATTTATTTGTTGATGTCGTGTTAGAATCGAAATAATATATCCAAATCAGTGATTTTATCACTTGATAACATCACTGTTTGTCGTTCGGATGCGCATCATTATATCACTCGGGCTACGCCCTCGTGATATAATTCTTCGCATCCGAACTCCAAACAGTGATGTTATTGAGCGATAAAATCACTGTTTGGGATATATTATTTCTTAAATAAAAACGTTTTTTGACAAATCTTGCTATCCTTTACGATAACTTTACAAATTACATGATGAACCAACTTGAGTGCATACAGATTCATAATTGAGTACAAATTATAATTTTTTCCTAAGTTTATTATAAAGATTTTTTCAAAAAGATGTACTCAAGCGATTTTGTTACATAAAATCAAGTATTGTCCTTTTTAGAGCTGCCAGAATTACTTGTGTAACATCGATGATTTAAGAAAAAAGTGTTTTCCTATATGTTTTAGATCATTCTTATGTATATAAGTTGAAAGTAGATATCCCAAATTATTTTGCGAGTGATGGTATAGAAAAGCATCTATTTTCTAAACTCGTCCGCGTAGTTCGTCAAAAATTAAAATAAAAAGTTTCGCCATATTTGATATACTGTATAGATTACGAAAACGATAATTTGAAAATAATATGTATGCTGTTGTTTAACATGTTTATATTTTGATAAAATGATGAAGTGGCATACTATTTTATAAAAATATAAAGAGGAAATAGACAATTTACGAACGTGATTTATGCAATTATGTAGCATACATTTGAATCAAAATGTGATAAAAATAAAGAACATTATTTCACACGTTCTTTTCTTGCTAGGTTTAGTAAATATAATACGTCACAAATGAAAGTTACTATCGCATTTTTTTAAAAAAAGGCCAACGCGTTTTCCTTTTGTATGCTAACAACAATAAACATAAAAAAATTTGTGTTAAAATTACGAATTATTAGTTTTGCAGCTTATGAAAACGTCAAATGTATTTACGTAAGTGGGTTAATAGAAATAATTTACATAACAACCTGCCTTCCTTCCGGATGTAAGCAATTTCGTTTTTTTTTTTAATTTTTTGCTTTCCGTTTACAACCAAACTTAAATTGATTACAAAGACATTTCAACATAAAATTTTAATGAACCGCACACACGTAAACACCATAAACATTTTAACTCGACTCCTTTTATCCAATTTACTTTAACCATTAATGCTCTCGACAAATTTATTGAGAATGTATGTTTAAGATCATAAATGTGATGACATTTATATTCTTGTGGCCACAAATATGTGGCTGTGAGTTAAGATTTTTAGCTAAGTCGTGAACGACTTTCCAATGAGCAAAAATGTTGCAATATAGAAACACTTAAAAGGAATGGAATAAAAACTTTTCACTTATCATACACTTTCCTATTACATTATAATCATACATTACAATTATTTGAAATAATTTGGCCAAGGTTGCCATTTTTAAAACTTTATAACCCTATGTAGAGACACAAAACTAGCGAAAATTGTTCACATAGTTGTGAAATCAAACTGAAAATGACCTAGTATAGATATTTCCTGATATTTCACTTTGAAATAAGTGCAATCATCAAAGCCAAGCATGATGTTTCGTAAGGTATCATATTTTGAAGTATAGGAACCCTACGTCACAACGAAAACAGACATATTAGACGAAGTAAAAAATATATATTAATGATAACTCTTTCGTATGTGAATATACTTCTAGATCTACATATATGTACTAGCCATTACTCATAACTTGTGTATTATCAACAAGGCCACAAATCAACAATGCTATCCTATAGATACAATTAACAAGTGATAAAAACACAGCTTGTCGTCTTTCAATCACTTATCTTTTAAATTGTTGTATATTTTCAACTTTAAATGCATCGTAACAATACTTATCTATCAATTTCCTGAAACTTTGTTTATGTTTTATGAACGATGTCTTCTAGTAATTTGTCATTTACTTAATCCATCATACATTATAATTTAGCAAAACAAAACAGGGGTATATAAACAGAAGACCCTTACACTCTTCGTGAGACCTTCAGTGCAATACACGAGCTCATACAAAAATAAGTTTTGTAAATCTAATATAAATCTGACTTTACGATAACTACTTGTTGTTATAAAACATCTTATTTAAGTAAGAAAAGCTATGTGTGGAGAAATTATCTAACAATATAAAGGTTTAACGCGTGTCGTTGAATAATAATTAGGTATCTCGTCTTTTGAATAGAATTTGACGAATCGTGAAAATCATTCAAAAGAGGACTTTTTATATGTTACAAAAACGTAGGTTTTTTCAGAGATGATTTAGATAAGATTGAATATTTGTAATTAAAAAATTGCCTAAGGTACTGACACTGCACAGTTAAATATTTTACATTATTCTAAGTCTCTAATTTTCAGATTGCTTAGATCATAGAATAGCCTATAAGCAAATTATAAAGTTATCGTTAGTGCCAGACTACATCTGGTTACCTCAACGTATTGTTAGTACAACAACAATTATTTTAGAATTCCAAACATTTATGTCAGTTATCTTTCAAAATACACATTGTGGAATTTATACACATTTGCCTAAACATCTCCTGAATAAAGGCAAATTCACTTTAACATTTTCTTTATGTATCAATATGATGGGTCAATATGTTAATTAAACACTGGATTAATAGTTAGACGATGTTCTAACAACATAAGATTTATATTGTAATGTTCTTGTACATCAAAGCGAACTTGTGATAGCGTTGACAATATTTTTTCAAAGAAATGAAACATGTTTACAAAATAAGAGAATAATTGGATAAGAAATTATTTCATCCAGGTTTAAATTTCATAAAGGTATTTCATTGGTTTCTACTCAAACAGCAGATGTTAAATGCCGAATGGTAGCAGTTAAAATATGTCCCATACTTCATCTCAATGTTGTTATTTTTGGTCATTAAGCATCATTAATTAATACTTTATGGTGTTGAGGATTGAATACTGCTTGCTCAAGCCGGTGCTAGACTGCGTGAGAGATGTTTCAATATCTCTCATGCACGGACGCAATTAAACCAAGTCCTTTAGGTTCAACTCGGTGGACGTGTTAGTTTAAACATATTTTACTGCATTAAATACATGTCAAATATAATACAAATGATGATGAGTATATATCAAAAAGCAAATGGGTTAGGCAATAAAGTGGACGTGTTAATGGGAAGTATACAGTTAAAAGTGAATTACTAGCTGAAAACCTCTTACTGAAACTCAGCAGATCCTGGGGTGAATGCGTAAGACTGGGTTGTTACTTTTGTACTATTATTTTCATTGCTCGTGATTGATCTCCCCATTGCTAGATTTTTTTAAAGAAATATATTTCGTAAAAGAGCCACGAAATGCTATAAAATAATCAATGATCTTAGCGCAGTTTAAACATTTAAAATAAACGCGATTCTGATTTTAAGATATGTTAGTCAACACAATTTTGCATTTCATCATTATTAAACAGTATCTAATCAAGTGAACTTTTCAAAAAATAAATAAATGGAGATAAATTTTTCATTGCCTAACTGTTATAAAACACTTAACTGAATCTGCCTTTATAACAATTTTGCTATCGTAATAATTACGTTTAATTCGAATGAAAGTTTGATAAAGTTTTACAGACCTGCTTTGCTCCTTTGTCTTTCTATCTTAAACTCCTTTTATCCAAACTGCAGTTTCAAGCACTAACGATACATACTTGACAAACAGCTTTAAGATTATAAATTACACTCAAATTATTTCATTGAATCAGAAGCTGTAGGGAATAAATGGAATACTCGTTTAACACTGCATGCAACATATCACAGTGATAACGAATCAAATGCTCGAGTTAATGCAGTAATGGCATGATGTAATTTATATCCTATTTGATATAAACGTTTTCAAAAACATTTATGGTTTAAACAGTTACTCCTTACATTGATAATTTTGTAAAATGATATGTTTTACAGAGATTTCAAATTTAATTTAAACAAATTGAAATTTCACATCTACTAGGCAGATACACATTATGAAGCAAAACATATTAGTGTTATAATGACATTCTTGCTGGCATATAATTTCTCACGTTTGTGTTTTGCAACTGTCACAAAAGACAACGTTTGACCCTTTGTCTAGATGTCTCAAGAATATTTATCATTTTCCCCACCATGCAATATCAAATTATTGCGATATATTATACGATGTGTATTATATCGAGAGATAAATTAGTAAACTATGGAAGTTTTCAGCTGACAACAACTTAATCACACAGTTCTTTTGCAAGATTGCTAGAAATAAACATTATTTAAAAAGCAATATGTGTCATATGTTGAAAGTATGATATAACAAATATTTTCACTTTTAATCATTTTCTATATTTAAAAAAATATTGCAAGCCATATTGAAAGAAAGGATGAATTTCAGAATCGGATATCAGTACAACTTCCGACTCAAGTCCATATGCATGTGTCATAAATAATATTATAATGTTCCCCCAACTCTTATAAATACACTATTGGTTTGGTTGTTTTATCCGATACGAAAACCACGTGTTTTGTAAAATTATCCTTTATAAATTTAGAACATTGATTATACAAATGGTTATATGTTAATTACAGCATATCATTATACTATTATACAGACAACACTGTACAGAAGTGGCTAAATTAACCCTCTAAAAGAAGCATATTTGTTTTAACTCAGTATAGTTAAAGCTCTGAATACTTTAATGTGTTGTACTCGTCTGTTCAGTTGGAATTAAAGTTTTGGAAAAAGCGAACAATAGCTATAACATGTATTTTATAAGTACTGGTTAAACAGAAGGTGCAACTTCTTATTGCTTGCATTAATGATGGAAAACATTATGTAAATTAACCAAACTTAAATAAATTTTATTGTTTATTATACACTTTGATTCATTCATATTCTTTTTCTTATCTCCTAAGAATAGTTTTCAAACACACAAGTGAAGTTTGCTTCTATATTAGAGAAGCAATATGTCAACGGAGTAATAATATATAGAGTAAGTATAAAAGATGGGATTACATTTCAATATCGAAGACAAATAAATGTAAAAAATTCGTTTATAACTGTGCAAATTACAGCCAGGATTAAATCACTGTAAAAATAAGTAAATTGCCAGACAAAATATGCTGAGACACCAGACAATGATGTCAGCATCATTTGTTCACTTAATCACATAATATACTCTATTGTCGACAGTTACACTGACTTTACAACGAGTGCTTCTCGTTTTTGTAAATAACACTTTGATTATACATATGATTCATTTAATATTTGGCTTGACAGTTACAATTTATTTTAGATTTTCTACAACCTAAATTTTGACATAATGTGTACATTAAATGCTAAAAAGACAAGATTACCGCTTGTGATGTTAACGCTAAATGATTCAATAAGTAACTACCAAATAAGACGAAAATTTTTGTAATAGTGCATGTTGACAATGTTAGTATTCATACAAAAGTTTAATTAGTTGCCATGCATAAAAGGGACACAGCTATAGAAATTTAGTATCGCGTATGATGATAAGTTTAAGAGTTTAAGAAAAAATGGTGTTATTGAAGTTAAAATCGCACAAAGACGACAGCGACACAGCAATCATAACAGCTCGACTTTTTCTTCGAAACAAGATCTTACAACGAACAAGTAAAACTATACTCGGCGTGAATTTAGTAAATGTTAACTACCTCCTAGTGTGAAAATCAACAAAGAAATGAATAATTATTGGTTATGATTAACGTTCTCAGTGTTTAAAGTGAAGTATTTTAAAAGCGTGGTTAGAATGTACGTCCCTAGCCTTGGCCACTTAATGATTGTTCGACCAATTATTAGGCTACAGTCCTAAGATTTGGAAGACGCTGACTATGGTCAGTAAATGATTCCTGGTCAGTAGGTAAAAGGAAAATTAAACAATGGCTTTAACAACTTTAAACATCTTCGAACGCTTTGGCTAAGAGTGCAAAGAATAAATAAACAGGTTGGTCATGACTATTATATGATGACTGGTTTAGTCTTAAGGTCAAAAGTCAAGGTCACCGTTGCCTTAATTACTAAAAGATTTTCCAACAAACCAATGATAAAGAATACTGGTGGAAATGTTGATCATGACTAGCAGATGACTCCTATTTACCTTGTTGTCAGTAGGTCAAGGGTCAACGTCATCCTGAGATACCTATCATATATTTAATATATATAACTCATCATTATGATACTTGAATATTATATAAATATGCATTATTTAAATTATGCCACTGTGACAGCAAACATGCAGGGGCATCAGTTCTATTTTCATTCTGTAAAAAGTTAATTTAGTGATGTTAAACAAAGTTATGAGTAAAGATGACAAGTTAAAGTTGGGATTGCCGCCTAACAATGCATTTGCTACCAAGTTATAAAAGGTAACGTGTCAGTGCTTTTAAGAATTTTAAAATATAACTTAGAAATATCATTTGAAAATATTTGTGTACGCATGTTAATTATGTATTAATAATTTAACAGGGTCATTATAAAAAAATGGTCAAAACAGTCAAGACATGGGAATGTATTGAATACAACGCATGAATTAAGTTAAACATAGATTAAAAGTTCAATTATTTAATTTTTTGTTAATATGTTTAGAAAATTTTGCATAAATTTACTGTATGTTAGGCAACTGATTACCATATTTATAAAACGTGCATCTTTCTCTCCGCGTAGACATTTTAAAATAGCAGTGTGAAATAACACTACTATTAAATTGAAATTGTCGTATTAGATATTTAAGCTATCAAAATTCAACGCCATGTGCAATGGCACAAAGTTGAATTATCATATTTTACTATTGAAATGTAAGTAATGAATTTAATCTATGCTTCGCGTGCGGGTTAAGCTGTAACTGGTAAAGCTAAATTTTCGTTACTTCTTTGTTATTAAATGGATTTTTCATAAGTTTTCCAGTTTTCTTATGCGACGATCTTTGTAAATTACAACATTAAAACACATTTAAACTTCCTTGGAATCTGATGTCAAATTCTATGTAATGGACCATAGTCTAGACATAAATATGATTACCTCATGATACCTTTAAATGCTGTAAAGCGTACGATATATTTGTAACTAAATAAAACATCACTTCAAATAAATAAAATGATTTTACCTTGGAAATGAAGTATGATCGAGAAAAACCTATATATGACAAGATAAACCGTCGATTAAGCATATAAACATAGTGCAGCATTACAAAAACATATACATGTACTTGAAACAACCAACAAAGCAAAGAAACCATTCTTGCACAAAAACGTTTAGATGAATCCATTCACGTTTTTACTTATTTCGTTGTTTTAGAAATGTTAAGTATGTTGTATATTAATTTGGTTAAGCAGAAATAAATGGCTAAGTCAGTCTTATCTAGGTAATTGTTTTTGTTTTAAAGTCGAACAAAAGCATCAGTTTTGAAAGAAATACTGATATAAGACCTTTTTTGACATTAAATGTGTGACCTGGTAAATAAACATTATTGTAACTCTAGATATGATAGACCTATGCTTGCTCAAACTATATCAATCATTTGAGTTTCAATATTGCTTGCTATTTCAATGATGAACATTTACAAAAGTAGTTTAAACAAAATAAAAAAGTTTAAACGCACATTGAAAGATTCTACAGCGTAATGTACATGTATATTTAATTATTTGAAAGATAATCCATCAAGTCGTAAAGCATGCAATCTTTGAAAATAAGTTTTCAAAATGGTACGAGAACAAAACATTTCAATTAACATTATTTCATTGTGAAGTATCATTCTAGTTGTCTAAATTAAGGGGTAACAGTGTGACTTCCATTTACAGATTTGCTACATTGTCAAACTTCATCATTGCAAAATCAAGGTCTAACAATAATGCTCTGCAGATCACTTCTCGGAAAAGCATACATTGATTTAAATACCATAGAGAAAAGGTACATAAAAAGTGGTAAAAAAGTTTTCAACGATACAGATCTGTTGCACTATGCGCTAAAATGTTATACTCCAATAATGCATATGAAAAAAGTGTAATGAACACAATTTTCCACAAAAGATTGTGCATTATACTCGTACATTGGCAAATTGGAAAGATAAAATATAACATCTACCGTCGTTGTTTGATGTTGATCACATTTCTTAGTATATCGGCCTTTATTTTCGAATTTATTGTTAATTTGGCAAGAAACTGTTATGTAAAGTAAAATGCCTGCTTTGAGATATTCATTTCCTGAATTGATACTACGAGTATGTTGTACGGATTTTTTTAGTTTTCATCTTTGATTAAAAGAACAAATGTTTCATATGAAATGATTTATTATTCATTAAGACTCCTTATCTTGATCAGACAGTCTGCTAGTGAGATATAAACTATCAACTACAGTCCATGATTTACCTAAACATAATATTGGCTTCATACCCCAAAGATACTGTATAATATCTTTTGCTGAAATTTGTTTGAATATATGCAAACAATATAACAAGGTAGCAGTATGTTGATTTACCTTCACCAGGTCTAATAGATGAACATATACTGTATGTAAATATGTCAGCAATTAAGACAGGCGCATATTAACAAATAAGCCGTCATGCAATTTTGAAAAAATGAAATGTTTATGTGCGATGAGTGAACTTGACACAAAATTAACATGTGACATACCGGTATTTACTTTTCCAATAGTATCTTAAACAGTGTGTTGTATGATAATAATGAATACAACGAAAACGAAAAAATCATGGAAAACTTTAATCCATAATCAAAAAATTAAAATTTATACTTGTTTGTTGGTTATGATTTCCTTGAAAATGTGCATACAAATGTTACCCTTAAACAAACATTTTAGCGTGACTTAAAAGTGTGCAGACCACATTAACTGTAAAATTGAAAAGTACATATTTTTCTTTTGGACAATGAAAATGTATTTTAGTTATTGATATTATAACAGACGCAGGGGTTGAATAATTTGTTATCAAATACGTTAATTTGGTTTATTGAATATTTTTATGGAAACCTACTGGTACCTACCTTTGTCTTCAACTCAAACACTTAAAAGCTTATCAAATACAGTAAAAAACATAAAAATAATAGCAGTATGAATCTCAAATTCAGATCGAATGTTTAATTTGTGAAGCTTACGTCACTGTAAGCACTAGTATAAAAGTCAATTACGGAATAAGCTTATCCCTCGAAACATAGCAATAAGCTTCCCTGGCGCCTTGACTTACATCTTATAAGGAAGGTGAAATGCGCATAATCCTACACATCGCAGGTCGCCGTCTGAATAGGTCTATCTTATTAGAAAAAATATGAATTGTATGACTTTACGATCAAATAAATTTTAGGATAATTCATACACGAAAACGATGATATTCTTTGTATCATTTTTCCTTTCTACTTTTACCATTCTTTTAATTATTCTAAAGTTGCATGTATCTTAATAGATGCGTCTTTAAGACATATTTCCATGAAAAGTATGGTGAATACAAATAAATATATATTCACTTAGAAAAATGAAAATGTTAGCAATATTTATTTTTTTAGAAAAAAAAATAGGTTCAATTTCTGTTCGCGATTTTCTTTTGTCAATAATAAGCTGCACATTGTATTTAAAGATCCTGTAACTCATTTTTTATGTTTTTATTTATGACTATAATTCTCCAAAGAAGATTTATCAATATTGTAAGTTCCAAAAAGCATCATTTGTAAAGATATTTCTGAGTTAACTTTTCATGTTAATAAAGGGAGGAAATTAGTTACTTATTTTTTATAGTCTTGGTCGAAATTCTTCAATAAGGAATGAATGCGTATATTTTATTGATTACATATATAATATTACATATAATATTTGCAGTACATATTTTACATATTCTTCGATGTTTGAAAATTGTTAAAGAAGCATAATTATATACATAAATAAAATTTAAAAGTGTGATAACAGCCTTGATTACAACATACAGGATCTTTAATGTAGTTTGAGTTTTTTTATTTTATCAAAAGTGATTTGTTGCAGTGACTGGCATTGGATTTATAGTGTCAGGGGAAGTTCTATCTTCGAGATATACTTTTATCATTGGAGAAGCAAGTTTATAGGAAGAATGATAGGCAGTTAGCTATGTGGATCAAACCGTTAAATGGTGTAATATGGCACAATTGAAAAAAGATGGCTGTTAAATCATTGTATTCTTAAGTTTAAACATCTAGTCCAAATATCCAAATGTTAGCTGGATTCTGTATAAAATAAAGAATAACCAACACGGAAACATTGAAAATGTTTCAGGTTCGGTTTTATTGTTCATAGGCGGTACCGGAAAGTGTAAACCACCGTTCACGTACCCTAGCATCCTAGCACCGGCTAAAACAGAATTTGACATTAAAAATTGTAAAATTATCAATTAAAAACATAAACAGATATGATCTTTAGAATCGAACTTTAAATTTGAAACTTAGTACGTGTCTTCACTTATAAAAATGTATTATTACACCATTATCCTTTTGTAGGCCTTTCAATTAACTTTCTTCTTTGGTTACTTTGTCGGTTTCTATGATTTCCCATTTTGAATTATTTATAATGACATCCCGTCTATGATTTGCCCGTGTTTGGTATCCTGCTGGGCTCCTTGCTGATGGTTATTGGTCTTGTCTTTTCATATTTTTTGCTGATGGTCCTGTGTTGCTGGGTTGAGTCGGGGGATGTGCTCGTTTAATACCGCATGTTCTTGTTGATGTCGTTTTTTACCTCTGTCATCAAACCGAGTCTCTAATTTTCATGTAATTTTGTTGTTATTAATGCTTCTGAGGGATCACTCTTTCTCCAGATCTTTATACATCACAACAGCAGGATTCAAGTGTCGCGTGATATATTTTATTTAGCTTTTATTTAGTTTTGCTGATCTCAATGTTTACTCGTTTAAGACATATGAGCCGCGACATGACAAAACCAACAAAATGGGTTAGCGACCAGCATGGATCCAGACCAGCCTGCGCGTCCTCGCAGTCTGATCAGGATCAATGCTGTTCGCTATCAGTTTCTCTACTTGTTATAGGGTTTGTAATCGAAAAGCATGGATCCTGATCAGACTGCGCGGATGCACAGGCTGGTCTGGATCCATGCTGGTCGCAAACCCACTTTGTTGGTTTTGTCATGGCGCGGCATATATGTCTTATGTATTATTTTATTTTAGAACCATACGCGCTTTTTATGGAATGACATAAAGGTAACATTATGTGTTCAATTATTACCGTAGTATTTACACGTCTGCGAATGCTTCTGTTTTTTTTTCTTTCTTTTTTAATTCAATTTATTTTCCATTTAATATTCAAACGTTAATTTTTGTTTAAGCCGGTGCTGGGTATATTTTGACGGTTGCTCGCATTAATCACTACCGTCTATAAACAGGCTGTATCAACATTTGGCCTGCAACATTTTCAATTTTGCCATTTTAGTCATTCCTTAAAAGACTCCGTTTTTGTTTTGATATTGCTCTTTCAAACTTAGAAATGACTAAGTACTAATCCAAAGTGATATCTTTTACAGTTCAGAAATCAGATGTTAAATTTCAATATCTGACCAAAGAAAGTTAACCAGCAGATGACTTACATTAAACAACATAGAAAATCTTATTAATAAATGATCTTTATACCGCATTCATGTATGTTTTCTACTCGACAATTTATTAAACAGGATGCTAAATCTTAATGCACATTTTTAATGCACATGGACGATATATGAGTTTTGAAACAGCTTGCCAATATATTCCAATTCGTGATTAAATTTCACATATCAAGCATTCATATCAGGGGTATATAAATCAAGAACGAGCTATATTATATGGATATATAACTGTATGATTGAATTTAATGCATCAAATGATTCACTTAAGTTTAATATCCTCTTTGCATGAAGTGTAGAGTTATGTAACCAGATGTGCTTTTATTCTCAATGAAATTTAAATACCAAAGGCGAATTTATTTTTTAAATTTAATTTTTTGGGCCGACATAAATAATTTTTGTTTTACGCAAACCTTCATAATAGATTAAATTATTTCTATTGTCTGCAAATCTGGAAACATAATGCATTGATACACGTTTTACGTTTCACATTATGTAAACTACTCTCATAATATGTTGTAGAATGGAAATGACTTTATTAAAAGCGTAATGATATCAATAATTAGAGACGTACAATGTAATATGCAGCCTATCAAAATGTTTACAAAGATCCATTCGTAAAAAAAAACTTTCCACAAAATCATGCTAAATGCAACAAATGGCACTAATGTATTACGTTAGAGGGTCCGAGATTACTGCAAAATTAATATATACGTTGATGTGGCTAAAAAAATCAAGAAAACCGAATCTCGACAATATAGAAAAACGGACTTTCTAAAGAAAGCCCAACACGGCAAAATTGAAAATTGGTTTGACTGATGGTAGTGGTAATTGCAAGCTACCGTCCAAGCCCGACCCTTTGCACCCGCTTAAGCAGTATTCAGCAATTAAACAAGGAAATTATGGTGCATTTTTGAATTTAGGAACATCTGCAGAAGGTTTATACGCCGGTTATCATGAAACATTAATTAAGCACGTAAGTGAAGCGGGATATGGTCCTCAATTAAAAAAAAAATGAATGTGCCCTAAACGAGATAACAATTGACGAAACTAAATAAAATGGAATTGCCAAATGGATCAGAGATTATGACGCCTGCATAAGCTGTCAAAAGACAAATTTAAAAACCAGGCAAAATATTCTAAGGGTGATTATACAGTATTCAAGTAAGGAGCACTAGAATTATCCATTTAGAAAAAGGTTCAAATAGAAACAACTAAAACACTCAGCACACGACACAAATGTCGTGCTGAACGATATTCAAGGATCGAAAATACAGTATCTTTAATTATTTGTACGGGGCGACTTTTGCATTTTATATTTAAATATTCAGATTTGCATAAGCCAGTGCAAGTTGATAATGATCACGGAATGCGTTAAACACTTTTCTTAAACCAAGGCAAGCATATTTCCAATCGAGTCGTGTCGATCTTTTTATTTCTCTTTTCGAAAACGAGTTTGTTATCTTGCTAAAATAATTGATAACGGCAATAAAAGTATTACAAATTTACAACCCGGAAATAATAATAATAATACAGAACGTGTCGTTTATAATTTCAGTGATAAGACAGTAGCAGATCTGAGACAAACTTTAACTTACACTTTAAATAATGCAAAGTTACATGACATGATTTGTTATATTAAAGATTTCTCAAATGATATAGATTCTGTTCTAGATTCCATAATGGATATTTTTAACAAATCTAAAACAAAACAGACTGTTCTTAAGCATCAACCTAAATGGTTGGATAGCGAATGTTTTAAACTGAAAAAGAGTAAATACTATCATTTACGTCGCTGTCGAGAATGTAGATCAAATTCTCACCTCGAGCATTACATCCAAGTTAAAAAAAAACAATTCAAAAACCTTTATGAATATAAAAAGAAACATTTTTTTATAATAAGCTCGATGATTTAGTAAAAGATTCAAATAACCCTAGATCGTTTTGGAAAAAATCTAGTATTTTTTGTCTCCATCTTCGAATGGTAGCGCTCAGAGTAGTATTCCTTTAGAATCTTGGAAAGATCATTTTTAGAAATTATTTTAAGGCCTATTTGATGAAGACGCAGATGAAATTGCTCTAGTTGATGGAAATTTAACTGAAATTGAAAATGAGATTTTTTACTCAGAAATCACAGAAGAAGAAATATTAATGAGCATTCGCTCATTGAAATCTGCCAAGGCGCCGGGACTTGATGATTTCCCACCAAATTTCTTTAAATACATATTTGATGTAATCATGCCATTAATGGTTACTTTATTTAACAGATTATTTGCTAAAGGGGAATTTCAAGATTCATGGAGTACCGCTATAATCATACCATTGCACAATCAAAGCACTGAAAGTACTGAAGTATACATTGCTTGATAATATAATCCATTTTTGTCATCAAAGCCATGTTGATTTTAACCTACTGACCTCGAAAACAATAGGGGTCATCTTCTGACCAAGGTCAATGTCCCTAACAAGTGACTCACATGCACCAAGGCTTTTTTCTTCCAAAGTTATTTATGAGACAAGGAAGATGTAATGTTCCATCTGTGTATTTCTAGGCAAGCTGATACAATGTAGATGAGCAATAAAGAAATCATTTTTTGAAACACCCGTTAAATGGACTGCAGTATAGAATATTGAAACAGTAATATTGAGTTTCCAGTGATGCTATCTGATAAAATACATGATCTGGCTTGAACTCTATACAAAGTCAATTAATTGAATCATCCTACAAGACTTAATTACCAAATTATAGTACATCTATGTACTGTACTTTGATGCATTAATAAATATATTCCAGTGTGTTGTATTAATCTCTACACATTAATTTTCAAATGCATTAATTTATCGTTTATTAATAAAAATGAAATCTATAATCATAACAATTCAAATGTACTGTAATATTTTCATTATTTAATTATTGTTACATATAGTCTTCATGAACAACCTTTCCAAGAATTCCATTTATAATGGATAGCAAGTTAACAAGGGGTTTTCCATAATCAGGTTGTGTTACCAACTTCTTAACTTTAGATGAACCATTGAGCTAAAACATTTTTTCTATTTTTTGGCTACTGTGACCTACTTCTGATTTTCAACCAAGGTGATCCATGTTCAAACTCGAGCAAAACCTGTCACACACATTCTTACGATGTTGTGTGACAATTGGGACAAAAGTGTGACCATTAGAGTGTTAACAAACTAAATGACCAGCAGATTGTTAACAACTGTAATGTCAGCGTCGGATACACATGGTTGATTAACATTTAACATGACATAACTGATAAATGTAAATGGTTCGGCCGTGAGTATCCGACGATGCTAAATGTGGACAGACCAGAGTTGGCATAAGATGGATTGCCGACATTCAACAATCTAAAACCTCACCCTGAGCCAACCTATAAGTATCACCACTGACTTTTTCATACTGTACTTATTACAAAAAATAACTGACATTTTACAAAGGTAATAAATTTTATGTCATAGTTATTCATTTAAACGGTTGAAAAAAGTATTTTGCAGCATTTTTATTAAATATATCTAGTATTTTATTGCAAGTAAAATGTGTTGTTTGTTTGTTTGGTTTTTTTTCTATGTTTTTGACGCTAGGCAGTATCATAGCCGAAAAACAATTTCATACAATGTTTATTACAAAAAAATCACTGATATTTTACATTGCTTACACATATAATGTTATTATCATTCATTTAGACAGTTGAAAATTTTATTTAATAGTTCTTATTATAAAAATGTCCATTTCATCGCAAGTAAAATGTGTTGTTGTTGTTTTTTTTTTTGTTGTTTTTTTATTGGCTTTTCCATGTTTTTGACGCTAGACCGTTACGTAGCCGAAAAACACTTTCATACTGTATTTATAAAAATAACATCACTGACATTTTACATTGGTAACAAAAGAAAGTAATAGTTATTCATTTAAAAGGTTGAAAAAAAATAATAGCGGCTCTTGTTTTAACTACGACTATTTTAACGCCCGTAAAAATGTGTTTTCCGGCTTTTCCGTGTTTTTTGACGCTAGACTGTTACTTTGCCGAAAAACACTTTCATATCGCATTTAATACAGAATAGAATCATTCTCTAATTTACACTGGTTGCAAAAAGAAAGTAAATTTTAATCATTTAAAGGATAGAAAAAAGTAGATAAAACTTATTTTGTTGGAGTTATACCAATTGTATATATCATCGATTTAAAACTGATATTATTGAACCTATTTCATCAAATAACCGACAAAAACCAAGTTCATCAAATAACCATCAAAAATAGTTTATATTGCTGAGTTAATATTTCTTTGTATTTTAAGTGTTTTTCGGTATTTTTTTTTTGTGTTTTTCGATGTTTTTCGGCAATTAATATAAGCAGATTAAAATAACATAAATTTAATGTATTTATTTCTTAATGCTTACACTGATTTACAGTTTCAAATGATTATTTCTTCTCGTCGAATCTGGTCACATATGCCTATATTTAGCTCCATGCTCTGGCTTAATCGTCAATATCCCAAGTTCGACGAATTGTTATGGGTCGAACGGTCGAGCGGCCGAATCTTTATTTTTACCCGTACTGAATCAGGCAATCTTCGCTGAATTTCGAAACAAATTTCTTTTCAAAAATCTAAGGCATACAAAAGTGAAAGGAAATCATGTGTAAAAAAGGTATTCAAAAGAATAGCTTACGAAATATCTATTTTTCGAAGTCACGATAATTGCCAGGTTTTTTAAAAAAAAAACATTTTCCGGTATACGCTGGTAAATTTTGTTACGGAGCTCCATACTCATTTTGTAAAACATTTTAGGTCAATTTTATTGCATAAATGTAAATCAGGAATTTTATTTGATTTAATATCTATCTAAGATGTTTCGTCCCATTTATATAATACACCGATATACACTTTCAGAACTAGCAGTCGACAGGCTATTCTTATCAGTAAAAATAACGGGTTGCGTATCTCACTGTATAAATCGCATGTAAAATGGTCTGACATATTGTAGGTTTAACAGTTAATTTAAATACTTTGGAGTCAAAAGATGTATTGAAGTTTGTACTGTGATGAAGCTAAGATCCAAAGCTTTCTATTGGTGTAATACATTTTAAAATCGGACGTTTAATCACAACAAACTAGCGGTTTAAAAACGGCTTATTTTGTATTGTTTTAGCATAAGCGGTATCGATTTAACTCTGACGACTTTACTATATTTACGATGTATTCATTCATGCTAGCAAGCGCATGCGTATACGCGAAGTTTAACGCGTAGGTATAAACTACGATTTTATCATTTTTGTTTTCTTTAAAGGAATGTAGAGTCTATTATTTCATGAAAATGAACGATTTGGAACTTTCAAAGCATTTAAACAACTTTGCAAACACTATTTTAATGATGTGTAGTCGGAATGTAATGCTCCTGCAGAATGAAGAACTAGTTTCTGTTGTTCGGTAACGACATAAACCTGTAACGATTTCTGAGATATAGCTTATAACTCTGTATACATTGCAAGCAATGTATACAAAAAGGGTAATAGCAATGATCCAGCGATTTATCGCGGAATCTCTTTGCTTAATACTTTTAGTAAGATATACACATCCATTTTAAATAGACGATCTTTTTATGCCGATGTTTTTAATAAAATAGACGAATGACAATCTGAATTTAGAGCTGGTTATAGTACCAATGATAATGCATTTGTTCTGCAATCACTTATTTCTAAGGCACTTTCAAAGAAAACGGGCAAATTATATAATCATTTTAATTGCCCGATGGGCCTCAAGCAGGGATGTTTGGCTTCGCCGAAATTTTTCTCATTTTTTATAAATGAATTATCAGTTATGATGAACAATGACGATAAAATTAAAGGTATACAGATAATGCCAAATGGAATTTAAATATGGTTGCTAATGTTTGGGGATGACGTAGCCTTGATTGCACAAACAGTAAGAGATTTAAAATATCAACTTAATGTATTAGAAACGTTTTGCAAGTCTAGTTGTTTGCAAGTAGATATATCAATAACAAAAGTCATGGTTTTTAAAAAGAGCAGTCGATTAGCGCGTAATGAATGTTTCTACTAAAACAATCAGAAACTTGAAATAGTTAATTATTTTACCTATGTTGGAGTAACATTTACATCCACTATGTCGTTAAATATTATGAGCAATCAACTTGCAATGAAAGCTAAACGATTATTATTTTCTTTGCTTTCTTCTTTGTATGATTATGAACAATTACCTTCAAATGTATTTTTTAAATTATTTGAAACAAAAATATTACCGATCCTTCTGTACGGATCCGAATTATGGGGATTTAAACCCCGTGATAATTGTGAGCTTATTCATCGTTTAGCTTGTAAACGATTTTTATGCGTAAATAGACATCTAGCAATAATGTTGTATTAGGCGACTGTGGTCGTTATCCAATTGACATAGACTCTGCCATGAATTGTATAAAGTGTTGGTTCAAATTATTGAAATTACCTTATGACAGATATGTAAAATTTGTTATAGAATGCTTTAAAGTACAACATGTGCTAAATATTTTAATTGGGCAAATGAAATTAAACATCTTTTATGTAGTAATGGGTTTGGGCACGTTTGATTGAACTAAGGAGTTAAAAATGAAAGATTGTTTCTCATTTGTTTTGTCAAAGACTTAAGGATAATTATTTGCAAGGATGGTATAGTCTGATTTTATTGACCTGTCAATTATGAATACATTATAGGACTCATTTAAATATTCGATCCCACTTCGGTTTGGTCCGTGTAGTTTACGAAAATTAATGTGGAGTATATTAGTCATGGATTGAACGTCACGCCAGCGTAATGTGAAGGTTTTCGTTAATTCACTGTAGGACAGTTGGTAAAGAGAATGCCTGATAATTGAGAGGTCTGTGGTTCGATCCTTACTGTTGCCATTGATTTAGTACTCTTTCTTTATTTTTGCAGTATATTTTAATGGATCAGATTTGTAGTGTGTTTTACGGCATTGAATTTATTGATTTTAATCTGTTTTAATTTTAAACATGAATTCTTAAAAAAACATGTTATTTAAAAAGAGTATATACATAACAAAATTAAGTAAAACATAATAAAAAACGAACAGCATCAAATAACCATATATAGATTCAATAAATTGAAAGCATTAATAAGAAAAAAACATGGACCAACGCGGCCTCGAACTTAAAACACATGTGGCACTTAGATTATAACCTCGTGATTTACCCTATTGCGCTATATCGCTGAGTACACTTAGTTTAGAGATACAAATTAAATCAAATTCCATCGTACAGCGTAAATCTCACGGAACTTACCGAACATCTACCGAAGATTAATATACTGTGTGCATCGACCGTGTAATCAGTATGTAGTTGACAGGTTAATAAAACCAAACAATATAACAAGTTAGATTTTAGTGATTGTCTCTCGTATTAAAAACAATAATGACCACGAATTGCTACGCTCAATTACGTTCAGGGTTTTCACATCTAGAAGTGATTTAAAAGTCATATAGCAAGATTAACTCGAATGATTGGAATTGTAAAGTATGTTCCTTAGGATTATTTGAAAATGAATTTCACTTTCTTCTAGTCTGTCCGGTATATGCAGATTTAAGAGCCAACCATATTGCTAAGAAATATTATACTTGTGCATCAGCTCACAAAATGAATATATTATTATCGTGTAAAAATGAAAATGTTATAAAAAGTCTTGCCAATTATGTTTATCATGCAACAATTCGAAAAAAGATGATTATGCAGTTTTGATAAAGATACGTCTATATTTTATCTTCAATAATGTAATTTGTGTGCATTGTTATAATGTATTGATGAGTGTATCCACATAATTTGTATCTTTTTCAATGTTACAATTGTATATGTTATGGGCTGGTGGCATAAATCAATAAATTCTGTTCTGTTCTGTATACAGTCACGTTATTGGCAAAAGCAGATGCCTTGCGGAAGGTGTATGTTGAATAGATAACGTTCTTTGTAGTGAAGTCCTTCACAAGGCTGCATCCCGTCTAAATGGTAAACATTAAATGTAAACAATATAATATATGGTAAACAAGATTAACAAGGAAAGGCGGCGTTCATTGAAAATATGTATATGTTAACTTAAAATGAAAACGAATATTTTAATATATTATATCGTTTTGCAAAATAATAAATATATTTAAATAAATAGAAAAAGGAAAAGCATACCATATATCATTTGTCTAATTGCATAGTTCAAACTTTATAACCTTCAGTCATTAAATACTTTTACAAAACTTTGATACCACGAGTATATAGATGTTCATGATAACTCACATATGATATTGTTTTTTGTTCTTTTTGACCAATAATGTATAATTATATGAAATTAATGATAACAACAAAATTAATATAATTTTAAACAAAAGACAATAGGAATATTCAAAACAATGACCCTAAGAATTCATCATAACGTAAGATCCAGCGTATGAAATGCATGTGATAAAGAAAAGGCGCGAGTTGAAATGAAAATATCATGATATTATACATAAATTTGATTTAGGGAAAAGTCAAATGTTAAACAATTATTAAACCAGACAGAAGTCTATTGCGTGATGTTGAATAATAATTAGGAACATTTTCTAAACGCGATCAAGATTCAATTGTGAATAAATCGAATAAATTGCGAAATGTAGTGGTATGAATGGATGGAAGCTGGATAAACTTGAATGAAACCAGACGTTCATGCACAAGTAAACATCACACAGTGTTAAATGTAAACAATCTTTATTCAAATTGATTAAGCCGTTGGACATTTGACAGACTCATTTTATATTACCGTTTTTTTTATATAAATTTTTACTCTTTATGTAGCACATGTCTTAATTTCAATTTGTAACATTCATTTTTCAGACTTGTTTGTAGAATTGGGGATAGAAACCTTCAAAATAAAAAAACTAATAATAATATAACATTATTAAAATATAATTATGTTTTATGCGAAGATTTTTATGCTCATATACTGAGTAACAGACTACACTATACTTCTGATCCCTTTCCAAATTCAATTCTATTAATTTTCGCCTCTTATTTTTTTTCGTTTAGAGCGCACTATTTTTGAGGGCCATACACCGATTTTTAGCCCGACTATTCGATAAGAATAAGTAGAGCTGTCCTAGTCTCCCGAGCGTCGGCGTCGGTGTCGGTGTCGGCGTAACCACTAATGTAAAAGTTTTTGTATCACCTTAAATATTTTTAAAGTCCATTGGCATATGGCTTTGAAACTTTGCACACTTGTTCACCATCATGACTCTAATATGTAGACAGGCAGAGGTAACTCTATCAAGCATTTTGACAGAATAATGCCCCTTTTTCCACATAGAATTTACATTAAGATTTTGTAACACCTTAAATATTTTCACAGTCCATTGCCATATGGCTTTGAAACTTCGCAAATTTGTTCACAATCATGACCCCAACCTTTAGACAGGAGGAGGTAACAGAATTATGCCCCTTTTTCGATTTAGAATTTTCAAAGTTTTTGTAACCCCTGTTATATTTTCATATTCCATTTACATCTGGCTTTGAAACAAGTTGAAAATTTCTACACTTCTTTGAGAGCACAAGAGGACTCTCTCCAACGCCTATAACTGTTACATGTATTCAAAGAAAAAATTTGCCCTTTTGTTAACATAGAAAATTTTACATTTTCAAGGCTCTTTCACCATCAAGTATTAAGAATAGTCGAGCGTGCTGTCCTACCGACATCTCTTGTTATGGAATGGCACTTGGCGTGTCTCTTTGATGATTACATGCTAAACGCCGTATGAAAACATCTGCAGATGATTCAAAACCCAAATTTCACTATTCCCATGTTACGTCAGTGCTAGGGGGGTGTGATCTGTCACTTGTACTTTCTAGGACCGTCCATGAAAAGGTTCAAACAAAACCGAGCCGAAACATTTTCATTTTTTGTCGTTTGGACGCTCTTAAGGAATATAAGATTTCTCTATTTTAGGTATCTTGATTTTTAATATTCTTTTAATATCTAACTATCCTTTTTTAACAATCAAATCTGATTTCTTTAAAAGTAACGAAAATACATTCATATTTCTACCATGAAGTTCGAATACTAACATTGAATGACTTTTGAATAATAAAAGTAAGGATGAGAACATACTGTGTTATTTCTACTGACTATGTTCGTTTTGCATAGTTAACATAACAATTACTGGTATATTATGGTGACATAATATCGCTTGCTTTTTGACAAGGATTATAAATCCTTAATTTAGGAAAGATTTTGCTGAACACTTTTAAAGCTTTTGTTATTAAATGACGTTATATCAGATGTACAGAATATTTATTACATACCGAAATGCTTACATTAACTTTTTCCTTTCCTTTCTTATTTTTGTTGAAATCCTGTTTATACAAAATGCATATCAAAATACAAGTTTCAATAATTTAATAAACTGACGTATTTTAATTAAATGCATTAAAGGTGATTAAATTTTTCAATGTTTTAAATGAGAATACCTGTAACAACACAGATTTAATTTATCAAAATGTCAGTTACGCCATGAGAAGTTTATTCTATAGCTTTGTAGGAAATCATGTAAAATTACTAAAATATCATAATTTTTATTCAAGCTTATTCTTATATTCTTTTCAATGTTTTTTTCTGCAAAGGATTTCTTTTCGAGTCATAAAAAGAAAATCTCTGAATGTATAATGGCAGTGTTAAGATAAAAGATAAGCATTGTGAGACAAGATACATTTGTTAGTACCTTCATGATATTTCTTGCTGGTATCTTGCAATATTTCTCAATTTTGTTACAAAGTAACTTGCTAATTGTCTAATGCTTAGATAGTTTTGATGTTTAATTATGCTTAAGTCGTTGCTAGGGCATTGGACGGCAGCTTGCAGTTACCGCTCTTTCCATGAACAGGCCCAATCAAACCGAGCCTGCAACATTTTTAATTTTGCAAGTGTATTTATCCCTTCCACATCATTCAATACGATTTCATTTCCCTACAAAGACACATTAATTTGACCCTGTACTTGCAACAATTGTGCCACAAATAACCTTTTTTACAAATAAATCAATTTCATGTAGCGCAACATTATTTGCCTGTCTATCAGAAGTAAATCTAAAATATATTCAACACTTTCGAAACAATACTATTGAATTAAATCATTTGTAACTAATTTTGTCTTAAAAAGAATGGTCCATTTTTGAAGCTTACAAGAATTTCTAAATAACAATTTCTTTTGTTTCATCAAATTAGAAATACTTATTGAAAATGTTATCCTTTTAGAAAAAATTCATCCTTTTAGACAAATTCATTTTAAGCTCATGTACTGAAAATCAATTAGTGTAATTAAATATGAAGCAGCGAGGAACATTAACCTGTTTGGGTATGATTCATTTAGGTTTATATTTCTCCTCTTCTCAAATAACAAAAAAAGAAGTCGGTTGTAATATCTATATTAGATGCAATATGTCAACCTAGTGATATATTACGGAGTAGTAAAGAAAGAGAGGATTAAATATCAAGATAGAGGACAAATTACTGTCATGTTTCGTTTGTTATCGTGCAAATTACAGTCAGGATAGGATAGTGTTCTAATCACTGTAGCAATTATAGACTGTATATACTATGAGTATACCATTGTTACCTTGCCCATCATGATTTTTACGCCAAAGTATGGGACAAAAAGACAAGTATTGTACAACCTTTCCCCTTGATTCTACAGGTTCAGATTTGTTAACTTTGAATGAATTATCTGCAGGTTAGAATAACTAAAATTAGTAGCTTTCACACATTAAGATTTGTCTGTACATCTTAGTTTTAATTGGTGTTGTACTTCAAAATCCTACCGTCTGTTGAGGCCTTAAGCCGGACTTACGGATTATTCTCGGATTTCATTCGTATTTTATTCAAGTGGTTATTCATCTATATAGATATATAATCATATTGTAATAGAGCCCTCATGAACGGAAAAACATAGTACGACCGGTATTTGTTTTTTTGAGACAAATGAAACAACAACAACCCAGTTATACTGATTCACAGGTTATGTCTCACGTGGTTAGAAATCGTATCTTTAATAAATATAATTACGTAATCAAGTGGTTACTTTAAAACAACTGCTACATTCATAAAATACATCTGTAGTAAATTGTTATAAAATATTTTAAGATAACAATGTAACAAAATTGATAAAGGAAGAGAAAACAGATGCTGGAGAGCAGTAGACTTATAACATGTATTTCTGAAGAATTTCAATAGTACTAAGCTAAAAGTAAATTAAAATGCTTAAAGATAAAAAAAAATTCATACAGTAGAAATGTGAGAAAATAAAAACGATAAATACGAGATTTTTAACATTTTGATTTTAAATGTAGGAATAACATAATATTTTTTTTCAGTTAATATATTTTGAAATACAGGGTATTTAAGTTATGAATGCAAGAGATTCATATAGGCCTTGTATCATGTTCTCTTCGCATTTATCCAGATAAATTAAATATTGCAAACAGTTTTAAACAACAGTTACGTAAAAGCTATTTTTATATGTTATATTCTGAGCTAATAATACTTACTTTATAATCAAAGTTTAAAAACAGATATGTCTGCAAAATAATATGCCACGTTTGTTATAAGGTCGCAATCACTTTAATGTCATCGTCGGATACCCACGGCCGAACCATTAACATTTATCAGCCGTGGGATTTTTTGCCGATATTCAGTCGATTAGAGGTGTGTCAAAGGCAGCTATTTCATTGGCTGCCTCACGATTTCATGAGGCGATTAAAACCAATCAAAACGCTCGTTTTGTACGACGTTCGGTATTACAGACAATATTGCGACAACCATAGACGACGTGAAAAGTTCAACATCGAAAAATTTAACGATTTCCAGCAAGAAAGTATAGATAATTTACTTTTACAGCGTGATGTTTTCCTTTCTGATTGATATCTGCTTGCAGATGAACTGATTTGGCGATAGTTTTAGCAAGACACGTACAACAGTTTTTAACCGTGGGCGCTGCCATTTTGTTTCTTATTGTTTTTTACCTCCGCTGTTGAAGAATATAGATTTGTTAAACGCGATGTCATTGGTAGATATTTTACGCACCTGTTGCTATATATCGACGCAAATCGATTCATTTTACCCACGGTTGATTGCATGTTATGTGACATGTTTATCAATCGTGGGTATCCGACGATGCTTTAATGTAGACATGCAATCAAACAATTTCAATTTCTCAATGAGACATTACACGTGTGTATGGAGAATAAGCTCAAATGATTTAAGATAAAATAGTGCAAAAGTAACAAACTTCAAAAGTATCCAAATAATTTAAACGTAAATATAATGAACATAAAAACTGTATTAAATTCTAAGATATGCATCAAAGAATCATTTTCACATTGACTTCAAAGAACTGCAGACTAGCCGATTATACACTATTATATATATATTTCTACAGAAACAGTTTCGAAAATCGAATATCAGACTAAATAGATAATTCCTTAAAGTTTTCCTGAACCTAACTGATACTGAACGATTTGAAAATGGTAAATTCATGTCATTTACCTTATTTTCTTTTGAATATGTACTCATGTGTGCGTTCATAAAATGTTAACAATGGCCGATTTTATATCATATACTAAGATCTTTGGTAATATCGCTTATATATGATACGACTTTTTATAACTGAACTAGATGACTTATTTTCGCTGAAACAGCAAAACGATAGCAATCTTTATCACATTTACCAATAACATTTTAGTTACAAGATAATATTATTTGTTTTGAGCAAAACATTATTATAACAGTTTGTGTGAAGGACGGCTATAGCTTCTTTTAACTGATGTAACAATAGGAAATTGCATTTACAAATGCTTGATTCTTTGAATGACTAAGGTTCGTTTGGCTATAGGCGCATTTCAAACATCGCCAGTAGCAAGCCTCTAAGCTAAAGCAGGAGAATATTACCTTTCTTTTTTCAGATTCACTGTCCGTATAAGTAACAATTAAAAACAAAGAAAACATGATTAAGAACTCCTGTTGCAACTTCATAATATTTTAGAAACTATTTCAATAAAAGTAAGTGTTCATGTTTTCTTTCATACTAATGTTTTATTTTTGTATTACTGAATATCAACGGTTTGCAAAGATAGTAAATTATAAAATACAAGTTTTTTTATGTGATGTTATTTTGACCCTCAGTCTTGTGTAAATTCAATTATCTGTGAATAATATATGTAAAATTACATAAATGACGAAAAATTAACTTTTTGGACTCCGTTCTCTATTTTAGGTATTAAAACTGGCAATATATTTAAACTTACATAATATAACTTGTTATCATTTATATTTTTGTATACATTCTTAATTTACAATTGTTGTTGTACACAAAAAATTCTTAATGATAAATCCTATCAAATGATTGACAACATCGAACGATGACAGATTAATTCATTATACGCCTTTGTGAAATTTACATTTAAATGTTAAAACGTTTAAACCACAAAGATAAATGAGAATAACGTAGCATTTTGTTATTTGGAAAAAACCTTCATTGCATAAAAAATCTTTTTAGGAAAGTATAAATTTATTTAATAAAAATGTTAAATACTAAAAGGAAACAATATGCTGTAAATGATTCAAAATACGATTTCTCAACTTTACCTAAAAATGATATGTTTTAAAGCTGAATATTTACTATTCATATCCAGCAAAAATGTAAATTATCGTAATAAAATTAAACATACCTCAGTGTCAAAGCAGCAATTATCCTTGAAGAATTATGAAATAAATCCTAAATTTAATCCAGACACAACTTTCTCCTTGTTTCACAACAAAAACTACATCAGACCACAGACGTTGTATAACGAAATGCACTTTTCTCCTGTCATTTTGGGTCAATGAACATGTATTTCCGCTATTGATAGCCTTGTATAATTTTACAGTTGCTGAGGTTGAATTTTATTTTGTCAGTTAACCTGAACAACAAGTAATCCGAACGCTTTAAGTTCGTCAGTAGTCAAGCGTGTATATTTTAAAAGGGAAGGGTTCATATGACCAACACTTTGAACAATTCAAAATGTACTTCTAATATATTGACAGAATTATCTTAAACGCTACATTCGTTTGTAAGGTGTCATCAAAATATTCTAAATAATAAATGTAGCTTTTGCTAAAGTCTAAACATTATATGATAATAATAAAGGACAAAAAACAAAAACAAATAAAACAACAACAAAAAGTTCCTGAACTACCTTAATAATAATGTAATACACTGCGTATATTTTTGATTTCGTTTTTTGTTTCACAATAACTATTTCTATTCCGACCTTTCTTTATAAGCAGAGCATGTGGTTTGCGCTCGTCAAATTATAAAACAATTGTCACTATTACAATTTTAAATCCTATATAATAATGATAAATAAA
This sequence comes from Ruditapes philippinarum, assembly GCF_026571515.1. NCBI lineage: Eukaryota > Metazoa > Mollusca > Bivalvia > Venerida > Veneridae > Ruditapes > Ruditapes philippinarum. The sequence goes on from NW_026858164.1 coordinate 531,467, forward strand.
AGGGAAATAATTAACAAACAAAAGTAAAGTTCTGCGGATGTTTCTAAATTCAAAATTTCACCATTTTCATATTAACATGTTGAATTATGCTTAAGCTATCGCAAATGAACAGGCTCAATCAAGCCGAACCTGCAACTGTTTCAATTTTGTCTTTTTGGGCGTTCTTTATGGGAGTCGGTTTCTCTCTATTTTGTCGTATGATATATATTTGTTAGTCTTGTATTTTGTAAAGAAGTAAGTTATTCCGTATTGGTTTCTAACGACCGTGTAAGATTTCAAAATAGTATGTATATAAACCTATATTTTGACAGTTAATATGCAATTCAATATCTTAACATCTATGTCATTGTAACACAAACTTGATGAAGTAGAATATCTAAATAATCAAAATAATAATCGCCTATTTTGTTACACTGTAAATTTCAATTCACTATCGCTATCGCTATCGTGGCGACATTTTTGTGTCCCTTCTTGTTTTGCATTGTCTTTAGTAGGTATTTTCCCTTTCCCACTATATATGTTTTTTTTAAATTTCTCCCCACATCCCGGCCACCACATCCCCGTGCTGCTGGGTCGTTCGGGTGTATGCCATTGAATGCCACATTTCCTTGTTGATCTTGTTTTTCATATTTTATTGCCTAAGCCGATTAGTGGGGGCGTGTTGCTTTTCTATTATTCTCATGATCTGGCTGTGTCTTTTGTAGTCTGTCTGTGGTATACAAGCTTCATAATCGAAATTCGATTTTGATTTCTTCCGATTGTATTGTCGTTTTAAGCATTCTATTACTTTATGTCTAACAACGCTTTCATGAAATGACACGAAAGTGTCACATTGAAGTCCCATGATCACCGCCGTATGAACACATCTATGGATGTTTCTAAATTCCAATATCACTATTGCAATGTATAAATGTGGAAAACTGCTAAGGCCGGTGCATGCGAGGGGTGACAGTAGCTTGCATTAACCACTACTGTAGATGAACCTGGTAAACAGTCTCAATGAAACCAAACCGGCACCAATTTCAAATTTGATATTTAGCTTTAGTGACATTTTTCTATTTTAATATAGAGGCGTTACCTAAATACACATTTTAATGTCAAAATAACGTTTATAATATTCTTAAACGTCATTTCTATCTGATCAAGCAATTACATAGTAATATTTAAAAATGAAGTGCAAGGCTGCTCTAGGAATTCTGTATTTTCTACAGAATGCACGACAGACATTTATTTTATGTGAAAGCATTATAGTCAGAAATCATTAACTGAAGCTGAAACTTTCAAGTTTTTAAGTTTACATATTATCTATATTTCGTTACGTTACTTACATGTCATTATAACCAAAATATTTCAACATGCAATAGCTTTTTAAACTTCTCCGCTGTTTTAATCGAGTTTGTATATTTATTTGTATACTGTATTGGCATAATTATTGTATGGTCCATCCTCAAGGGCCATATGACCTTATGAAAACGAACCCTCATTTTCCGGATGTTTCCCTTTTTCAAATAGAACACACATACAATTCCTATTTGTCTTTAGTTTATGTACACAATATTTTATTTTATGTATAAAGAAAACGTTGTGCATTATTTATATACAGATATATCATTTTTGCTGTTAATATTTCAATGAGAGAATAAATCTTTCATATGGAACATTTATAATGTCATTATTTTGTTTTATCATGATGAGACTGACTGCAGGGTAGATGTGATATATTTGTAAATTCTTTACCAACAGAATTAGAAAATTACTGAATTCCTCAAGAACACCCAAAACGGCACAATTGAAAATGTTGCATACTTGGATTGGAGAGTGCAAAGCTTCCGTGGACGCCCCCTAGAATCGGCTTAAACAGAATTATACACTAAAGTATGAAAATGGTAAGACCTCTTTCCACCTATATTTAATGTTAGTTAATGTGTAATATTTATATACCTTCGTTAAGGAAGTTGATAACTCAATATGTTTCCTTGTCTATAATGTAAATTTGGTTTTAAAACCTTTTGTTGAGATTTTGTAAATGTCCAAAGTAAGTAGCATCTTGGATCAACTGAACATTTTTGACACTGGTCCAATTGCAACATTACTGTGGAAGTTACATAACGTATAAACAATCTACGTACCATAACTTCATTTGAAAACAAAACCAAATTATGTAAGAATTGTCATATATATGTAACATTCAGTAATGCTTCTAGCATTTCATTGTTTTTGTTTTAGTTATTTATTCACCTCACAAACAAACCAATTAGCCGGCTAACATTTAGTCATTAGTTTGACAAATACTGTATACAGATATGTAACTTGTCAAGATTAGACCAGATTAACAAATTAGCTTCTTTATTATTCTGACAAAATGACACTATGTTGTGCAATACAAGTTCGCTAATGGAAATATGAAATACCGTCATTACATACTGAAATAAAAATTGCGTGGCCGAGTGGTTAACACGTCGGACTAGTAATCTAATAATCGCTGACCGCGTGGATTCAAACCCGGTCAGGGGCAAGCCCTTGTTTTCTCGAGCAAGCAGCTTAGTACTGGATGGTTCCACGAACGGATTCAAGAGTGTTTCAATAAGCTTATAGCTGCCAACACAATCGAACTAAAATAAATTTGAATAAACTAAACTAAATAAAAATTGAATTATATGCTTTACAAGATCTACGTGTATTATTAAAACATCAATAGATTAAACGCCTAAATAAACTTCAGTATAATAGTTTTGAAATAGTTATCAGTTATATGTGCTTTGTTATAAAAAAAACCTGCTCGATTTGAATTCTAATATATGCATTGAGCAGAAAACTATGTACATATCCAATTATATTGCAAATACATTTTTAATTTAAAACAATCAACATCATCACATTTGCATAAGGATCAGTAGGTAGTAGAACCGACGTTGTGCTTAATTAAGAATTTCAAAGTCAATGAAAATGTTATTCTGTAATTGATAGTGTTCTTTAATGTTATAGCAGCTGTAGATTTACTAGTGTGAGATAAAGATTTAAAGAAATTATACAATAACGTAACATTATGTTATTGTATCGTCTAAATTATACGGAATTACAACAAACACAACGGTCCTCTTATTACAACTTATCATACCTTGTTTTTGTTAGTGCACAAATCTGAAAAAAGGGGAGATCCCTCGAGGGTAATGAACAAATAAATTGAGGAACATGAATAACGCACATAAATAAATAAAAATTGTAACAAAAAGGTGGAATTATAACACAATATGATTAACCTTTATAAGATACATCACAATATGCATCACATTTGAAATGGCTTAGTTGATACAGAATTTAATATTTGAATTAAATATATCATAAATTAATAAATTGACCCGGACAATACGAGGTTATTGGTAACATATGTAACGTATTTACACTATGAATAAAACATGCTGTTTCTGTATTATGATAGAAACATATATAGCAAGACACTCGTTGCCATTGTAAAGGATGTGGTATACAAAAGTGTCGATATTTAGTCACAGATACCAATTCTATAACAGCATATACAACTGAGATGATTTGCACCGAATAAGTTCCCACATACTACTGTCATGAGACCATGTATTAAAAATTTGTCTGAGAAGTATTGAGGAAAATATCTAAACAATGTAACAACAAGATCGTTTTCCATTTACTCCGTAGGATCGAACCTAGGTTACTTTTCTTGCATTAGTTTCACAAGGAATTGAACCGGAAAGTAAAATTGCTAGTCGGGTGTGGAAGGTATTTTGCACTTTCCACTATTTCCATGAATATTATCGATCAAAGCGAGACTGCAAAAATCTTTATATTGCCGTTTTCTCCTTTTTTGACGCAACGTCAGCTTTTGTGCAATGTGAGAGCTGTAAACTATAGCCCCGTTCAATCAGAGATTCCTTAAAGATCGTTTAGTATGACGTCATTGTTGTGTGTTTTTGTAGTTTTGATTCCGCCTATTTGACATTTTTAACTGGTAATTCCAATATACATATTTGAATACTGTGTAATCACCCTAAGGATATGTTCCTGCGACGACATGTCTGTAATATTCAGACTTCATTACCTCTGATCATTCACTTAAGGATGTGATTTAGTCTATTGTTTCCTAGTTTAGGGCACACGCATACTAAATTACTTAGGGACCACATGCCACCTTTCCTGGAATGATTTCAGCATGTCGCGTTGTCGCATTTAAGGTTCCGTGATAACAGGCGTATGAACATATTTGCGAATGTTCCAAAATATATATACGTTGTTATGTATAAACTAATAATTTAGTGTATTACAGCAAGATACTGGATCCAAAATAGTAATGTAATGACTATTCAAACGGTAAAGTTAGATAAATTACATTATGAAATTCTAGCATGCACTGCACAGCATGAAAATAAAAAATAAAACGTTTAAACGTTTTTATTTAAACTCATTCTTTCAACATTCTAGAAAGTATTTGATGAGAGTCTTAAAGAAGTATTAAAGAAAAAACAAAATTCCGAACGGGCTGTAAAAACAGTGGTATATAGACAGATAAGCATTGTGAGGGAAGATAAATTAATACAATCATAACATTTCTTGCTGACACCTCATTTCTCTCTTTTATTGTTACAAAAGAAATTGCGTATTATCACATGTTTAGATACCCTAATAATATTTATCATTTTCTCACCAGGCCATATCCCATTATTGTGATTTACAATAAGATGCGTTTTATATTGAAAGACAAAATAGCAGCATGTTAACATCTATTCATTACAACAACTTAATCATTAAACGCTTTTGTATGCTAATTAATGGAGATATTACTTTTAAAAAGTCAATATTTCCACCCATTATAGTTGTAGTTTTCCATGCAATTAAAACTGTTCTTGTCCTTTTGAAAAAAAAAATCTTGAGAACATATGTAATTTTAAGTGAATATCATATTTTCTTAAAAATTGGGTACATTTTCCCATCATATGTTTAGACTATCTTTGGCTGTATTATATATATTTTAACAAGTGACATGATATACATGTATATTTATCAAATGACAGTTATATTTCAGCCAGAATATTGGGTTATTTAACATAATACTGTTTCTTAATTCAAAATTTTACTATTTCATGTTTAAATGTTGAATTCTGCTTAAGCCGGTGCTAGGGGGCGTGGACGGTAACTTGCACTTTCCAGTACCGTCCATCAACAGGCTCAATCAAACCGAGCCTGCAACATTTTCAATTTTGCCGTGTTGGGCTTTCTTTAGGGATTCTTTATTTATCTATTTTATAAATAAATAGAGAGAAACATTTCAACTGTGTTTTGTACATTGGTGTTCACACACATTAAGCAACAAATCCAGGCTTATCCAAATTTAATTATGTATCATTTCTCATATAATTATCATTTCATAAGTGTAATCCTGAGAATAATAATGGCCGCAAGACTCGTGAGGATGTGCTTTTGTTATACAACAACTGAGAAGGATTAATGGCGGTTTTAAAAATATTGGTAATTATAATGTTTCGCCAAATATTCAGACCTGTAATGTATCTGATTGACTTAATTTTTTTTATAAACCCACAGAAATATAAACATTTATGCTGTATTCCTTAAACAAGCCTTGCTCTTTGTTGTAAACATAACTATGTCATTTCGGGTATGATGTTTTATATGTGATCACATATATAACGTGACATTATGCCCATAAAAGTCAAAATTTCTTTTCATTTTTCAATTTTTTATTTCAAATTTCAATAAAAACCAACATAACCCAGGGAATTATATGTAAACAGTCTTCAGAATATATCTGAAACGTCTAAATGATAGAAGAGTTGGGTAGTCTTTTATATTTTAGTGATATATTTTTTCCTAAACGTTGTCATTATCAGTTACTGGTCAACGAGCATTATAATAGTCGGTCTTTCAAAATATGAAGCTAATTCAGCTCAACTTGACATAGAAAAAATCAGCATAATGCCATTTTTAATGACATTTTATCTAAACATATTATAAACATATTATAAGAAGATAAAATGATAATTCATAAATGGTTATTAAGAGATGATATAATTTTACATATCATAATTTTATTGAAAATATGTATGTGTACATATTGTCAAACAAAAAGTGATGCTGACAAGAATTTTGTCTGAAAAACGTTGACCTTGCTTCCTAACAATTAAGTGTTGATATTTTCGCCCTTGCATAAAACGTAATTTCATTGCAATTAAAGCTTCAAAGGTCAAATTTACCTAAACCTTTAACTTAACTTAACTTATGACAGATGATGCCTTTATAAAAAAATTACAAAATAACAAAACAAGCAGTCATAATTTAGGAAATCTACATGTAGATAGATATTATAATTATTATTACACACGACGTACTACTTTATCAAGTTTGAGTTACTTTGACATAGATGTTAAGATATTGAATTGCCCATTAACTGTCAAAATATAGGTTTATATACGTATTCTTTTGAAATCTTACACGGTCGTTAGAAACTAATACTTAATAAATTACCGCTTCACAAAATACAAGACTAACGATCATGATATCATATGGCAAACGTTACTTTTATTCTTAAATTATTTCCCTTTTTATAAATCTTTATCATATATAAATAATAAAACTGATTAAAAATTGTATCGTTGACAATTGTTTTATAATGTGACGAGCAAAAACCCGATGCACTGCTCATAAGATCGGGGTGGATACGGAGTGTTACATTGTATTACATTTCTGAAGCTTTGTGTTTCACAATATTTTACAGCAGCGGAAAATTGATATCTGGCAAGACCTGTTTGTTACAAAATTCTTGGCCTCAGAAAAGTACAACAACATAATTTTCCTTCCATTATATACCTATAAATTGTAAGATAAAAAGAGATTCAATTTACTGAACTTCTTTAAGTTTTTTCACAAAATAAATATAGCTCTGAAGAAATAATATCCATGATTTACGGATAAATACATCATTTATTGAATCAGAGGTCACCCCTCAATAGCATCGGTTCCTGTTTCAAAATACTACACAATACACAGCTAAGATGGAAACCGACGTTGGAAAAATAGAGAAGCACATTATTCGGATTTTTCTGTGTGTTACATCGTGTTAGCGCTTCATGATTTGCATATAATTTAGGGAGAAATTTTAGATGTATAAAGTGAAATGAATAATTGTACAAACAGAAAACAAAAGCATAGTTATATGAAGTGCATTACATTATCATTGAGGGTTGTGGTGATTATTTGCTTTTCTTCGTGTATGAATGTGTATGATATTTTATTATTTTAGATTTACAACATGCATCAATTACATTTATTCTTTAGTATATTTTAATGGCAAAATAAAAGCCCCGTAGATTCAGTCAGAGATTCTAGCAGATTTTTCAGCATGAGCATGTTGTATTTGTGGTATTTTAAATTCCTTGTATATGACTTTTTTCTAGCTGGGAGTTGACAGTCTTCCTACCTGCTTGACCACCCTAATGATAAGTTGCCTCCCTTTTAAATATGTCTTTTGACAGCTTATCCGAATTATACAGGCTTTATTACTTTAATCCTCTTTCAAATTTCCATTTGATTTAGCTTTCTCTCGTAGGGCATTTACATTCTTTAAATTTGGGACCACACGGCGCTTTTCTTTGAATGGCAGGAGAGTGTCGTATTAAAGGTTTCAAGAAAATCAACCGTCATATAAACACATCTGCAGATTTTTCTTCAAAATTTAACCATTTTCATGAATAAATGTTAATACTTCTTCAAAAATATATAAAACAGAGAAAAAACATAATCCCTAAAAAAAGCCCAACACGACAACATTGAAATTGTTGCAGGCTTGGTTAAGTCGGTGCTGAGGTGCGTGTACGATATCTTGTACTTTTACTTCTGTCCATGAACAGGCTCAATCGAAGACAGCCTGTCACCTTTTCAATGTGGCTGTTTTGGAAGTTCTTTTACGGATTTCGTTTCCTTTTTTTTTTATATTTTCACGCATTATGTATGATTATATCACTTATGGATAAACAAATATCTTAGTGTTACACAGGGAAGTTACTGGATACGAAGTACCAGTATTCTGGTGATTCAAACGAAATGAAAATGAAATGTCTGTTCTATTTTTTAAGCACTCTCTGTGGGACAGAGTGGAAAAAAAAACTTCAAAAGGTAGTCCACAACTAATTTCAATGATTCTTTCTGAAAAAGATTTGTTTAAAAAAGATTTCAAAGTCTAGTAAGAAAAAGGCATAATTTTAAACGGGCTGTAAAAACAGTGGTGTATAGACAGATAAGCATCTTGAGACAAGATAAATTAGTAATGTCGTGCTGACACCTTATTTCTCACTGCTATTGATACAAAGGAACTTGCTTATTATCACGTGTTTAGATGACCTTAATGTATTTATCATTTTCTCACCAGGCAATATCACATAGTGATTAATATGTGCACTTTATTGAAAGATAAATTAGCAATATGTTCATATATATCCAGACAACAACTTAACCATAAGGTATTGTTGTATGTCTTTATATTGTAGTATTAGTCTTTGTTTTCATACAATTAAGAAAAGCCCTTTTTAGAACAGAATATAGAGAAAATATAATAAGTTCTAGTAAGCAACATTCCAAAAGTATCTTTATACCCTTTTCTATTTAGATATCATTACACTTTCTTTGATTACAAATACAGTTATATATACATGTAGTTATACTTTTGTCAGAATAATGTATTTAAAACATGGACATGTTCAATCAAAACGAGCTGCAACATTTTCAATAATGCCTTGTCGGGCTTCCTTTAGGGAGTCTAATTTTCTTAATGTTTAATTAACATTGTTCTGCGAGGTTTGTATTCAAAGAATTTTATGGGAAGCATTTTAACCTTGGGTTCAACATTAATGCTCATACAAATAAAGCAACAATTACCAGACCAGATTTTGTGGTGTATCAAATTTATTTAGACTCAAAGTGTATGCGAACATAATAATATTTTATTGCAAATTTCATGAAATGAATTATTGTTTTGGCAGATTGCTCGTAACTCGTAACGTTTCAATAAAAGGAGTAATCTTTTATTTTAATTTGTTCCCTAGCATTTTATGCATGAAATTTTTCAAAAGTTTATTGATTGATCTTGTTAAATATTAAGTACTTTCACCGTGTAGTTTTGATTTAATTAGACATTGAAATTATCAGATACAAAATTTCTTACTAAAATATGCCCTATTCAGCCAGTAAATACCTATAATAATATAACTTAAATAAGATACATTTCTTTCCAAAGAGGATCTGAGAGATACATAAAATATGTAAAAATTAAATAAAAGTTGACACGTCTGGGATTTGAACTCACCACCCTCAGTTTCAATGCAGTTGACAGTAATTCTAGCCTATTTGAATAGAGGTAATGCATTAGGGCGTCATACCTTAAAACCTTATCTTTTTTATAGAAATTAGCATATTTCTGATGGCATGCTGTTTTAAATTCATTGACGATACTGATAATATGTATTATTTATTGTAATATTGTTAGGAAAGATTAATTCAGAATTATATTTTTTCCTCATATATCATTCATCAGGGGATTTTGTGTTAGACGTAATATATTACCCACGTTATAAATGATAGAAAATAAATACAAGAGGGTTCACTTTCAATACAAATCACAAATTACCGTGCAAATTACAGTCAGGATAGGTTTTTTTAATCTCTAAAATATAGCGCAGTATGTATATTTTTGTTGTCTTTCAAAATAACATTATCTTTGGGGAAAAATCCGAACACAAACAAATAAATAAAATAATATGAAGATAATGAAATATTATACATCTTTTTCACAAAGCCCTAACATATTCTTTTGGTTTAACTAAAAGATTGAATCTTGCAGTAATGGCTTTAAGGTTAAGTTGCGGATACCCAACACAAAATGAGAACGAAAAAATGTTTTCAGAATTAATATTCTCCTAAATTCTATATCAAATGCTCACATGCTAAACAAGAGTCCATTCATCGTTATTTGAGAGGTGGTCATCCGACCTCTCCAAAGTGCTGAGAATAATTGCTGGCAGCATCCATTTTGCGTATCCAATTGAAGTTAATAAATTTCGTTTAAAGCCTCAAATCATTAGGACCAGTCTACAAATATTGCTCCATTTCTAATTATGACTTTATCTTGACGAAAAAAAAAACATCGATGCGAAAACAAACGGTAAAAGGAAAACTCGGAAAATATCATTAACGTTACTTTTCATCTTACAAACAGCGTTTCATTCCATTTTTATTCCTTTAAACTGTAGAATTGATTATTTTATTCTGAATAGCGTTTCATTAATTCATGTTTCGAAAAATTGTAACAGAAAACTATATAGTTAATCTATCACCAAGCACTATTATATGACCGAGTCAACCGTGTACCGAAATTTTGCTGCTACCTGAACTTATGAGCACCTCGCCAATTATTCCTAGAGCTCATCCGGAGACAAACGGAAAAACCGATATGAATTTCGACAAATCGGAAATTCTTACTTTCCTGCCATTTGAACAATTAAACACATCTTCCACAGAGGCAAAGAAGACCTTTTTTAAAGAAGCAAACTTATTGACAGAGCCATCAATGGATCTTAAAAGAGTTTTTCTCCCTGATAATAGTTTTCACCTTTAAGCAACTTCTAAATGGCATGAAAAAGAATTGTTATAAACATGTATTTCAAGATGATTAAGTTATAAAAGTAATGGAGTAAACAGATGGCAAAGACGTTTCAAAAAAGGATAAATAAAATGTTCAACCAAATACAAAAAAAGTTAAATATACATGTCAAAATATATCGAATAAAACATACAACTTTTACGTTGTGTAAGGTATTAATTCAATTGATTGATATAGGCTTTATATCATGTTGTTTTCTCTTCATGAAGCTGTATTACATTTAAATATGACAGTGTGAAATAGTTTATATGTAAGATATGAATATAATGATACATTTTGAGCTATAAAAACTCATTTCAAAGTCAAAATTAAAAACCGCTGTGAGTTTTCCTGATGCGAAATACGTTATATAACGCGCCTGCTGTACTAAATGTAATAAATTCATTTTTTGCTTAACAAGCACTTTAGTATAACGATGTAATCAAACAATTTCATAATCGGACATTGAATTGCTTGACAGTTAATGTTGTCAAATGGACAACAAAATTGTCTTTTCATTTAAGGCGTAAAAACAACTTACTACTTCCCTGAAAACAACTTTTTTTGAATAGACACAAAATAGAAAGATTTGATAATAAAAATGTTTGTGACTGCATTGAAAAATAGATTTGTTGCATTTTTGTTTTTACGCTGATTTTAACACATTTTTCGGTCATATCTTGGCGGTCTGTGCAACTAACAGGATTTTTGGGATAATTTACAAGTAATAGCAATTTATTCGTTAGTGACCGACTACTTATATCATTGATTCCTGAATCAGTAGTGAGAGATAAATGACCATAAGTTTCGTCGTCTGAAATCAATTGTCTCTCCCGAAAACTGAGCCAACGACCTCTGGATTATAAATGCGATGCTTGCCCTATTGTACGGACAAACAAATATCTTACTGATCAGAAGTGATATTTACTTTAAAAAAAACCATACAATATATATCAAGACTTGCATAATGGCAAATTTTAACTTGTAAAATATGTGTCACACAATCATATATGAACATTGTGTTTGTGGTAACATAAAATGTTCTTTGATCCTTTTTTATTGTTAGCAATGATACAACCGCTTTATATCAATTAAAAACGTTTTACGAGTTCATAGAAATCTAATATGGCTTTATATGATAAAAAACTGGATGGTTTTGCTTCTCTAAAATAGGAAGACGATAGTAATCTTTATTTCATTCAGCAATATAACATTTTTATGTTCTTTGTATAGATATTTTCTAATGGATATGAAATGATAGTTATAAACAACATATCCGTCAAACCTTTTTATAGTTACACATGTTTTATCATAAAACAATTATTAAATCAGTTCAACGTATATACTGACATAATTTTCTTCTCATATCTTTTAAGTCCAGAGGCAAACTTTCATTTGGCTTTCTTATAATTCATGTAATAAGGGTATGTATTTGTTTGGTAGGATTCGTTCAGATAATGTTCAATTATGAGGGTTTTTTTTCAAGAAACTGCGACTGCAAACATTTGGAATTTTGAAGAAATGCAAAGAGTCAAAGTGTTGTAGAATTGTCGCGATACTTGATAGAGTCTTTCATATACGTACGCGTAAAATGGTGAATAGAATTAGATATATACAGAATAATTTTGCTGTGTTTCAGGTAAAAATAAAAATTTATAATGCAAAGTTTCTGTCTAATTGAAAGTGTTAACATGTGTTCATATTCTATGTGTTGTTGAAGAATTTCTGATTGATCGCAAGTGACATTGTCCCACAAAGATTACAAAAGCAAATAGATGTAGATGAAGAACATTTAAAATATACAACAGAAAGAATGTTTGAAAAAAAGTTAAATCTTTTTCGTTTATCAAAAATTCGGATTTTTTTCTTACACTTTCAGTTTAGAATCTCTTTGAACGTTTGCTTTTCTATCTTTTTATTCGGAAGTAGGGAACATTATCTATTCTGTAAACGTTGAAATACTAAAATGAAAGGAAAGGAAACCGACTTCCACTAAAAGCAGTTCTGCACGAAGCACATCAAATTTGTGCTGAATGCTTTGGATTGTTAATGAATTATCACGATAGGTGGTTCGAAATAATCATATGAAAAGATAAATAGTGACAGGGGATAATGGTGAGTTAGGTGAAGGATATAAATGAATACCATAAGCAATGTAAATAAGTAGATACAACCGCAATGTTACCAAATCATCTTAATATTACATTTAAATATTCTTTACTGAAAGTACAATTCTAAACTGTATGTGCAGTTAAAATACTAGAGAAGTCAACAACCAGCTATATGGCAGTCGTGACAGCTTATCACGTTGTTGTTAAAACGAACTTAAATGAAATATGATACAATGAAATTTCAAAACTCATTTTAAAATGACAATTATAATTACAACAAAATATGATGATTTCAGCCAAATTAAGAAAGCTAGACTAAGTAAGTCATTACTCAGATATGATAAAGGATACAATACATGAATTACAATTTTAAACGTGTGAAGTTTATTTATTTATTTATTTATTTATTTATTTATTTATTTATTTATTTATTTAAGTGGCATTATGCCTATTTAAGTGTAAATAATGAGTTAACAGATGAATTTCAAAATAAGTTTACATTTTGACAAATTTACTTAATTTATTTACATGTATTTTGATTGGGGTTTATGTTCACCAACATCGTATTGGCGACATTCCAGCTTTATTTGTGAAGACCTCTGTGCGTTATTCAACCACGAAATGCACCTAATTAGAAAATCCGATGTTCCCATAAGCTACCTGGATAGCTTCATGGTATAAAAGAATACAAAGGCCCTGGCGGAATTTTAACCCATTAATATATAAATTCAATGTAATTCAATAAAATAGAAAGATTTAAGAATTCAATACATGATGAGTTACAATTCTCGAACTGAATGAATCTATATGAAGCATTTATCATTCAGCCTTCTGTCTATAGTTTGCACATCCAACATAAATTTTAGTTATTTTAAGAAAGTTTAAATTTACCTCAGCGAAAAGCAGCAATTATCCTTCAAATAAATAAATCCTATATTATATCCAGAGGCAAAATCTCCTGCAAAAAATATACCGGCTCACAGTCACAGAAGTTAAAAACGTGTTCAGTATAATAATAAAATGCACTTTTGTCGTGTCACGTTAGGTCAATGAACATATTTTTTCCGCTATTGATAGCCTTGTATAATATTACAGTTGCTGAGGTTAAATTTTATTTGGTCAGTCAACCTTGATAAAAAGTAAAAGCAAATCCACATGCAATATGTCCGTCATTACACGTGTTTATCTTATTCAAGCAGGGATTGTATTGAAAGTGTGTTTTTTATATTCTGAAATATTGAGATAACATTACTGCTATGTGATATCAACACTACATTTGTTTGTAGGATGTCGTCAAATCGAACACGTATAATGTTGCATGTTTTAAGCGTTAACATAAAGTCCCAAACATCCGTCAGGAAATAGTGTAACAATTTTATTATGCACCCATACTTGCACCCACACCTTTAATTTCATATAAGCACGCTACCGATTGATATCATGTAAATGATTCTATTAAAATCTCTTTTTTATTCAATTGTGGTAGTGTATAATAAAATTGAATAATTTTAGAGTAAAGTTTTAAGAGAGTAAAAGTAAAGTTATTTGTTTAATTATAAGTCTGTTATTTTACTCATTTTAGCGGCAGTAATTTTTCGGTTATGGTTGCTAACGGCCGTATTACACAGTTAATTGGATACCTAAATTTTGACAGTTAATGGGTTATTTAATATCTTAACATCTATGTCAAAGTTACTTAACTTTATAAAGCAAACCTGGTGGTGTATAACAATTATCTTGTCTGGAATGACTCAATAATGATTGCTTATTTTGTTACACAGTAAATTTCAATTTAAATAGGACATGTATTCTTACATGGATGTTCATGATCAGTTTAACATCCGAAGGTTTAATAATCAAATTAAAATGAGTTTCATCGGATCATAATTTAATATACATAAGAAAATGGGTAAATGGAACCATTGAGTCAATAGAAAAATTCAAGAGCATAACTTCGATTGACTTTATGTGTACATACGAAATTTTCATTACAATTATGATATTTGAAATTTAACAATCACTTAAATAGCCCTACTGTTTTACATTCCAGACCTTTCAACATAATAGCGTATATTTTTGCACTTAGATATATTTGCAGGATTTTAGATTATTTCCACAATGTTCTGGAAAGCAAATCAAATTAGAATCATCATTTGTCGACATGAACTCTGCTTCACACGACGCTTCCTATAGTATTAAGCATTAAACACCCATAAAAACGCAAATGTTTGTAACCTACGCATGAAATTTTCCATTATAAATTGTTGAATTTGTTTTAAAAAAAATGTTGTTCATGATTTATTCACCGAAATACACTTCCTTTATATAAATTTTATGCTGGTAATCATTCAATGAAACTATAAATATTTCATTATACCTCCTTATCATGATAACACAGTCTGCAGGGCAGATGTGATTCATCTGTGTATCCTTTAACAACAAAACTTTATTTCTACTCAAAACATAACATTTGTCTTCAGAATTTTTATTTTCACTGTTAAATTATTGTTAAATGCCGGTATGTTTGAACAGTTTTAACTCAATTTAATACAACGGTTGGTTCCGATATATTTACATGTTGAATTACTTGACCCTTATAACAACGATTGCTACTTTTAAAATATCATACTTGTAAATACATGTGTGGTTTTATAATGAAAAAACGACACACACACAAAACAACAACAACAACAAAAAAACAACAAATCAACATGCAATATTTTAATCAGTCAATTCGGAATGATTAATTTGATACTTTCTTAATAATTTAGGGATTTTGTTACAATATACACGAGAAAACTAACTAGACAGTTATTTGCAGTGTTTACGGCTTTCATCATATCATGTTCGTTTTTGTTTATAAACACTATTCCTATTGATACATTTTTGCACAACTCATTCATTAATGTTTGTGAATAAAATATAATCAAATATCGCAAGGTTATTAGGTAAAGTATATGCTTTTATGAAGTATGTTACAAAATATATATACATTTCGTCATTAAGCCCGAATCACTATGTTAATGATTTTATCATGTTATGTATGAAATTATTGACATTAACGTTCTTATAAGATGGACTTGATCTTTTGTCTGAGCGAAGTAACTTTGAAATAAACTTCTAGATAGTAGAATGATTTTCATAATGAAATATGAGTTAATTTTAAAATAAATATAGTTACTATACACTTAATTTTGTTTTTCAATACAGCCTTCCTTCATGATTTAATGATTTTTACTTTAGGCATAATAAAAAGGCTGAGCAGTAAATTTATATGATTATGTACTGTAAAGTAAAAGGTTTTATCATATGAATAATATTCTCTTTAATATATCATCTGAACAGAGGCTATCATTTATCAAAGTCGTGGAAAATACATGTAAAACTAATAATTACTGTTTACCGTGATTACATTAAGTGGAGAAACGCATATATCCCAGTCAATAAAATAATATATTGTTAAAATTAAATTGTTTGGTTAGAATTAAATGTGTAGCCCCGAAGTAGAATTAAAAATGCAGGAAATGGGATGATGTAATTTGATACGGACATTGCCCATCCCGTGCATCATCCCTTTAGAATTTGTGGTCAGTAAGCCAAAGGTCAAAGATACCCTTGCATTGACGACTGAAGACTTGTCCGATAACTAGGGAACGCTTCTCTTTATATTCATAAGATTTGCTGTGGAAGTTTGTCATTTCAAGAAGATGACTCTTAAAGATTTTGACATCAGCAAGTCAAAGTTCAATGCCGTGCTGCCCTTGAAAGTATTTAGAGTATAAGATTTTGAATGCAGGTATGTCATGACTAGTAAATACTTCTATTGGTTTTGGATGTCAAACTACAAGCTTGTCCGATCAATAACTATAGATTACTTTAGCCAACTATCCTAAGATTTAATGTGTAGATTTGTCATGAATAGGTGATGACCTCGACTGATTTTGAGGTCGATACTATTTTTGAATGTATGGCTTATTTAGATAATACTTGACTTTTATCAAACATGTATAAATATGTAAAAAAGAAATGTGTTACACCGTGACAGCAAATGAGCTGGGCATAAGTTTTCCTACAATTCTAGTTTACAAGAAGAATAGATACATTTTACTGTGAAAATTATAATTTAAGTTAACAAATTATCCAAGTTATCCACGTATCATAGCTTTATAGGAAAACATAACCATATAATTATGTAAGAATTGTCATTCATTTTATCAACACGTATAATTGCTTTAAGCATTTCTTATTTGTACTCATACATTTTCCTAACAAATAAAGCAATTAGCCGCTTACATTATGACATTAGTTTGACAAATTCGGTATGTGAAAGTGTGAGTAATTAAAACTGGGATTAACAAATTAGCTTCTTAACAATTCTGACAAATGACACAATGTTGTGCAGTAAGTATACAAAGTCACTAATGGAATTATGAAATACGACGATTACAAACAAAAACTAATTGATAGGTTTCACAAAGGATACGTTCGTTTTGTGATACATTAGTATATGCACGCTTTAACTCTTACCCAAATAGATAAAACTAGAAAAAATCATTGTTCTTTGCATTATATGAAAGTTTCATACCTATCTTTAAATATTGATGTTTGACCTTCATACAAACAATATTTGCCACATATTTTTCTACATAAAATTATTAAGTACAGTAATACAATATTATAATATAAATTGTTTATGTTCATAAAATTTTGAAGTTATTTACCTTAATCTTGTAGCCGTAAAAGTCCTTCGTAAAAAATGTTAAATCCTGCATGAACGTAATGGTTAAACCAGCGCGACTGCAAAAGGTATGCAGACCACATTATTTATAAATCGTAACAAAAGAGTAAACACACCTTTCTCCTGTCACTTTAGGTCAACAAACATGCATTTTCTGTTATCGATAGCCTTAATAATGTTACAGCTGCAGAGAATGAATTGTCATCCAGCCTTGGATAAATGTGACAAAATGTACTACTGGGGTTAAGATAAAGATTTCAGGCAGATTATATATTAACATCACATTAACCTTCTAAAATGAGGTTTTCAATGTTGTTGTTTTGGCTTGAGAAATAATGACATGGAATGTACAACAGTACAACGATAACAATCCTAGAAATTCAACTATTCTAGAATATTTTCTGTACATTTCCTTTTACAAACATCACATTAACTTTCGAAAATGAGCTTTTAAATGGCGTTGTTTTAGCTTGAGAAATAATGACATGGAATGTACAACAGTACAATAACATTCCTAGAAATTCAACTATTCTAGAAAATTTTCTGTACACTTCTTTTTACAAAATTTGAAAATCATCAAGAAATATCAAATCGCAGTTCGATTTTGTCTTGCTATAAGACGTAGTGAAGTATGCTTTATTTTTCAAATACATTTGAATACCCAATATGAAATAATGTATGGAATGGTTAACAAGGTTAACTCGAAGCATTATACTATAAGAAACTTTATTACAATATGTAAAGTATACCGTGGTAGGTTTATTGTTTCTCGCAATATCTCATGGTAATTAAAGATTTTTTTTCATTTGTTTTTTTGTATTTTAAATCAAATTAAAGTGATAACTTTATTTACCAGGTTACATTGTTGTTTTAAAAAATATGTAGTAAACGTAATGTTTGGCATTTGGTAATAGATACCATTTCCTGAGCAGAATGGAATGGATTTGCCTCAGATTAGTACCTTTATGTAAGACAATGCCTATAATCTGTGCAAAAATGTAAAAATATTGTCACAGCCAGGTCGTTCACAATACTTTAACTTACAAAACTAGATTACAATACCAGTATAAGTACTACAAAGAATGCAAACCAAAAGACGAATGAGAAACAGTTTTTCCAGACTGAAAACATCAGTACTTTACAAGGGCCAGGTTTTATTTTATTAAAAAACATGTTTGCACATTTGAGCCACAAATAATATGACTTATAACAAAAAACAAAAATATGAATTGCGACTATTTATTGTGAAAGAGAGAATAATTACTGCAATCATTGTGACATATGTTATTTTGTTCAAGTTAGATAGCTGTATATATGTATATATGTGTTGCATTCGATTGCTCTGTCACCTACTGTTTCTTATCTTAAGTAAATCAAAAGGTTTCACTGCAAGAGGCTTCCTGATTCAGCAAAAGTAAATCCATAAAAAGAACCTTTTATTGTTTCTCGTATTATTACATATTTGTGTATGAAATAAGTTCGATTTCGTTTTCCAATATATTAAAACTTATATACCTCAACGTTTTAGTTTATTACATGATACATACCTTAGACATCTTTGCCAACAAATAACCAATGTCAATGTTATTTGATATGCAATACTATATTAGAATAATATCTTTAACTCCTAATCTAGGAGATATACTCGTACAGCGTCACCTTAAGTCTTTCGAATTGAAACCAACTTATCTCAGAAACATCTGTTACCAATAACATTATATTTATTCAGGTACATACGTAAATAGCATGTCTATAGATTTATGTTAGAAAAGTCAATATATGGAGGATAATGACGTTTATGGAGACTTTCTTAGCTACATAATTCATACTGTTATATGTTTTCATGATAATATTTATTTTAGTTTGGTTTAAAACTTAGAATATGAGACAGTTAATCAAATATGGATATTAAAATGAAGACTTTCATATTGACAAAACTGGTGGTTTTTTACCAAAATATCCACTTGTTTTTGTGATATTCAGAGTAAATAATATATAATTAAAACGTTTAATGGCAGGATGGTATATCATGAACAACCGGTAACTATGGCTACAAACATGGAATATACAGGTGACTTAGATATTAAAAGTGAAGAAAATAGTGTTAACTGTCTAGACTGCCTTAATCCAAATAAGGATAAAGAAGATTTTTTCACTGCAATAGCAATCATATTAATGTCGTTTGGTTTGGCAATAATGGTTGTAGGTATTGTAGTACCACGTGACTTTGTCTTCAATCCATCACTTCCGGCACGTGAAATGGAGAGTATCGAAATACATTACGCCAATTTATCATTTTATCTGGATCTTGTTGCTGTGATTGGAATGGGGTTTATAACTTTAGGTGGAGTTATATCTTCGGGAGTTTTTATGTATCATTTTATCATCGGGAGTAGACAAGTTTATAGAAAAGATGACAGGCAGGATATTAATCTTCTTGACGGAACAAATCGTGAAATGGTGTCATATGGCACAAGTGAAAGTAGATAACAGTTAACTCTTATAAACAGAACAAAACAGAACTCTTATGTGTACCCCTGTGTAAGTGATTATTATACAATATCAGTTGCGGTCATTCACATCAAATGCAACTTGGACAATATTGTTTTTTATATGTCCGTGAAGTACGCGGGCTAACGGGCTGACAGTCTGGCGGGCTAACAGTGTGAACTGAGCGGGCTAGCAGTCTAGCGGGCTAACAGTGTGAACTGGGCGGGCTAGCAGTCTAGCGGGCTAACAGTGTGAACTGGGCGGGCTAGCAGTCTAGCGGGCTAACAGTGTGAACTGGGCGGGCTGGCGGGCCAGCGGGCTAAAATCTAAAACTTTATTGATTGAACATTAAAACCTCATGATACATTTCCTAGCAGTGTGAATTGGACGGGCTGACAGTGTAGCGGGCTAGCAGTGTGAACTGGGCGGGCTGGCGGGCCAGCGGGCTAAAATCTAAAACTTTATTGATTGAACATAAAAATGTTATGATACATTACCTGGCAGTGTGAACTGGGCGGGCTAACAGTGTAGCGGGCTAGCAGTGTGAACTGGGCGGGCTGGCGGGCCAGCGGGCTAAAATTTAAAACTTTATTGATTGAACATTAAAACCTCATTATACATTTCCTAGCAGTGTGAATTGGACGGGCTGACAGTGTAGCGGGCTAGCAGTGTGAACTGGGCGGGCTGGCGGGCCAGCGGGCTAAAATCTAAAACTTTATTGATTCAACATAAAAATGTTATGATACATTACCTGGCAGTGTGAACTGGGCGGGCTAACAGTGTAGCGGGCTAGCAGTGTGAACTGGGCGGGCTGGCGGGCCAGCGGGCTAAAATTTAAAACTTTATTGATTGAACATTAAAACCTCATGATACATTTCCTAGCAGTGTGAATTGGGACGGCTGACAGTGTAGCGGGCTAGCAGTGTGAACTGGGCGGGCTGGCGGGCCAGCGGGCTAAAATCTAAAACTTTATTGATTCAACATAAAAATGTTATGATACATTACCTGGCAGTGTGAAGTGGGCGGGCTAACAGTGTAGCGGGCTAGCAGTGTGAACTGGGCGGGCTGGCGGGCCAGCGGGCTAAAATCTAAAACTTTATTGATTCAACATAAAAAATGTTATGATACATTACCTGGCAGTGTGAAGTGGGCGGGCTGACAGTGTAGCGGGCTAGCAGTGTGAACTGGGCGGGCTGGCGGGCCAGCGGGCTAAAATCTAAAACTTTATTGATTCAACATAAAAATGTTATGATACATTACCTGGCAGTGTGAAGTGGGCGGGCTAACAGTGTAGCGGGCTAGCAGTGTGAACTGGGCGGGCTGGCGGGCCAGCGGGCTAAAATCTAAAACTTTATTGATTGAACATTAAAACCTCATGATACATTTCCTAGCAGTGTGAATTGGACGGGCTGACAGTGTAGCGGGCTAGCAGTGTGAACTGGGCGGGCTGGCGGCCAGCGGGCTAAAATCTAAAACTTTATTGATTCAACATAAAAATGTTATGATACATTACCTGGCAGTGTGAAGTGGGCGGGCTAACAGTGTAGCGGGCTAGCAGTGTGAACTGGGCGGGCTGGCGGGCCAGCGGGCTAAAATCTAAAACTTTATTTGATTCAACATAAAAATTTATGATACATTACCTGGCAGTGTGAAGTGGGCGGGCTAACAGTGTAGCGGGCTAGCAGTGTGAACTGGGCGGGCTGGCGGGCCAGCGGGCTAAAATCTAAAACTTTTATTAATTGAACATAAAAATGTTATGATACATTACCTGGCAGTGTGAAGTGGGCGGGCTAACAGTGTAGCGGGCTAGCAGTGTGAACTGGGCGGGCTGGCGGGCCAGCGGGCTAAAATCTAAAACTTTATTGATTGAACATAAAAATGTTATGATACATTACCTGGCAGTGTGAAGTGGGCGGGCTAACAGTGTAGCGGGCTAGCAGTGTGAACTGGGCGGGCTGGCGGGCCAGCGGGCTAAAATCTAAAACTTTATTGATTCAACATAAAAACGTTATGATACATTACCTGGCAGTGTGAAGTGGGCGGGCTAACAGTGTAGCGGGCTAGCAGTGTGAACTGGGCGGGCTGGCGGCCAGCGGGCTAAAATCTGAAACTTTATTGAATGAACATAAAATGTTATGATACATTACCTGGCAGTGTGAAGTGGGCGGGCTAACAGTGTAGGCGGAGCTAGCAGTGTGAACTGGGCGGGCTGGCGGGCCAGCGGGCTAAAATCTAAAACTTTATTGATTGAACATAAAAATGTTATGATACATTACCTGGCAGTGTGAAGTGGGCGGGCTAGCAGTGTAGCGGGCTAGCAGTGTGAACTGGGCGGGCTGGCGGGCCAGCGGGCTAAAATCTAAAACTTTATTGATTGAACATAAAAACGTTATGATACATTACCTGGCAGTGTGAAGTTGGCGGGCTAGCAGTGTAGCGGGCTAGCAGTGTGAACTGGGCGGGCTGGCGGGCCAGCGGGCTAAAATCTAAAACTTTATTGATTGAACATTAAAAACCTTATGATACATTTACCTGCAGTGTGAATTGGACGGGCTGACAGTGGTAGCGGGCCTAGCAGTGTGAACTGGGGCGGGCTGGCGGGCCAGCGGGCTAAAATCTAAAACTTTATTGATTCAACATAAAATGTTTATGAATACATTACCTGGCAGTGTGAAGTGGGCGGGCTAACAGTGTGGGCGGGCATATTACTGGGCGGGCTTTGGGGGCCAGCGGCAACTCAATATTTTAACCAATAAATAGTAAGAACTACTGTGATACTAATTGTGTCAGCATTACTTGCTTAATTAGATTTAAGTTAGCATTAAGCTCTAATTAAAATTACTGATTAAAAACATTTGAATCTAAGCAGGTACGTCGATTTGAACTTTGTAATTTTTTGTTTCAAGAGCATGTATATTATGTCCTCTGAATTGCTTTTGTTGATATGGGCAATTTTATTACAGGAACATTTCGGGAATAATGTTTTTAACCTTATTTGAACATTGATTTTTTGTAAGTCTAGTTTGCATATGGATTTTTTATGGACTCCACGAAGTGGGAGGCATATAGAGTTGCACTCGTCCATATGTACGTCCGTCCTTCCGTCCGTCATTTTTTGTCCGGAGCATATCTCAAAAAGTATTTAAGGTATCAACTTGAAACTTCATAGGTGGATAGATCAAAATGAGGAGGGAGTGCAGTGCACAAGAATGATAACTCCACCCTGCATAATTTTTGAGTTATTGCCCTTTGTTATTTTTTCAAACTTAATTTTTGTCGCAGAGAGCATAACTCAAAAAGCCTTTGAGATATTAACATGAAAACTTCATGGGTGGATAGAATCTCACTCAGGAGGTGTGGCAGTGCCCTAAGAATGATAACTCTAACCCTTCATAACTTTTTGAGTCATTGCCCCTTTGTCATTTTTTCAGACTTTATTTTTTCACCTGAGTGGAGCATTACTCCAAAGTCTTTGAGATGTCAACATGAAACTTCATAGGTGGATAGATCTTATTGAGGACGGAATGCTGTGCACAAGAATGATAACTCTACCTTTATAATTTTTTTGAGTTATTGCCTTTGTTATTTTTTCATATAGTGGTATAAACTTGAAACTTCATAGGTGGATAGATCTCAAGAGGATGAGTGCAGCACACAAGAATGATAATCTACCTGCATAATTTTTTGAGTTATTGCCCCTTTGTTATTTTCAGCCATCAGTATTCACATAGGTTTCAAATCTGTAATCACTTCACCCATCAGTTTTTCATTACCAAAAGACCTCTTTAAATTGAATTATTTTTGCTCTACTACATATACATTCTTACAATGAGCAAACACATTTGGCGGGGGATGGCCATGCTAACATGGCTCTTGTTAAGAAATATTTTCCTTGCGACCATGTTTTCATCACAGTTTATGGCCCCTTTGATAAGTTCAGTAATAAAATCTTGTGGCATCAGCTCTTCATTAACTCCTGACGATTTTTTTTTAAAACTTATACCAGAGGATCAAGCAGGGATTTATAGATGATTGTAAAGAAAATTTTTTTTTTCCTGCTGCCATTTTTTACCAGACTTATGGCCCTTTTGTTATTGCCACTCATAACATTTTTATGCATCAGGATACATTTTTGTGGCAATCAAACTTCAAATTTTCTACTTGGCTGATTTCTAATAAACTTGCACAGATGAACTAGACATTATGTGTACATTTGTTGTAAAGGAACTTTTTTTTCTTGCAAGCATTTTCTTCCCAGAGTCAATACCTTTTCTTTATGTTATTGTATAGCACTTACTCCTCATTACTAGTCATGATCACCACTTGTTCTTTAATATCTGATGCAAAGGTTTGTTACAGCAGTGGGAGCATCAGTGTCCTGAGGAACCCAGTCTAGTTTTAAAATAATTTTTTGGGAACCATCTTTCGTTCTTTCGTTTTAAACTTTATTGAATATAAAATTAGAATTTGAATAGTTTTTCTTGAAACGACAATCAGCAATTGTAATCTTTTTACGTTGACTGTGTAAATTCGAGTTTTATTATTGAACTACAAATTTCGTTAGGCACTTAATCCGGATATTTGTCATTTTGTTTCAATTGTTTGTTTTGTTTCCAAACTGTAATGATAATGTGATTTTGAAACAGAAGCTATATGACACTATTAACATCAATTTTCCAATAACTTCTCTGCATAATTTTTATTGGACAATTTAACAGTATAAACATAATGTTTTACTTTTAAAACTTATTTTTTAAAACCTTAATATTTTCGGTATTATCTGTAGAATCTAATTGGATAAAAATCATCGTTTACCTATATGTTTAAAATATTTTGATTTTATAGCACATATGCATGTTTTTTATAGCTTTTAACCTTTATGGGCAAGTAAATTTCCTTATTTTAACTAATGTCTATTCGAGTGTCTTCAAGAAATGAATGACAGTTGTCTAATGCTAGTTATATCTAGGGAATTAGGGATATCTTTGTTTCTAATAAATACATTTAGTTTATGTGTCTCTCTCATATGTTTGTAAATCATGCATACAATAATTTCATTCAAGGATATTAAATCTATATGCATGGCAAATTTGATCAAGTTTATCTTGATTTGACTGTATTATTGCTTTTCTTGTTTAAATTATGTTTGTTTTTTTTTCTCGAATAATCTAAAATCATTTTAAGGCCCACAACTAAGACAACAAAGAATTACCATAGCATGAAACGCTAACTTACTTTCAGTATATAAATGGACCCAATTGCATATGTTTGACAAAATTTAATTAACAATTGTCATTCAATTTTTAGCTCGACTTTCGATAAGAAAAAAGTAGAGCTATTGTAGTACCGTCCGAGCGTCGGCCGTCGGCGTAACCATTATGTTTAAACGGTTTTTGTAATAGTTTAAAATTTTCAAAAAGTCCATTGACATAATAGCTTTGAAACTTTGCACACTTGTTCACCAATCATTACCGGCCCCAAACCTGTAAACAGGAGGAGGTAATTGTATCAAGCATTTTGGGCAGAATTATGCCTCCCTTTTTGACTTAGAATTTACGTTAAAGTTTTTGTAATTGTTTCAAATGATTTTTAAAAGTCCATTGACATATGGCTTTGAAAACTTTGCACACCTTGTTCACCATCATTACCCGCCCAACCTGTAAACAGGAGGAGGTAACTGTATCAAGCATTTTGACAGAATTATGCCCCTTTTTGGACTTAGAATTTACGTTAAAAGTTTTTGTAATAGTTCAAATATTTTCAAAGTCATTGACCTATGGCTTTGAAACTTTGCACACTTGTTCACCATCCATTACCCCAACCCGTAAACAGGAGAGGTAACTGTATCAATCATTTTTACAGAATTAGTGCCCCTTTTTTTCGACTTAGAATTTTATGTTAAAGTTTTTGTAATACCTCAAATATTTTTCAAAGTCCATTGACATATGGCTTTGAAACTTTGCACAACTTGTTCACCTCATTACCCCCAACCTGTAAACAGAAGGAGGTAACTGTATCAAGCATTTTGACAGAATTATTCCCCTTTTTGGACTTAGAATTTATGTTAAAGTTTTTGTAATACCTCAAATATTTTCCAAAGTCCATTGACATATGTTCTTTTAAACTTTGCACACTTGTTCAAACACGTTACCCCAAACCTGTAAACAGGAGGAGGTAACTGTAATCAACAGCATTTTTTTTACAATCAAGCACTAAGAATAGTCGAGCGTTTGCTGTCCTAACGACAGCTCTTGTTAATTTTTTGAAAAATTATTCTAACGTTTTTTAACATGTATTGATTTTCATGTTTGTTCATTCGTTTTTGAACTAATGTATTATGCACATGCCACGATACATAAACTTTTTTTGGCTTGTGTATGTAATTCAGAAAAATATTTTTATGTTGCATGTTGTCAGTAAGAATGCATAAGCTCGTGAAAAATTTCCGAAATTTTCGAAAGGTTTATTAACCACAAATATCTGTTCCTTGACATTTCTTAATATTTTTTGAAAAATAACTTTTGCATAATTATTTGAGATTGGGTTATAAGTATAAGGTTATTGTTTATGCGCAGCATAAAAGTTCTATAAAAATTGAAAATATAATACGATAACAAACTCGCATTTTTCTTGTAAAATTTTTCTTGTCAACAACAGCCCGTATTGAAAAAAATGAAAATCAAGAAATTTTGATCACAGAGAAGCAACCTGTTGCCATCGGCGGCAGAAATTTTTTTATTAATTAATAAAGACGAACAAAAACTAATTATGGTTGATATTTTTATTTTTTTAACCCTTAATGGACGTTTTCGGGAGTTTTCATATAGGCATATAGGCAAAATTAAAAACTGTTCAATAGAATTTCCCTTTAAACTTGGCATGTTGTTAAAAATATGAAAAAAGAAACATTTTAAGCAAAAAAGAATTTGGGGTCACCGTTTTCCGTTTTTGAGTTATATCAATAGGCGCCAACAAGAGCCGGTTGATCAGGTTCCACAATGTTCGGTGCCTGGACACTAGAAATCATACTCAGTTTGGTTGGGCAGTAAACAGTGTAGAGGGTTTCTTGGCAGACGGCGCGAATGCGCACGACTGAATGTGGATCTACGATGTTCGCAAAAAAGGCTGAGTATACTCGGTCAAAGCACTTAAATTAAGTGTAAATGTCCGTAGTTTTTTTTTCAGGCCCGCCCGGGGGTTAGGGGGTTTTAAAAATGTCTAATTTTGCTGGGTTTAAAAACAAAAAATGCCAGGGGTTCCATAACCATGGGCCCCCGGGGTTTGGGTTTACAAACCCTGGTTTTAAAATTTAAAAACGGAATATTTGGGGCAGGAGTTTTACCCCGGAAAAAACTCTGGGGCCCCCGGAAATGAGGGGGTCCGGTATAAATTTAAAGCAGTTCGCCAAAAAAGTTGGCCCCGAGTAAAAAAAGGGGCTTGGTTTAAATTTCCCTTTTGGGAAGTCCATAACTGTTTCCCCGTTTTTTTTGCCATGATGAAAAAAAGCCAACTTTTAGTTAAAAGAAAATGAACAGCCAGCCGTCCCACTTTCACATTCTTAGAAATGTTATCAGAAGGGTTTTTATTTTGTCAACCTTTTTAAAGAAATTTTATATCATCAGGTTTTTCAAAGTTGAATTTTAATTAAGTAAATTAAAATTTAGCCCGCTGGGGCCC
Source organism: Ruditapes philippinarum (assembly GCF_026571515.1). Lineage (NCBI taxonomy): Eukaryota > Metazoa > Mollusca > Bivalvia > Venerida > Veneridae > Ruditapes > Ruditapes philippinarum. The sequence goes on from NW_026858164.1 coordinate 559,158, forward strand.
CCAGGCCCCCCAGTTTTCACACGGGTAGTCCCCCTACCCCTGGGTTAGCCCCCGCCCCCCTTCCCCAAATGCCAGGTAATTTCCCTAAATTTTTTATTTCCCAAAAAAATAAAATTTTAGATTTTAGCCCGCTGGCCCCCCCAGCCCCCCCCCAGTTCAAAAACTGCTTTGGGCCCCCTACAAATGTTAGCCCGCCCAAATTAAAACTGCCCAGGTAATGTATTTAAAAAATTTTTAAAGTTTAATTAAAGTTTTTAGATTTTAAACCCGCTGGGCCGCCAGCCCCCAGTTCCCACTGCCCAGCCCCTACAAATGTTCCCGCCCCCGGGCCCCAAATTTTAAAACGGGTTTGGGGGTGTAAACATGAAAGGTTTTTTAATTTTTGAATCAATTTAAAATTTTAGATTTTAAACCCCGCTGGCCCCAGCCCCGCCAGTTCCCCACCCCGGTTTGCCCGCTACACTGTTAAGCCGCCCCAGTTCACACACATCCAGGCTTGTAATCATCAAACATTTTTAATTGTTGAAACAATAAAGCTTTTAGATTTTAGCCCGCTGGCCCGCCAGCCCGCCGCAGTTCACACTGCTATGCCCGCTACAAACTCTCCCTGTCAGCCCGTCCAATTCACACTGCTAGGATAATGTATCATGAGGTTTTTTAAATGTTCAATCAATAAAGTTTTAGAATTTTTTAGAGCCCGCTGGCCCGCCAGCCCGCCCCAGTTCACACTGGCTAGCGCCTTTACAACTGTTGCCGCCCAGCAGTTCCACACTGCCAGGTAAATGTATTCAATAAACATTTTTTTTATTTGAATCAATAAAGTTTTAGAATTTTTAGCCCGCTGGCCCGCCAGCCCGCCCAGTTCACACTGCTAGCCCGCGTACAACTGTCAGCCCGTCCGATTTCACAATGCCTAGGAAATTGTTTATGCATGAGGTTTTAATGTTCAATCAATAAAGTTTTAGAATTTTAGGGCCCGCTGGCCCGGCCCAGCCGCGCCCAGTTCACACTGGTCTAGCCCGGCTACACTGTTTTAGCCCGCCCACTTCAACACTGCCAGGTAATGTATCATAACATTTTTATGTTGAATCAATAAAAAGTTTTAGATTTTAGCACCCGCTGGCCCGCCAGCCCGCCCAGTTCACACGTGGCTAGCCCGCTACACTGCTAGCGCCGCCCACTTCACATACTGCCAGGTCAATGTATTCATAAGTTTTTTATGTTCAATCAATTAAGTTTTAGAGTTTTAATTTAGCCCGCTGGCCCGCCAGCCCGCCCAGGTTCACACTGCTAGCCCGCGAAAACTGTTAGCCCGCCCACTTCACACTGCCAGGTAATGTATCATAACATTTTTATGTGAATCAAATAAAGTTTTAGATTTTAGCCCGCTTGCCCGCTGGCCCGCCCAGTTTCACACTGCTAGCCCGCTACAGCTGCTAGCCCGCCAACTTCACAACTGCCAGGTTAATGTATTCATAACGTTTTTAATGTCAATCAATAAAGTTTTTAAGATTTTTTAGCCCGCTGGCCCGCCAGCCCCGCCCAGTTCAACTGCTAGCCGCAAAACTGTTAGCCGCGCCCAGCTTCACACTGCCAGGTAATGTTTCATAACAATTTTTATGTTCATTAATAAAGTTTTAGATTTTTAGCCCGCTGGCCCGCCAGCCCCCACCCGCCAGTTCACACTGCTAGCCCGCTACACTGCTAGCCCGCCCACTTCACACTGCCAGGGTAATGTTATCATAAACATTTTTTATGTTCATTAATAAAGTTTTAGATTTTTTAGCCCGCTGGCCCGCCAGCCCGCCCAGTTTTACACACTGCCTAGCCCGCCTACAAACTGCTTAGCCCCGCCCCTTCACACTTTATGCCAGGTAATGTATCATAAACGTTTTTATGTTCATCAATAAAGTTTTTAGATTTTAAGCACCGCTGGCCCGCCAGCCCGCCCCATTTCACCACTGCTAGCCCGCTACAACTGGCTAGCCGCAACTTCACACTGCCAGGTAAATGGTATCATAACGTTTTTAATGTTCACATAAGTTTTTAGATTTTAGCCCGCTGGCCCCGCAGCCCGCCGCAGTTCACACTGCTAGCCGCGCTAGACTGCTAGCCCGCGAGTTCACACTGTTAGCCCCGCTAGGCTGCTCAGTTCAACTGTTTTAGACTTAAGCCCGCTAAAGTTTTAGATTTAGCCCGCTTAGAATTACATGTCCCGCGTACTTCACGGACATGTTTTTTATTTGAATTACATGTCCACTTCTCTTTTATAGATATTGTTTTATATTTCGTTTACATACAATAATATTATAAACCAACAAGCAAGATCAATTATGAAGCTTATTTTAGATTATGTATTGTCATGACAATATGTATAACTAACTATACGATTTTGACATTACGAAAAAAATATTCTCGCAATGGATTTTCATTCTTATATTTTGAAATGAGGATAATTCAACCAGGACATAAACATTATCAATTATTAGAATAAAGAACAAAAGTTACGTAAGTAACATGAGTTGGTTCAAATAAGCTTTTTTAGAGAGGAAGAATATACACAATTTTGTTAATAAATTCTAATGTACTATAATTATATTTGGTATATTATTATTGTTTGTATAGTGATGATAATTGTTAAAGTAGAAATCCTTTATAAATGATTGTTTAGTTCTGTTATGTTTGCATTATTTTGTTTAGTATTACCTGGCTGTAATTGGTAAATTGTTTTGTACAATTGTGCTTCACTTGCTGCTGTTATTCTACGCTTGATTTAGATAATAAATACATGTTAACATCAGATTATGAGTTATACATTTTTTGTGTTATTAATAACATATGATAATTTATCGGTATTTTAGTGACTCAATAACCGTGTACTTGTGATATTTATAAATAGAATGTAAAGGAATAAAAGGAAATGTTACGACAATAGCCACTATTACTTTTGTTCATTATAATCGTTCATTTAAAAACAGATGTGACATTTAATTGTGCAAATTCAAATTTCATTAAATAATTTCCTATATAATAATATCGTGACTGTAACTGTTTTCTTTAAAATAGGAATTTTAACTGTTTTAGACAATTAAAGAATATCAAAATATTAAAATATGCATCCGTATATTAAATGCAGAAAGAAAACGGCTTGAAATATTTTGCATGACATAAAACTTTTACTGTATAAGTTAAATTGGCATTAACTTTTTTTATTTGAATGTACGTCTAAGAAATTTCTTTAATATAATAGGCACAAACAACATGAATATAAATTAAAGATGTGTGAACATGCACGTAACTACAGGAGCAGGTGGCGAGTTTCAACAGTTCACTTTTAATATCGCAAAAAATAAGCTCATGTACTCAAATTTTAAGCATGAAATATTTTATTTAAAATGCATATTTTTAATCTTGCATCATTTCGGACGTTTGATTGTAACTTCCAGCGGATTTACTTAATTTAAAACTTTTTTAAAGAATTATTTTTATTTTAATGATTTTTTTTTGTAATACCTTCATTTCAAATATGTAATGCAAATGAAAATATTTTCTGGTGGGAAAATGTCAAATTAATGAATTTATGTCTACTTTCTGCACATTTTCCTATGATTTAGGACATGTACATCATTCACTTTGTTTGGCGCTTATATAATGATATTGTTTTTAAATTGGTAATTAAACACAAATTATCCTCTTAACTAGTAGTTTGACAGTGTGCTTGTCTTTAAAACTTTATTCTTTTGGCAAACTTTTTTTCCAATTATCTATAGGTACACAACGTAACAAAAGGCATACCACTAACACTTTAGATGTCATATGTCAAACAACAGTCGACATTCCTTTGTATTGATAAGAGATGTTGAAGAAATATCACTAACACGTTATTTTTGAAACTGTATAATTCACCATGAGTATAAATCTTAACATCATTATATTAACAATCTTCTGACCTATTTATTACATTAATGTTACGGCAATTTTTTAATGTTTCCGATAAATGCATAAATGATATTTTAGGAAAACATGTGATCGTTTAATGTATGTTTTTAATGACTGATTGTCATTACTTGACTGACTTCTCTGTACTTAATAATATATATAATATTAAACAATCATCTTCTGTTGACAGGTAAATATTGTGTAAAATGTTATCTGACGCAAAGGATTTTCGCCGAGTAAACGATACCGAATGTACATGTAAACTGAAACACCTTCTTTCACCAAAAAAAGTGTAACGGATATAAACTAACGAAAACACAGACTATCCATTCCGATTCATGCTTTATATCTTTGACAAACATCCTTTGGTTGTTTGAACAAACAGTTCTTCCATTTCAACAATGTCATACAAGTTATTATTTTTATATTTTTGTACTTTACCATGTTGCGGTTGTATATAAGTTTAATGACTTTGTTTAGTTTCAAAAAGAAAAATAAAAGGTGTTACGAGAAGGATAATTCTAAATAGAAAACAATCAGGATAAAACTATATTCTGACTCGTTTTGTGAAAGCTTGCGACAGGGCACTTAAATATCACTAAAATACTCATACACAAAAGCTCAGTTTTGATTATAATTTGATTAAGGGTTTAGTACTAGCATTTAGATCGCTTTATACTTGTTTTTCTTTTCTTAAGCATTCTCTCTCTTTTTTCTATAGCATTCTATTTTTTTTCCTGATATTATATTTAAAAAAGTCATGCTTCATTTTTTTCCTTCTAGATATATACATATACATAAGCCTTTTTCCTAGTTAAATTCTAAGTCACAAAATCTCTTAATATTTTTTTTTAATTGCTATGTTTAAGAAACGTAAGATATTATTATACAGACGATCGGGGATTGATAAGAAAGTTCTTGGCCCGATGTACTTCCGGTAGTCAGATTACCCAACTAATGGTCTTACTTGCAAAATAATTGCCCTCTACATCAATGCACTTTGCCCACCTGTGCTCCATCTCGTTTAACTCTTCAAAATAGAACTCTCTATTTTGGTCCCAAAAAAGTTCATTGGCCGCCTCCATGACACCTTTTATGCTTCCAAAACGTCTAATTAGAAGCTTAGTTTTCAGTTTAGGAAACAGGTAGAAGACAGAGGGGGCCAAGTCCGGAGAATATGGTGGGTGGGCCGCAGTCTGTTGCAGCAGCCATTGCAACTTTGGATGAGTGAGCTGGCGCATTGTCGTGCAGTAGTAGAATGCCTTGAGTCACTTTGCCCATCTTTTTATGCCCAATTTCTTGACGCAGACGTCTCAAATTGTCTGCATATTACGTATCGTTTATGGTACGACCTTGCTCAAGATAGTCAATCATGATTATCCCCTGACTATCCCAAAAATTTGAAGCCATCATCTTCCCTGCTGTTGGCATCCTCTTGAATTTCTTCGGAGGGTTGAGCAAGGGTGCTTCCATTGCATGCTCTATTGTTTTTTTTTATTCTGAATCGAAGTGATGGGCCCATGTTTCATTCTGAGTTACGATCTGGTAGATAAAATCAGGTTCATCCTCGTAGCGACCAGCGAGAGAAAAGGTATCTTGAAATGTCAAGCCTGGTCCGTTTCTTGTCTTCAGTCAACTGTCTGGGGACCCATCTAGCGGAAACCTTTGACATGCCATAGACATCAGTCAGACTTGCCTGAACTGAACCAAAGCTTATACTGGCATTATGCCTATCTAAGTGTAAAATATGAGTGAACAAATCATTTTTTTTTTTGTTTGTGTTTTGCCTGATGGGTAAATAGCTGATAGTGTTACTGTGCCGGCAAATTAAAAGGCAATAATTAGAGTTTGAGAAAATATTTTATTTGGCTTTCGACCTTTGTTAGTATCGGTCAAACTTATCCTGAAACCATTCAATTTTGCCGTTTTCGGAGTTCTTAAGTGATACAGTTTTTTTATTTTGCAGTTTCAAATTTTGATAAGTTTATCAGCGTAATTTCTCCCTTACAATAGATGTTATCCGGAACTGGGCAAATGTGGGGTTTTCTGAGCTAATCCCCTGGTACAAACAAACTTGTACCGTTATAAGTTTAAGGTGTACTACCCGTCAACCTTTTGCGCTTATTGTCCTGGGATGATAATTTGGTCTTAACGGTACTTTGGAAAGTCCATTAAAGGGTAAGTCTGCATCTTATCCGAGATTGAAAGTGTAAACAACTATATTTAGTTTCATTGTAAAAGAATGTGTACCATTTTAGGGGCTCAGTTGGTAAATCAACGTAACTGTGACTTCTAATGATTTGCTTTCATAGGCTCAGCCATGTTATAATGATTATGTTGTTTTTTTTCTATTCCTTTTTACTTTGTCTGTCTTTTGTATGATCACTTGAAAATATTTTTTTTCTTCATAATTTCTATTTCTATTTTTTATTTCTTTTTTGTCTCCCCTCTTTGTAAGGAAAAATACTTCATGTCAAATGATTAATTTAAAAAAAATCAATTTCACACTACGATTACGAAATATCAATTATGTGAATATAAGGATCAATATAAATTATAAAACGCTTTACAGATACAGACATAATGTTGCAAAACATCTTAATTTTACATATTAAATATTCTTTACAGAAAGTACAAATATAAATTGTATGTACAATTAAAATACTAGAGAAGTAAACATCAGCTATATGGCAGTCATGACAGCTTATCACGTTGTTGTTAAAACGAACTTAAATGAAATAAGATACAATGAAATTTAAAAACTTATTTTAAAACGACAATTATAATTACAACACAATAATTTATGATGATTTCAGGCAAATGAAAAAGTTAGACTAAGTTAAGTCATTACTCATATATGATAAAGGATACGATACATGAATTACAATTTTAAACGTGTAGTTTATTTATTTATTCATTCATTTATTTATTTAAGTGGAGTTATGAATTTCAAAGTAAGTTTACATTTTGACAAATATACTTAATATAATTTATTTTTGGGGGTTTTATGTCCACCAACACTGTATTGGCGACATTTTATTTGTGAAGACCTCTGTGCATTATTGAACCACGAAATGCACCTTTGTAGAAACACCGGTATTCCCGTAAGCTACCTGGATAGCTTCCTGATGTGAAAGAATCCGAAGGCCCTCGCGGAATACTAACATAATTCAATAAAATAGAAAGATTAAAAAAATTCAAGTCTTTTCTGTGATTTTAAATTCACCATCATTTCTTTCAGATTTTCAATTTTAATTAAAGGATAATACATGATGAGTTACAATTTTTTCTCGAACTAAATGAATCTATATGAAGCATTTATCACTTGTGACTCAACCTTCTGTCTATAGTTTGCACATCCAACATAAATTTTAGTTATTTTAAGAAAGTTTAAATTTACCTCAGCAAAAAGCAGCTATTATCCTCAACAATTATAAAAGAATCCTATATTATATCCTATATCTCCTGCAAAATTATACAGGAACACAAAATGTGAACGTGTTCAGTATAATAATAAAATGCAACTTTTTTCTCCTGTCATTTTGGGTCAATGAACATATTTTCCCGCTATTGATAGTCTTGTATAATATTACAGTTGCTGAGGTTGAATTTTATATGGTCAGTCAACCTTAATAAAAAAAGTTAAAGCAAATCCACATGCAATACGTTCATCATTACACGTGTTTATCTTACTCAAGCAGGGATTGTATTGAAAGTGTGTTTTCTATGTTCTGAAATATTGAGATAACATAACTGCTATGTGATATCAACACTACATTTGTTTGTAGGATGTCGTCAAATCGAACACGTATAATGTTGCATGTTTTAAGCGTTAACATAAAGTCTCAAACATCCGTCGGGAAATAGTGAAACAATTTTTATTATGCACCCTTACTTGCACCCATACCTTTAATTTCATATTAGCACGCTACCGATTGATACCATGTAAATGATTCTATTAAAATCTCTTTTTTTTATTCAATTGTGGTAGTGTATAATAAATATGAATAATTTTAGAGTAAAGGTAAAGTTTTAAGAGTAAAGTTAAAGTTATTTGTTTAATTATAAGTTGGTTATTTTACTCATTTTAGCGGCAGTAATTTTTCGGTTATGGTTGCTAACGACCGTATTACACAGTTAATTGGATACCTAAATTTTGACAGCTAATGGGTTATTTAATATCTTATCATCTTTGTCAAAGTTACTTAACTTTATAAAGCAAACCGTGGTGTATTCTAATTATCTTGTCTAGAATGACTCAATAATGATTGCTTACTTTGTTAAACAGTAAATTTTAATTTAAATAGGACATACCTGAGTCCATTTTTAGCCTGTCACTTGTCCAAAACTTCTTGGCGATGAGGGGGACTACCGCCCCCTTCAAACCCCCCAAACAGAAGGGGGCACATCCCCCTTCTGGCAACCCCCTTATGTACAAAATTGATGGGGGCCGCGCCGAAAAGAGGTCACTTTTTTAACTACATTTCTCAAATGAAAAACAGTGTTTGGGCCTAAATAGGGCATTTTTTCACTGTTTGAGGCCTCAAAGGGGGGGGGGGCAAAAAGCCGTCAAAACATGTCTATATTTAAATTTCAAATGTACTTTCGTATTCGTGATATTGCAGTTCGTATTCGTCTAGGTGCATTCGCATATATTTTATTTCAATGCTATGTAACCACTTTGTATTCTTAAAAGAAAGGACGTTCAAGATCATAAGTTAAAACTAAATTATTCAAATTGAAAAGGAAGAAGTATGCAACATTATATCTAAACAAGAAGTAGAAACAATTGATCCTTACATTGTGCAGTATCAAAATACAAATGTTTAACTGTCAATTAAAAAGAAGCAATTAAACTTGTTTAAATCAATTTATAGGTAAGAATTAATTTAATGAATACGAATATAAATTAGATAAATAGAAATTGAAAGATAAACAGCGAATAAATACCCAAATTCTGCTCCATAAAAATGTAGTAGAATGATTAATTTACGACCCTTATAACATTGATTGCTACTTTTAAAATATCATACTTGTAATTACGTGTGTGCTTTTATAATGAAAAAGAAAAACACACACAAAACATCAATAACAACATAAACAAACCAACATATTTTCATCAGTAAATTCGGTATGATTGATTTGATAATTTCTTATTAATTTAGGGATTTTTACAATATACATGAAAAAACTAACTAACTAGACAGTTATTTGCAGTGTTTACTGCTCGTATTTATTTATAAACACTATGCCTTTTGATATATTTTTTTGCACAACTCATTCATTAATGTTTGTGAATAAAATATAATCAAATATCGCAAGGTTATTAGGTAAGATATATGCTTTTATGAAGAATGTTACAAAATAAATATACATTTTGTCATTAAGTCTGAATCACTATGTTAATGATTTAATCATATTATGTATGAAAAGATAAAATATGCCTTGACATTAACGTTCTTATTAGATGGACTTGATCTGTTGTTTGAGCGAAAGAAGAATGATTTTCATAATGAAATATTAGTTAATTTTGAAATAAATATACTATACAACGATTAATTTTGTTTTTTCAATACAGCCTTCCTTCCGATGTAATGATCTTTTGGTATAATAAAAAAGATGAGCAGTATTTTTATATTATTATGTACAGTAAAGTAAAAGGTTTTATTAAATGAATAATATTCAGGACTGAATGTGTAGCCCCTGAGCAGAAATTAAGCATGCTGAAAAAGGGATGATGTAATTTGTAGGGAATTTGCCCATCCTGTGAATCATGCCTTAAGAATTTGAGGTCACTAAGTCAAAGGTCAAAGTCACCCTTGCATTGACGATTGAAGACTTGTCCGATCAATAACTAGGAAACGCTTCAGCCTATATTCATTAGATTTGTTGTGGAAGTTTGTCATTTAAAGAGTAAATGACTCGTAAAAAGATTATGAAACTTTGTAGGGACGATTTCCATTTCGTGTAGGAGAGATCGTTAGGTCATGGTTACAGTGGTGCATAAAATACTTGTCTTAAATATCTATATATGAGTTTTCCGCAGTCATGGCTTTATGAAACTTACGAGTTATAATACTATTTTATATGCATAACATATTTACAGAACATTTAACTTTTGAATAAATGTGTAAAATATAAATATGTGTAACACCGTAAAAGCAAATGAAGCTAAGCATAAGTTTTTCGATGGACACATTTCTAGTTTACGACAATAATAGATACATTTTACCGTGAAACTTATAGTATAAGTTAAAAAATTGTCTTCCTATCATAGTTCTATACAGTTATGTAAGAATTGTCATTCATTTTATCAACACGTATAATTGCTTCAAGCATGTCTTACTTAACTTAAACATGTTCCTAACACATAAACTAATTAGTTTGCTTACATTAAGTCATTAGTTTGACAAATTCGGTATGTGAATATGTGAGTAATTAAAACTTGAATTAACAAACTAGCTTTTTAACAATTCTGACAAATGACACTATGTTGTGCAGTAAGTATACAAACTCACTAATGGAATTATGAAATAGACCATTACAAACAAAGGCTAATTGATAGGTTTCACAAAGTTAACGTTCACTTTGTTATACATTAGTAGATGCACGTTCTTTTAACTCTTACCCAAATAGACAAATATATGAACTGCATTAATAACTAGATATAACAGCGTTCTTTGCCATATATGAAAATTTCATACCTATTCAATAATATTGATATTTGATCTTCATACTAAAAATATTTGCCAACATATTTTTCTACATAAGATTATATTTATAATAATACAATATTACAATACAAATTGTCAATCTTCAAAAAACTGAAAGCTATTTACCTTAATCTTGTAGCCGTGAAAGTCCTTCGAAAACATGTTAAATCCTGCATTTAAGTAATGGTTAAACCAACGCGACTGCAAAAAGTATGCAGACCACATTAATTATAAATCGTAACAAAAGAGTAAACGCAATTTTCTGGTCAACAAACATGCATTTTCTGTTATCGATAGCCTTTATAATGTTACAGCTGCAGAGAATGAATTGTTATCCAGCCTTGGATAAATGTGACAAAATGTACTACTGGGGTTGAGATAAAGATTTCAGGCAGATTATATTAACCTTGTAAAATATATATAACATTCGGGCTACGCACTCATGATATAATTCCCCGCATTCGAACTCCAAACAGTGATTTTATTGAGCAATAAAATCACTGTTTGGGATATATTATTTCTTAAATAGACAAAAATAAGGATTCCTGAAGAAAGCCAAACATGGCAAAATTGAAAATGTTGCAGGCTCGGTCTGATTGAGCCTGTTCATGGACGGTACTGTCAAGTGCAAACTACGTCCACACCCCCTAGCACCGGCTTAAGCAGAATTCAACATTTAAACATTTAATGGTAAAAATTTGAATTTAGAAACATCCACAAATATGTTCATACGGCGGTTATCATGGAACCTTTAATGTGATACTTCCGTGCCATTCCATGAAAAGCGGCGTATTGTCCCAAAGTAATAGAAAGCGTGTGTCCTAGACGATTAAACAATGGGCGGAACTAAATAAAATGGAATTTTGAAAGGGGATCGGAGGTTATGAAACCAGGACAACGTGATGTATTGGGCGACTTTATTACAGTATGAGTCAAGTAGGTTAAGGTAGGTTTATTGTTTCTTGCAAAACCTCATGGTGATTAAAGATTTATTTCATTTTTGATGTATTTGAATCAAGTTAAAAAGATAAAAATCTTTATTTACCAGGTTGCATTGCTGTTTTATGTATGTAATACAATGTATGTAGTAAGCGCTATGTTTGGTATGTGGTCACATATACCATTTCTTGAGCAGCATGGATAGGATTTGTCTCAGATTTGTATGTGTATGTAAGACAATACAATATAATCTATGCGAAAACGTTCACATATTATAACACCCAGGTCGTTCAAAACTACTGTTACTTAAAAACTTAAATAACTATACCAGTATAAGCGCTACAGGCGAAAGACAAATCATGACCAGTTTTTTTCCAAAATGAAAACATCAGTTCTATACAGGTGCTAGGTTAAATTTAATTAACAAATATATAACAAAACGACGGTTTGCACATTTGAGCCACAAATAACATGACTTAAAATAAAAACAAAAATATTAAAATTTCGAAATATTTTTTTGTCAAAAAAGAAAATAAACACTGCGATCAAATTGGGGACTATGCCCCTTTTTTTTTGAGTTTTAAAAAGCTGTATAGGGTTTTATGTTGGGGTCATCGATTGCTTTTGGGCACCTGAAAGGTTTTTTTTAAAAAAATTTTTATCTTAAGTAAATCAAAAAGGGTTTTACTGCAAGAGGGGTTTCCCCGATTTTAGCAAAAATAAATCCATAAAAAAGAGCTCTTTTTGCTTTTTGTATAATTAATATTCGTGTATGAAAAAGTTTTGATTTAAATTTTCCAAAAATATCAAAACTTAATTTTCTTAAAATAACCCCAACGTTTTAGTATATTACATAATACATAACTTAGAAATCTTTGCCGACAAATAACCAATGTCAATAATATTTGATATTCAATACTGTATTAGAATAACATCTTTAACTCCTAATCTAGGAGAAATACTCGTACAGCGTCACCCTAAGTATTTCGAATTGGAGGATAATGACGTTTATAGAAGCTTTCTTAGCTTCATAATTCATACTGTTATATGTTTTCATAATAACATGTAATTTAGTTCGGTTAAAAAAAAATTAGAATATGAGACAGACAATCAGATATGGATATTAAAATGAAACTTTCATATTGACAGAACTGGTGTTTTTTTTTTACCAAAAAAATTACTTGTTTTTTTTTTAAATATTCAGTGTAAATAATGTTTAATTAAAACGTTTAATGGCAGAATGGTATATCATGAACAACCTGTAACTATGGCTACAAACATAGGATATACAGGTGACTTAGATTTTAAAAGTAAAAGTGAAGTCTAGACTGGACAAATAAATATTATAAACCATAGTGTAACTGTCTATGACCCCTGTGCTTATTGTGAGAATATGCATTGTCATGACGGTATGTATAACTATACGATTTTGACATTACGAAACAAATATCCTCGCAATGGATTTTCATTTTTATATTTTGAAATGAGGATAATGCAATCAGGACAAAAACATTATCATTTAATTAGCATAAAGAACAAAAGTTACCTAAGTAGCATGAGTTGGTTCAAATAAGCTTTTCAGAAAGGAAGAATATACATAATTTTATTAAAAGATTCTAATGTACTATAACTATATTTGGTATATTATTATTGTTTGTATAGTGATGATAATTGTTAAAGTAGAAACCCTTTACAAATCATTGTTTACTTCTGTTATGTTTGCATTACTTTGTATAGTATTAACTGGCTGTAATTTGTAAATTGTTTTGTACAATTGTGCTTCACTTATTGCTGTTATTCTACGCTTTATTTAGAAAATAAATACATGTAAACATCAGATTATGAGTTATACCTTTTTGCGTTATTAATAATATATGATAATTTATCGGTATTTTAGTGAGTCAATAACCGTGTACTTGTGATATTTATAAATAGAATGTAAAGGAATAAAAGGAAATGTTACGACTATAGCCACTGTTACATTTTCTCATCATAATCGTTCATTTTAAAAACAGATGTGACATTTAATTGTACAAATTCAAATTTCATTAAATAATTTCCTATATAATAATATCGTGACTGTAACTGTTTTCTTTAAAATAGGATTTTTAACTGTTTTAGACAATTAAAGAATATCAAAATATTAAAATATGCATCCGTATATTAAATGCAGAAAGAAAATGGCTTGAAATATTTTGCATGACATAAAACTTTTACTGTATAAGTTAAATTGGCATTAACTTTTTTTATTTGAATGTACGTCTAAGCAATTTCTTTGATATAAAAAAACCAAAACAACATTAATATAAAATTAAGATGTGTGAACATGCACGTAACTACAGGAGCAGATGGCGAGTTTCAACAGTTCACTTTTAATATCGCAAAAAATAAACTCATGAACTCAAATTTTATGCATGAAATATTTTATTTAAAATACATTTTTTATCTTGCATGCATTTCTACGAATATTGTACTGTGACTTCGCTTAATTTAACTTTTTTAAAGATTATTTTTATTTTAATGATTTATTTTGTAATAGCTTCATTTCAAATTTGTCAATGCCAAATGAATATATTTCTGGTGCAAAATGTCAAATAAATGAATTTATGTCAACTTTCTGCACATTTTCCTTTGAATTAGGACATGTAGTTTGGAGTTTTTTTAATATTGTTTTTAAATTAGCAATTAAAACACAAATTATACTTTTATTAGCAGTTTTGCAGTGTGCTTGTTTTTAAAACTTTATCCTTTTGGCAAACTATTTTCCAATTATCTGTAGGTACACCATTTAACAAAAGGCATACCACTAACACTTTAGATGTCATATGTTAATCAACAGTCGACATTCCTTTGTAATGATATGAGATAAAGAAGAAAATCACTAACACGTTAATTTTGTTACCGTATAATTCACCTGGAGTATAAATCTTAACATTATAATACTAGTATTAACAATCTTCTGACCTATTTATTTCGTTAAATTTACGCGGGCTGTTTTTTATGTTTCCGATAAATGCATGAAAAACATTTGATTGTTTAAAATATGTTTTAAATGGCTGGCAGTCATTACTTGACTGACTTCTTTGTACTTAGTTTAAACAATCATCTTCTGTTGACAGGTATAATATTGTGTAAAATGTTATCTAAAGCAAAGGATATTCGCCGGTAAATGATACCGAATGTACATGTAAAATGAAACTTAAAAGAATGTGACGTATATAAACTAACGAAAACACAGACAGTCCATTCGCGTTTCATGCTTTATATCTTTGACAAACATCCTTTGGTTGTTTGAACAAACAGTTATTCCATTTCAACAATGTTACACAACATTCTTATTTTATATTTTTGTACTTTACCATGTTGCGGTTGTATATAAGTTTAATGACTTTGTTTAGTTTCTAAAAGCAAAATAAAAAGTGTTACGAGAAAGATAATTCTAATTAGATAGCAATCAGGATAATAATACATTCTAACTCGTTTTGTCAAAGCACACGAATGAGCACTTAAATATCATTTACATACTCATACACAAAAGCTCAGTTTCGACTATAATTTGATTAAGGGTTTAGTACTAGCATTTCGGTCTCTTAATACATGTTCTTTGTCTTCAGCACTCTCTTTTTTTCTATAGCATTCTCTTTTTTCTGATATTATATTGAAAAAAGTCATGTTCTACTTCTTCCTTCTAGATATACACATAAAAATAAGCCTTTTGCCTTCTTAAATTCTAAGTCATGAAAACTATTAATTAACTTATATGTTATAGATACTTAGTTATTTTTATACAGACGTTCTTTTATTTTTTTTACCCCCTTAAATTTAAAACGAAACGTAAAAATATACAAAAAAGCTTTAGCTTTAAAAATATTAGTCCTTTTTACGTAAAACATGTTACCAACGTTTAGACAATGTTTATTGCCTGACGGGTAAATAGCCGATAGTGTTACTGTGTCGGCCAATCAAAAGGCAATAATTAGAGTCTGAGAAGTTATTTTATTTGGCTTTCGACTTTTGTTAGTATCGGTCAAACTTAGCCTGAAACCAGTCAATTTTGTCGTTTTCGGAGTTCTTAATTGATACCGATTTTTTATTCTCCAATTTCAAATTTTCATAAGTCTATCGATCCGGAACTCGGCAAATGTGGTTTTCTCCGAGCTAATCATGAATTTTCGTATTCTTTGTTCTATAGTAAATCAGTCGCATTTGAGGCTTTATTCTGGATTCCACTGTTCTTGGTGAATTACATACTGTCTTCAACTTGAAACATCAACACTATCTAAGTCAAATGAGGCCCAAAATATAATAGGTTAGCCATCTTCTTTTTTTTTCAGAAATCTTCATTCTGTTTTAACACTGTTTAAATTCACCACTTTGAAAACTCCTGACTGCTGGTGGGTAGTACATTTTAAACAATTCCGCCAACAAATGAGTTCCTGGAGAATACACAAAAAAACTTTTAAAGTCATCATATAACATCCAAAAACTACACACATGCAATAAATACACTTTAATTATGACCAATCTAACTAGAGATGACTTAAATTGGGCCACTTCAAAGTTTTAAAGAACTACTTTCTAGACTACAACGGGTTGGGTCTAATTCCGTACCAGGTTGAGACCTAAATGAATCCAAAATTTAAGTTAAGCCGAAATGTAAACTCATTTCCTAGTTATCTAGTAATCATATAGGTTTGGCATGTCTCTAACAAATTACATTAATGCATTACAATTTCTTAAATATGAACAATCATGCGAAAAATCAGACTCGGCCAATAGAATTTCACGCAAAAATTTATATTACAAATTCTGTCATATCTTTTGATTCTGTCAATGGATTTTCTTCGAATTAAACAAAACAAACAATGACAAATAAGGGGATACTGTGAGCTTTATTAACTAAAACTATCTATAGCTACAACTACGAAATGCGCAGCAGGTAAGATTACGTAATTATGACAAATTATAATGCGCAATCAGAAATATTGAGCTAACAATATTCAGTTGAAACAAAGCATGAATAAGTATGACAAATGATCATTAAGCAAGAAATGTAACATAACAGTTTTTATAAGACAACAAAAAATATGCAACATATAAAATTCATGTGACCCTCCGTTAATAATAATATTGAACATCAATACAAATTTAATTATCGTAGTCTACTTCTGGTAAAGAAAACATAAAATAAAAAATATTATTAAAGAAAAAAAGGGGGAGGGTAAGGGTGGGAAATTGCTGAGCATATTTATTATATGTATAGCGCTAAAAACAAGCTTAAAACTGACCAGCGATTCGTGGTAACACCCAGAATCCCCTTGGGCATGTCACGTGGCATTAAACGGGGCACTGCAAAGGGGCGCTGCTGTTTGTAAAGTCTAAATGAAATTAAAGAGATTTATTTCTATTAAAGTTTAATGTTACCGGCTAATGTCATTTAGTTATTTTTATGAAAGAATAAGACCTTATTGCTTTAAAATTGTAATAGAAACTCCATTTCCTTTAATGAGAGCATGAAATTTCGGGAATCACAATTTAATGTGTTTTTTCATAACTTTTTCTTTTAATATTGTAATAAAACTTACTGATTATGACTTTTACCTATATACCATGGTAAATAAAGTAAAGTACCAACATATAAACTCTACATTTTTTGGTTAAGATATCAATAAAGACAAACAGAGGTAATCTTAAAGTTAGCAAAGAGGTTACCATATCGCCATAGGATGTGTCTTCTGACAAAGTAAGATAAGCCAACTCTCACACAAATAAGGCTTAAAAAAGATTGCACATACCGTCTCACACTTTAAATCATTGAGAAGTCTTAAAATAGCCAGAATTAGAGAAATTTTCTCCTGATATACATCAAAACAAAAAAATCTACCAAATATTACCCGAGCATTGGGATTCGTTATGGTCAATAGCTGAAGTTTCAAACTAGACATAAGTTATTACCTTCTCAAAGCTGCTGCCAAACTGAGCAGAAGGAGTTCTTCCATAGATCTTAACAGCCTACAACATAAACCAGCAATACAGGATCACATAGCGGGATTACAAACAAAAAGGAGAGGACACAGTAGCGCACAAAGAACTCCTTTCTTAAGGCAACTTGTTGAGGTTCCATGGTAACCGCCATATGAACACATCTGCAGATGTTTCAAAATTCAAAATTGTACCAGTTCATGTTTAATGTTGAATTCTGCTTAGGCATGTGCTAGGGGGCGTGGACGGTAGTTTGCACTTGACAGTACCGTCCATGAACAGGCTCAATCAAACCGAGCCTGCAACATTTTCAATCTTGCCGTGTTGGGCTTTCTTTAGGGATTCTTATTTTCTCTATTTTTTCCACTCATTTTCAAGTGATATTCTCTAGTTATAAGGCTACTTTGTAAACAGCTTCAGTACCTTGAACCGGCATGGATAACGATTTATTGCTATCCACTGTTACATGATGGACGATCGTCATATACACTTTTATCTCTATGGGTACGCCGTGTCGATTTATGTCTCATCGACGAACACAAGTCTTAAAGGTCCTTTTCCTCCAGGTCTCTTTTTATCGTAAAAGACTGTTCAAGCAAAACCGCATATATGTGGTATTCTTCCACTGGGAACCCATACTAATCATTGTTTGTCTAGAAGTAATTTGGGACTTTCAAAGTATTGTATCTTTTTTCTTTGATAAGCAGCGACATTTTCTAATGTTTATAATCAGTGTACCTTATTACGTACCAGTTTCGTTGAAACCATCTTTTGATTTGTATGGATCATCTTTGCATCATTCTGGGAACAGCATCATTGCTTTCCCTTATTTTATTTTCAATCCTACACGGCGTAGCCCGGCTTACCACGGCAGAATTAACCGTCTGAAGGACGAAATGTCATTATTCTGTTCACGAAAACATTTAAAAACGATTTTAGTTATTTAAACTCAATAAAATGTAAGTTTTTGCACATCTTAAGATTAATGTATGCTGTCATTTGAAAATAAGTGGGAAATTCAATAAAAACCACCGATGTCTTGATCTGGGGTTAGAAAAATATTAAAAACTATCAACGAATAAGATAAGCTGTAAAAAACGCAGCTGATAGAAAGTAATTTATTACTGATTGTTATGATGATAGACCTTGATTTTCTTGTTTACCTTGGAAATCATGGTACAGTTTTATATGTATTTTTTGATAGACAAAGCAGACTGTCATTCAATTATTTTTTTCCATGATAAAGATTTGACACCTACAATAAAAAACAATTCATTTGGAAAATACCAGACGTTTTCAATTAAAGCTGCATGCCTCCAGATGAGCCAAAATATTTAAAGAAAATTAAACTTGGGGAAAATGTACTAAGATTTTAAGAAAAGTGAACAGATTAAAGATTCAACTGATAATTTATATCTTATGTGCAATTAATGACTGATTTTTCAGTATTAATCACTATATTTCTACCGCGCTACTAACGCAATAGGGGCTATTTTTGCATATTTTTTACTTATATTTGGTAATTTAATCGGATTGTAAGTGCAAATTGCAATGTGTTTATTACTTTCTTTGTTCACTTCATTATATTTTACTTTTAATAAGATTTTCAAAATGTTCGTAAAAATTAGCATGAATCTGAAGGCGTGCCGCTTTAAATTTTATAGGAAAATGATTGAAATGATCGACCGATCAAAACAGTTCAAACTTTTTCAATTTGATCAGCTAAGCGTCTATTACCTTACCTGAGTAGGTTGTAAAACATGTGAATAAAAGAGGCATTATCACAGTTCATACTACAAGAACACTGTCTGCACCAGTGTGTAAGTGTAGCTACTTCTTCCAGATAATTTCTTACAGCACGCAGTCAAAGGTAAAGTGATATCCAGTTCTAGTGATACGCAATGTTTCGAAAGAAACATTCAATTACAATGAGGTCGTGTGTTAGAGGGTAATATGTGGTTAAATGTGGAAAATACAATTATTAAAGATAATTATGCTGTTGAGTCATTATTCTTCGTTTTGATTTTCCTTTTCCGGTGCACAGACAATGGTGGTTGGTTGTTGGCTACATGTAAAATAACAGAAAGTTTGATAAGCAGATGAAAATCTTGTCGACTCAAAATCATTGAATATTATTGCTATTTTTCGACAGTCATCACATTGGTTAAATAGTGTACTAGCGGTTTATTTTGATTTCTGGCGCTACATAATTAGATATAAGTTTCGTCTGCCTAAACAGCTTATGAGCAGACCAACTAAACTGAGTATAGCTTTGTTATAACCTGAATAGTAATAAAATCGGAATAGTAATAAAATTATCACAAAACTGGTTAGAATGCAAAAATATTATTACATTTAGGTTGATTTGTAGCTCGATTTTCGACCACACCGTTGCTTGGTTACGCCGAAAGACCTCCAATCCTGGCCACGCCTACTTTAGAATGAATGAAATTTTCTATGAATGAAAAATCGTGCTTCCCGTGCGCCACGGACATTTATAGTAAAAAGTATAAAAATTACTTCTCAACGGTGTATTATTTTCAGTTTGTCCCGGTAGATTTGAATTTACCTATTCAATTTGTTTTTATATACGAAGATACTTTATTTATCTAGAAAAACAACCTCACTACTACATTTACACATAGATCTTGTTAAAGTGTTACATAAGAATTTGACGTTTCATTGTTTATTTACTATTTCAGTGCACTAAGTAGTTTTTATATTACTATATATAGCGTATGTAAACATACTGTCTGCCAATCAACATTGATTGATTTAACCTGTGTTGACAAATATTTACTTTCATTACCTTCAATATAGCATTTATGTTTCTGTCATGCAAATCGGATTCAAATCATAACGCTAACGTTTTCTCACTCACAGTAAACTATTATGTTAACTTTGTCAATGTGTATTTTTTATTTGTTTGTCTTTTTTGTTTGTTTTACATTTACATGAGCACATTTAGATGTTTCATCACTGTCCCCATGTTAATTACCAGTACAATGTTTAAAACTTAATTTTCTGTCATGTTGTTCTGTATATGAGCCTGACATGAATAAACGTTTATGTTGTTGTTGTTGTTGTTGTATTAGTGGTTATAAACATTGCTGACTTTCTTGCGTGTTGTATATTTTTTCTTGTTACTTAATAAATCGTATAAGAAAGAAAGAAAATGTAATAAAACCCAAAAATGTAATAAACGGTCAAAACTCAAGAAAATGTGGTAAGAAATGTCTCTTTCACATACATGGTGTTTAAAAAATCGAATTTGGACTCGACATCGGAATTTTCATAAAACTTACATGGAAGCGAATTAAAACTAAAAGAAAATACATTTCAAATTTGAAGTGCAGAAATGGTATGACAACCTGCATTCACTTGCAACACATTCTATGCGTTAAAATACATTTTATTCATTTTATTCCTACGATACCATGGAGAAATTTATTTTTTAGGGCATATTAATGTTAATTTATTGATAATATGAATAAAAAAGGAAGGATGACGTTCATTCAAATGTAACAATCTTATTACATTTTCAGAAGAATTGTCCATATAGTATCTTAAATAAACAATCTGAAGCGTAATGACATCGTGAAATATAACAAACTATCTGATACGTAGCATTTTCATTTTCTATTCTGTACAACCACCAAATAATATATTTTTTGAAGATCATCTTTACTAACGATATAATAGCAATAAAGAAATTTTGCTTGCTTGGTGTATAGAAAAGTTATTACAAAACCGGTTGAACTGCCAAAAAGTTATTACAATTAAGTTGACAACCTGAAATGTAACAAAACTCAAAATGTAATAAACTTTCTGAAAGTTGTCTTTTTCTAAAATAATTCTTTAACAACAACAACAACGAAAAAGAAAGAACCGATACTAATAGATAAATAACGTTAAACATCAGTTCTAAGAAATGTTGATTGTTTGATATAAATGAAAATGTAGGAGTAACAGTAAATGTTAAGTGTAACAATTTTATTACAAAACCGGTTGAACTGCCAAAAAGTTATTACAATTCAGGTTGACAACCTAAATGTAATATTTTTTTTTGTATCCTAACCAGTTTTTTAATAATTTAATTACAATTCAGGTTTTATTACAATTCAGGTTGTAACATAGCTTATAGCTTATTACAATGCTCGCATGCCCCTGTTTCATATTTGCATATGTACTTTACATTTCTGGTTACGCGAAAGGCACATCGAAGCCTACTTCATTATAACAAAGTCAAGTATATAAGGTTAAAATACGGTCTTTCGTGTTGTTATATTTGTTCTGTCCTTTATATGAATTTATTCCAATACTGTCAGCATTGAGAACAGTTTTCAGATTCAGCTCTAGCTTAGGTGTGTGAGATGGATTCCATTATCACAATTTACAAAAAGGAAAAAAAAATTGGGATCCCCACAGAGGTTTTTCCCATTAAAATTTTTTATTTATGTTTTGGGTTTCCCCCCGAGGGTTCGCCCCCTTTCGAGAATTTTGTTTAGCACATCAATCTTGTTCTTGCAATTTTAACAGATTTTTGGGGTGTTAGAGCAAAATAAATCAGCATTTCCGGGTTTAAAACGATATCTTATTATTTTAAATTTTTTTTTAAAAAATCTTGGAATAAATGGTTTTGGCAGGGAAAAAATTTGCATGATTTAAAAAAATTTTTTATTATAAATCTTTAAAAATTTACATGTTATTTTTTTTTCAGAATGTTCTCACAAAAACAAAAAATTTTTTTTTTAACAAAATTTTCTTTAAAAAGTCTTTTTCTATTTGTAATTCAAAACAGATGGGAAAAGGGTTTTTTATCAGATTTATGAAATTTTTAAAAATTGTTACTGTCCTTAATTTTTAGAGTGCCTCACTTGAAAAAATTAACGGGAAAAAGAGCCCAAAATTCTCTGTGGGAGATGTTCCCCTTTTTATGGGAAAGGAAAACCCCACAATCAGTTTTTTTATTTCCCATAAAGGATAAAAGATAAGGTTTTTAATTAAACTTTTAAATTAAAAAGGTATTTTGGAAATATTCTGTTAAAGGGTTTTTGATTTTTTCTTTAAATTTTTTCATTTGGTTTTTTTTGGGATTTTTTTAACGCCATTCGAACCAAAAATTCCCGGCCAAAAATCTCGCGGTAAAATTTTAAACCCAAACCCGGGTTCACTCGTTTTCTTTCTACAAAATCCCCAAATTTTCTGAAAAAACCCCGTGAGAGATACAATCTACAGAAGTAACATAAGTCACACCTCTGAATTCAAAAATGGATAATGTCCACGCCCCTAGCACCGGCTTAAGCAGAATAAATATTTAAATTTAATTGGGAAATTTTGAAACATGCGCAAATGTGTTCACATGGACTTGTAAATTTGAAATGTCTCAAAAATCTTCTTTTCTGAAAAAATAATGCATAGCGCTTAGATACTTTGCTTGTAGCATAACCTTGTGGTCTTTTACAAGAGTTTTGTAAAACATGCTCCGTGGGTCAAAATTGACCCCGCCCAGGGGGTCACCTAGTTTATATAAACTTGTATAAGAAAATACTTTTAAGCTTAGATATTTAGCATGTAATATTGCCTAGTGAACCTCTAGTATGCTTGTTTGTATTGATTATCTGTCCTTGGAAATGTCTGCGGGTGGCTTTGAGCATATATTGGTCATCATTGACCATTTTACCCGTTATGCTCAAGCTGTGCATGCCCCTGGAGTCAAAATTGCCACCCGCCCTAGGGGTCACTTACTTTACATATACTTATAAAGTAAAAATCTCACAAAAATCTTCTCTGGAATAACAATGCCCAGAGCATAGTTCTTTTGCTTGTAGAACCACCTTATGTTTTTCTACAAAAATTAAACAAATCATGTCCGGTGGATTACAATTGAACCTCTGCCTGTGTTTTACTACAAAAATAAAACAAATCATGTCCAGTGGATTACAATTGAACCTCTGTCTGTGGTTCACATAGTGTTTAAAGACTTGTTTGAGAAAGTACATTTAAGTCTTCTTTTGCGAAATTTCAATTCAAACAGCTAAGCTATTTGGCATGTAGCATTGTCTAGTGAGCATCTACAAATGTTGTTGTCATGTATGAAATATGGCCCCAGCTTTCGGAGGATATATAATTATGCAGCCTGGAGAGATAAATAGTAAACACAATGTGACCTCATTACTGGCTTTAACCTTTTCTAGCAATGACCATTTTTTTCATTTACTTGTTTGGAGTCTTTTCGTCTGTTTGTTCTTGTTGTTTGTGTGGATAGGGGTTGAATAAATAATCATGTACAGGTTATAGTTTATTTGACAAACATAGGATTTAGGAGAAATCTAACTTACATTGTAACACTAATAAGACATTGTCGTAAATAAATTAGATAATAAGCGGAAAGGGCGGTAGACACGCGACCTTTAGTAAAACAATCACAAGATAGTTTTAAACATTAATTTTTTTAAACATTTATATATTAAGAGCTGAATGATATACAATTCCCAAGCCTTTCTCGTTTACTTTATAAAATATAACATAATAAAAAAGCAAAAGCAGCAATAAAAATGCGATGAACCAGTAATATTTAAAGAAATTTAAGGTAGATTGTTGTCAAACCATGAAACGAATATCCTTATTTTGTACATCAAGTTTTATGTCATTTATTCGTATACACTTTTTTATTGCTTTATATACTAAATATACGTGTTATATTATTTTTTCACCTTAAAGTTGATGACAGATACAGGTTTTAAACGAAGAAGATGATGATATAAACTAAAAAAATGGCGATTAGAGTCATGATGATGATGATGATGTTTGTTGTGGTGGTGATTGTGGTGGTGATAGTGATGATGATACTGGTGATGATGATGGTTATGATGATAATGAGGGTGACTATCATGATGATGATTGTGGTGGTTGTTGTGATGATGAAAGGCCTGCAAAGCGAGCATTACGATAACGCGAGTATCTCTAGAAGTGGTTTTGAAAACTTTCGCCGGAAGTACATCAAAATTATGGGTGATGGTGGTAATGATGACAATGATGTTGATTATGGTTGTTGTGGTGACCACGGTGATAATGGTGAGGATGGTGGTGGTGGTTGTGGTGGTGATCATGCTTGATTATGATATGCTATTGAAATTATGATTAATATATTTTGTAGCTGCCTAAAATCTTTAATTCGACTGTCAGTAGTCCGGAAATATATTTTTAAATCATAATGGTCGAAAAACAGTCTAATACAAAAGTTATAAGGTAAAGTAATCGTGACTTACAAAAATGTACGTTAAAATACGATTAACCCCTTTGAAATGCCCATATTTAACTTTTTGTTGGGCGGCGGAATTAACCACATGGGCCAGAATATCTTCGAAATTGCTGGTACGGTGGTTGTACCCTTATAAGCGGCGACTTTTCTGGCTGTTATTCTATACAATGTCATCTTTTGTTGGCGATTCTAGGAGGCAACGACAACTGCATCTTCTTACAATGCGACCTTCTTTCTGAGTTAGTCACGCAGTTCAATTAATAATCTCTGCTTGACCTTTACCTGGCGTGTGCCTACTAGGCTACTACTACTAAGATTTCGTTCCTTTTTTTATTGACTATTCCATGTTCAAGAGTATCCAATATTTTTGAGATTGTGTTTGGTCAGACAGGCAGATTCTTACAATGTAAACAATTTAACAGACAGATTGCGCGGGCAAACGAGTTTATTATGTGTGAATATGTTTCAATAATATTTAAGAACTCCCAGACTCCAACAGTTTAAATGTCACGGTTCAGAACTGTTCACTATTTAGGGAGAAGATGTGAAAAGCGGCCGGATAGCTCAGTCCGGTAGAGCCGCGAACAGTATTCCGAGGGTCCCGGAATCGAGTCCCGGTCAGGCTGCACATTTTTCTCACCCTGTGACATTAATACATTTAACACTCAATATGTCGAATTTCAAGGGAGCAGACATTTCATATTTTGTTAAATTTCAATAAAACCATAAAACCGTTAACTGTGTTTAGCTAAAACAAAGTACCACTATAAGTAGCATTAGATGTTAGTTTGTATCATTTTAAATCACATATCATATAAACATATCAACGTGTGAAAGGCAAGTAAATATAAATGGTTAACAAAGTATTTTGTAAAATTTCTCTTACAAATAAACATTTCCTATAATCAAGTGAACATAAACATTAAATATCTTATCTTCTGTTAGCAATGTTTCATTAACAATATCAAAGTCTGAAAATTTATAAGAAATGTAAAGCTTAATGACAGTATTAGTAATTTTAGCAGAGTTTAAGATATTAACCTTCTAAAATGAGCTTTTAAATGGCGTTGTTTTGGCTTGAGAAATAACGATATGGAATGTTCAACAGTACAATAACAATCCTGTAAATTCAATTTTCTACAATACTGAATATCATTCACAATAAAGCACACCTCTTTACAAAATGTAAATTTTAAACAATGACATAAACAAATAGAAACTCGCAGTCCGATTTTGTTTTGCTATATAAATACGTTGTGAAGTATGCATTAAAAGTTTCAAATACATTTGATTATCCAATATTTTACATTCGGATGAACAATTGTATGAAATGGTTAACCAGGACAACATGAAGTATTAGGCGACTTTATTACAATATGATTCAAGTTCGCCGTGGTAGGTTTATTGTTTCTTGCAATGTCTCATGGTGATTCATTTTTTATGTATTTGAATCAAGTTAGTGATAAAAAATCTTTATTTACCAGGTTTTATTTTATGCTTTTTAGTGGATTACTGATTTATCCGTGAAAATTATATTTGATAATTTCACAGTGAAATTTATCAAAATATAATTTCACACTTTTCAATGACGAAATTACTTTTTTAAGATTTTCCCCATGTGGTACCTCAATTTTATTTTTGGTGACTATTCCGACAATGTCAGGCTGTTTAAAGAAAAGCAAAGCTGAAATTCATAAATAACTTATATGTCAAAAGTAATAAAAAGAAGAAAACTTACAGTAAGTTACTTCTATTCATTCAAATTACCAATCACCAAATATCGTCTTTTTAATTTTTTGTTTCATTTTTACAGTCTGAAAAATACATTCCTTCAACATGCAAAACTGCATTGATGACATTTGGGAATATTTAAGTATCCTACGAGCAATAACTGCCGTATGCTTTATGAAAACTTGAAAAGCAATGGCAGCTTTCAGTCGAAGAATATGTAAACAACCTAGCGTTCGTAAGGCTTCCAAGTTTTCCAATTTCCTATCCACTTTTTTTAATGTTTACACATCTGTCAACACTTATTTATTGTCTGTTACAATCCTCAAATAAGTTTTCTTTCTTTTAAAAAGGTGTATGACTAACAAATCCTAATGATATCCCTCTGAATCAAACACAATTATTTTCATCCAGTGAAATACACAACTTTAAAAATGGCGGCCGCTTACATTTAAGATAGCCAGGACTAATATAAATTCGCAGTCAGTAACAGAAATATCGATGGATGGTTGGACTTTTTCTCCTACTAGAATTGTTTGTTTTTATTATTTAAACAAGCGACCAGACATATTTTTTAATAAGATGAATACTATCACCACCATTTAACGTTGATTGTGGAACTTATTTTTCAGCCCATGACTTCTTGTATTTAACGAGAAATTCGACTTTTTTGAGGCTCTAAATGGGGAAAACAGATTTTAATATTAACGTAAACATTATGGAAATTTCGTTTTAACTTGTTTTTAAGCATAAAATAAAAAGAAAATGTGTTTGTTTGTTGTGTAAGATGTAATTTTATTTCATCTCGTGAACTTTAAAAACAGTATTCTCACTCGTGGCTACGCCACTCGCGAGAATACTGTTTTTAAAGCCCACTCGATGAAATGATATTTTATCTTACACACATACAAACAAATATCCTTTCTATATTTTTGGTACTAAAATAAGTATCGTCATCTTTATTATTTAAAATATTGAACTTTTTTCTTTATTC
The DNA here is from genome assembly GCF_026571515.1 of Ruditapes philippinarum. Taxonomy (NCBI): domain Eukaryota; kingdom Metazoa; phylum Mollusca; class Bivalvia; order Venerida; family Veneridae; genus Ruditapes; species Ruditapes philippinarum. The sequence continues at coordinate 586,717 of NW_026858164.1, forward strand.
TGACCCTTCGTAATTTGTGAAGTTAGCAGCCTAACAGCCTGGCAACCTAACAGCCTAAAGTAAAATATGGATAGTACAAACATGAAAATCGTTGGAAATGAATCAGTAGCACTTAGACGAGGAAAGGTCTAAGTAAGTTCTACTGATTCATTTCCTTATACGCGCATGGTAGACAGCAGATACACGATCTTCGATATAACATGGCGGCACAACCGGAGCTTTATATAATGTTTAAGCTTATTTTAGAATATAGATAAAGTTGCTGATTCTTTTATATGTAATTACATGTATCTGAATTTTGAATTATTAACAAACAGGAAAAACATTGATGCAACATTCCATTATCACAATCACAAATGGAAATAAAATTGCATCACACAGAGTTTACCACATTAAAATATTTATTTATGTTTTGGTTCCCCTCGAGGGTTCGCCCCATTTCGAGAATATGTCAGCACAGTCAATCTGTGTTCTTGCAATTGTAACAGATGTTGGGATGTTAGAGCACATAAATCAGCATGTCGTTAACACGATATCTATTATTGAAATTTTTTATAATTATCTTGGAATAAATGTATGGCAGCAAATAAATAGCATGATTAAACAATTTTGTTATTATCACACTTTAATTGACATGTTATTTTCTTCAGAATGTTCTCACATAACAAATTTCTTTTTAACATTATCTTTAAAAAGCTTGTCTATGTGTAATTCAAAACAGATGGAATGGTATTTATCAGATGATGAATGTTTTAAAGTTGTAACTGTCTAGTTCAGAGTTCCTCACTTGAATAATTAACAGAAAATGAAGCAAAATCTCTGTGGTAGATGTTTGTCTTCATGGAAGGCATACTCACATATCAGTTTTATATCGATATGGATAAAAGATAAGGTCTTAATTAGCTTTATAATACAGGTATTTTGGAAATATTCTGTATGGGTTTTGATTTTATCTTGAATTGTTTCATTTGTTTTTCTGGGATTTTTAACGCCGATTCGAACACATTCCCGGCCATATCTCGGCGGTAGATTCACCAAGCCGGCTTCACTCGGTTACTTACTACAAGTCCCATATGATTTCTGAATAACCTGTGAGAGATAAAATCTACAGAAGTAACATAAGTCACACCTCTGAATTCAAAAATGGATAATGTCCACGCCCCTAGCACCGGCTTAAGCAGAATAAATATTTAAATTTAATTGGGAAATTTTGAAACATGCGCAAATGTGTTCACATGGACTTGTACATTTGAAATGTCTCAAAAATCTTCTTCTCTGAACAAATAATGCCTAGCGCTTAGATACTTTGCTTGTAGCATAACCTTGTGGTCTTTTACAAGAGTTTTGTAGAACATGCTCCGTGGGTCAAAATTGACCCCGCCCAGGGGGACACCTAGTTTATATAAACTTGTATAAGAAAATACTTTTAAGCTTAGATATTTAGCATGTAATATTGCCTAGTGAACCTCTAGTGAGCTTGTTTGTATGGATTATCTGTCCTTGGAAATGTCTGCGGGTGGCTTTGAGCATATATTGGTCATCATTGACCATTTTACCCGTTATGCTCAAACTATCCCCAGTGCATGCCCCTGGAGTCAAAATTGCCACCCGCCCTAGGGGTCACTTACTTTACATATACTTATAAAGTAAAAATCTCACAAAAATCTTCTCTGGATTAACAATGCCCAGAGCATAGTTCTTTTGCTTGTAGAACCACCTTATGTTTTTCTACAAAAATTAAACAAATCATGTCCAGTGGATTACAATTGAACCTCTGTCTATGGTTCACATAGTGTTTAAAGACTTGTTTGAGAAAGTACATTTAAGTCTTCTTTTGCGAAATTTCAATTCAAACAGCTTAGCTATTTGGCATGTAGCATTGTCTAGTGAGCATCTACAAATGTTGTTGGTCATGGTGAAATATGGCCCCGTTCGGGATATTTTATAATTATGCAGCCTGGAGAGATAAATAGTAAACACAATGTGACCTCATTACTGGCTTTAACCTTTTCTAGCAATGACCATTTTTTTCATTTACTTGTTTGGAGTCTTTTCGTCTGTTTGTTCTTGTTGTTTGTGTGGATAGGGGTTGAATAAATAATCATGTACAGGTTATAGTTTATTTGACAAACATAGGATTTAGGAGAAATCTAACTTACATTGTAACACTAATAAGACATTGTCGTAAATAAATTAGATAATAAGCGGAAAGGGCGGTAGACACGCGACCTTTAGTAAAACAATCACAAGATAGTTTTAAACATTAATTTTTTTAAACATTTATATATTAAGAGCTGAATGATATACAATTCCCAAGCCTTTCTCGTTTACTTTATAAAATATAACATAATAAAAAAGCAAAGCAGCAATAAAAATGCGATGAACCAGTAATATTTAAAGAAATTTAAGGTAGATTGTTGTCAAACCATGAAACGAATTTCCTTATTTTGTACATCAAGTTTTATGTCATTTATTCGTATACACTTTTTTTATTGCTTTATATACTAAATATACGTGTTATATTATTTTTTCACCTTAAAGTTGATGACAGATACAGGTTATAAACGAAGAAGATGATGATATAAACTAAAAAAATGGCGATTAGAGTCATGATGATGATGATGATGTTTGTTGTGGTGGTGATTGTGGTGGTGATAGTGATGATGATACTGGTGATGATGATGGTGATGATGATAATGAGGGTGACTATCATGATGATGATTGTGGTGGTTGTTGTGATGATGAAAGGCCTGCAAAGCGAGCATTACGATAACGCGAGTATCTCTAGAAGTGGTTTTGAAAACTTTCGCCGGAAGTACATCAAAATTATGGGTGATGGTGGTAATGATGACAATGATGTTGATTATGGTTGTTGTGGTGACCACAGTGATAATGATGAGGATGGTGGTGGTGGTTGTGGTGGTGATCATGCTTGATTATGATATGCTATTGAAATTATGATTAATATATTTTGTAGCTGCCTAAAATCTTTAATTCGACTGTCAGTAGTCCGGAAATATATTTTTAAATCATAATGGTCGAAAAACAGTCTAATACAAAAGTTATAAGGTAAAGTAATCGTGACTTACAAAAATGTACGTTAAAATACGATTAACCCCCTTTGAAATGCCCATATTTAACTTTTTGTTGGGCGGCGGAATTAACCACATGGGCCAGAATATCTTCGAAATTGCTGGTACGGTGGTTGTACCCTTATAAGCGGCGACTTTTCTGGCTGTTATTCTATACAATGTCATCTTTTGTTGGCGATTCTAGGAGGCAACGACAACTGCATCTTCTTACAATGCGACCTTCTTTCTGAGTTAGTCACGCAGTTCAATTAATAATCTCTGCTTGACCTTTACCTGGCGTGTGCCTACTAGGCTACTACTACTAAGATTTCGTTCTTTTTTTTATTGACTATTCCATGTTCAAGAGTATCCAATATTTTGAGATTGTGTTTGGTCAGACAGGCAGATTCTTACAATGTAAACAATTTAACAGACAGATGCGCGGGCAAACGAGTTTATTATGTGTGAATATGTTCAATAATATTTAAGAACTCCCAGACTCCAACAGTTTAAATGTCACGGTTCAGAACTGTTCACTATTTAGGGGAGAAGATGTGAAAGCGGCCGGATAGCTCAGTCGGTAGAGCCGCGGAACAGTATTCCGAGGGTCCCGGGATCGAGTCCCGGTCAGGCTGCACATTTTTCTCACCCTGTGACATTAATACATTTAACACTCAATATGTCGAATTTCAAGGGAGCAGACATTTCATATTTTGTTAAATTTCAATAAAACCATAAAACCGTTAACTGTGTTTAGCTAAAACAAAGTACCACTATAAGTAGCATTAGATGTTAGTTTGTATCATTTTAAATCACATATCATATAAACATATCAACGTGTGAAAGGCAAGTAAATATAAATGGTTAACAAAGTATTTTGTAAAATTTCTCTTACAAATAAACATTTCCTATAATCAAGTGAACATAAACATTAAATATCTTATCTTCTGTTAGCAATGTTTCATTAACAATATCAAAGTCTGAAAATTTATAAGAAATGTAAAGCTTAATGACAGTATTAGTAATTTTAGCAGAGTTTAAGATATTAACCTTCTAAAATGAGCTTTTTAAATGGCGTTGTTTTGGCTTGAGAAATAATGACATGGAATGTAGTACAATAACAATCCTGTAAATTCAATTTTCTACAATACTGAATATCATTCACAAAAAAGTACACTTCTTTACAAAATGTAAATTTTAAACAATGACAATAAACAAATAGAAACTCGCAGTCCGATTTTGTTTTGCTATATAAATACGTAGTGAAGTATGCATTAAAAGTTTCAAATACATTTGATTATCCAATATTTTACATTCGGATGAACAATTGTATGAAATGGTTAACCAGGACAACATGAAGTATTAGACGACTTTATTTACAATATGATTAAGTTCGCCGTGGTAGGTTTATTGTTTCTTGCAATGTCTCATGGTGATTCATTTTTTATGTTATTTGAATCAAGTTTAGTGATAAAAAATCTTTATTTACCAGGTTTTATTTTATGCTTTTTAGTGGATTACTGATTTATCCGTGAAAATTATATATTTTGATAATTTCACAGTGAACATTATCAAAATACAATTTCAAACTTTTCAATGAAGAGACAACTTTTTTAAGATTTTCCCCATGTGGTACCTCAATTTTATTTTGGTGACTATTCCGACAATGTCAGGCTGTTTAAAGAAAAGCAAAGCTGAAATTCATAAATAACTTATATGTCAAAAGTAATAAAAAGAAGAAAACTTACAGTAAGTTATTTCTATTCATTCAAAATTACCAATCACCAAATATCGTCTTTTTTAATTTTTTGTTTCATTTTTACAGTCTGAAAAATACATTCCTTCAACATGCAAAACTGCATTTGATGACATTTGGGAATATTTAAGTATCCTACGAGCAATAACTGCCGTATGCTTTATGAAAACTTGAAAAGCAATGGCAGCTTTCAGTCGAAGAATATGTAAACAACCAGCGTTCGTAAGGCTTCCAAGTTTTCCAATTTCCTATCCACTTTTTTAATGTTTACACATCTGTCAACACTTATTTATTGTCTGTTACAATCCTCAAATAAGTTTTCTTTCTTTTAAAAAGGTGTATGACTAACAAATCCTAATGATATCCCTCTGAATCAAACACAATTATTTTCATCCAGTGAAATACACAACTTTAAAAATGGGCCGGCCCTTACATTTAAGATAGCCAGGACTAATATAAATTCGCAGTCAGTAACAGAAATATCGATGGATGGTTGGACTTTTTCTCCTACTAGAATTGTTTGTTTTTATTATTTAAACAAGCGACCAGACATATTTTTTAATAAGATGAATACTATCACCACCATTTAACGTTGATTGTGGAACTTATTTTTCAGCCCATGACTTCTTGTATTTAACGAGAAATTCGACTTTTTTTGAGGCTCTAAATGGGGAAAACAGATTTTAATATTAACGTAAACATTATGGAAATTTCGTTTTAACTTGTTTTTAAGCATAAAATAAAAAGAAAATGTGTTTGTTTGTTGTGTAAGATGTAATTTTATTTCATCTCGTGAACTTTAAAAACAGTATTCTCACTCGTGGCTACGCCACTCGCGAGAATACTGTTTTTAAAGCCCACTCGATGAAATGATATTTTATCTTACACACATACAAACAAATATCCTTTCTATATTTTTGGTACTAAAATAAGTATCGTCATCTTTATTATTTAAAAATATTGAACTTTTTTCTTTATTCTGACCCTTTCGTAATTTGTGAAGTTAGCAGCCTAACAGCCTGGCAACCTAACAGCCTAAAGTAAACTATGGATAGTACAAACATGAAAATCGTTGGAAATGAATCAGTAGCACTTAGACGAGGAAAGGTCTAAGTAAGTTCTACTGATTCATTTCCTTATACGCGCATGGTAGACAGCAGATACACGATCTTCGATATAACATGGCGGCACAACCGGAGCTTTATATAATGTTTAAGCTTATTTTAGAATATAGATAAAGTTGCTGATTCTTTTATATGTAATTACATGTATCTGAATTTTGAATTATTAACAAACAGGAAAAACATTGATGCAAAGCATCAAAGGGCTTCCAAGCAAGTGACGATGAATAAGTAGACATCTGATGACCAATCTTCTTATATTTTTTTTTCAATGGTTACAGTGGATTTTACCAGAACTGTTAGCTCACGTGAGCTTGCTCAGGGTTAGCTATTAGGATCGTTGAATGTCCGTCGTCCGTCCACACTTGTTCGTTAACACTCTAGCGGTCACATTTCTGCCTCAATTATCATCAAACTTTGTCGGGATGCTTATCTAGTTGATAGCTCGGATGAGTTTGAACATGGGTCATCTCAGATGAAAAACAAGGTCACCGGAGCTAAAAAAAAGGTTGTAAACACTCTAGCGGTCACATTTTTGCCTCAATCATCATCAAACTTGGTCAGGATGCTTATCTAGTTAATAGCTCGGATGAGTTCGAACATGGGTTATCTCGGATGAAAACCTAGGTCACCGGAGCTAAAAAAAAGAAAAACTTTGTAAACACTCTAGCGGTCACATTTTTGCCTCAATCATCATCAAACTTTGTCAGGATGCTTCTCTAGGTGGTAGCTCAAATAAGTTCGAACATGGGTCATGTCGGATGAAAAACTAGGTCACCAGAGCTTAAAATAGAAATACCTTGTTAACACTCTAGTGGTCACATCTGGGATGCAAACTAGGTCACCGGAGCTAAAAAAAGAAAACTTTGTAAGCACTCTAGCGGTCACATTTTTGCCTCAATCATCATCAAACTTTGTTAGGATGCTTGTCTAGGTGGTAGCTCAAATAAGTTGGAAGATGGGTCATCCCGGTTGAAAAACTAGGTCACTGGAGCTAAAAATGAAATACCTTGTTAACACTCTTGTGGTCACATTTTTGTCTCAATCATCATCAAACTTAGTCAGAATGTTTGTCAAGGTGATAGCTCTGATGAGTTCGAACATGGGTCATCCGGATGAAAAACTAGGTCACCGGAGCTAAAAATAGAAAAACCCTGTTAACATCCTGATGCTTGTCTAGGTCATTGCTCGGATGAGTTCGAATATGGGTCATCTCGGATGAAAAACTAGGTAACCTGAGCTAAAAATATAAAAATCTTATTAACACTGAAGTAACTACTGTTTTGATCCGAATATCCTGTAAATTGGTATGAAAGTTTGTTTTAATGATTTCTAGGTCAAGTTCGAACATGAGTCATCTCGGATGAAAAACTAGGTCACACCGCCCAAATATGGAAAAACCTTGTTAACACTCTAGTGGTCACATTTTTACTCAATTATCATCAAACTTGGTCAGGATGCTTGTCTAGGTAATTGCTCGGATGAGTTCGAACATGGGTCGTCTCGCATGACAAACTAGGTCACCGGAGCTAAAAAAAGAAAAATCTTGTTAACACTCTAGTGGCTACAGTTTTGATCCAAGTATCCTGGAAATTGGTCTGAAAGTTTGTTTTGATGATTTCTAGGTCAAGTTCGAATATGGGACACCTGGGTAAAAAACTAGGTCACACTGCTCAAATATGGATAATCCTTGTAAACACTCTAGTGGTCACATTTTTGACTCACCTGTCATGAAACCTGGTCAGAATGCTCGTCTAGGTAATTGTTCGGATGAGTTCGATGGGTCAGGTGAGCGATCTAGGGCCATCATGGTCCTCTTGAATATCATAGATGTATGGGCGCACAAAAGACATTGTTCATCATAAACTTTGGTAGGCTTGCTAGAGATAAGAATATTATGAATATACAAAACAGAAGTCAAAATGAAGAATTATTATTATTATTATGATTATTATTATTATCATTATTATTATTATCATTATTATTATTATTATTATTATGCAAAGTGCAGTGCATAAAACCATAACTATATCTAAAGTAATTACATAGTCATTGCCCTTTGTTAGTTGTTACTTTTCCATTGCTTTCTTTTGTCCGGACCATAACTTGAAGACTAATTGTTGGAATTCAATATAACTTCATACAATCGTCAAGCACATTGAGCAAAAGTGCAGTGCAAAAGAACCATAACTCTATCTTGACTAATTACGGAGTTATTGCCCTTTGTTACTTTTCCATTGTTCTTTTTTGTCCGGAGCATAACTTGAAGACTAATGGTTGGAATTCAATACAACTTCATACAATGATCAAGCACATTGAGAGGAAATGCAGTGCACAAGTGTTACTTTTTATTGTCCAGTGCATAACTTGAAAATTAATAACTGGAATTCAATGAAACTTCATACAATGGTCAAGGGCAGTGAGATGAAGTGCAGTGCACATTAATTTAAATGATTTGTCATTATGTTTGATAAAAATGAAATATTCAAATTTCGTGGGACAGGCTAAAGTCCTATTTTTCTAATGAATTAAATAAATAGAATAACTTTGTCTTACGGGATGATTAAATTATAATTTATTTTGTTTCTTTTCGCATGCATTCTTAAAGGATAGACACTACAAATGTAATGATGTCAAACAATTACTTATAATAACTATTATGGCATATGCCAAACGAGGTACGCATCAGGTATATCCGGGTCAGGATTTGTATACATGTACAAGTCGGTGAATTTAAAAAGTTAGTGCAAATAACTACTTAAAGTGGCTTCCTACAAACGTTTTGGATTAAATTTGGACCGGTAAGCGATAGTATTATAGCTGCCTTTTCTCTTTCAACTGTTTGCATGCACTGACATTAGTTTATTATTAAGAAAACGATCGATTTATGTTCAAAATCGTCTTCCTTCGGCTCGGTCAAGCGATGTCCGACCTAGACAAAAGTGCATTTTCGCTTTAAAATTCATCTTTTGTCGTACCAACTGGTCTAATATTGTACATTTTTCGAAAGAGAAATAATTTCTGCGTAGATTGTACTTTTTTGGTGAAAATTGGTTGACAATAAACAAAGATCTGGGAGGTAAAATAAGGGTTGGTGGTAGTTCCGCTGGCGAATCTTTCTACCTTTACTATATTTATAGTACATGTAATATATGAATGAAATTTTTAAAAACAACTTTCCTTCGTTATTTTATTGAAAATAAGATATTTTAAAACATTTTGAGCGAAAAAAATATTTTATTAGTGAAAAAATATATATAGTTATGAAAATAAGTGGGCATGGTCATGTACATGTATACTTTCCAAGCCACGCACCGACTGCCTTTGTTCTTCTATTGCTTTATGACAATTAGTACAGTTAAAGTGTTTAAATATTTTTAACAAAATACTACTCTGTTTATATTTTGCTATTTTTTGACAAATAATTTAGCGCTTCTTTTCCAATTAAAGGCATCTTTCAATTTACTTGCCCTTTCTAACGCAGTACTAATTTATTCGTTTAAAAGGCATAATGTTATATGTCTGTTGTGCACTTTGCAATTTTACGCTTGACAAGAATAAGAAAAATGATAAAAAACGGGAGTTAACAATGTTTCATTAGTAGCATCAGTAGTGTTGTATTATCTCCCTTTCCTCTCCCCCCTTATCGCACGCTTTTCCGTCTAGTGTTATACATGTGATATTATTTTACATGAAACTTTTAGTTATTTTTCTGTTATATCTTGTTCAGTACGAATTATTACAAGAGAAGATGATCATTTATACTTGAAGGTTTGTTTTCTGTGTGTTTCATTACCATAAATATTTGTGGTGGTCCGGTTGTCATCCTCAGACAATTATATGAGCCGCGTCACGACAAAATCAACATAATGTGTTTGCGACCAGCATGGATCCAGACCAGCCTGCGCCTCCGCGCAGTCTGATCAGGATCCATGCTGTTCGCTTACAAACCCTATAACAAGTAGAGAAACTGATAGCGAACAGCATGGATCCTGATCAGACTGCGTGGATGCGCAGGCTGGTCTGGATCCATGCTGGTCGCAAACCCATTATGTTGGTTTTGTCGTGACGCGGCTCATATATTGGCTAACCCATCAAATAGCTGAATATAGGATTGTGTGGCTAGTAATTGTGTAATTAGTCATTTCGCTCTCAGGAATCATGCAAGGTATAAAATCACACAACAAAAAATAATGTGAATAGATAATTACATTTAATGAACTAGTTTTGACCTCGACGATGTTTACTTCTTAAAAGATGCTCAAAATAAACGTATCGTAAAATGAGCCGCGTTACGACAAAACCAACATAATGGGTTTGCGACCAGCATGGATCCAGACCAGCCTGCGCATCCGCGCAATCTGATCAGGATCCATGCTGTTCGCTTATCAAATCTACAACAAGTGGAAAAACTGATAGCGAACAGCATGGATCCTGATCATATCATTATGTTGGTTTTGTCATGACACGGCTCAAATGCTTTCATGTTTCTGGTTAATATTTCTCAATAACCTATTCAGTTATTGTTTTGTAGTTTTTAACGCTCATTTCAAACAGTTGAAGAAAATACATGATGATTTTAGAAAAAAACATCTTCTTCTTAGCACGTGTCTAAAGACCGGAAACAGAAAAAGTCTGAATTTTCCATTCAGTTTATTTAGTTCAAAATTGTTCAATATACATGTTTTAACTGCAGAAAATTTAAATTTTGAAGTTGAAGTTATTTGAAACTTGTTATTTATAACAGGCAGACACAATTGAATTTAGTGTTTGTTGATAAAATTAACATTCAAATAAACAAATCACGTGAATTAAATGAATATATTAAATTCAAATTCATCATAAAAATGTAAAATAATTTAATTTATACCATAAATAAGTGCAGTCTAAGGACACACATGATATTCAAAACATGTTTCATCTCCGTTTACGTATACAATTATACTCGTATATAGGAAGTTACAAAATTGATATTTACAGTTGCCAGTTTGTCCTGAAGTAAACTTAGAATTTCGTCATCGAAGATAAACAGAATTAACCCTTAGTCTGCTGAATCTTTTAAATAAAATAAATAGAATTGTTCATCTTCCTTTTTATTTACTTTTTTAGTTATTGTTGTTTTTATATTAAAATTCTGAATATACTCAATATGCCGTGCATACACATTATCTTCCTTTCCTCTTTGAATATATCATTGCTTGTTATTGTAAAATGAAAATGATTTAATGGGAAAAAGTGGAATTACACGAGCTTCAAGAAAATAAAGCACATTTCATGAACAATGAATTATGATATAGTTTACTTTCACCAAGTGTTTTATTTATTTGATTTATTTTTAAATTACATATTCTGTAACGTTTCAATATTCTATTTTTTTCGGAGTAACAGTGGTGTTTTACTTTATTTAGTATATATTAAGAAATATCAAAAGAAAGTAGTAAAAAAATAGTTTTGAAAATTTGTCATTCACCAATTAAAAAAGTCATTCTCATGTCTTCATCTTTAACGTATTAGACATGTCAGTGGAAATGACCTGTCATATTAACTCAATTATTAGGTTATGTTAATAAAATAAATCAGGGCCAGGTAATCGTACAAAATAGAAAATAATGCCAAAGTTTACTATGCAATTAAGCACACATTTGATAGATTTTAATGTTTTATCCTCTTGTAAATACTGCAAGTCCTGCTTTCGAAATAGAATATAGTGAAATAAACTCTTACTTTACGAAACGAAAATGTATCTGTTTCGGCGGCATATAATATTAGACTCATTTGATGTAGTCAAATATGAACAATAAATCAAATTCATTGTTTTATGCTTGGTTGTTTATTGTAATATATTGCTATATTGTTTCTTCTATTTTAATATTATTCGTTCAGTTGTTGTCAGTAGTAAAAAACAATCAATTCATACACTTATTCAGTTATATAATAAACGCAGACGAAAATAAATTATGACTCACTAATAAAAAAGAAGTATAATTACTTTATATGAAGCTAGTCATTCTTCTTAATTACAAAAAATGTGTATAGACGGCTTTATTATAAACAATATAAACTGTATAATATTTTAAAACTGTGGTCTTTCCATATCATCAAACTTCTCTCCCTTTTTTAATTTCATGGGTAAAACATCAATCAATCAATAATCTATCATCAACAATTACTGTACATTTATATACATAATCCCTATTAACCCATTATAAAGGCTATCTGCTTTGAAACAGATTCCTCTATTTGTTACATTTGTTTGATATAATTGTAAGTTTTATTCACCCAGCCTACCTATGAACGCTTTATATTTCATCGACTTTCTACAGATAATGTTGATCACTTAGGAAAAGGATTTGGTGTTAACTTAACTGATCAATACGTATAAACTTACTAAAAAGTCAAATAATATTTTTTCCTATTTCAGCTAAGTGATCATCGACTTATGTGGTGAATATTTAAATTTCCTGAGAATTAAACACACAACCATTACAATAAATATATGTTATCCGGAACTCGGCAAATGTGGGGTTTGCCAGGCTAAGCAAACCTTTTACCGTTGTAGCTTCACGGTGCACTACCGATCGCAATAGTCAACCTGTCGCACTTATTTTTGAAGCAGTAATTGTAAACAGTTTTTTTACCTGGGAAAACCCAAAATATACTTTATTCCGGAGTAAGTCTATTTATCAAATATATAGACCTGCTTTAAATAAATTAAGAAAACGCCATTTTTACGGAACATGTAATTGTTATAATAATATATTGTCTTATCAATCTGTTTTGAATCTTAAGAAGTTATGAGCGCAATCACCATTCAATTTTGAAAGAAAATAATCTTATATGATCAATACATAAACTTGCCAGCATGTAATTACTTGGTGGTGCTCTCATGGAATTAAACTTGAAAATATATGCCGGAACAATTACATGCATTGTCACCATTATGTTTTCAATGACTGCATTGTATTTTATATTTTAAGAAAGGGAAAGGTAAAATAGGGTGGACAGCATTTATTTCAGATGGTATGGATGTGAAACCATATGAGAGTTACGAGTGTTTACGAGTGTATGATAAAGTATTCATAAGAAAAATCATGTTATTATATACGTTTAATGAGCAATTACTCAGGTTTGGTTTAATACATGATAACATAACATAGGTATTGTGAGTATATATAAATATGCATGTATATATACTTGTGTCAAAAGCAGCTACTTATATCAAAGCTACATGTAAATTTATCAGTCAGTAAATATTACATGTCATAAGCAATATACATATTATAAAACAATATATACAAATTGCTTAAAGACATTTACATTATCATTCGGAAGTAAAAATGGTATAAAAACGAATCTATATTACATGTGCAAGATTTGTGCTAAACATAGTCAGGTATAGCTAAAAATTAAATAACATTGACTATATTTCAAAATATTATCTAAAAAAACCTGTTACAGGTGGCCATACTTCTGTCCAAGAGAGGCTTTTTAAACAAAAGCATTCTCTTATTCGAAAGTACATTTCGAAACATCTTATTGATTTAACATCTGTTCATGAGTCTCTAAAATTACAAAGAAAATATCATTTAAAAAATAAAATGCCCATAAAACATAACAGTCAATTATTTTTGTTTTAAAATGGAAAAAATGTAATGTAATTTGGTGCAAAATCAAGCCTTGGTCTCTAAAAATATGCAACCATGTTTCTTTCTTAGAAAACCATCCGTATAATGTGTTACTATTCGTATATCGAAGGAAATACGTGTATGATTAAGATACGAGTCGCGTCACGACAAAACCAACATAGTGCGTTTGCGACCAGCATGGATCCAAACCAGCCTGATAAGGATCCATGCTGTTCGTTATCAGTTCTCTTCTTGTAATAGGGTTGGTTAGCGAACATCGTGGATCCTGATCAGACTGCGAGGATGCGCAGGCTGGTCTAGATCCATGCTGGTCGCAAACCCATTATGTTGGTTTTCTCATGGCCCGGCTCAATTATTAATCTTTCAGATCCGGAAACAAATTGAAATATTTTAATCTTAAATCTTAAATATTTTACAGATACAAATTCAAGTTTAACAGTTGGATTTCGCCATTATAAAGTGACAAACTCAAAAGTTCATTACAAAAACAAAATACAATACACAAAGGTCAAAACCAATTAGACTATAAACTGCACACATTTTATTTTTATTTTGAAAGATGTAATTTGTTATACTCATGACAAAAATATTTTCATCTAAAACATTAAGACCAATTTTACTTTCCATACACATGCACACAAATATATCAGACCAAACAGGAATATTCATTTTATATCTCAACAATTATATTGTCTTATTTTTCTTCAGTTTGAAAGTAATAATAAACACACTTGCTTGATATAACACAATCTATCACTCGACTCTCATTAAGTCTTATTATGCAAAATAGGTAACACATGAATTATTATGTCCGAATTATCCTCTTCTTCATATCTATTTTTGTCACCATGTCGACAGAGAATAATTAATGCATCAACAGAAGACAGCCAGCATGTAATAAATTGCAAGATATGCCCATGATGGCCTTATACTTTGACATTCAAGTCACGCGCTTAGTTTAAATTCGGTGTTTAGCAATACAACACTTGCTTACAAGTGGTTTTTTGTCCTTTTAGCGCTCTTCTACTCAATCAACATTCTACCGCATCAGGAAAAATAAGAGAACATTTATAGATCCATAATGGTGCAAACTTATATTCAATTTGTCTATAATGTTTGCAATGGAACTGTCAAGTTTTCTTTTATCGTGTTTATTACAGAACGGCAAATTAAAACATTTAAGCTTTAATGCCTACTTCGAACAATCACTCATGTCAATTTTGAAATCAAATAAATTGCAAATGAGGCAATTAAATGTCTTTTGATTTCAAATTAATGTCAATTACATATTAGCATTTTTATCTCCATCCGCATCATTTGTTAAATTTAACTGCAAGCTTAGCGCCTATATTCGCTATACAGTTGCATGTTATTTCCCTCTTCAGATATCCACTGATACCTGATCCATAAATCATGTTGCTTTTATCCAATATAGACGGTGATGTTCCGTATTTAAATACCTAATTATTTCTAGCTGTCATAATAGTGTTACACATTAGACATGTCTTATGCAAGCTTTCATGACATTTTCTCCTATCGTTCACTTTGAAATGTAACTTTATTAAAATACATGTCAAAAGAAATTTCCTTTATAACACAGTTAGTGTGTATATAAAATGTTATTCAGGAATATTCAAATACATTTACTTTAATAAAAAAGAACTACTTTTCTGGAACATGGATTCATATAATTACACCATTAACTTTTTCGGTCATAAAATGTTGTCGATGTCACTAGGAAGTCCTTTATCACGCAATCCCATTTTAAGAAGATCTTTCACTGTCTCACTTAATTTATCATTTAATAAACCAGATTTGACCTTCGATTTGTTCAATATATCCGACTTATTTTCCAGGATATCTTTAGCAAAAGATAATTTTGATCCTCCAATATCAGCAGAATACACAACACTTTCCGTTGTCGTTTTGATGGTTTCTAAATATGGTTTTGTTGCCCCGGTCTGTGTTACAGTTCCAATAGACGTACTGACTGACTGTTCCTTCAGAGAAACGCTTTTGGAGCTCCTAGGATTTTCTGCTATAAGGATACTTGCCGTGGTTCCAGTAACTGGTGTTTCCGTTTTGTTAGTTACGTTTTGATTTAAAGTTCTTTTACTGTTATCTGAGATATTGACAATGCTTCTTGTTGTTATATCTTGTAATGTATGGACACTAGGTTTCGTTGAAATTTCAGTAAAAATATGAACCATAGTGCTCGCTGTAAATTTTTTAGAGTTAAATGCAGTCGTTGTTGTTGCAATTTCATTGTTGCCTAATTGAGTTGTTGTTTCAGTGGATAAAGGCGTTGATGTTGACAACGCTTCTTTTTGTGTTGATTTCGAAATTTCAAGTTTTTCGTTAGCATTTGTATCTTCAATTCCTTGATCAGAATTATTCAAAAGTGTTTTGTTTTTAGCTGTTAACGAGATACCTTTTATGGCAGATGTTTTAGGACTATCGATAGTTGTTGTATCTTTAAACAATTTGTATTTCTCAATGTTAGTTTCAGGTAAGGTTGTGGATGTTGTTAAAATTCCTTCTTTTGATTCCAGCAAAATGGCATTTACACTTTGTTTTGTTGTAGGTGGACTAGCGATACTTTGTTTGACATTTTCTACAGATGTCTCTGAAAGTCGTTGCTGTTGCGTGATTTCATTCGACATAACTGTCTGAACTGTAGACATCTCAAGCTTAGTAGTTTTTGGTAAGTCGTGACTCACAGTAATCGCCTGTGACATATTTAGTAGCGGTACATTAGTTTGAGACGATACGTTTATATTACTTGTTGATATAATGTCACCAGTTGATTTATATTTGCCCGCCGCAGATTCTGTAGATATTTGTTTTTTATTTATTTCATTGTTGTTATTTGATCCAGATGGGCTTATCTTATCTGGTGATTGTTTATTGAATTCTGTTGTTTTTCTTATTTCAGTTAATATTGCATCACTTTTTGTATTTGTTGTTGATGTTGTCTCTAAACCAGTTGTTACACTTGCCCCAGAAAAACTTTCTGTTGTCCGGTCATTATTCAAATGTTCAACTGATGGTGTTGTTAATTTCGCAGGTTGAGTAATTTCATCTTGAGTGTTAGATGCTTTATTTCCTTTTAAATTTGGCCCATCAATATCTAAATTGATTTTATCTGAAGGTATTGTTGTTATGAATGATCCAGCTGTAGTTTTCTGGTCATAAATATGCGACGATTTATATATTTCCTTCGTTGAAAGGTATGAAGTTGATGGTTTGGCTAAAGTAGATGATTCAATTGTCATTAAATTGGTACTTTTAATTGAGTTTTCTCTTTCATTTGTAATGATATTGTTTTGATCATTAGGTTTTGCTGTAGTTGTACTATTTGACAATTGATCTTGATCTGTTTTTCCAATAAAATTGCTATTTCCAGGGTTTTGAGATATTGTGGTCGGCACGGTTGTTGATACTATGCTTTTATGATGTGTGGTGCTTTCAGTTCTAGTTTGTTCTGTGGTTGAAACGGATTCTACTTCTATTGCTTTCTCTATAAGTTGCAATAAATTTGGTTTATCTGCTACATTGATAATATTTGTTTTCTGAGTGTAAAGACTGTTTTCAACTGGGGTATTCGGCTCTTTATTATATTGTTGTTCAGGCAAACTTGTTGTTGTTTGTTTAATGAATGAAAGTTTCGATGGCACTTTTAATGTTGATTCCTGTTTGATATGAACCGTTGGTTTTGTAACAAGTGTATTTGTCTCCGATTGTATCTTTGGATATGTTATTGCTGACTTTGTAGTTGAAAATAATTTTGGTGATGCTGACGTTACGTTTGATTGAACAGTTTGATGTTGTGTACTTGTTTTTGTCTCAGTTTGTGACATTAAAATAGTTGATGGTACATTACCACCCGTTGACAAAGGGCTTGACGAAGATGATATTTTATCCGAAGGTATTGTTGATTTTTCTGTACTTTTTACCTCTGGCTCTGATAAGTTCATGTTAGCCCCAGGTGAAATTCTAGAAACGGTTGTGTTTACACTTTGAACCGGTATGATACTTGTAGAATCTTTCTGAGATGCCAATGTTGTCGTCTCCATAACTCTGTTTTTCTGTTTTGTAGGAGTGGGATTATCATTAGTATTCAAATCCAACTCGTTGGTGTGTACTGCTGTTGTTGTTGTTGTTATTGTTGTTGTTTCTGAGTATGAAGATGAAACGATGGGTTTTTCGGTTGACCGTGTGCTCGTTTGGTCTGTAATTGGATATGTAGACGTAATTATCCCGTTTGTTCTTTCAGAAATATTCATAGATGATTTAGTTATTGCATTTGTATAATTGTTTTGGACATTTGTAATTGTTGGTTGTGTGCTCTGTTCTGAACTATTGGCAGCCGGTGCTTTTTTGTTTAGCTCACCAGGTGGACAGTTCAATATAACTTTTGGCTTAATTGTATCGCCAACTCTTTCGATCGTGTCTGGTAAAACTGTTTTCTTCTCTTCATCCGTTTGTTTTTCTTTTAAGAAGATACCAGCTAAAGCCTGTGCCAGTTTCGACTTGTCAAAAGCAGACACTGGTTTCTTTTTTTCTTTCTCATATGTATCTTTGACTTCTACAATTTGTCCGGCATCAATAATATTATCTTTGTCGACTTTTTTCTCACAGAAAAAACCTTCACAGTTACTTGGGCACTCGCAGTACCACGTGCAATCCTTTCCTTTTTCTCTACATTTTCCTTCATTTTTACACCATGTGTGGAATATTTTACAAGGGGAGACGCATCTCTTAGAAGGTGTTTTATTAGCTGCCTGTTTCTGTTCAAGAGATTTCCACATATTTAAACAATTGACATAACTAACGTAATCTATGATTAAAACAAAAAGCAGAAAATAGGTTTTTGACACTGACGTAAAAGTTTTCATTTTCCTCGTGTTATTGTCTGCAAATGTCACCATTGCACAGTTTAAATATTTCAACGTTATCCGACAGAAATGCTATAAAGAGTGTTGTTCATATAAAAGACATCTATGAATTGTTCAATTACTCTAGAATTGTACTGAAATAATATATCCATAACAAGTGTTCACATCTTTTAAAGCAAGTAAGTAAGGAGTGATCTTAAATACTCCGAATAATAATCACAAAATATAATATAATATATCCCTCTATGTCAGTTGTTACCGCTGCGGTATAATGTTGACAAAACCTTCTTTGAAATGAACAAAACGTTTATATATGTGTTATGTGTATATTTGACAAGCGGAATGACAAATTGCCTGTCGCCCCGAGATTTGTTAGGCCTGTAGTTTAAAACATGAATTTATAGGGACAACTGATGGATGTACGATCATATATGATATCCGGGCCTTGATTTTTAAATATCTTATCCTAAATATCTTTCTTAAATCTCATATAATACGCCTTAACATTCTTTTAACCATCTAAATAAAAAAATTAAAAGAAATTGTTTCACACAGGTGTAGACATTTGTAACATTTTCTCTGAGGCCAGTGTAAAAATAATGTTGCTTGCTGTTTCCTTTACTTACATTTTGAGGATTAACAGTACTTAATTTGTTTTATAGTTGAATATATCTGTCACTTATTTTATAAAATAATGTTCCAATACACATCTATACTCATGTCTTGTCGGAAGATAAAAGAAGAATTTCTACAGAAATATTGTCCCCGAAAAATTATATGTTCTATTAACAAGAGATACCTGATTAAAAATCTATTTGATGGAAATCAAGGTCGATCAAAAGAAAGAAATAACAACGACAAAGATACAGCTGCAATAAAATATTCATTTTATCTTTGGCCAATGTGTAAAAGGAACAAAAATATAGTTTATGTAACGCACAAGAATTAATCATTGTATTATAAAATTTCGTTTAAAAGGTAAAAAGCATCAACATTTTAAAAATGATGTATTAAGATTTTTGTTTTTCTCAATTTATAAATATTTCGGTGAGATTTATTTATTTAATAAAAACATAAATGGCGCAACGTCTGTAAACATGCTCATAAATATATCAATGAAGCTGTTTTATAATATAAGTATGACAATTATTTTAAAATACATGCAAGGAGTTCATAATGTCAAACCTGGTACCATTTCAAACTTTAGCGTAATTTTATAAGCGAAAAAAAATCATGTTAATATGTTCATGGCATTCAGATAACATTTTCCCTACATGATATGCTGCTCTTTACTAGTGATTTTCTTCCAGTCGAACCGAGTAGTATACGCCTATATAATATATTAGTTTTAGGTAAATCAAAGATAAAGTAACATACTGTAAATTAATATCAAGTTCAATTATATTTCATTTTAATTGGTGACTGAATCTCAGTTCAATATATTAATTGCATAAAACATGTAACATATTTATAGCAAACAATACATGAAATACAACGGAAATGTATGGGTTTTACGTATGTTTATACAATAGTTATTGTCAAAGGTTTTTATTTGTTTGGGTCGTCAGACCAAACAAATAATGGTAGCGAAATTTCAGAGTCTAATGCTGTTAATTGCAAATGCCGAAAGTAGTCCACTTTTTTGAAGCGGTTACTTCCCTTTATATGTACACTAACGTCGAAAAATTCAGGGGAGATCACTGCGTAAAGATGGTCAAAGACAGGCACATTAATTTTCATGCAAAATAATTCCCGAATGGTCGAAGATTTCTAATATTGTTTTATTTATTTTCTGATCGAAAATAAGTAAATACAAAGCGGACATTCAATCTCTGACACAGAAGTTTACGACAAGCCTAACAACAAGTAGTTCTCAAAACAGCTTAAAACTAGCGATTTAAAAGAAAGAAATATTTTTATTTTGTTACAAGTATCCAACAAATTACAACGCATTCAAAGTTTAAAAATAGCGTTGGCTTATAGAATTGTCAATAAATGCACAATCACAAATTACGCGGATGAATATGATTTTATCAATGAAAATACTATTTTTAGCGATGTCGATTACCGAATACTACACAAATCGAGTAGTGGAATATATAGATTCTACATCTCGGACTGTTTGGGCGAGAAGATTTTCGCTAAATTATTCGCTTCAATTTTAAACAACAGGTTTATCCTGAACAAAATACCTCGAAATTAATAAGGATTACAAACCCGAAATGCAATGGTAGTTCTAAATTAAGAATGACCCAATAATATTCAGACATTGTTTGTATAACTTCTCCGTGGTTCAGGGGTAACGCGCTCGCTTAGTGAATGAGAGGTCTGGAGTTCAAATCCCAGTCGAGGAAACTTTTTTTTTAAATTCTTTTTTAAGTGTCTTTGTTAAGGAAGTAGCCATGATATGCAAGGATAAAGTGTAGCTGTCGTAAAAAATGAACATAAATCATATTTTGATGCAACTCTAGTTATGCAGAATTCCGTATGTATCAAACTCAAAATACATAAAAATAAACTTACACAGGTAAATACATACAGATATGCAGTACGATTTAGATTGCAAAGATCAGAAAATACCACAGAACTTGCATCCCTTTGATTCTTTATAAATATACATGCTTATAGTAAGCTCCAGGATTATTTACATTTGTGTTAAACAACAGTTAAAGTCGTTACAAGCCCTGGTTTAGAATAATATGGTTTTCTTCAGGCCGTTCACATATAAATTCACCGTGGCTGAGGGTTTTCGCGCTCGCTTATATAGGAAGCGAGAGGTCTGGAGTTCAAATCCCAGTAAAGGCAACTAATTTTTTTCAAATTGTTTAAGTCAAATAAACATTGGATTGAATATCAGTGTTGCAATTAGTCTTATAGCCAATTTACTACAATTAAAACGCTAGAAAGCATTGGTGGCACTATACATATAATCTCACAACCTGTACCTTTCTGACATTCTGAGACCCAAACAAATTCAGCGCCTTCTGTGCTTTGATTCTGAAGAGCTTATTAATATTGGAGAATGTTTGTTAGTTTCTCAGAAGATTAGCATAATATATAAAATTACATAGATTCTGTTAGTTTCACTTAACAAGTTAACTGCTTTTACAGAATATAATTAATATGTCTAAGTAAATTGTGTGAGTGAAAACGGGGTATATTTACGTCAGAACATAACTCTGAGTTAAGAGAGTTCATAACCGTAGTCAAATTCATATTCAATATCTACAGTAAACCTTTTGTTTTAATGGGATTGTTTTGAAATACATATGCATCATTTCTGTGGGTATGATTCTTTGAAATATTTCATTTCCTCAGTTTTAAGACTTTATTATTTCATCAATGATACCAATATATTATGGTATAATGCAATGAATGCATTGTGTTGACGGTTCATTAACATAATTATGGACAGAATCGTAATTTGTCATAAATATCGTACTATATTTATAATAAACCTTTTATGTTTGAACATTAAATGCCACCTCAGTCTTGCGTTTTATAAGACATTTAATGTTTTACTTTTTGATTGATCTCATTAAATTAAAAAATGTCGTAACGCCCGCGTTAATTTATTGAAATTAAGATTAATTGATAGATAGTGTAGTAATAACATCTTTATTAAAATAAATAAAAAATGAACTTTTGAAATTAAAAACAGCGTTGCCTCAAATTGCAATTAAATGCACAACTTAACTTTATACACTGACGGAAAGAGCACGCGACCCTAAATCGTGAAGGTCATATCAATGATGTTGTTTGTGTTTTTGTTTTTTTTTGGCCTACGCAGATTGTTCATATGCGAGAATTTATAGCAAACAGGCGTTTTGTAAGAATTCTATTCCTTTTTTTGTCTTTAAATGGGCATTATATAACACTTTCTTAAAAGTTTCATACTTAACATGTTTTATATATATCATAAAATCGTCCGACTGCTGTTTACTATTTTTGTATATTTTCGTTATAAATTTATAATATTATAAATGTCAAACGCAATATACTCAGACTCAAAATCATTTATACAAAATGATGTGATGTTAAAATTAATCTTAAGCTAAAATATAATCATATTAACGGTGAAAATCCGCTTTGGTTTACGGAGATAGTCGCGAATAAACACGACCTAATTGGCTTAATTTACAAACACACGTCATAGACAATGCTTCCGTCAGCGATTTCTAATCGTCGTGTCGCAAACATGGATACTTATGTTGTTTTTTTTTTTAATATTTTTGCTTGAAATAACGCTTTCCGAAAAGCACGAAAAAGTTATAAACACGGTTTCATGGAAAACTGAGGTTTGTGCCTTTAAATGCAGAATTATTGGTGTTTCGTTCTGTAATGATTGCATAATAGCTTGCTGATGTGATCTTTCCCTGTGTTAAAATCAGCCTATTGATTCTATATGTGCCTTACAACTACAGGGAATGCGACAGAATGTGAAAATCTTTTCAAACTGCGCGAATATGAAGACTCATGCATATCAGGGGGTAAATAAGTCTGTCCAGTGACGAAACGTTTCTGTCTTTGCTTTATAGACTGAACGATTATTGACCATGTCCAAAATACCTTAAAAAATTGATCATATACAGGGTATCTTGCTAATAAAATCCATTTCAGAAAATTCCGTGGAAAAGAAGAAAGAAATAAGAAATACGCAAATGAAAGCTCGTGAAAGCGCAGACATACATGTTTATATAAAAATATTTTTCACCCTCGTTGAATTGAGCCACAGCTGTTGAACATTTGAAAAGTAATATGATAAGGAAAAATATTACCCGCAAATTTTACCAGCATTTTTGACAGTTTATTTTGCCATCGGCTATTCATAACGGTACTGATGTGCGTAACGTTGAACGTCGATTAGCCTATACGTACGTAATAGTACAAAACGTACGTTCAATTATTACACAATATAATCGTAAACAATCATAAAAGCAAATAAGTACAGACACATATAGATTTACAATTAGCCGTTACACCACCATCTTTCATGTGTGTGTATGAAAGTGCAATTAATTAGCAATGGCAAAAAGGAACACTGAATTATCAATGCGACATGTATGAATACATGTATATAAATTCAGACTTGCCTAAACTGCATTATTCGCTAGACTCGGGGAGCAACATACTAAATTGTACAAAAAATGCATTTATGTTAATTAAAAGTATTAATGTATTCCAGTTTTATTGGCGTGTTTCAAATGCGACGACCAGGAGATCTCCTATGTTTGTCAGGGGTGTATTGATATAAATCTAAAAAGAAATCTTAAGTAGGCATTATTTTACAATATCACTAGAATATTTATTTCATAGTAAGACCAGTTTTATAACAACATATATATGTGAATAATTCTATTTGTGGCGTATAATGTTTTCAGTCATTCATGCATATAAATTACAAAATAAAATAAATTTTTTATATCCTTCGAATTTTTGCTGAAAACTCATGAATCAATTACCAAGAAAATTTGGCGCCAAGAAAACGCATTAACTTTCAATTAAACTTTTAACACTCGGTAAAACAAATAGATATACTCTAACAAAAAGGCAGCCAGTTTTATAATACAATCATTAATGAACAAAATATTTACCACAAAAGATATATCAAATAAAAAAAACGATTTGAAATCAGTAAAAGAAATATGTTATTTTCATATCATGAAAACAAATTAACTGTCTCGAAAGCATGGCAGGAATTGTATTATTAACTTAACAGAAGTGATTGCATTAAAAACCTATAACCTTGGACTTAGTTATGACGAAACTAAATTTGCCCTGCTGCCTGCTATTTTGTTTTTGTCGGTGATTAAACAAATGGAAGTAGCGTTCAGTGTATGTCGCCTTTCCTTGTTGATCTTTGTATTGACAATTTTGCTTTATCTAGAAAAATGCGAGGTACCAGTCATTGCTTGGAGATTAAGAAACACATAAGTTATATCAGGATGAAATTGAACCACCAATAAGTTCTCCATCTACGTTATTCTTATATTATATTTTTTCCGTTAGTATTTATAATTATTGATAGTTTACAGAAAAATTGTAATTTTTATATTGGATGATAATTTTTTATTGCTTAGATTTTTACATAACTTTTGTGCACATTTAAATGTGATTTACATTTTACTTTGCTTATATTCGTGGAGTTTAGTCGGTAATTTAGTATGCTTGGTCCAGCTGCATTATTATACTAAATCTTTTTTGCATTTTCATTCGATATTGTCATGTTATGTTATGTTATGTTAAGTAATCCGTATGTATGCTTTGTAGGTCGACATGTACACTGTTCGTTGTTTTTTATTATGCTATTATCATGCCATCATGGGCTTATAAGCCTAATATGATTGAAATAAATGATATCTAATTATCTGTATATACAAAAAAAAAATGAAAATGTGTATAATTATATAATCGTTTTGTCTGCCTGTGTTATGTTTCAAGTCTGAATTACAGACCAATTTTCCTGTAGTCTAACCACAATTTTAAAACAATAATCCCTCATTTCAGCAATATAATCATTAACCTGTAAATAAAAAGGGATGATGAACTTGTCCCGCAAGTTCATTGCGCATCCACGGTGATTTCCTAGAAGCACGTCTAGGTTTTTTTGGTTTTTTTTGCAGTACGCACCTTTTGCTGATTTTAAAAAACAACAACATGTTTACGTCTTGTAGACAGATTCGAATCTTTTAAGAAAAATAGAAACATAAATTACCGACATCATTCACCAATGGACTTTATTTGAGGAGCGTTTTTAATTGAGATATTTTAATAATTAATAATGAATGTTTGTAAATATACATTAAAATGTCACGTCTAGCTGGCATTCAGTAAGACATTTAATGTTTTAGATGTTGATACATCCTATAAAAATTGTCGTTACGCCCTTCTGCTTCATAGATCAGCAGAATTTTAACGAACCGCCCCTACAGATGTCCGTATATGTATTAAAAATATCACTTGAAGATTGTGTCTGACATATTTATCAGTACATGTTTGGTTCAGATAAATCAACCTATCATAAATCATATCTAACCAAGTAGCCTTAGATTTGGAAAATAGTGTGACACTTTACAGTGTTAATCAAAGAATAAATGTTCGCGAAAATGAGATTATACGCGTAACTGTACTAGATGGATGAACAAGTCTTTAACTTACCTATTTAGAAAAAAATGATTGCATGCGGAATTTCACAGAACTGCTAGACTTTCAGTCAAGCATTGGGGCTTTCTGGACTTTCTAATGAAGATGAAAATTTTTTTTTAGAGTTTCCTCGATGATATTTACCGAAGTCTTTGTTTTTTATTTCTTTTAATATATAGCTAATATAGGCGGCTATAATTTATTCATCTGTTGTATATATCAGCAATCTCTTATCGAAATTCATTGAAATCTTACCACCAAGAAAAGTTGTGACGGTTTGCAACACGTTCAAGTTCATTTTGGCAATTTCGTAAACAGCAAGAGGGGACATGAACATATTCGCGTCGTTCTGTTGATCAGATATTAAATGTAGTTAAGCAGATCTTTGCCGAAGTTAAATACAAAATATACCTCTTATGTCACGCTATGGGGTATAGACATGGAAAACTTGTTTCCTTTTATATAACACCTTTATTTTATTTTTTTACTTTTAAGGGAAATTTGTTTCGTTCTTTATGTGTCTCAACCTGTAAATCAGCTGTTACCATACGGTTAATCTGTTCAGACATTGTTAGTATTATAATGCTTAAATTGTGAAGGTTTCACTCGGACATTCAACCTAACAAGAAATACAATGGCGTGATTGGGAATAAATAAAAGCATGTTGATATATGAAATAATGACTAGTACACAATATGATAATGTAGTACACGATAATCGTCTACTATTCATGTTTTAATAGCTTGTTGACAGGTTAACCACCCCGAGCGAAATTTGACTGAATTGACGTCTAGCAAATTGAATTGAACTGGTATGACATGTTAATTTCTATTATGTATTTGAGGAAGAAAAATATCCTGATAGATCATGGTGAAAACATTAAGATAAACGTTAACATATGTGCGGTTTAAATATCATTTTCACGTGTACAGGATATTAGAATGTGTCAATAAGATTGTTTTTGTGAGAACAACACATGTCATGTAAGGGTAGAAACATTTACATGTAAGCTACACGGTTGACACGTTCACTTTTCCAAAGAATACTCTTTCATAGATATATTTATTTATGAGAAGGCGGCCAGTGTCGTATATTATTTTTTGCCAAAATAATGAAGTCGATTTCTACTTTAAACTATTTTTAAAAAGGCTTGATTAATACCGCACATATATATTTCTGGTGTTACAAGCGAGTAAGCTGTTGCAAATATATAGATCTGTTATATTGATATTGTATATTACATTATCATCATGACCAAGCTGGAATACATTTTATGAGGGTGGGCCAGCGCTATATCAACATTCGAGGTTAGTTAAAACATTTTAATTGAGCAAGTTTACAAGCATGGCTCATTTTACATCACAACATATATGAAATTGAAAACAAGCATAAAATTATATAATTTCCTTTCCATTTATTGTTTCACTTTATATGATCAGTGCTCGTTTTAACATTTCAATATTGATCTTAAGGTCAAAGATATTATTTGGTTTTGACTTTTGATTCGTTTCGAATTTTAAATAAAAAAGAGTAGAAAAAAGAGTAGAAAAAAGAAGATAATAATGAAGAAAAAGTTGTGTCACACAGTTTGCCATGGAAATAAGATGCGGGAAAAGCTGAGTCTGGAATTATTAATCGAAATGCTTTGATGCTTCAATGAAGCCCTGAACAAGTGTGAACAACAGATTCTGATTTAAGGTAGCTCGCTACTTTCCGACCGAAATATGACAACATCTCAGATCTTGATGATTTTTGGTATGCAAACATATAAATAAGTGAGCTTTACTTATGCAGTATTATTTTATAAATAAACAGCGTTACTATGACGTCAAAGCGCCCTCTATCGGTGGCGGTGAAATTGCGTCTTTTTTATCATAAACCGGTCTGTTCTTATCAATTTTCATCCGATTTCATTCATTTTAATGTTATAATGTTCAGTAAATGTATGTCTTTGAAATGATGTCTTTCTTTAACACTTACTCAATAGTCTGCGATTTTACGTCATTTTTCTCTACGTTCTGACGTCAATATTTGATGCAAATATCGCGCGATATCGCAATAAAGATTGTGTAATAAAAAAAATTCAACACGGTGAATTTTGCTATAATTTTCCGACCGTGTAGTGGGATAGTGAAGGAAAATATTTATGCAATAAAAATATAGGGTCAACGCGTAAGATATTTTGCTATTACTGTTTTAAAATAAAATAAAGGGTGAGTAAAACGTATCGATTTTGGTGACGTTAATAGATGTTGGAGTTCAAAGAATAATACCAAATAACAATTTTCTTACGTCAAACATTACGATAGTAAGTATAAACAACACAGGGACTTGATGAAATGTATATTTTTTAAATTGTTGATTATTTTCTCATTGAAAGCATGCGCTAGATGAGCACATTTACAATGTTTAATCTGACAATCGCTTTTTAAATACTTTCCTAATTTGCAGGACACAGTCTCATACATCTTTAAATTCTAATTTTATAATGTGATATTGTTAAAGTGTTATATTATTATATGAATTAACTAGTTTCAGCGCAAAAAATAAGCTGTATGAATGAAGTAAGAATATTAGTTTGCTTAGCTTATACCCGTAGAATATTCATTTTACGTTACATTCAGCTTTTAAACACTTTCATAAAATCACATAAAGGCAGGCGAGCCCCGGTGTCAAAACACATTATAAAAATACAATTAAAATAGATATGCATACAAATGTGCCGAAATAAGTGATAAATAAAATTCAGAAATAACATTCAAATATGTTAAAGGGACTCCACTGAGGTTTGACATGATGGAACTGAAAATATTTTTTTCCAGATAAATGTACCATTTGATGTAGGTTTAGACCATTAATCTTAGTGCAAAATTTCAGAGCATTCGCGCAACTTCGTTTTTCCAGAATAATTATTCAAAATGAAAAGCGTTTAAACGCTTTTCACCCAAATTGGGCTAATAAAAGCATAAAAATACGATTTTCAATTTATTTGAAAGTATATTTCTTAACTATCATCGCATATATTTCTGTTTAAAGTGCACCAGCTCATTTATGTAAGAAATTCAAATGTTATGTGTTTGTCTTTTCAACCTCAGTGGAGTCCCTTTAAGAATATTTAAAAACAAACTGTGCAAGAAACAAAAACCTTTATTTCATTTTTACTGTTGCTTACCATTTTTAAGTCTGTGCAATACATAGATTATATAATTAAAATGTCATGATTATTAGAAAATGAGCGCTTATGTGACAAACTATCAACTATTTTGGAAGCAAAATCATACTGAATAAAAATATATATAAGCATATTCGCAAATTCAGACTCGAATGTGAAACACTCAATATAACCAGTACTCAACTCGGATTCATTACTCCTTTTTCATTACAGTATAACATGGCGGCCCTCAAAGTATCATTGATTTCTACTATAAGAGTTCCACTACATTTTATCTCTGTAGAGCAACCGCTCTAGGCAACAAAGGGCATTTCTCTGTAAATGTTATACTGTATACAAAATTATGTGAAATACGTGAGAAGTTAAAGCCATAGCATGAGAGCGTGATTCCTGCTTTAAATCTGAGTCTCACGCTTAGTGCAGGGTAATGTAATTTTCTTTGTTTGAGAGTAGCGAATAAGAAGAAAATTAATTTCCCTGAATGTATTGAGTGACCGCTAGGTGTCGCTATTCGTATAATTTTGCACGTGCAAAATTATCGATTCAATAGTCATTCAGCTTTGGACAGTCAGACTGACCTAAATTTTAGCAAGGTTTTCATATATTGTGGACCAACATTATGTATAAATGATATTTTCAAGTTTTTCATATAGATGTGACGTAATCTTATAAAGTAATATTGCTGGTATTTCATTTAAGTATATTTATCAGAAATAATGATATTATAAATGATTATGTGTTTTGTAAAATTGTTAAACACATAATAGTCAAGTTTTACTGTATTATTATACAATGATAATAATGTATGTCATATTATAAGTGTTCATCTGACTGTCTAGACGCTTACTCAAATACAGAATTTGTATTGCAACTAGTTGTTGTTTTATGTTAAAACAGGGAAGGAATGGTATAAAGGAATTTAGCTGCGAGAGAAAATAGAATAACTGATGGCTGTTAATAAATAAATTTTTATAGGTGTAGAAAATTTTGAATTAAATGTCTGCTAGATTTTATAATATGATTAAGACTACCAGTGAATCATGACTTACGTACAAATCGTTGCTACTTCCAGTTGATCATATATTTTTGAAACGTAAATTTGATTCATTTCCTACCAGAGACATAGATGTTATCTATGTCTCTGTTCCTACTAACTGATATATACCATTCAAAATTGTTACATATGATAACATGGAAGTTTATGTTGTACCGAGATACACATAACATGATGACATTGCGACTGCACCAGCCTTTTCATTCTTTTTTTCTGACATTCTTTGCAAAATTTATGTTTTTATAATTTCCACTCAGGTGGCCTTTTACTTATATCTTTCAATGTTCTGAATTGTCTTTCAGTCCTCAAGGTATTTATATCCATTCGTTGTAGTTTTTCAGAGATGATACCAACTTTTGCAGACAGTTTTACCCTGATTTGTTGTACATGTATATAATTGAAGATATTCATCGAAATGCAGGCATCTGACAGGACTTTTAAAAAAAACATTTTTACGGAACATGTCTAAATACTATTGTCGTTGATGGTTTTCACACATTTTTATTCCTGTCAGTATGATATTTATCGAAAAAGTCGTGAAAATTTCCTTGAGAAAAATATTTGACGTCACCAAAATCATTACGTTTTACTCACCCTTTATTTTATATTCAAATAGTAATAGCAAAATATCTTACGCGTTGACCCTATATTTTTATTGCATAAATATTTTCTTTCATGACTTCACTACATGTTCAAAAAATTATAGCAAAATTCACCGTGTTGATTTTTTATTATTTCACAATCTTTATTGCGATATCGCGCGATATTTGCATCAAATATGGACGTCAGAACGTGAGGGAAAATAACGTAGAATCGCAGAGTATTAAGCAAATGTTCAAGAAAGACATCGTTACAAAAACATACATTTACTGAACATTATAAAATTAAAATGAAGGAAAACGGATGAAAATTGATAAGAACAGACCGGTTTATTGATAAAAAAGACGCAATTTCGCAGCCACCGATAGAGGGCGCTTTGACGTCATAGTAACGCTATTTATTTATAAAATAATGCTGCATAACTAAAGCTCACTTATTAAAACTTACATACCTACATGTCTGTATACCAAAAATCATCAAGATCTGAGATGTTGTCATATTTCGGTCGGAAAGTAGCGAGCTACCTTAAGCTCGCACTTAAGCAATCACTGCCAAAGATTATTAACAGTGGGATCGCAGGGTAGGTCGTTAAAGAATTGCTGATGTATGGTGTGATACCTAGGGCAACTAGGTAGTTCTAAAGTGAGAGGCAGAATCAATAGCACCACATGCTCTCTTGTGCAGTTCAAAATTTAGAGAGCTAAATCCAAGTCTAAGACTTGTATGTTTTATTTGGTGTTTCCTATTTTCAAAATTGTGCAGGTGTTTTATCTTTCCCGAACGTTATGTATGCTTTATATTAAGAGGGGATTATATTTCTTGCATGTATTATGTACAATATTATTATAGTTGCATTTTCTGCGGATATCATTTACTTGATTACAGTGATCGTACATTTATATAATGTGCAAAATATCCTTCTAGACACGGTGTTCCTGTTGTAATTTATTAAATCTCATACATAGTTCATTTCCATGTTTATCATAAATTAAACATGCACAATGTATGACATTAAAATATGATAAATACGCTTGTTATATCTTCAGCGTTGAATTTAAAACACACTTTTCTGACACGTACGTTTCATTATTGAAAAAATCACACGTTGTGCTGTTTACAATAATTATTATGATGTCCATACATGCAAATTATTTTTGATTCTACATAGGTTAGTGTCGTTAGATGTACAAAAAATTAATAACGCATTGAATCAAGCACTATATTTTCTATTTTTTAAGTAATGTTAGTATTTCTTAGACAACCAAAGAAGTTTTGTGAATAAATAACTTGTTTAAATAAATAATACCAAAACAAAACGAACATAATAAGTTTTATACGAGAATGAACCTTGACGAGGTCAACTGAATTCTTTGTCCATTGATAGGTCACAATAAGGATATTCACCATACATTAAGAACTGGTTGGTAATGGGACCGAATCCGGTATCAACTGAAGTATCAAGAACTGGGATGGCGGTTCGGCTCAGTTTCCGGTTTGGAAAATAACGTGAACAATGTTAATGTATCCTAAAGCATAAAAGCGACAGATTGATAAACGACGACTTAAAATTTCTACATTTACTTCAAACCATGTTCATTGTACACACATGTCTATGTACTACATCATCTAATGTGAACATTTTTATTTTCTTAATTTTCATGATTTTTTACCGCTTTCAACTTTTGATATATCATACAGAAGTAATCCTCTGGTACTGAAAACATTATCATGAGGCTATTGCGTGCAATTGATACAATCTAAAAACTAAGGTCATCGAAAAACTTTGATGTCTTGACTTTTAAATTTTATTTCATGACACTAAGATGATGCAAAAGATCAGTACAAAACATGGCAGTTCATCAAGTTTAATTTATTTTAACTTCTTTCGTTGACAATGGAAAAACAGATCCACAGGAAAAACAATTAATTTTAATAATGTCGGTCTTAATGTTAGCATTCTTCAGGCAAAACAGTGTTTCAAGAAAGCAATTCATAGAGTGGAAGACGCTAAACCATTACTTCAGGATAGCAATACATTAATGAAAGATGATGAAACGCATGGTGTCCCGTTAGCACCATCGTAGCACACAAATAAATATAAACGGTGAAAAGTCGAAATAACGAAACTACGACGGTTAAAAAGCCGAAGGTACGACAATGAAAAGTCGAAAACACGTTGATAAAATTAGAAGAAAAACAACTTGTCACCATCATACTTTCGATCTTTCACCATCGTGGTTTCGTTATTTCGAATTTTAACCATCGTACTTTGACATTTTTTCATCGTATTTTCGACTTTCACCATCTCGGTTCCGTTATTTTGACTTTCCACCGTCGTACTTTCGACTTATATCATCGTAGTTTAGACTTTTCATCATCGTAGTTTTATAAAAGGAGTTTCCGTGTCGCAGGTGCAACCTTACACGAATCGCGCAAGAAAAAGCTGAATGAACATTAAATCTAAAAAAAGAGCGATTCACGAAAACGAAAGAGGGGAAACCGTTCAGTCTAGAACACCAGGTACTAATTGGTCTACAATGGGCACATTTTCCATAAGTGTTTCAAATATTGATAAATTTATTCCAAATTTATCATTTGGATATTCTCATAAACTGTTGCTTGATAAATGTTAAAATATGAATAATAATATTTTGTTCTAAAACATTTTATGATCTTCTATATGAATATGAAAATATGAATATATGTTCGGATCATGTACCTAACCTTATCAAAAAAGATCCATAAAGAACGTGTTTTTCAGTCGAACTCAGATAGATATGTGTTAATCATTTTCATATTGGTACAAAAGTCCGACTTATTTTAATTTGTCACAAGAAAAGCATTGATGCAAAGCATCAAAGGGCGTCCGAGCAAGAAATGCAGCAAGTGAAGATGAACTAGTAGACATCTGATGACCAGATATTTTTATAATCTTTTCAATGGTTAATTGGTTTTAACCAGTATTGTAAATTATTTATGAATGGGCGGACGTAAGACATTGTTCATCATGAACTTTGGTAGGCATGCTAGAGATTTGAATATTAAATGTTTTTCCACAGGAACTTTAATTCTATTAATGTTAACGATAATATCCAAAATATACAAGTCTATAATATCCAAGATATACCCCCTATATGGTATAAGTTTATTTATACTATATAGGGTATTTTTGGATATTATCATTAATATTGGTTATTTGATAGAATTTCAAGTTCATGTGGTATTTTCTTTGGAACATACAACATAATAATAGTCAAAATGAACAAAGTCTGTTAATTGATTTATTTGGGAGGTCAATCTACTACTTTAATGACCTAGTCTGACCTACATGCCTATCAATAAACCCATAACAACTCATGTTAAAATTGCAGACGAAGAATGATTATACTATGATAAAACAATTCGTAAAAATTGCCTACTTAAAGATTGGAATTAATTGTTATAATATGTTTGCATTTCATTTACTACAGAATTCTCCAGTTCGTTGCGACACGAATACTAAAACTACTTCTATAAATAGATTTTTGGACTTTCACAATATTCATGTCATCATTCTATTGGTAAAGCAATAACACACATAATAACCCACTGTGTACTACAAAATGATTAATAAAAATACCGAAGAGCGGGATTAATTGACGGATAAGATAATTTCATTTGAATATGTTTACATTGCGAAATTATCCAGTTCGCTATTCATTTTACATATCGCAACATTTCATTTTTTTTTATAATCAAACACTCATACCAATCGGAATGTTCGGCTATTATGGACGACGAAAAGGCTCCAGAAGTTGCAATTGCCCTTTCTCATTCCATAAGGGCGTCGCACTTCGGTGCGGACGCCAATAAATAAGATGTATTTAAAACATTTAGTAACATGTCTACATTTCCGTTTACACCTTATGATTTCAAGATATACATTTGCATATAAAACTGGATAACTGACGAATTAATATATCAAACACCTGTTTATAAATGGCCCGCGTATGTCAAAAAGCGCTAATTGCGCGATTCGTCACGGAAACGGACATGGATGACAAACGCGCATTTTGTAAATAGTGACTTTTACCATTCACGGAAACGTATCACAAAGTAGTGCATATATGACAAACCTTCTTAAATTATTCCAGTGTAGTATCAATTTCATTGTTATTTCCTTGTTAATAATATGATGTTTTATATCCTAAAGATTAGAATAACTGTCAAGTTTGGCGAAAAGCCGGGCAGTTCGGCAGTTGTGGTAGCGATTTCATGGTGGTTAAATATATTCCATGCATTAACGTTTATACAAACGGTAATAAAGTGACAACTTTAATGTAATAGATTGCAAAGATCAAATAAATGCTTGAATGATACTTTTACAGAAAAAAGTACAAATGTATACAGTGTATTTCTATGTAGTGGACTGGACAAGAAAAGTATATTACCAAAAAAGTGAGACATTCTACAGATTGTAGGAGGCAACATGGTTCAATTAAATACTCGCATTTAGAATTAACACTAGAAACAGAATCACTTACCCGGGTAGTTTTATCTTGGGCAAAAACAAAAACACCACTGATTCGTTTCAAGACAAAATGAAAAATAAACTGTGACTTTCTTTATAGAAAAGACGTACATTTTCATTAATCATATACAGTGTATATATGAAAGGACAGTGTTGTTTCTGCTATTGGATAACATATGGCCCTTTTAATATGCTTATTTTCTTTTTTTCAGGTTGCCGTAAGCAAGAGAAATGTTAAAAATCGAAACGTTCACACAATTAATATTTACAGTATTCAATCAAACTAAAAATACTGAGGAGCAAGCATCACTTAAAACTTTGAAAACTAACATTTTATAAATAACACATGGGTTTGTGGGTAACAGTAAAAATATCATCCCGTAGCCGAGGGTAACAGTATTTATACGAGGTATGATATTTTTACTGTTACCCACAAACCCATGTGTTATTTATTTTGTTACCCCGAACAAATACTGTGATGATCTGAAATTGTCAACTAAATCTAACTGTAACAAAAATAAGCCAAGAGAAGCAATAACTAAACTGTCCTTACCTTGCAAGTTTTAAGTGCACTGTAGGCCTACTTGAGAAGCTGTTTTTCTTTTATTCTTTAGGCAAGTGATGATATCTACCAGTCATAAACATAAAATAAGCTGTGTTTTATTCAGAAAACAAAACACTAACCCATTTATAAGGTTATGATCTGTGAAATCTGATCCTTCTGCATCCAGAATATTCTTCGCATGGTTTTTGACAAAGTGCATTTAGAAAATAACGATGATATCCTACAGATGTCTGTCGACCAACTCTATCTGTAACGTTTCACTGGTTAAAATTGTTTAATTATCCTTTGTTGCATGCTTTAATTGTCTGCATGTTCCAGTTTGACACAAAATTATTTACATTACAATGTTTCCTGTTGACTATTCAACAAAAAGATATTTAATACGCGAAAGGGACTCTAGGGTGCAAAGAACTAAATTTTATCAGAGTAATAGTTACTTCGGCGATGCCCTATCGTCGAAAATAAGAATTAATCGAGAAAAAAATGGCGGCCATTTTATTTCATTTTATTTAGAAAATAGACCACGTGACCAGATTTTATACTGTTAAAAAATACTGTTACCTATGTAACAGTACAAAATTCGTAGTCACGTGGTACACTTGTATTAAGGACAACGTAATTTTCACAATAACTGAATAATAAAAAACGCCTCTTTGTCAAATTATGTATTTAAACTATCAAATGTAGCAAAGAAATGTTTAAACAATTACAAGCAAATGTACTTTATGTGACCAATGACCACATATTCTAGCTAAATGATTATAAAATAAAGCATAATGACACATAAAGGCATACTGTACATATGCCTTATACTTGAGACACTTTAAAACAATACACATTTGTTATTTCTTATTCTAACACGACCCGCATTTTTCACTATTGAACATAGAAGAACCGAAAGTGTGTGTTATGCTATAAAATCACTGTTTGACGTTCTATATTTAGACATGTGACGTAATCATTATACACGTGACGTAACCACTAAAAATGTGACGCGCTGACAATAAGTAGGCTACGGACACAAATCAGGTGCAATTTAGCTAATTATCATGTATGGGCAGCATTTATTTGTTGATGTCGTGTTAGAATCGAAATAATATATCCAAATCGGTGATTTTATTGCTTGATAACATCACTGTTTGTCGTTCGGATGCGCATCATTATATCACTCGAGCTACGCCCTCGTGATATAATTCCCCGCATCCGAACTCCAAACAGTGATGTTATTGAGCAATAAAATCACAGTTTGAGATATATTATTTCTTAAATATAATAAGTTGTAAAGTAAACATATAAACACACTGAAACGTCATCTTTTAGCTTGAAAAGGTACAAACATGACAGTAGCAACGCAAAATTAAACGAATGATTAAAAAAACGCCCTCATGCTTCCTTTGTACTTCCTCCGTCAAGAATAATCTATGTGAACACTGCTAACAAAAGCATATACTGGTGTTCTAAACAATAAAACAGCCAAGTAAACAATATACAGTATGCAATCCTTGCCAACAATATACAAGTCTCGACAACAATATACAGTAGAGAGAAACAGAATACCTAAAGAACGCCCAAAATGACAACATTGAAAATATTGCAGGCTCGGTTTGATTCAGTCTGTTCATGAACGGTACTGGACAATTCATGCAAGTTACCTTCCGAGCCCCCTAGCTCCGGCTTAAGCCGAATTCAACATTTAAACATAAAAAGGTGTAATTTGAATTTAGAAACATCTGTAGCCTCGGGTAACAGCATTTTCCTCGGGATGATATTTTTACTGTTACCCACAAACCCATGTGTTATTTATATAATGTCGATACGTAGACGGGCTGCAAAAACAAAACTGATTCAAATGTGTAATCAACAATATTGCAGAGTAACTTTTAACAATTGTAAGAGAAATAATTATATCATAAGCGAGAAATATGCCATTTAGAACAAAGCGCAACAATTAGCGTTGATGTAAGTTTATAAATTTACGGAATCATTACAAAATTGAAACGTAGCAAAAAATAATTCGGCAGAACTAAGACAGTTCCCGATTTCTACAATATTTACACCCCTTGCCAAAAAGGCAGCCATTTTAATGGTGAATATTCCTTATTATTACATATTATGGAAAAAATAAACAGCTGATTTAGGTGAAATGACAGATATGGATTTTATCACACGGATAAAATAATAAAACACAGTATCTCAATAGTAAGCTCAAAATCAACAAAACTGATCAACAATAAGTCTTCTAAAAGATATAAAAGTCTGTAAACAATAAACAAGTTATTGAACAATATACAAGTAATAAACAATATACGAGGCTTGTTAACAAGTAGATGTCTTTTATGGTTGTGATGGTTTCTTTCCACCAACAGAAGTATTTATTTGCTCAGTATGCTTGATCTGCGGAGAAAGTTGATCATCCGTCTTATTTTGTTTTGTTATGATTTCTATTTTTACTGCCGACACATTTTTAACGAATTTTTCAGAGCGGAATATGTTCATAAGTTGCATAATTGGACTAAGTATCTCGGACTGTGTACTCTTCCGTGTTTCTGAATTTTGACTAGCACCAACTCTCTTAGAAGGTTTGTTTGGGTTGGTGTTCCTTCCTAAATTAGTCGCTGACTTTTCTCCATTAACTGCAGTTTCAACTGTTTTTGAAAAGACTACTTTATTTTCAAGATGCGTTTGTTTTTGAATGTCCTTTGTAGCAAAAGCTGTATTTGCATTTTTATTTGCAACATTCTTTTCTGTGTTCGTCTCTTGACCCTTGGAACCAGAGGAAGTGGTCGACATTTTTAAAACATTGTCTTTTATAGCGGTTTTATTTCGACGAGCAAAGTCTGAATTAGATGTTTCAATGGTGATTTTGATTTCGGAATTGTCTAAAAGAGGACTTACTTCCACTTCAGCCACAGTGTTCTTAAGTAAACTGATGGATCCAGTATCTTCCGTAACTGTATTTGAGTTTCTGTCTACTATATCAACAGAAGAAACGATCGATAAAGGAGATCTGTTTTTAACAGTTTCATTCAATAATGCTTTACTTTTTGTTGTCTTTTTAGAAGAACTTTTCAAACTAGCTTTTCTGTCGTAGATTTTGGGGTTTACTTTCTTCTCTTTGCTATCCATGTGTTCAATTTTTATTCCAGACATTTTTATTTTATTTGTTTTTAAAGAGTCACGTGCACCAGATGTAAGCATTTCGGGTGCTCTTCCCAGTTGTTTCTGTTCAATTGATGTCGACGATATGGTTACAACATCAGTTTGCTCTTTTACAACAGATGGTTTTCCATTGTATATTTCACTTCGCTTCGCGCTAAAATCAACTGCACTATGTTCCGTAGGTACATGAGACTCCGGTCCTTTTATGTAACTTCCATCAGATGGCATCTTAGAAATCGTTTCAATATTTCCAATGCTACTTGTCGGCTGCTTATTCCCCTTGTCTTTATGAACAGAACTTTTAATTCCATCGCCAACGTAGTTTGCCTTTCCATTAAACTTTTTCCCTTGGTTTTTGATGTTATCATTAGCATTATTCTGTGTGTTACTATTGTCTGATGTATCATATTTGGTATTAAGAAAATTTGGATTGATATCCCCATTTGCAAGCACTTTATCCTTAGGTTTGCTTGTTGTTGTAATTGGCACAGGGTCTTTTGATTTTGCAGAAGACGATTTTTTTTGTTTTGATGTTGGCATTGGTTTATTATTACCAATTTCTTTATTGACAGAACTATCATTCGCAATATGTTCTTTCGATGTGGTTGTTGACGGAAGTTTAATCGCTTCTTTATCTGTGCCCGAAACATTCTTCAACTGCCCGTTTACAAGCGCTTTATTTGTAGTTGGGGTGTTTTTTGATACAGTTCCTACAGTCTTGTTTGAGCCAGCATGTTTTGCTTTTTCTTTTATATTTTCTGTGCTGTTTTTAGTATGTGTCGAATTTTCATTCACTGTGTCCTTATTTGCAGGACTTGCTGTTGAGGATGTTTCATGTTTACCATTTCCGTTACCATTTACTTTCCCATTTTTCAGTTCAATTTCTGTTAAATTCTTGTCACAAATATGTCCGGTAAACCCGGGGTCACACACACAGTAAATTTCCGAGGAACACTCTTTGGTTTTACATGTTCCTTTAATGCAAAACCCATTCATTTGATTACAAATATCATTTTTCTTGCAAGATGTGGCAACTTCTGGTTTGGGCTTAACCGCAAGCAACGAAAAATCAAATGTAGGAATGTTTCGGATAATTTCTTCCGGTTTGCTAGTAGTAGTTGAAGAATTAGCTGATGGTTTGGTTGCTGATGTTGAAGAAGATATTGTTGTCTTAGAGCTTCCATCTGTCGTCTTCGATAAAGAAGCAGTAGACCCTTGTTCAATTTTTGCAACAGTTGCTACAACTGACAATAACATAATAATGCCAAACAGTTTAACACACAGTTTCAAAATCACTAACGATGCGTTCCCTATCATTTTATGGCAGATGGTAAATATTCTTGGATGTATGTCTGGAAGCTATCTGAAAGAAGAGAATATTAACACATTCTTTATTGAAATCTAATTTGATAACGGGTAAGGCATTTACTTTTAAGCGTCTTATATCTCCGAAACCTCACAGCAGAAAAAAATTGAAACTTAAACTAGGTGACCCAGGGGCTAATAAAAGTGATACTGCAACAGAAACAATGTTTAGTTTTAAATTAATTGGACCGACAAATGATATATTTATTACGGAACGAAGAAATTTTTCTATTCTCGTCTATTCTCGCAATGATTCTCGTATAAATCTTTCATCTCATATTTGAGTTTCTACCTAACACAATATTACGCAGTTGGATAATGATATTGTCATTAATTGAGTTATTTCACATGGTCCTTGTTATTTATAATTATCCGCAGGCGTGTTAGCCAAAAACCGTAGGAAAAGAACAATAAATTTGTCTGGTGACATCACGGTATTCATCATATTTTTATAGCAAATACTGCACCAGTGCATCGACGTTTAACAGAACTTTAAAAAGAGCGAGTAGTTATGCCATATAAATTATGGTATTTCTAGATATCCTGTTTTTGCAAGAACAGCAAAGATTTGTAGAATATAATGTCAACAAGCATCAGTATATAATTATATCGAAATATCAGCTGGCATACAGGTTTTATAAGACAAACAACTTTGAAATCTTCCATTTTAAAACCTACATTGGGCGTATTTCAAAACTTGATTTAAACAATTTGACAACATGACTTTCCGCTAATAAAACAGTCAAAATATGCAAATATATAATGATTGATATGACAAAATGTTGACAAAATTTAAATTACACTAGCTGAATAAAGACTCGTAAAATAATTTAAGGTGTCATTCTTAGTTTTTTGTGAAAATTACTTTCTTGTAAATTAAGTAAGCAATATTTTAAAATGTAGGTTTGAAATAGATCAACGTGGTACAGTTAAAAGTTTTTTGACCCCAAGATTGTTATATGAAGAAAGTAAACAAATATTTGTATATGCTTTGTGTAATTTTTAACTTGACATTACAATAATGATTGCTTAAATGTGAATGCCTTCATTAACAACACGTGGGTAAATGTTGCTTCGCTTTTAACTTTATTTTAATTTGAATTCTATATAAACTGTCTTCTAGACTGTTTTAAATAGAATCATTTGCCAGGACGCTATAAGATTCGCCTTCACGAATGTTTGCACAATACAACAAATTCGTACAATATTGTGAAATGTCCTACATATTGGTGATTTCATATGGAAATTTAGACCGTAATTCAAATCATTGGACTGATCATCCTAAATTATACAGATTCTGACGTATTAAAACTTATCAACCAACGAATTCCGCAAGTCACTATGGGAGGCATCAATAATCGGACTTTGAAGGGAGAGAATAAATATTTTTGCCTGTGTATTTTTATTTAGAGAAATGTTGTTAAAACAGGAGTGTGGGCGTGAAATTACTTGACAAATTAGCTGTTAGCGGCGGAAGCGACAGGCAATGTCCTCTGTATATAGTCGTACCAGTCTACAGTTCTTATGTACATGCATGTTTCTACCAGATGTAAAAAATATTTATAATGTTCTATACATCTTTATAGTATGTCTGTTTTCTTTTCTAGATGTATATTTGTTAATTATAGGCCGTATTGTCATATGTGATAACATAAATCGAGTTTTGAAATACATGTACAATTTCAAAGTCAAGGTAAGGCATGTTAATTACATAAGTTTAACACTGTCTTCTTTGTCTTACATGTCCTAGACACGGTGACAGTTATGTGAAAATTGCATACAATTAATATGAACGCTTTAAGGACACACATGCTTACCGTACAATTTTATGATTAAAGTAAAATGTCATTGTTTCTTTCTATTCCAGATCATTTTAATTGACAGAAAGGTCAAAATTTTACCAAATATAGGGCGTTCTTAATTGAAAACATTTCAGATATTTATCAAAGCACATTCAGGACACATGTGTTCTATATTAATTAAATTACTTCACTTGCCTTTGATGATATTATAAGACGTCAGATCTATTGTCAATTAAAATATGTTTTATAGCCACAGATTATAAGATCAAATGCAAACTATATTTTGCTATTAAATAAGTCGGTGTTTCATGCGTGTAAACGATTGTTCCGAATTTTTACAGTGCATCAATACTTGATAAAATACCATCGTTTTTTGTTTTTGTTTGACATGCCACGTGATTAAAATGCGGTGAACGCTTGATCATTCGTAGTTTGTGGTGATCCATGTATCTTTAATACGATTTCTTATTATCTATTTCAATGACACAATGGTATCTGAAGTAAACATTGTCATTGCAAACAAGCTCACCCACATCACTTCTTTCAAGAGTAAAAAGTACATTTTTCTATGTAGTAAGGTCATGGCAATATAAAACGATTGTCGACCATTTGTTAAAAAGCTTAATTTTCAGATATTACTCATTACGAATATAATTAATTAATACATACCGACCACAATCAAAATGAATATACTTTGCAGAAGTAACAGTTCAATAAATCACATAATCGTTCCTGGAATAGGTCAAGTTCAACTTCCAAGAATGTATCCGAAAATATATCAACACCTCGGTCGCCATTGTTTCATGTTTACCTTGTGAACATTAATTGTTTCTTATTCCGCAACGGCAATAAGGACGTAAGTTTATATTACACATCACCATAACAAGTGCATATATATGTTCGGTGTAACTGGACGTCTCAAAACATTATGTTCGTGTAAAGTCATCAATCATCTTGTTTTCTTTTCTCTGGTTGTTATAACAAATGACACGAGCGATTATTAAGACAAGCCTTTGTTGTAAATAGTTTTAACGTGACGTTATGTACGTAACAATATTAAACGTTTAAAGGGGAGATAACTTGTACGAAATAAAAGAAAATGTGTTTACTTCCCTTCAAAAAAGCAACCGTCACAACTTTGTAACAACTATAACATTGCTACTTGTATATTGTAATTAAGCCGTTTGTTAGTTTATTTATTTATTTATTTATTGAATTAGTTAATTGTTGAGACCTGCATGTTAAAGAAAGATACACGTATATCTAATTATCATAAATAACAAAGAAAAATTATTCTGTGTCCCAAGTTTTATTTCAGCAAATCGTCAAAATAGACTGGTTTGATTTTGGGAAAATGTTCATCCTAACGGCATTTTTTAGTACAAGCAGGTAGTTGGGCTTACTTACCTATTTTGAGTACGCTGAATTCATTTTTTGCTCTACCAAGGCTGTATTTTTAGTCCTTGACCTTTAAAAATCAATTTCAAAATGGCCGCCATTGATTTTTTTAATTTTACTTTAATTCTCCCATGGGCGAGATATATACACATTTTGTGGCATTTTAATTTAAGGCTTTGTTAATTTTAGTCTACTGAAGTGTGGACGAGAAGAATAGATGCAAAAACAATAAAATTTATTGCGGCAGCCATCTTGGATTTCAAAATGGCGGACAATTTCTTATGTTTTATGCACTGTATTATAATTAAAGTAAACAGGCACAATAAGGCATTTTACTAGGCATGCTTTTTTTATTAGAAGTGCAGTGATACTAATTAATTAAGACTTCCAAGCGAAGACTTTGAAAAAACATCCATTAAAACTACAAACCTAATGGTGCAAAAAGGTCACAATTTATACCCTAATACAACGTAATGAGAGTCATATTTGCGTTCACTTTTGTCATTTAGATGTTTTTTATACTTCTAAGAATACAATGCATGTTCTTTAAATTATTGCGATGTCGTCCTGAGAGAAGACCTGCTCAAATATCTGTCCGTCTGTCTATCTGTCCGAGCGTCCTCTTGTGTCAGTTAGGGGTATTTGCGATCACAATTTGGCTTTTAGATTAATTCCGTATACCCCTGACCTATAGGATGAATCATTGATTATGGGAGGCAAAAGGCTGCTTTTGGGGTAAGAATCAAACATGTGATAACAGACATCTTCACAAATCTCCCTGTAAGAGCTTGTCCCTGTCAGTTCGTTTTTAATCCCGTCCATATCTGTCATTTTTGGATAGATTTTGAAATAAATTGCATTAATGTGTGGCACCAGGTGTGAAGCTCAACTCCTCAAGTTAGACTTGAAAGTGCTTGAATAAAGATGTGCATTTAAGTATTCTGTCATTTAGATATGAATTTTGAAATAGTTAAGCATAAATATTCGGCCTATAACGGATTGAAAAATTATATACTTTATATTATTACTTAATCTTCAAACAGGGATACCATGAAAATTGTTTAATTATTGCTTATGTCAATGTCAATTGCGCAAGAACATGTACTGAGACGTGTAATGCTTGAGAGCCATTTCAACAGTCCAAAGATCAGGGTCATGTCTATCAAGAAAGACAATTTTGTAAAAGTTCATAAGTGGGGAACCCGGTCAACATTTTTTCATGCACGACTTGATATTTAAAAAAAGTCTTAGTATTTCCAAAAGTAATATAGGAATCGCCATCCAGGCTAGCATTCGAAAAATATTTTTTTCATGAAATAGACTACTTTCCTGAATAATAGAGTTAAAGTTTCTTCTTGTAAGAGAAATATTCCATATGGTGTTTATCCCATAGAAGCCTCTACATACTAGTGCCGAGCTTCGTGCATGAGGATAGTATTTCATTTGCTTATATGTAACCCGAC
The DNA here is from genome assembly GCF_026571515.1 of Ruditapes philippinarum. Lineage (NCBI taxonomy): Eukaryota > Metazoa > Mollusca > Bivalvia > Venerida > Veneridae > Ruditapes > Ruditapes philippinarum. The sequence goes on from NW_026858164.1 coordinate 631,440, forward strand.
AAGAACATGGTGGTTGAGGCCCCTGTGTTAAGACTTGTTTCGTCTAATGTATTTTGTTATCATGTTAAATTATCTGTTTTGATTGGCCTAGAGCAGGCGGAGTTCGGGTAAAATTATTTGAATCTTGTTAATTGTATATGCCGCCGTCCTGGAACGACAATAAGTTTGCGCAAATGTGTAATTTGAAAAGGTCGTGTCATGCACGAGCAGCAAGCAGGGTTATGTCTACAGTTAAACTTCTGTATCATAAATCATGATATAAACGTAACAAGATGTTTGTGTCCGATCTATAACTTTCTCATTAATTGATGCATTTTGAAATAATTCATAAATAATAAGAATAAAATGCAGAAATATATGGCATATTGGGACAATGAGTCACATGTAAAACCCAGCTGATGATGTAAATCAAAGACCAAAATCATACTTTCCCTTCGAACAAAATATTTCCTTAAAGTCTCTAAAAAGTCATTCATGGATGAATTAAAAATCATTTATGGATAAATATGGCGCCTCTTTATAAGACGACATGTAGTTGACAAAAGTTCCAAGGTCACACTTGTATTTCAAATGTCATGATATGAGAGTGCATTTGTGACCATGTCCAGTCCATATATGTGTTATTCAGCGGGAGGTAAGAATAAATACGTGGTACTTTGAAACAATTTGTCTTGAGTGAGAAAAGAATTATCGCATAAAGTAAGATTTCAGACATTAAAGGTCATATTTCATTTCATATAAATATTTTGAAGGTCATGTCCGGTCATGAATTCTGTCATTCAATGGATGGATATTGGCGTAACTAGGCATACATTTGTGGCACATTAGGACTACTTGTAATGCTTAAACACTTAAGGTTGATAGCTAGATAGGTCAATTTAGAACATTGATGGTTGTGTCTATATCTTTGTCATTTATTCGTGGATGCTTTTTAAAATAATAAGAAATACTGATGATATAAATAAATGCTTCTTAATGTTTCTAATGTTTGTAAAACTTGTAAGACTACAGTGACCATGCCTTCAATGTATAAAATGGAAAAGAAGATTAACAAAGAAAGGTGGCATTCAATAAACGCAGACTAAAATTACACTAAGAAAAACCAAAGTAATTTTATGGGGTGATAGTTGAAAAAATATGAGATAAAATGATATCAAAAATATGTTATATCATAATGGAATAAGATACTCATCAATTTCTTGAAAGATAGCCAAGAACAAAATAAGTATGAAGATTTGAATATATCTTAGTCACTTGAATGATTTTAAAACATGAGATTGAATAAGGTGCAGCGTCCTTGGCAAAGTGACATAATTATAATGTAGACGTTGATATTAACTAAGACAATGAATAAATACCAATGAATTAAGACAAAACGCAAAAATCTAGTATTTTCAGTTAAGTAAATAAAATTTAAAGACATAGGCTTCGACAGCATATATTTTACATAATTTAGTAGCAAAAATCCAAAATGCTCAATCAAGTCATTCTGTGTTAATAAAAAAAGCGTAAACAGCAGTGAATCGTCAATATATTAAGGTAGACCATGGGTAATGGGCACCATAAGGAACTGTAAAATTGACAACATAGGACAGTTATATGTCTTCAAGGTCACCTGTATGCAAAATTTAAATAAAATTTACCGTGTGGTTTATGAGTTATGTATATATTTCTGAACTAAGACTTTGCCATTAGAAGAGCTTATTTTCAGAAATGAGGAAACTGTAAATAATCTGTAATATCATCATTATAAAAACTGTTTTTCTATTGCTCATTGTAAAGAAACAAATAATGACATTCAGGTAAAACATTACACAAGCAAAATGTTTGTTTCTAAACAAAATGCTCTTAATATGTATAAAAATGTTACCCTACCCCACCCACTTTTAACACTAATTTTACCATTTCCCTATCTAAAAGGCCTTATTCAAAATATCCCTAAAATTTATCGAAATGAGGGACTGTTTTCAAAGTTTGCCTAAATTTTCTCAAAGGTATATTTGTTGATCATGCGAAATATAAAATACTTTTACCGTGTAGTTTTTATTTTATCGAACTTTGAAAATATCTGGTACATGTATCATATTTGCTATAAATTTTTGCATTATTTAGCAAAATAAATACCTAAAATAATTATATAATTGAAATCAAACTTTTTTTTCTTCCATAAGGGATCAGAGAAATACATAAATAATGTTAAAAAGAAAAAAAGAAAGAAAAAAAAGTTGCCCCCTCTGGGTTTTGAACCCACGCCCCTCAATTTCAATGTAGTTTACAAGCGATTCTAGCCTATTTGAATACTCTTCAAAGTGGAGGTAATGCATTACCCATGCAGAATTGGTATCAATTAACTGTCTAATCTTCTATGCATGTACTACAATGTACTATCATCAAATACCCGCGGTAGACCTATAAAGTTTTACTCTATATTATTAATTAAACTTAAGACAGTGCAAGCTCGTAGACTGTTTATCGTTCATGTTTGCGAGACGTTTTTTCAAGATGAAAGATAATAAAGATTAAAATGACTTTACCATTTATTTGAGTTTATTTCAATTAATAAATAGATGATCTGTTTTTAACCATGTGTATGCATGTTTAAAGTTTGATTGATAAATACGACCCTTTATAAAGTAGCTATATCAATACAACAATAAAAAGTATCGTATAAACACATCTGCGGATGTTTCTAAATTCCAAATCTCACAATTTCCCCATTTGATATATAAATTTTGCGTAGGCCGGTGCTAGGGTGCTTGGACGGTACTTTGCAATTTCCAGTAACGTCCATGTACAGACTCAATCTAATCGAGCCTAAAACGTTTTCAATTTTGCCGATTTGATCGCTGTTTTAGGATTCTGTTGTTGTTTTTTTTCTACTTGAAATCGGGTCGCACAAAAGATATTGTTTCAAAGACATGCGGGCTCAAAGACATAGTCGCTGACCTGTGAAGTTGACAGACAATTTTTAAAATATTTACATACTGACCTTGACTCTTGGCATTCAAATTATAAAATGATCTAGTGTCCATAAAGGTTTACACAAATGCTATTCTATCAAAATAAAGATAACTTAAACATCTAATGGTAAATTAAAATGTGCAGGTTTTATGTAAGACATTTTGGATCTCAGATACCTGATATAGATTAATTGTCCAAAAGAATGACCTGTGCTAGTTTGAAGTAATAATGTAAATTAAAGTGTGCAGTATACCTACACAGTGTGCACAATTCGACATGACATGTTGCTTATATCATTATTCAATTTTTGATACTCATTCCTACAGAAGGATCCATTTGTTTAAAAACACTTTACTTATATTTATTAAAAAGGTGTCCATTTTGAAATCAAAGATGGCCGGCATAGCAGTCAATGTGTAAAGCATGTATAATTATCAGCCAATTATTCCTTAAAGTAATTGAAACTTTATTCCATGTAGATTAACGGAAATACGATACGATATGTACCAGAAAAAATATTTTTTTAAGTAGATGGTAAAGGACAATGGCGGCCATTTTGATTTGACCTTTTGAAGGTCAAGGACTTCAAGTACAGCCGTGGTAGAGCAAAAAATGGATTCAGCGTACCCGAATTATGTAACAAAAGGGCCATGATGGCCCTGAGGTTGCCCACCTGTATATAGCCTCCCCACCCCCCCCCCAAACCCCCCCCCCCAACGTTGCAGGGCCAATTTTAACCCTAGGGCTTTTATTTGCACAAACTTGGTAGACACCCATAAGAAGATGTTTCATGCTAAACATCTTAGCTCTAGCTCATTGGGCTTTTTAAAAGAAGATTTTTTTTAAGTTTTTACTATACACATATAGTTAAAAACAATGACACCCCTGGGGCAGGGCCAGTTTTGACCCCAGGGCTTTTATTTGAACAAACTTTGTAGACACTAACTAGAAGATGTTTCATGCTTAATATCTAAACTCTAGCTATTTGGGTTTTTCAAAGAAGATTTTAATTTTTTGCTATACACATATAAGGAAAATCAATGACCCCCGGGGCGGGGCAAATTTTGACCCAAGGTCTTTCATTTGAACAAACTTTGTAGACACTCACTAAAAGATGTTTCGTGCTTAATATCTTAACTCTAGCGATTTGGGTTTTTTCAAAGAAGATTTTTTAAGTTTTTGCCATACACATATAAGGAAAATCAATGACCCCCGGGGCGGTGCCAATTTTGACCCCAGGGCTTTTATTTGAACAAACTTGGTAGACACCTATTAGAACATGTTTGATGCTTAATATCTTAGCCATAGCTCTTTGAGTTCTTTAAAAGAAGATTTTATAAGTTTTTACTATATGCATATAGGGAAAATCAATGACCCCCCGGGGCAGGGCCAATTTTGACCCCAGGGCTTTTATTTGAACAAACTTGGTAGACACTTATTAGAACATGTTTCATGCTAAATATCTTACCTCTAACTCTTTGGGTTCTTTAAAAGAAGATTTTTTAAGTTTTTACTATATGCATATAGGGAAAATCAATGACCCCCTGGGGCGGGGCCAATTTTGACCCCAGGGCTTTTATTTGAACAAACTTTGTAGACACTAACTAGAAAATGTTTCATGCTTAATATCTAAACTCTAGCTATTTGGGTTTTTTCAAAGAAGATTTTTTTAAGTTTTTGCTATACACATATAAGGAAAATCAATGACCCCCGGGGCGGGGCCAATTTTGACCCAAGAGCTTTTATTTGAACAAACTTTGTAGACACCCATTAGAACATGTTTCATGCTAAATATCTTAGCTCTAGCACTTTGGGTTCTTTAAAAGAAGATTTTTTAAGTTTTTACTATATGCATATAGGGAAAATCAATGACCCCCTGGGGCGGGGCCAATTTTGACCCCAGGGCTTTTATTTGAACAAACTTTGTAGACACTAACTAGAAAATGTTTCATGCTTAATATCTAAACTCTAGCTATTTGGGTTTTTTCAAAGAAGATTTTTTTAAGTTTTTGCTATACACATATAAGGAAAATCAATGACCCCCGGGGCAGGGCCAATTTTGACCCCAGGGCTTTTATTTGAACAAACTTTGTAGACACCCATTAGAACATGTTTCATGCTAAATATCTTAGCTCTAGCTCTTTGGGTTCTTTAAAAGAAGATTTTTTAAGTTTTTACTATATGCATATAGGGAAAATCAATGACCCCCTGGGGCGGGGCCAATTTTGACCCCAGGGCTTTTATTTGAACAAACTTGGTAGACACCCATTAGAAGATGTTTCATGCTAAATATCTTAGCTCTAGCACTTTGGGTTCTTTAAAAGAAGATTTTTTAAGTTTTTACTATATGCATATAGGGAAAATCAATGACCCCTGGGGCGGGGCCAATTTTGACCCCAGGGCTTTTATTTGAACAAACTTTGTAGACACTCACTAGAAGATGTTTCATGCTTAATATCTAAACTCTAGCTATATGGGTTTTTTCAAAGAAGATTTTTTAAGTTTTTGATATACACATATAAGGAAAATCAATGACCCCCGGGGCGGGGCCAATTTTGACCCCAGGGCTTTTATTTGAACAAACTTTGTAGACACCCATTAGACCATGTTTCATGCTAAATATCTTAGCTCTAGCTCTTTAGGTTCTTTAAAAGAAGATTTTTTAAGTTTTTACTATATGCATATAGGGAAAATCAATGACCCCCTGGGGCGGGGCCAATTTTGACCCCAGGGCTTTTATTTGAACAAACTTGGTAGACACTCACTAGAAGATGTTTCATGCCAAATATCTTAGCTCTAGCTTTTTGGGTTCTTTAAAAGAAGAATTTTTAAGTTTTTACTATATGCATATAGGGAAAATCAATGACCCCCTGGGGCGGGGCCAATTTTGACCCCAGGGCTTTTATTTGAACAAACTTGGTAGACACTCACTAGAAGATGTTTCATGCCAAATATCTAAGCTCTAGCTCTTAGGGTTGTTTAAAAGAAGATATTTAAAGATTTTTCACTCGGTTGCCATGGCAACCAGAGTTCTGCATGGAATTAAATTCTTTGAACAATTTTTAAAGGTGACCACCAAAGGAACATTCCTGTGAAGTTTGGATGAAATTGGCTCAGTGGTTTATGAGGAGATGTCATTTAAAGCAAAAGTTTACGGACGGACGCCGGACGCCGGACGGACGGACGGACGCCGGACGAAAAGCGATCACAAAAGCTCACCCTGTCACTTTGTGACAGGTGAGCTAAAAATACTTATAATCACTTAAAAAGCATAAAATAAAAAGAAAATTTATTTGTTTTACATATAAGATTGAAACATATTTCATTCGTGAACACCAGCTTTTATATTTTCACTCGTGGCTACGCCACTCGTGAAAATGTTGCATCTGGTGTTCACTCAGTGAAATTATATTTCAATCTTACATGCAAAACAAACAAATATCCTCTATGTAAATCAGAATTTACACCGCGTAAAATCGAACCGTACGCGCATCACCTCAGCGTATGTTGTTTACAACGTGGGGTACCCAACGGGGAAATTTTGTGTGTATATTACCCGTCTGGCTCGGTAATATCAATTTCTTTCGGTGATCAATAACCAATCAAAAAGGCGGAAAAAATCTGGATACATTTATACCCTTCCAGATTTTTTCCGCCTTTTTGATTGGATATTGATCACCCGAAAGAAATTGATATTTCCGAGCCAGACGGGTAATATACACATTAATATCCCCGTTGGGTACCCCTAGTTCTAAACAAGATGCGCTGAGGTGATGCGCGTACGGTTTGATTTAACGCGATGTAAATTCTGATTTACAAGCACTTTTTAACTGTCAAATGATAAATATTTACTAAAATAGAGTAATCATACATATTCTCATCAGTCTTGAAAACAAATATGACCTTGTGAAAGCTTGAAATTAATTCCAAAAAAGTGCGTTCAACAGACTACTCCTTTTCTCTTGTTTACATTCGTTAGGTTCGAAAGAATATACGTCATGTATTTATGTGACGTCATGAAGTGGTGAAGGGGTACCCTAAAGGGAATCTTATTTTGACGTTTCATTTGAAGTAGCAATGATTTATTTTAAAATCGTTTTAACTCAGGAGGGGAAGGGTAATAAAATTATTATTTTGGTTTTGGAGTGATATATGTGGATATATTACCTGCCAAGATAAAATATCACCCTCGCCTGACGGCTCGGGTGATATAAAATCTTGACAGGTAATATATCCACATATATCACTACAAAACCAAAATAACATATGATATCCAATCAAAAGGACGTTATATAAGATAATCGATAATCGTTATATATGATAATCGGTAAGCAAAGTATATAGATATTGTTAGATTACATAATTAAAATGTCCTTAACAGAACACTTTTTTATTTATTTTTTAAAAATAAGTTTGCATAAAAATATATGGACACAGAACTTACACAATGATTTTATCTTTATAAGTTCATCTTTTGAGGTAAGTTTGATGAAAGTTTGACATTTTGATTTGACATTCAAGGGTGACCTTGACCTTCAGCCAACACAGAGTAACATGGGTTCTGCACATCACCTTGTTCATGTTATTTAAGCCAAGTTTCTCAGATTTCTACACTTTGTGAACTTTTGATTCTTTCCTGTAAGGAAACTATTTTGCTGGCTTATGAAACATTAGGCTCTACTACTCAAATGCCAGTTCACTTAGCTTTAAATAATCAGCAGAGGACACTTGAGGTATCTTCAATCAGTAAAGCTAGAAAGTTGCCATATGACATACCTTTACAGAGTTTGTTGAACATAAAACTAAAAATAAACATACATGTATAACAACCACTTCAGCACAGTCATCTCATTGAAAAACTGCTGCTGTGTTTTTCTCGGCAACATTAATCAATAAAATAAATGTATGTGGCCTTTGTGCTATTTTACTTAAACATGTCGTAGAAAAACACCATGTTTTATCTAAATCACATAATATACATGTATATATATAGATAAATAAGACAATTCTACAGTCAAGAATTTATAAAAATTTATTTAGACTAAAGTTTCATAAAAACGATTTCAGGTGACAAAAATTCAAAATTCAGAGTCAATGCTAAAAAACTGCTTTTTAACCTGAAAACAAATGTGTTGCTTGAAACAATTTTCTCTTTTTCATGGTTATCACATGATAGGAACATTATAATAGTATCAGTAATAACACTATACACCATTTTATCACACACCCGTGCCGATTTTGCGACTCCGTAAATATGGTATTACACGGCCGTGCATATATTTTGATGTGACGTCATTAGCGTTATACAAACATAGTGTAAAGACGCGCTAAATGTCAGCGTTATACTATAGGCGCGTCAATGAAAAATGACTCCTATTTCACTTTAAATGGTCTTTATTTTGGGTATGTGATAAATAGAATATTAAATTAGTGTAAGTTCATTACTGAATTTATTGCACTCGTTGGATAAAATAATATTATGCTCGCCAGAGGCTCGCATAATATAATTTTATTCAACTCGTGCAATAAATTCAGTATTGAACTTACACTCACTCAATATCCTCTATATACTAAACTATCAATCCATCTGAATTGAATACATCTAGCCATGTAGCAATACTTTCATCTCGAATTTACTTTAAAAACCTGTTAAGCTTTAAAAATGCTAACATTTTTTTTTTCAAAAACATGTTTTGTGTCTTGTTACAGTTTCCAAAACACTTTTTATCTGCCTATGCCTTAGCCATGTTGCATTTTGGCAATTATTACACGTATACAGATTTAGTATTTTGTATGGAAGTCAAGATACTTCATTGTTTACATTGTTCTACTTTTATCACACATTGTCTCACATTCAGCGCTATTTTCTCCGGGTGTTAAGAATCTGACAGATTCTAAATCTATCATTACATTATAAAACACATGTTTGCTCTTGCTACAGAAAGAAGAAAAAATGTATTAATTTCTGAGGCATTATGTGCCTTTAATTTCAATCACCACAAGGGAGATAATGCGCATGAGTTGTTCTTATAACATCACTTTGAGCTTCCAGTTTCTGCAGACAGAACATCAATGCTTCCTTCTTCAACTTAGAATACTGTAGTGTCTTGTGAAGCTCATCCAATACATGTAAATAATGACATCCCTTCTCACAATCTATAAATAATATATAAAATATCAACTTTTATTATAATGTTCTACAAAATATTAAACATAAAATTCCTTTTTATAGACATAAAATTTAAGTAAAGTTTAAATAAAGATCCTGTCTTATTTTCAGGAATGATATAGCTTATGCAAGTTAAAACTTTTTAAGACACCTCCTAACAGTAGGGCTGTCACTGGATACATCATCAATATTCAACAATCAATGCAATATTGATTCACAATTTAGAATATTGATACAATTTAAAACCCATTTCTTCATATTTAGAGAAAATATCTTCTTATAATGTGTAAAAGTAAAAGGCCACTTTTCTTTCCTTGTTTGAAAACTGGATACAAGAGGTCTGTAAAATATAGTAATTACATGTTTTCTTCAGAGAAAGAAAAGACCACCATATTTTACCGGACCCGGATATTCAAATAGTTTTTTTACTGTAAAAGCCATTCAATTCCATATATTGATATATCGTCAATAAAAAAATTTCTGTCAACAGTCAATAAACCTTTATATTTCTGCTCACATAATAGTATGATTGTTCATGAAAATATGTATTATAGTACAATATGTGATTATGTATTTATTTTTTCTTTTGATTTTTCTTCTGGTAATAATTAAAATACATAATACATAACTTGATGATTTGAAAGTAAAGGTTTAGCAAGTACATTCACGTTAATTTTGTTTATTTTTCATGGTTACCGCAATTAATCACGTTTATGTGTTTTCATGATAATTCTTTTGATAATGGATCAAGATTGAAAAGGTTGCAGTTATATAGCCCATCTATTTATTTTGCAACTGTAAAAATATTGTGTACCTAAATTATTGTATTTATGCAGCCCATTAAGGAACCGATTTATGAGTATTGACAATTGTTAGAGGACTGTGTGTGCAAATAAAATGTGGTTTACGAAGGCAAGATATATATATCAGCACATGACTTAATTAAAGTAGCATGTTTCCAGATTCATGCTTAATTTCATGAAAATTTTGAAATAACGGATATTGAATGAGTGTTTGTTTATTACTTAATCAAAGCCATGGCATATGTGATACAATATTGTGTAATGAACAAAGGAAGTAATTTACTCATTGTAAGCAACACCTACAATCCATGTAAACTACCAAAAAGAGGTCAAAATATGCCAAAAAATGTACTGTTATAATGATTATATGTACTAATTATTAAATTAACCATTATTGGACATTAAATTTTTATTAGTTGAACATCATTTATAAGAAGAAATGACATGCAACCATAACTTTTGTTTGTTTTCATCTAAAAATTTTCTATCACATGTTAGCCATGTTCCTGGTCTGTGATTTATTAAGATTCAAGTAACAATCTAGATTCTGTTAAAATATTTCTGTACAGAAGCCTTCAACTAATTGTATTTTGTAGATATTGACACGTTATTATTTTGTATAACTGTAAAAAAACAATGAACTATTGCTTGACAATATTGACCTGAGACTTAATAATTTTCATGAGCTTTTTCGTTAGTGTCTGTAATTTATCATGAATTACCAACTGAACAATTTTTATTGATAGTATACATTATGGTGCTTGATACTTTACTTCAATGGCCCAGTGGTATTACACATGTAGTATGGTGGCAAAGTAATCATAAAGTTGCTAGTTTAATCTTTGACAAACTATCTTGCTCAACTATTTTATGTTTGTTTAAATTATATGCAGCATTAGTGGAACTTGGAAGAATCGTTTGTTTAATTTCTGGTATATATTGTTGTTTTTTTTGTTTTTTTTATTGTAATTTCAACTTTGATATATACATGTAAATTTGATTTTACATAATTTCAATATGTAAAATCAGAAAATGGGTGATTGGCATGCAAAAACCATCAAATTTCTTGAAACATAATAAAAAAGAAAATATAATAAAATAATGGTTCATTCAAATCTACATCCTTCAGTCTTAACTTAAGGCCAGTAAGACAAGTATTTTATTGGCAATAAGTTATACAATATACATCAACCATATATACCGTTACCCCATACTTAATAATCTGTAAGATTTACATTGGATTTCTATAATTACCGACAAAAAGTCACAGAATATTTAATTGTTTCAGGTCAATATTGCCAAACAATACCATTAGCTTTTGTACATACATAAAGGAAAAGATAATTGTTACTCAATAAAACTTACATTTAGACTTTGATGTGTCTGTTACAAGTATTTTCATAATATTTCTCTCTAGCTTTGATTTGTGAAGCAAAACCTGTACAAAATAAAAAATATTTCTGTTTTACTTGACAATCTAACAAAGTGTAACAAAAACAGGAGCTGTGAGTAGGACAGCAGACTCAACTATTCTCAGTGCTTAATAGTAAAACAAGAGCCCTGATAACGAAGTTAGATACCAATTTGCACGAAAAAAACTTAACCAAAATATGACAGGGACACCAACGCTGACACCAACACTGACATCCACACATAATGGATACAACAGCTCTCCCAAATCTTCAAATTCTCTATCTTTATAACACCTTCAATCATTGCATCACCCGCAATCACTGTATTACATGCAATCATTGTATCACCCTCAACATTTGTATTATTAGTTTATTTAAGTCTCATCCATTACATGTACATATAATACAAATATATAAAACAAACATTTGTACCACCCTCAGTCTTTGTATCACCATTAGCCTTTTTAAACCCTTAATATTTGAACCACCCTTAATCTTTGTTACACCCTCAATCTTTGTATAATCATCAGTCTTTGTTAACACACTTAATATCTTTACCTTTATCAATCTTTGTATCATACTCAATCTTTGCATTACCCTTCATCTTTGTATCACCTTTGTACCTTGTATCACTTTCAAAGCTTGTATCACCTTCAAAGCTTGTATCACCCTTAATATTTGCATCACCCTCAATCTTTGCATCACATACAATCTTTGTTAACACCCTTAATATTTGTACCACAATCAATCTTCGTATCATCTTCAATCTTTGCAACATGCTGTGTCTTTACATCACCCTTAATCTTTGTAACACTCTTAATCTTTGTAACACCTTTCATAATGCAAGTATAAACAAACTTCAATCTTTGCATTAATCTTTGCATCAACCTTAAGCCTTTCGCTGCCAGAGGGTTATTGTTTTATTGATTACCTATTTGCCAGAGGGTTTTCTAAGAAATTACTATATCATTAATTAATTTTATTATTATTATTTGTTATTAGTATTATAATAATTATATATGTTTCCAAATCTGTGAGTATAATAATAATTATTGTCGATGGTATAATTTTCTTTATATTTATTATTATTTTTATCATTGTTATTATTAATTTATTATTATACAGTCGACTCTCGTTATCTCGAAGTCATCGGGACCGTCCAAAAATATCGAGATAACGAAATGTCGAGATAAACATATTAGGGTTTGAATAAGGCAGACACTGATTTTTACAAAAGACATGTGCATACCTTATGTCAAATAAACTATGATATCCCCATGTCTTGTTTTCATAGGCCTAGTCAATATTTAACAAAGTAACATTAGCGGATGTTTACCAGAGAAAACACGGGTTTGTATGATAAAAACACATAGTGAGGTTTACTCAGTAATACACCAATATAGTGAAAACTTTTTTTTCAGGGTGGTTGAATCGGATATCCTCCGGTCTTTCTCGATGTTGTTCGACCGCTGATTGATTTGGTGGTGATGTTGTGAAACAATATTGCAACGAAAGCGTTTCTATACTTTCACTATTTCATTTACATTTAAAGTCATAATGAAATGATACAGTGTCTGAATATTTATAAGAAAACGTAAAATTCACTCATTTTGGGCATAAGTCAATCAACACGCTAAATAGATTAACTTTTATAAAAACAGCTAAACATGTTACAAACATAATCATCATTATGACACGCGCTATTGTGCAATTGTAGTCTAGTTTGTGTTTTTCACACGTCTGAAGGGAACAGACGAAAGAAAACTATTAGTTGAGATAAACAAAGGATAATAGTGTGAAAATAACTGTTGGGGCTGAAATTGTACATCGAGATACTGAAAATATCGAAATAAAAATATCGAGATAAACAAATATTTCCAATATAGATAAAGAAGGAAGAAAATCGGGACTTTCAAAATTTCATCGAGATAACGAAATATCGAGAAAAGCGATGTCGAGATAACGATAGTTGACTGTAACTATTATTATTATAGAAACTGCTAAAGCCGTCCATATGGCAAATACGCCAAAAATAACAGGGACGGCATAAGCCGTCCCTATGGCCGTGAAAGGGTTAATCTTTGGATAACCCTGTAATCTTTGCATTACTACACTTTCAATTGTTGTATCATCTTTGGCTCTATTGAACTAAAATATAATGCACCAGTCAAATGTGACCCCTGTCTCATTATCTCATTCTCACCAGGAAAGGTACATATATAATAAAACAAAGCATAAGAAAACATTATGTTTTACCTCAAACAACATCCTTCTATCATTCCTTCTGGTCACATGACCATCGTCCTCCAATAGACACAGAACTTCAAACAGTAATGAATGCTGTTTCTCTATACTGGCACCCTAAAAAAATATATATCCATAATTTTAAATCTTAAACAGAATTTCATCTTAATTTCTAAAGATAGAATACAAAAAATATATTCTTTGAAAAATTGCTAATAATGGTCAAAAACTTTTCCCTCTTTTTCTTAAAAGGGAATCTGTGAGGGTCTTATCAATCACTTTTAAAAGATTTACATCGACCTTTCCAAAATTAAACTATTGCCCAAAATTTTAATATGCGTGATCTGCAAACCATACAAACTGATTTATTTTTTTTTTTGATGTAGGGTTTTTTAACCCCCCCCAAAAACCCGAGAGGGGCCAAAAAGGGGGGCTTGTAAAACTTTACTGGTTTAAGGTCCCTCCATGCCCCTCCCTGCATTTTTAAACCAACCCAAAAGCATTTTAAATAGAAACCCCCGACATTCTGTAAGTTTTTGGATAGTTCCCTTTTCCTTTTGAAAAAAATTCGAAGTTCCCTGCAGGGAATTTTAACCCCCCACCCAAAAAGGAAAACAGTTTGGTTTGAAGTCAATGACCTTAACCCCTTTGCCACGGAATCACCTAAAATTGACTTGTATTTTATGTTTCACCTGTGTAAAAATATTATAACAATCTATTGCCTCATCTCAATCCTAACTCTACTTATGGCCTGGTATCATTTTTCTGTTTTAAGTAACAGTGGCCTTGACCCAGGAGGCCTAAATGCAATCTGACCTGAAGTCTCCATATAAGCTTGCTATATACAAAAGCTTGATTACAACATCTCAATCCTTAACTTTAGTTATTGTCCAGGAATAAGTTTTATATTTTCATTTACAATGACAAACACCTTGGGAGACTTGAGACAAACCCAATAAAGGTCTTCACATAAGCTTGGTATATACACGGTTACCTCATTCTTAAACTGCCCTACAAGCTCACTCCTGTATTATACTCCCTAAAAACTTTGAGTGGATATAAAAGTACAAGATAAGAAAATATCATAACTATTACTGTGTCAATTATTTCCTATATTATAGTTCTACTGGTAGTGAACAAATATTAAGGAATTAAAATCATGTGAAAAGTATTCATTATCTTTGTCAACCAAATATCTCAGACATTGTCATTGTAATAAAGCATACTAGGCATAAGGATACCATGCCATTATAAAAGCTCATCCTTATTACTATTCAAAGGAGCTAAAAAAATAACATAGTATTGATTATAAACATTTACAATTCAATAATTCATCTCATTCATAGAGCAGATTAATTAGAAAACTTCTGATGTTGTTGATATACTTTTTTCAAATTTTTCAAAAATTCCTTAATCAGTTTGATTTTACGCCTTTTCCCAACAATATTTCAGTCATATAGGCAGATAGTTTCCTAACCATTGTTCCTGGAGTAATCAGTTTGAAAATACGTTTAAAAATACAATGTTGAATGTTTTTTTTCATACAGTTTTCCTGGAATGGTTAGAGAAACATGTTAACTAACCATGAATCTATTTGCTTTGTTGTGTACTTATCACTTGTTCATTTGTTTCTTCTTACAAAAATATTGTACAATTCTAAATGTGAAATTGTTCTGAAAGAGGTTAGCCATGCATACACATTCCTAACAGTTGTTACTATTTCATAAATGTTGGGGAAACAAAACTTGCTACAGTTGCCCGCTGATAGTTTTAACAGGAGATAAAACATAATGATGTTGTAAACTGGTGTAATAAAACATGACAAAGGCGTATAAAAGCTGCTTAACTTTCGCAGTCACAGTGACACATATGGTACACTGGTGCCACCTAGTGGTGTACTATAGCTGTAATCTGATGAGAAGTGCCACCTAGTGGTAAACTATAGCTGTAATCTGATGAGAAGTGCCACCTAGTGGTGAACTATAGCTGTAATCTGATGAGAGGACAATCCTACAGCAGGTATCATTTTTTCTTTCCAATATAAGGCCAAACTATTGCATGATTATTTATGAACATTTTTATGTGACTATATAAAATATAACATTTCCAAGATTTTTTTAATATACATGTATCTGGAACATATCTCCAAGGTTTTTAAAATGTATCTGGAACATATTTCTAATGTTTTTTTAAATGTATCTGGAACATATTTCTAAGGTTTTTTAATGTATCTGGAACATTTTCCAAGGTTTTTTTAAATGTATCTGAAACATATTTTCAAGGTTTTTTAAACATATCTGGAACATATTATCACATTTGACAAACACATATGTAAGTAAAGTTAATTTCAGAATGAAATAGACCTGTTATGAGGATCAGCTCTTTCTGTCAATTCATGTCGGAGAAGTTCATGAGGATAATTGGGATGGATTGCTAGATACAAATGTTTTGCAAACAGAAAATGCTTACATTTTTTGTTTGGCATTTTTCATAATACTATGCAGGATTGTTAGAGAGACTAGGGGATTAACTCTATGAGAATAGGTAATTATTAATGGTAAGCTTTATACTGCCAGTATAGAGTTCATGCCAATTTGCACTTCTGGTACGTCTAACCAAACACTTTTATTATGTACTGTCCAATTTTATTATTTCCAAATATGAGAAGTTAAAATTCAATGAAATGTTACACCAGACAATTTAATTACCAAAATCATGCAAATTACTGGTTAAAATTAATAGTACCTATTTAGATCATTTGACTGTAGTGTAAAAACATTGCATGATCCTCCAAAATTGCTTCTTTAACAAAAATAGTTATCTATATGCTGAAAAGTGTGCAGCAAAATAGAAAACAAATTGTTTATACATAATGGCCTTAAATAGAAAATTCTGTATATTTCAGAAAATGTTCTTAGACCATTCAATATGTTATACAATAAAATCATACAAAAGAGTGATTCATCTAATAAGTAAAGTGAAATTACAAAAAATATGGAATTATTCTCACATAGGTATTTCTTATTTTGCTATCATTATTTAATATTAGTCTATTCTGATGGACTAATTTCAAGAAAATGTACCATTAGCATTATTGTATGAATGTAACCAGTGTAGAGGATTGATATTGCAATCTTTCATTTCTTTTTACAAAATAAATAAATAAATAAATAAATAAATAAATAAACAAACAAACAAACAAACAAACAAACAAAAAACAAACAAACAAATATAAATAAATAAATAAATAAATAAATAAATAAATAAATAAATTAATTAATTAATTAATTAAAACTTAATAAATAGACAGATACATAAAATTGTATTCAATTTTTCAATCAATTTATATTAAGGAAAATCATTAAATTTCAAAACAATTTTAAGTCCAACTAGAAAAGCTACTGAAGATTGTGGAAAGGACAACCAGGCTGTTAGCACATCAGGTGATGTAGTCATGGTAACAGGAGGGTCAGGATTTCTAGGACAACATATAGTTAACTTGTTACAAACCAAGGCAGATCATGTGAGAGAGATAAGAGTGTTGGATCTCAAACCATACAAAACTGCTATGTAATATATGTTTCGATTCTGATTATAATGATAAAACTTGACTAATAACAAATAGTAGAAGAAATGGCCTAGTGACTAAGATGTCTGCCTGTCAGCCATAGGGTCATGGGTTTTTTGTTTTCTTATATTGACACCAGTACTTAGTTATTTTCAGGGAAATGAACACAAACAGTGGTTTCAATCAACGTTAAAGCTAAAATAATTTTGTGGTTAAACTAAAAATAACAAACAGAATAAATCCAATCATCAGCATGTGTTATGAAATCCAGTTGTTTTTGATATAATCAATGTTCTTTAATTAAATCCTCGTTTTTTTTCATGATTTTAATCAGTTTTAAAAAATGTGAAATGCCTACCAGTATAGTACATTGAATGTAAGCTTTAGTAGGATAAACTGAAGCCTATCATGTTTATACATAAGCAACAAAACTGAAAAGGTTATCAATAAAGTAGGATAATCAGCTATCCTATCTACCTTAAATACATTTCATACATGATTATAGGAACTCAAATCTTGCCCAGTCATGAGCTATATCATATTCTATATAACACTTAAATTCTATCAAGATATTTTATATTATAAACAGGTGACCATGACAGTAAGGTGATATTGTCAACTGTAGGATGTGTCACTGATTCCAATATTGTATTGTAACGCATTTTACAAGTGTAGATACTGTCTACCATATAGCAGGAAAGATTAGCTACGGAACATTCCCTGATATCACCGGGAATGCATCACTATCAATGTAGAAGGTAGAATCATTTTATTTCAAATTATATTTGTCCTAGCTACATAGTCATGAAGTTTTGTTTATAGAAAATTGCCCTTTTTTAAATTATCAAGTTTTTGATTACTGAACTTTATCTATAATTATGGAGACAAAATTTATGCCTATATCAATGCTATGGAACTGATATCAGTATCTAGTTAATAATTTAGGAGTAAACTTTTCACTAATAAAATTAATATGAGGGGAAATGAACGTTTGTTACAGAATAAAAATGACTAAACAATACAAAACCTTAATCTTTGAACATAATTATATTTTCCAACATATACTATCTACTGAAAAAGTATAATTTTGTAATGTTTTCATTCATATTTGTGTAAGGAACATCAAACCTTATCCAAAGCTTTGTCTTTCTCAATGATGTCAAAAGGTTAATTTACTGCAGTTACAGTGGATGTTGTCATTGGATACGATGAGCATCATAGATGGGAAATGAAGCTAATACAGCGCCACCTTAGAGAATTTTTATTTCCAGGTTATCCTGAGACCAAGTATTAAAGCAGAATGTCTTGTTCTGAAAGCTAATGGTCTTCAAACGAAAAATGGTAACTATGCTTAATACAATATATTTGAAAAGGAAGTTTGGCCAAATTAAAATTCTTTTTTTAGAATTGGACTTTTTTTTATTTCACCCATTGCATCTACAATGTACATTGTATATCTAGTTTTTAATTGGAAGAAACTTACCAGTCTATTTATTTTCCCTTTTCTGTTAATTTAAAACTTTAA